>NC_052063.2:17488450-18159098 GCF_903992535.2 Arvicola amphibius | reverse complement strand
TTTTCAGTTTTTCAAGACAGGGTTTCTCTGTGTAGCTCTAGCTGTCATGAAAGTCACTCGCTACACCAGTCTGGGCTCAACTCACAGAGATCTACCTGCCTTTACTTCCCAAGTATCAACCTACCTAATGCTGAGACCCTTTAATACAGTTTCTCATGTTATGATACCACCCCAACTATAAAATTACTTTCCTTGATAAATCATAACTCTAATTTTGCTATAGTTATGAATTGCAATGTAAATATTTTTGGAGATAGAGGTTTCACAAAGCAGCATTTACCCATAGATAGGGAATCAGTTTAAAACTCTGTAAAGTCTAACTTGAAATAGATCGTGGTTTCATTACCAAGGCTGAGGTTATAAATCTCATATAAGAAAAAACTGGATAAATCCAGGTTTTCCCCCCTACCCCCAGTAGGAAGAAAATAGCCAAAAATCTAAGCAGGGAGAGAAAAATTAGGAATCTAGGATTAGCCGTTTCAGTGACTGTGTTTCAGGAACTAGCTGAAGATAAAGTTAGATTGTAATCTTGAGAATAATCTTGAGAAAGGAACTAGCTGATTATGACTTTGGGAATGGTTTTGAGAGGCAGGGAGTTGCCCCCTGGTGATCATCACTTGTATTCTCGGAATTTTCTACACCCTCCCTGCTCCTTTTGGATCACTGGGCAATGGTTTCTTCCCTTAAAAGCCCCTTCTCCCGGTCACTCGGGGTCAAACTCTTCCCCTGCATGGGTTATGAGTCTCAGCCCCAGTGCACTGGTTCCCGTCTCATCTCATCATTAAACCTCGTGTGATTGCAGCAAAAAAAAAAAAAAAAAAAAAAAAAAAAAGAAAAGAAAAAAGAAAAAACAAAAACAAGCCACTTAATGCTGCTGGTTGTCATGCCTCAGGTAGCAACCAAGTAGCCCACCAAATATAAGTAATAAACTGATGATTAAAAAAAAACTATAAAAACAATGAAATTATCATAAACATTAAAGATATCTTTCAGAATAAGATAAAACATTTGTAAACAACTTCTTTGTTAAGAGGTTGATACCTCTAGTATCTAAGGAAACTCACACAACTCAGCAGCAAAAATACAATAAACTTATCAAATAAGTAATAAAAATGTAGGCAAAGGCTCTAAAAATTCATTTCCCCAAACAACATTAACAAAGAGTGAATGGACAAGGTGTGCTTAATAGCACTCATAATTTAAATGCAAACTAAGGCCACTATTTGATTGCTGATTACTAGAAGAATATGACCTAAGAAAAAAATGAAAATATGGGTCCCCAATATGGTTCAGGATGTAAAAGGCACTTTCCATCAAGCATGATGACCAGAGTTCAATCCCAAAAATCTATCCAGTGAAATTTCGGAAGTGACTTTGGCAATTTATCATTACACAGTCACTGTGGCACACACACTACCCACCACATCTACACACACACACACACACACACACACACACACACACACACACACACACACACAGTACCCACCATACACACATGGTAACCATAAAAACAAAATACATCTTAATAAATAATAAAAGTAGTTTGATGAAAGTTTTAAAGTGTGAAATACTTGTTTGTTGGTTGGTAGGAAAAAACACAGGTGTAGCCATCATAACAAACATACAAACACAAAAGAGCATGATTAAAAAAAATAACTAGAAACAAAAATTCCCACAAGCTTAGTCTAGCATACATCCAGGAAAGGAGAATAAAGTGGTAACTGGAAGTAGGACTGGAATTTACATGCTCATTGCAAAACTATTGGCAGAAATGCAGACCATCATCATAAGCACCTATCCCTGGAATAGTAGTGGAAAAAATATTATAAGCTATAAAGAAAAAAATGATGGCTTTGACAACATGCATGAAACTGGAAGACACAGTAAATAATTCCAACACAAAAAGAGGCATTGACTATTGTTTTCCTAGTATGTGGATTCTAACAGGTGAATTCATATAAAGACAGTTGATGTGTAGAGTTCTGAAGATGCACAAGGTAGGACATGGAATGAATCAAATCCAAGGCACTGAGCACATAGGCATTGAACAATCCTTGAAGTTCTACTGAGGATGGACTTTCAAATGGCTCCCATTTCTATTTCACAAAGTAAACACATCCCCAAATCATTACATTTTCTATCTTCAACATGTTCAATTTTTGTTTGAAAACTAAGGTAGTTTTATACATGTAACAAAGAAGCTGTAAGAGAAAGGATTGTTTTAACCTAACAGAGTTATAAAAAAAAAGATGGAATTTAATCTGCAGTCACAATTTTACCTGGATGGAAAATGTTGCCAAGGGATTTATGCTTATATGAGACGGACTTATGTTTTAAGCCATCTCGTTCTTTGTACTCTGAAATCTAACACCCTACTTAATTGTTTCATCAAGAGCTAGATAAAATAGTGTTTATTTTTACATTTAAAGAGAGCCAATTAAAAACCCAAACACATTCTAAAGCCACAATTTGTGCTCATTTTTCAGCAGTTCATTTTAGCATATGTTGGAAAAGGAAACCAAGCATGCATAATGAAAAAGAAAAATATTAGTTTTCAAAACTTAATGAGCCATCAATAGGAAAACAACAAACAAATATGGTTAAACGTTAACTTAAAAATATTATATTTCATAGTGTATAATTTGTCATCTTTGGATCATATAAATGTGTGGATAGTTTGTACTAAGTCTAGGATAATCTTACGAACATGTCCTGCTAGAGTCACTGTCATTAACTGGTTATGGAAACCTAGCTTGGTGAGATGGTGAGTGCCTTTCATTCCAGAAATTTGGAGGCAGCAGAAGGCAGATCTTTGGAGTTTGGAATCAGCCTTCTCTAAATAATAACTTCTAGGCCTACATTAGGATACTTTGTCTCAAAGCAGAAGCAAAAATATAAACAAGTCATGCACCTAACACAGGGAACCCTGCATGTTCTAAACCCTCAGCTGTGACTACATTGAACTAAGTGCCTGACTCATCTCACCTCTGTCTTTGTTGTAGTGGTCAATTGTAAGTGCTACCATGATTTCTTCCATAATTTCTGGTTAAATCACACAAAAACCAATAAAGTCATAGAGATTTAATCATCTTCCGAGACAAACATGATCTTTTTCACATTACCCAAAATAAGCAATCTCAAATATTTCACGCCATCGGTATCATTGTAACTTTTATTACAATTTGGGTAGATTTTTCTCCCCTTGCCAAAGAATAAATAAAGTAGAAAATGAGAGACTTATTTTTGAAGAGTTTAATTGTAAAAATATGCAGTTGATTCCCATTAAGAAAGATCCTTGAAATTATATATATATATATATATATTTATATATATATATATATACACTAGAATAGAGCTCTTAAAAATCCTGAAATCACTCTGGAGGGAAGCAGTTAGTCTGACTGCAAAAATTCACTTCTCACCCTACACCTCCAAATCCAATCTGCCAATCTCATTCCCTTATCCTTAGAAAACAACACTTCTGTGGCCTTCCCTTTCTCTCTGTTCCCACCCCCACTACTAGTGGATCACACAGATGTTCTTCCCTCACTCATTCAGTTATTCTATCTCCTAATTCAAGGAGGTATTCCCCAGGAACCTGCAGGGCACTCTTGCAAAGGAAGCAGGTAGGTTAACAACAAATCTTCACCTATGCCTATTCTCCCCTAATCCATTACCCCAACCTCACTCTCAGCTCTAACAGACTACTTGCTTTTGCTGCCTCCCCCTCCTCTCTGCCCAGTGTTCAATAGATCATGAAGATCTTCTCCAATGCCCCAAACCAAATCATCCTGTTATCCCAGCCCCAAATCCAGCAGATATTTCTCTGGGAACATACCAGTCAAGCACGTCAGAGTAGCAAGTAGGACAGCTAAGTAAGTAGGGAAGTTACAGATCTTTACTCTCCTTCCTTTCCTACAGATCCAATCCCTGAGTCTCATCCTCAGCTCTCAATAGCAGACTGATTACCTGTTGTGGCTTCTCCTCATTCTCTATTCCCATTCCTAGGAAACTAAACAGATCCATGTTGAATACCCAACTTTGTTTTTACCTCCTGTGGACCGAATCAGACATCCCCAGCACATCCCCATTCCTGTGTGTTTGCTCCAAATTCATGGAACAAACATTTTAACCAGAAACCCCAGTTGCCACACCTTAAGATCCCAGAAGAATTGTTCATCAGGCAACACACAGCTATCACACTCTTAAGGACCAGAGAGGGGGGCAGAAACCAAAGAAAAAGAATACAAACCCAACAAAGATAAGACCAGATATTTGCACTAGAATTACAATCTTCACAAACCCAGATGCCTAGAATCAAGATTAACAATCTAATCAATAACAGCAAGGATAATATGGCTGCACTGAGCCACACAATCCTACCACCGTAGGCCCTGAAGATTTGAACATAGCTGACACACAAGACACACACCTTAAAATAGCTGTCATGGCTACCATAGATGTCATTAAAGAGGAAAATGAAAGCATGTCTTAAAGGAAAAGAAATAAACAGTGGGAGTGAATAAAGTAGTACAAAAACTAACAGTGAAATAGGATCAGTAAAGAAAACCCAAATTGATGGAAACCTGGAAATGAAAAATTCAAGAAGTTGGGCAGGAACCTCAGAGGTAAGCCTCACCCACAACATAATTGAGATAGAAGAGAAAATCTGAGTCATTGAAGACATAATAGAAGAAATGGATACTTAGGTCAAAGAAAATGTTAAATGTAAATATATATATATATATATATATATATATATATATATATATATATATATTTGACACAAGACATTCAGGAAATATGGAAAACTTTAAAAAGTTCAAATCTAAGAATAATATGAATAGAAGAAGAGAAGAAAACCAGGTCAAAACCACTGGCAATATTTTCAACAAAATCATAGAAGAAAATTTCCCTAACCTGAAGCAGGAGATGCTTGCCAAGGTACAAGAAGCATACGGAATACCAAATAGATTGGACCAGAAAACAATTTCCTCAGCATATAATACAGCAACAAGCATACAAAACCATGAAAAATAATAAAAATTTTAAGAGTAAAAGACCAAGCAACACATATGGCAGACTTATAGAATGACACCTGACTTCTCAATTGCAGAGGGGAAGCTAGAATGGGAGCGTCAAGTGGGGGTGGGGAAGAAAGAGGGTGATAGAAAGTACAGGGTGATACAACTAAAATTAAAGACAATTTAAGGGATGTTATGAAATGTGATATAGTAGAAGCTTCCTAAATTATATAGATAGGTGAAGGCAATCTAACTGAAATTGCCAAATACTGGGGAAGACAGAGCCCCAACTGGACATCCCTCCTCAATGAATAAAGCTTCGAATCCTGGATTAGATTACCTATAATTGTGATGTTGGCCATAAGGTTCCCATGGGAACCTCCTAACCACACTGGCTTCTGTCAAGGCTGTTACTCTCTACAAAGGGACTGGCGGAGGCACCCATACAACTTGTGTCAGTCTGGAGTTCTTACTTCTATATACTAATCGCTCTAACATCTGTGGGACAGGAAGGTACGTTGCATGCTATTAAGGACAAATGAAAACACTATCCCAGTCACAACTTCTTTGATCTACGGTGGTGTTCTGCCTATGAGATTTGTCAATGCATTTGTGCCACGATATTTATGGGAGGAACCAACTAAAGTCCTGCTCTCTGAGATGTGCCATGGGAGCTCCTTCTGCTCCTTCAGCCAATAGCCTTTAAGATACCAGCCCACTAGGGCGTGGTCTCTTAAACTATTAAAAAGGAGCAGGAACCAGGCTCTCTCTCTCTCTCTCTCTCTCTCTCTCTCTCCTCTCTCTCTCTCTCTCTCTCTCTCTCTCTCTCTCCTCTCTCTCTCTCTCTCTCTCTCTCTCTCCTCTCTCTCTCCTCTCTCCTCTCTCTTGCTTCCTGCTCTCCTTTCCTGTTTGCAACAAGAGGACTGTTGTTTGGGACAGTGATCTGTAAGTCCCCTTAAATAAATAATGCCTTTTGTTATCCATAATTCTTAAATGGTGTGGGTTTGTCTTGTGGCTTCATAGATGGAGTACATATATGACACCGTTTGCATGCAAATGGATGGAAATAGAAAACACTATTCTAAGTGAGGTAACCCAGACCCAAAAAGATGAACATGGGATGTACTCACTCATAATCGGTTTCTAGCCATAATTAAAGGACATCGAGCCTATAATTCGTGATCCTTGAGAAGACAATAAGAAGATGAACCCAAAGAAAAAACATACAGTTATCCTCCTGGATATTGGAAGTAGATAATATTGCCGGGCATAAATTGGGAACTTGGGGGGGGGGGGGGGGGGGGGGCAAGGGGAGATGGGGAGAAAAAAGTGTGAAGGGGAGGATGGGGAGAGCTTGGGGGAATGGGATGCTTGGGATGTGGGAAGGGTGGATGTGTGAGCAGGGAAGCATATGTCTTAGTTAAGGGAGCCATCTTAGGTTTGTCAAGAGACTTGACTCTAGAGTGCTTCCCAGGTGGCCAGGGAGATGCCCCCAGCTAGTTCCTTGGGCAGCTGAGGAGAGGGAGCCGGAGAAGACCAGATCCTATAGCCATAATCATGAATATCTTGCATATCACCATAGAACCTTCACCTGGCAATGGATGGAGATAGAGACAGAGCCCCAAATTGGAGCACCGGACTGAGCTCCCAAGGTCCTGATGAGAAAGATGATGAGAAGGAGAGAGAACATGAGAAAGAAAGTCAGAACCGTGAGGGATGCGTTCACCCACTGAGACAGCCGGGACAGAACTAACAGGAGATCGCCAAGTCCAGTTGGAATGGGACTGATGGAACATGAGACCAAACCGGACTCTCTGAGGGTGGCTGATGGTGGAGGCTGACCAGGGACAATGGCGATGGGCTTGGTCTCTGCAGTATGAAGTGCTTATCCTTTTATTTTTTTGTAGTTTCTGAATAATAGGACTGCTTTTGGCATGTTTGTCCAATTTTACATATTTTCTGTGTAGACAGTCACACTATTATTTTTTTTTGGGGGGGGGGTGTTGTTTGCACCATCATTGCCCAGCTCAGTCTCACTGTTGTTAAATATAGACGATCTTATTCCTTCTGTCCGATCTGTACGTGTTTTCTCATTTACTGTTCTAATGTTGTCTGAGCAGCATTTCAAAGAAGTGATCGTATTAGTCCCTGACTGTCTTCTGATATCAGTGGGAATTCCTACAGTTTCTCACTCTCCAATATGATGTCAATTGTAGCTTTTGAAGAATTTATTTGTCAAGAAAAGGAAGTTCTTACCTATTGTTGAATCACAGAGGATTTTTTTTTTAACTTGAAAGGTGCTAGGAAATTGTGAAATCGCTCCTTTTTATCTACTAACATGATCATATTATACTAGTTTAGGCTATTGCTTTAGTGAATCATATCAGTTGATTTCAATTGTTGAAAAAGTCACAGATACCAGGTAAGTCTCATTTGGTCAAAACATATGATTATCCAAGAACATCACAGATCTTGATTGTAAATATTTTCCCATGTATTTTTGCTTTATGTTTTTAAGGTCCTTTCACTACAGTTTTCTTATAAGGCATTTATCTAGCAATAGTGTAGAAGTAATTGCTTATGTAGAGATGGGAAATGTCCAGTCTTTAGTGAACTGACACAGGGTACATCAGCCACTCCAGAGCAGGTCCCATGTCCAGAAATAGTTGGCCAATATGAAATATACTCAGCTGTTTTTTTTTCTTTTCTCAATTTCTTTTTTGTGCAAGTGCATGCTTTTTGTGTAATTTTGTTTTTGTTTCTGTATTATTGATGTATTTGTTTGTTGATTTGTTCTGGTTTTCATTTTTATATTTCTGAATTATTTTTTAATAGAGAAAAGGAGCATGGATGGGAGTAGGGAGGTGAGGAGGAGCTGAGAGGAGCTGGAGGAAGAAATAATGTAAGCAGAATGTATTTTATGAGCAAAACAGTTTTAAATAAAATACTAAAAGAAAGAAAAAATATAGAGAATATGTAAATGGAACTTTAAAAGATCCATATATATGATGCCAATATTAACTATTTAAATTTTAAAAAGCTTGATATTGCTTATGTTAAAATATGTATTGGGGGTATTTTTCTTTCTTTTATTTTTCTCATATTCTTTCTGTCATAAGTTACCCCAAACTTTTCCGTTTTACCATAATAAGAAACATAATATTAGCTGATCAAGTGGATAGCTGTATGTAAGGTTTGCGTGTATGAGGAGAGAGAGAGAGAGAGAGAGAGAAAGAGAGAGAGAGAGAGAGAGAGAGAGGAGATTTTATGATACCTGAAGAACTTAAAATCAACTTGTTAGGATATAGTTCAGCAGTGAAGAACAGGTATTGATCATGTGGAGGACCTGACATTGTTTCCCAGCACCCACGTCACGGAACTCACAACTGCCTGCAGCATGAACCCCTCAGAACCTAATACCTCTGACTTCCCTGATAGCACCGGTTATCATGTGCGCAAACTCACAGGGAGACACACTCAAAATAAGAATGAAATGACCTGTGGTTTTATGAAACCATCACAAAGCGTTCAGAATAGGTGCTCTCGGGCTATTCAAAACCACCATCTTGTTGACTACCTTACTGGTCATCATGAAACCTTCAATCAGTAATGATGGAAGCAGATGCAAAGATCCACAGCTAACCACTGGGCGGAGCTCTCAGAGTCCAGTCAAAGAGAAGAGTCACACCATGAGCAAAGGGGTCAAGACCACAGTGGGGACACCAACAGAAATAGCTGATCTGAGCTAGTGGGAGCTCACTGACTCTGACTGACTGCTAGGGAACCTGCATAGGACCGAACTAGGTCCTCTGATGTGGATAACAGTTGTGTGGCTTAGACAGTTTGTGGGCCACTGGTACTGGGACTAGTATTTATCTCCCTGTACCACTATTTATTCCTTGTGCATTAACTGGCTTTTTGGAGCCCATTCCCTATGGAGGGTTAACTTTCTCAGGTTAGATGGGGGAGGGGAGCTTGGTACTGCCTCAATGGTCCTGCCTTAATGTGATAAGTCTTTTGTTGACTTCCCATGGATGTGGGAGGAGGGGAGGGAAAGGGAATGGGGATTCATATGTAAAATAAAAACGTTGTACAAAAATCAACCATCTTGTAGGCTGGAGAAGAGGAAGTAGCCACAGTGAGAATAGAAATATAGTTAGTAAATTATAACAAATCAAGAGAGGTCCTATTGGTAGCTAAAGAGCAGCTTAGATAAAGTCTGACTCTAAACGCAATCTCAAGGCAGAATCGAGCATGGTGGAAGACTGAATGGATGGCATTAGAACATACTTAAAGAATAATCTGAAGTTTTTGTTCTGAGTTAAATGGACGTTAAAGTGTTAGCTTAATTAATCATGCAAAATATATGTCTTACATTTTCTTTTCTTACGTGGGGGCCCTTGTTTCATGTTTCTTTTTTCATTTTCTCTTCACTCAAAGTCTTATAGCAATACTTTTTAATGGATGTCTTTCATGATATAGTTCAATAATTTTTACACTTTGTGTTTTAAATGCCTGCTAATTTTGTTCTTTCCCAGGAGATTTTATTCAAAGGATTAACATTCATGCCTGAGTTTTAACTGAAAAGGACTTGCCCCATCCTTGAGCAATGAGTTACATTTCATTTGCCATAGTACATCCCTAGTGGGTCTCCTGAGTTAGGCAATTACTTTACAACAGATCCATGTTTACATAATTATCATTTCCTCTATTACATTTCTTAGCCAAAAAAGAAAGAAAAAAAGAAAAGAAACCTATCTACCTCCTCCTCACTCTCTTTAGTTTCCAAAGTGACACTTAAGTCAGCAAAGAATGAGACTAACGTAAGTTTATACTCATTACTTATCTGTCAATAGAATTGCTCAAGCTAACTCTAATTCTGTATTCCTTTGAATACTCAATAAACACATATTGTTCTGACAACATGAGACAGTCAAAATTTAGGCGACATTAATTACTTACAAAGTTTGATATAACTAGGCATTACACATTCACATATCTAAGAGCATTTGTAAAACAACTATCTGATTACATGAGCAGATTCAAATAAGATATTTTCCCATTGAATTTTTGTGGGTGAGTGAATCTCACACCTGATCTGTCTCTCTCATCTTAAATCCCATCTTTTTCATAGCTGCAGCAAAACATTTCCAAAGCAGGGAAGTGCGGTTCTGTCAATCTCATTATTTCTTTAAAATCTACATTCACAAACATGTACTCCTGCTCTTTCTGTCCATGTTATCTCTAAAGCCTCTTTCCATCTCCTCTCAGGAGAACTTCCAACAAAGGGCATATTCATTTCCCTGACTGGTGAGATATTAGACAAATCATCTGTCCATGAAAATCTAAATCAAAGTCAGACATATCAGAGACAGGAAGTAACTTCCACGGGGCATCTAACTAAAATGGTGTGTCAGGTGAATCATTGTGGAAGGAGTCAGACAGACTGGATGTCTCAGCCTTTTAAGGACAAATGGCAACAAAACATTCCTCCTATAACCCACAACTCTCAAAGTGATCACAGCAATTTTTATTTAATGTGTCCTAAGGGTTTTATTATTTAAGCTGCTTTCATTGTTATTCCATTTTTTCAGACATTGTCCATTCAAAGCAGGTGTTCTTTTGAAATGCAATGCCGGTGAGAATTTGATGGTGTCTCAAGAGAATAAGAATATAACCTCGTAATGGCACTCAAATGCAGTCCTTTAGTCTTATGACATACTTCAACGACTTTATAGATTTTCAATAAAACTTGCTATGAATACTAATTTTGAGCAAAGTCCTGAATGATTACTATCCAACATAAAAGGAAAGCATTCCTATCTTAGAGTATCTGAAAGTAATTTTAAACAGGTGCTTTATAACAAAATTTTATTATGTGTTTAATCAATTCATTATTAAACAGTACAGTTTGTAATGCCACCTAGTGGTTTTCTAAGTGGAAAAAAAAACATCCCTTGTGTCTAACTGATACAGAATCAGAAACATGTGCTTACGAAGGTTCATCTAGTCTTATATATTAACATAGTCTCTCTCTGTGTGTGTACATAATACACAATAAAAATGTATATGCTGGTATATAAAGCTCCAAATATCTAAAAGCATTCAACTGAAACAGAAAGAGGATAAATGCACACCTTAAAATTCACTGTAGGTGTGCAAGGTATATACTGAATCAAAGAAGTGTAAGGGTGAAGAAAAATCAACAGGATCAATATTTATAAATACCATCACATTTGTGATGGTTAAAATACCTAAATAAGGCCTTGGTGGTTCAGTGGGCAAGGATGGTTGCCATGCTGGAGGTAGGAATTGACTTCCCAGAATTTAAGTAGAATAAGAGAACTGACTCAATAGATGTGTAAGGTAACCACTTTATTTGAACCATGGCTCTGTACCACCCACACACACTATAAAAAGAAACTGAATCACGATAGATATTTGTAGTGTAAACCACTTTTTTGTTTATAAAACTCTTAACTTTTTTATATAAAATGACTAAGCATAAGCCTAAAGCTTGGATTTTTGAAATGGGCTTTGTATTGTGATACTCTGACTAGAAGTCTCCAGGGATGACATTCAAGAATACGTATCTCTAAGAAGCCCTGCAAGCAATGCCATCAATAATAATTAATGGCTGATAGCTGCTACTTTAAAACATTATGATTCAGACACTAATTATTAAATGGCTTGAAACTAGATATGCGTAATCCGATATAGATTAGATTATTGTTTTTTTTTTTTTTTTTTTTTTTTTTGGTTTTTCGAGACAGGGTTTCTCTGCAGCTTTTTAGAGCCTGTCCTGGAGCTAGCTCTTGTAGACCAGGCTGGTCTCAAACTCACAGAGATCCGCCTGCCTCTGCCTCCCGAGTGCTGGGATTAAAGGCGTGCGCCACCACCGCCCGGCTAGATTATTGTTTTTATATGGATTGCTTTGTGGCAGGATATCCCCTTATCAGGGAGGAATCTTTCATCCCACCTCCATGCTCGCTTTCCGTATTAGATTTCTCTAGGATTCAAGTTTGTTTTCTCCTCATCTCCTTGAAATCCTTCCATATGACCTTGTCCATTCACACATTTGAAGCTCCATAAAAGTTGGTACTTTCGGGGCTGGAGAGATGGCTCAGCGGTTAAGAGCAGTGCCTGCTTTTCCAAAGGTTCTGAGTTCAATTCCCAGCAACCACATGGTGGCTCACAACCATCTGTAATGAGGTCTGGTGCCTTCTTCTGGCCTGCAGGCATACCCGCAGAAAGAATATTGTATACATAATAAATAACTTTTTTAAAAAAGTTGATACTTTCGCATGATATGTATCAAACCCATCCTGATCACTGAATCATCATTAAAAAAAAAAAAAACTGTTCCTGAATAGCCCCAGATATCTGTGTCTAACGCCAAATTCATTCCTTTGGCTCTCCATCCAAAAAGATGCTCAGCAAGCTTTTGTCATCCAGCATCAAATAAATAACCCAAATGGCAAAAGTTCAAATAAGAGTCTTCTACTTTTTACCATTTGGTGTCTTCGTAAAAGCTGTAAGTACTTAAATTCCATAAATGAAACCTCTTTTGAGGACCCCTTCTCTCTCCCACACACGCCATGCACTCCCCCACATGCACACACACAGTGAGTGACTATGAGGTTAGATGAAGAGTTCTTAATTTACATTTCAGACAGTGAACTAATTGCTTCCCCCTAATGAATCTCTTTTCTTTATTCTATAGTGTGATCATTTAAACCACACTAAAATGAATTAGAGTTTAAAATATTAATGGCAGAAATGATAGGCAAAATAAACCATACAACTCAAAAGCGAAATGAGGTGGCATATATTTCTAAAATTGAGAGATGCTCTATCCAAAGACATGATCAATAAAAACTGATGAGGTAGCAACACCAAGAAAGTGTTACGGATATTAAAAGATGAAAAACATTTTAATATGTATCGGGTAATATTGTCAGCAAAATAAAGTAGTGAAACTGAAATAAGGCAAAGAATTTTAAGTGATAATTGTTAAATGGTAAACAAGACCTACTAAATTTGAGACACTAGTCTAGGAAGTAGACGGTAATGGATAGGGCCATTGCTGCATTCACGTGGGATGCAAGCACAATAGAACTGTGCTTCTAAGAGGGACACAGTCAAAATATCCGAACCCTGCGTAGTATCTAACAAAATAGACTAATTGTCCCATGGAAGATCTTAAGGCTTTATTATTAACTATAATTACAGAGGAATCAGTCATTTAATCCTAATAGCAATTCTTTAGTCTTTGGTCCCTTACACTCCTTTGTTTCTATGTCACCCCAATTTGAGAGAGCAGTTCTTTGGCAATTGTTTTACCAGAAAATTTGTATTTTCCTGAAGTTGTACGTTAATTACCCATTACAACTCTAAGGGTTAAGGATCCAGTTACTGCAATGCCACCCACTTGCTCCGCATCTAGGCAGATGGAGTTTATTTATCTATTGATGTAGAAAAAGGAAACCTATATGGTCAGCACTAAATAAACACCCATGGGAGAGTAAGAAAGGGGTGTTCAACAGACCTTATGAAAAGTTAAATAAATGAGAAGCAAGAATGTAGATCCTTAAGTTAGAGTGGAACAAAGCAATTCTTATGAGCCTGAGAACAATCTTGAATCCATCCCAATAAAAATAATGCTTCAGGTCACTTGTCTGGGGAGGATGAGAGCGATGTGTTCCGGTTTCCTAGTCCTCCTCAGGGCAGCTGCATGGCCAGAAACAATATTGTTCATACAAACATTAAATGTCACTGCTAAATATAGCACGGACTGATATAAATGCAAAAAAACAACAGAAACAATAAGCGTGGTGAGTGTTTGTGTGCAGCAAGCTTAACTCCATCCTTTGTTGTTTTCTAACTGTAATTTCCTGTATATATTAAATCAATGTGGGTATTTTTATATGCAGAATGCATTAGAAGTGGTTTGTAAAGGAAAGTATTTTGAAAACCAGCTATACTCGACTCTAATTTTATACTATCTTGGACAGTGCTTTCACATTAAGTAATCAAACTCTACAAGAAGAATTTTAACCAAAAAAAGGGAACAAATTAATCACTGAAATTTTCTAAATTTACAGTTTCCTTAAGATTTATTTTGTTGCCTGAGCTATATAGGTTTAATTCTGTAAAACAACATAAGCAATTAAATGCAATCACATATGTGTGTGTTTGGAGTTGTAAGTGTAATAAACACAAATTAATATTTATATGTGTAGCTAAGGATAACACATAATCCGTAGGACAAAAAATTCTCACAAACTAATCCTAACACAACCAATCTAAATGTGAATTTTCTAGCTATCTAATTCCCTTATAATCCCCACTGAATATATTATAATAGCAGGTTTACTTGCATGAAATATATTCCAAGAATAATAAGCAGATATATTTTACTACTCTTGGATTATTTTCAGGTTTTAGGGAATGCATCTTAGGATACCCCTTAATTCTATTTCTTGGAGTATAAGACAATTACATCAGTTATGTGAAATAAATATATTTGTTACAAAAGTGCGGGTTTTCTCTTGTTATTATTAACCAGGTCATGTTGACTACAAAGAAAGTTGAAGTGACCTTCTAAGAAACAAGATGAGGATTCCTGGGATGCTATCAAAATATGTGTGAACACTTCAGCGGAGTAAGCGTGTTCTGAAATCTTGACAGCCATCACCCACTCGTTTTTGTCTTGTGACTATGTGTTCTACTCTTTTTCCAATGGGCATATGGTCACCAAGAGCTTCTATGACTCATGAGTCAAAGTCACTACCAACAGGGAACTCACCTGCTCTTAGTTACAAGTTGGAAAAGGTCAATGTTTCTTATTGACTTAATTTGCTTCAGGTGGCCAGCACTGAATCACTCAAATTTGGGAATGTGTGACAGATGTGATTGGCTTAGCTTTCCTGAGATAATGTGACATATTGGGCTAAGGAACTATTGTACTGTTAGCACAAAGTCACAAGGGACCTGAGGGCATGCATTGATACTTAGCTCCAAAAGAAGGAATCAATCTGACCTAGGTACGCGTGAAATGTCTCCCACTTCAATGGGCACGATTACATATTATCCTTCTTCAGGCATGTTTTCATGCTAGGAATAAAAGCTATATACTATTGTTCTGACAAAGGTACGCTTGAAACATAAGCCCAACCAAGTTCTTGTCTTTTACTCTTCTGGCATAGATGTTAGCAAATCCCAACAAGATCTCATACTAAAAGTAGCATTCTTGGCTTGTATTCAATTACATCATTTGAATTAGAGCACAGTGTCGTTGTTGATCACAAATACATGTATGAGTTCAAGGAAAGGAGATCCATCAATAATGTTTTAATACCTTTTTGAAAGCTTTTTCCCTGATGTTCTGACTGATCCAAGATGTAAATCAGAAGGATTTGCAACAGAGGAAGAAAAACTAAAGGGAAAAGTAAATGTGTGTGTGTGTGTGTGTGTGTGTGTGCGTCTGTGTGTTAGAGAGAGAGAAAGAGAGACAGAGATAGAATATGCATATGCGTTTGCTACCATTGTGCTATTTTAGACTATTTTCTTCATTTTAACTAACCATTATTGGAGAAAAGAAGCAAAATCTAAATCTAATAGGAAAAACTTTGACCCCTCCTCCTTATGTACTGCATATCATGTAATCCCCATGATATTCTGAAGACTAGAAGGCCTAAATATTGTCACTGTAAAAAATTAAATATGAAATAATTATTGTAACATGACCTCTGGTTTAAGCGTATTCCTTTTGGACTTCTCAATGTTCTGCTTCTGTTTATTCTAATTATCGAAAGTGTTTTGAAACATAAAACTTGTCATTTATGAAAATTAAAACAGATACTATTTTCTTCCGTGCAGAAGTAACCCTAAGTCTGCAAATAATTATTCTAAGAAATCTGTCTGCGGGTGATACACATTTTCCATAATATCATTTAACTTTTTCCATGACACATACTCAATATTAAACAATGCATGCATTGTTCCTGGAGTTGGAAGTATGTTTATACAAGTTTTTTTCTAATCTCAAGTGTAGCCACTCAGATTTTAAAAGGTCTAATCTATTAGCCAATGAACAAATACCTCCACGTTCCCAATCACAACAGTATTCCAATAGGCTGAATGACTAGTTCCCAGTAAGCCCGATCGTTGCGTTGGTGCATTAAGAGAGAATGGATGAATGTGTATTCCTTAAAAATGCTGATTCATTCTTTATTAACGACAAAAGGTCATTCATAGTATATTTGCTGATAAGAAATAAGGAATGCATAGTTATTCACATTTTTTTCAAGGTTTTAGAATGTTTCATTCTAAATTGGGGGTCCTTGCTTCCCTTGAGAAATACATGCTCATAATAATCTTAGCTTTTCACTGTAGTTTTTCTTCATTGTAGGTTAGGAGTCGTATTTGTTAAATTTATATTTTATTTCGGTGCATGCATGTATGTATTTTCTATGGATGCAAATGTTTATGTCAGGTATGTGACATGCATAGGGAGCCCCAACTTGCTGTCTTCTGTTTTTCTCATTCACTCTCTGCTTCATTTTTCCAAGCAGGGTATCGTAATTTAATTTAGAATTGCCTATAAAAGTAGTCCAGTTAGCCAGCTTGTTTTATAAATTCTCTTGTTATTGCCTTCTGAGGAATGCTTTCTTGGATTAAAAAGAACAACCATACCTGCCAGGCATATATACATACATACATACATACATACACACAGACACACACATATTATAAACATACATACGAGTATGTATTATTTATTTGTATATATGCATATATACATACATTTATGTTGTGTATATTATATATATATTTGCATATGTATGCATATGTACAAATACATTCCAACCTCAGTTCACCCTCCAACCCCTCCTCCCCACCCCTAAAGGGTAGATCTCCCATGGGAGTAAACAAAACCTGGTCCGTTAAGTTGAGGCAGGACCAGGCCCCTCTTCTCAGCATTAACCCCGAGCATGGCACACCACCATAGGGAATAGGCACCAGCAAGCTAGCTCATGCACCGGAGATAGATCCTGGTTCTACTACTAGGGGGCTGCAGATAGTCCAAGCTTCACAACTGTCTCCTACATGAAGAGGGCCTAGTTCAGTCCCATTGGAGACCCTACAGCTGTTGGTCTAGAGTTCATGAGTTCCTATGTACTTGGTATAGCTGTCTCTGTAGATTTACACTTCATGATCTTGACCTCCCTTGTTCACATATTCCCTCCTACCATACTTCAGCTGGGTTTCCGAAGGTTGGCGTGGTGCTTGGTTGTAGTTCTCTGCATCTGGGTCCATCTATGATCGGATGAAGACTCTATAACGACAGTAGGGATATTCACCAATCTGATTACAGGGGTAGGCCAATTCATGCACCCTCTCCACTATTGCTAGGAATCTTAGCTGGAGTCATCCTTGTGGATTTCTGGGAATTTCTCTAGCACCAGGTTTCTCCCTAACCCTGTAACGCCTCTCCCTATCAAAATATCTCTTTCATTCCATCCTTTCCCCCACTCAACCACCCTGTTCTCATTCTCCATCTCTCCCTTTAACTCTCCCCAACTCCCAGTTTTCCCAGGAGATCTCACCTAATTTCCAAGGCAGTCCTTGCATCTTTCCTAGGGCCTCCTTGTCACGTAGCTTCTCTGGAGCTGTGGTTTGTGGTCTGGTTATTCTTTGCTTTAGATCTAGTATTCTCTTATGAGTGTGCACCTACCATGTTTGTATTTCTGAGTATGGGTTACTTCGCTCAGGATTTTTTGTTTTGTTTCGGGGGGAGGTTGCAAAGCCAAAGGGCAGAAGCTAGGAGATGGGGAGATGAGTTGGATCAGGAAGCTTAATGTGAAATCCCAAAAAGTCAATAAAAAGTTTTTTATAAAAAGAAGTATCTTTGTTTGATGTAGGAAGATTTTGGGTTAGTGTGGAGTGTGGAACTCTTTTATACAGCAACGTTTGTTCCCATAGAAGACCTCTGTTTCTTAACCAGAATTCATGGGAAAAAGAATGTGGACCTAGAGTCTAAGTAACCAAGGTAGTCTACTTTCATCTTCATATTTAACCAATGCTGGGCTACTTCTCCTACCCTCCCTAATTTTGATAACTAAGAACACTAATTGTCCTTCCATATTTCTGTACACGCCACCTGAATATAACAACACACATAAGAGTAGCTAGGGCAGCGGCAAGAAAATAATTCACTTAATAATATTCACTCAGTATTTTCAACTATTGCTTAATTGGCATTTTAAAATTATTTAATATATTGCATTATGTGTTATCTGTAATAATGTTACATATAAAACATGTTTCAAAATGAAACTTTTTGTTCAATAAAAACTCCGAAGTTTGTAAAATGCATGATTTCTCAGGCATTCATTACACTCCAAAAAGCTATTATGGGTAGTCCTGTGTTCCCACACCAACTGAGTTCTGAATTCCCCAAAATGCAAAGAAAACTGTCCAAAATAAAACACAGAATAACAAACAAATAAAACATTGGCAAAGTGGTCTTGGAGACTATTTCAGTCAAATTAAGTAGGTACTTGTAGTACTCATCAAAAAAAGTACATATAGAAAATCTTTGAGAAACTTGGACTAAGCATTTTCAACATATCTGTTTAGTTTTATTTGATAGTGTGCCATATGAAGAATAAATTTAAACTTGCAACCTGGCAATCACCAAAGCATTCTCCATCGTAATTTAAATACTCCACGTGGTTTTCTTTAAGAAACCAAAATGCAGTTAGTTACTCCCAACTGTGAGATCACTGTCACAGGCTTGTGGCCCAACTGTGTCTGCAATTCTCACAAACCAGAAACCCTCTACTTAGAGACCTTCCGTTTTATCGCTGCAACATTCTACCTTACACGAACTCCTCTCTGGTTTTCCTAGAGAAGTCTACACAAGTCAGTAGTAACGCTTAAGTTTTATGCAACTGTTTTCTTCTTTTATTATTCAGCTGTTTTCTAAAATGAGGATGTTACAATGTACAGAGACTTGATGAAGAAAAGAGGGGGATTTCCCATGTGTTCGTTATTGCATAGTATAAACACGATTAACTCAACACAGCTTTGTAAATGGAAAAAGAGGATTAGAGGATTTTTATTAGGCTTAAACATGCTGCTTTTTTGGAACTAAAAATGTTGTTATCGAATTGACCAAACTGTATAGTTACGTCAGGTTCTGCAGGAGCATGAATGAACTGAACAATTTCTTTATAAAAAACTAGATGAATTTTTTTTCCAGTTCAATTCTTTCCTTCTTAAGTTTGATAATAAATCCTCAATTATTATGTCTTAGATGAATTATGACCAATGATATATTAATATGTGTCCCAAAGTTTCAGGATATTTTTTTATTATAGGGATTATTTATACTATTTTACTCCGAGCTGCTCTTGGGAAATGATTTGATATCAAGGTCCAATTTTTTCCAAATAGGGTTTTGTTCATAATGGGACATGTAGACTTGTGAAGGAGGGTCGAGTTAAATGCCTATGGGTCCTCAATTCTTACTCAAGCCCCATGGTAAATTACTGTTTACATTATAGCTCTTCATGTTTCTATGTACAGGAATTTGTTACAAAAACATCTCAAGTCTCTTTTCTCCACAAGTTATACATTTTCCCTAAGGGTAAAGGAGTGTGATTTCTGATTGGAGACTGCAGGGGGACAAAAAGAGCCAGACATAGTGAACTTAGCTCTTTCTCCTTTAGAGTCCGGGATCTGTCCACATTATAAATTTTACAGGGATAACTTCAGTGGAGGAAGTTTGTGGTTTTCTAGCTCTGTCTGCAACCGGGTGAATAAGTGGCATTCTTTGATGCAGTTTTAGCAAGCTGTGTCTTGCAAACTAGCTTTTCTCATGAATAGTTGTGATGCCTTTATTCCCTTCTGTTGGACTCCTGTGTTTTACCCTCCCTTTCTCATGTTGCACTTTATATTTATTGATGAAGCTTCTTGTTTTGGCTTACTGAAATTTTAATTCATCCATTTCGTTCACGTGGCTTTCATTCTAGGCAGAAAATGCCAATTCCACCGCCACAATTAAATTGATTAACGGGTTCAAACATAGGAGATAGCCAGTAAATGTTTTGGACTAACTAACTTAAAAGTACAGTAAGGATAGCATAGGAAAAAAATTCCTTAGATTGATATTATAAGCCTTAAATATCCAATAATGCTATTCAGTAAGCATGTTTCTGTCTACTGGGATACTAATTCTAAATGAGATAAATCAGGTCTATTAGAGAACCAACCCCAAACCACAGCCTTCTGAACTTTCTGTGATTCTTCTGCCTGGGTCAAGTGAGAGATATCAGAGTTTTATTGGTTGTAAAAGAGGCCCACTGGGGCCATGATGAGAAACAAACATGCTTTCAAACACACATATTCTCAATCTTCTATCAAGGCAATCTTTGGTTGAAAACTGCTGTTAGTTTCTTTAGGGTCCTAGTATACAAACTATACTGACTTGGACAATATCTTCACAAGCAGACAGATTAAATAGTGTGCATTGGTTGATGTATATGTCTTGGTGGTTGTGCATAGACATATTTCATTATGGTTTTAATCTGTTTTAATATTAAAATAAACAAATCATTGTAGCATCAATTTGAAATTGCTAATGTAGGTTTAAAAGAAACCTACATTGGGGAGGTAGAAGATTTTAAAGAATTATCAACATTTATTTGTTGAAGTATTCATTTAAAAACAAAAGAATCATCCAATATTTTATATCTAATAACAAAAAGTAAAGCTATTCCAGGTTATAACGGATATCTTAGAAACCGAGCAAAACGTTTTTCATTTCCTATCTCTCTAAAAAGGAAAACAACAATAATATACTTGTGTTGAACTTCTAAGATTTGGTAAAATATTATGTAAAACTCAACCTGCACATTGCTTTGGTTTTCTTTTCCTGAACTGAACATGACCTTATCCCATATTCCATGTTCTTGCTCAAAATTGAGAAATTAGTGATTTATGGCACCCTGTCACTTTGGGATGAGGAAACCTACCGTAAATGATGTTGCACTTTGTCCCATCCTGCGGAGTGTTGAACAAATATTTCTCTTTTCTTACTCTTTCTGTATTGTTTCTTCAGTGGTATTCCTAGGAGATACCAACTCGACATGAAACTTTCTGGCACCGAGATCTTGAAATGAGTTGAAATACCCAACTACACTTTTGTTTTAAGATCAGTGCTCGTGATCAAATCCCTCCAGCCTACAGGAAGAAGCTATTAAAATAGATTCCCTACGTGTTCATTTTCAGTGGGTCAGAAGGTTACACAATATGAAATCGCACACTAGAGCTCTAAAAATGATTTATTTTTTCTTACATTTATTAATACTAATAATTCTGAAAGCTTTATAGAAGAAGAAATGGTCTTGAAAAAACTATTGTGTCCATCTGTGGCCATATGGGGTTTGTAAAGATTCCTTACTCTCTGTTTTATATTCCCATTTCTAAACATTGTATGTAGTTTAGTTTTTATCTCACACATAAGCTTTCCTTTCTTCTTAGACAGATAGTTATTCTTTACATTAGCAAATAGAATGTTAGAGTTAGCAAAGGTGTTATATATAGTCAGGAAAATAGTTGCAATTAGCTTATAGACTAATTTAAAATGACTTTGAAACAATACTTTGCAACAATGTTAAAGGCAACATTCCCATGAACAGTTCATGAAGATGCTTGTTGCTGTAAGGTATGTGTATAGTATGGATCTTTAATTAGAGTATGCTATTCCTGGTCCGCACATATTAAATAATCTAAGTGCAGGGCTTTGATCTATTTAGCACAAACAGAAGAGAATGATGATGACTTAATCCTATGCTTGCATAAACTGTGAGTATCTGGAGAAGGGATTTGGCAATGCCCAGCAGGGCAACTATGTCATTCCAATAACCAACCATGTATCAGTAACTTTACACAGTCTTGAAAGAAATTTTCTACTCACTTAGTCTTGTGTTTACTCTTGAATGTAAAATCTTGTCAAACAAACAATAATAAAACATTCGTTGGAAATTTTCTCATCCCTTACAGCTCAATTGGCAGGCTACCGAACTTTTACTTTATGTTACATTATTTGGAAATTAATGCAAAGATTTTAGAATTTTAAAAGGCTATCACATTTAAAAGAGATAAATTATTTTCAATGGCTTTCAAAATCTGTAAGCTTAAAGAAATTGCAAAAAAACACTTTTTCCTTTTATTGAGTTTTTGATATACCTATTGATTAAAAGCATGCTTCAGATGTAAAAAATATTCATATTTTCAACATTATATTTTTAAATTTTATTTCCGTATCTTCTTTCAAAGATGCATGTTTTCACTGAACGGTAAAAGTTGAGCATTGTAGGAGGAGGCCGCTTATTCTTCCTGGTTGCCTGGCTAGCTTAGACCTGAAATAACTACACAGAAACTGTATTAATTAAAACACTGCTTGGCCCATTAGCTCTAACTTATTATTGGCTAACTCTTACATCTTAATTTAACCCATCTCCATGATTCTGTGTATTGCCATGTGACAGTAGCTTACTGGCAAAGTTTCAGCGTGTTCCCAGAGTCTCCATGGCTTCTCTCTGACTCAGCCCTTCTTTCTCCCAGCATACAGCCTAGCTTTCCCCACCTAGTTCTGTTCTTCCCTGCCATAGGCTCAAAGCAGTTCTTTATTCATTAACCAATAAAAGCAACACATAGAAAGAAGGACCTCCCACACCAATTGTTTATTTATTATATTGCCAAGAAGACAAAGAATACATGGATTCCCTTGAGTATGCATATGACAAAAGCAAACAATCCTGATAGGAAACATCTTGAGAGAAATGGCAGGCTTTGCATATGCAATACCATTCTTGCAGGACTATAAGAAAAATCCCCAGAGGCTAGAATGAAAAACCTATAGTACAAAAAATTTGTAATCTGTCTCTCAAGCTCTAGACATACCTGGAACATTGACTAGTTATGGCAGTCACAGCAGTGGACTGCAAGGCTTGTCATGCGGCAGCTATTGCCTCCAAGAAAAATGTAGGAAAAAGCTTCTTGGCTCTCCAAGTAGCTGAAAAGAAATAGTATCATGGGGTGTTCTGGTTTTACTATGCTTCTGTGACAAAGACCATGACTAAACACAGCTTTAGGGAAGTGAGGTTTGTTTTGGCTTATATATCATAGTCTCTTGTTGGGGGAAGCCCAAGCAGCGACTCAAGGTAGAACTTGAAGCAAAAAATCTGGAGGGAAACTTCTTTCTGGTTTGTTCAAATACTCATCCTTTTCTCTTTCTTTCTCTCTCTCTCTCTCTCTCTCTCTCTCTCTCTCTTTCTTTCTCTCTCTCTCTGCCTTTCTTTCTTTCTTTTCTTTCTTTCTTTCTTTCTTTCCTCCTTTTTTCCATCCTTCCTTTCCTTCCTCCATATCTTCCTCCCTCCCTCCCTCTCTCCTTTTTCTTTCTCTCTTTTATATTTTATTCACTTCAGACTGTCATACAAGAGCACTGCCTCAACATCATTGCTGATCCTCCTTCCCTCCTCCAGCTTCTTCTATGCCCTTCTTCTTCTCTTCCAAAATCTTGTTTGATCTATTTATTCATGACATACAATTACTGATTCTATTTGTTGTTCCTGATATCTACATGTGGCTAGTACTGGCTAGTTGAGATTGCCCAATTTCTTTCTGTGTTCATTCCTATAGGAAACTTACTCACATTTTTTAAGAAACCGTTGACTCCCAGTACTCATCCTATATTGGTGGGCTCATGTGGATTTACCCCTGTCCAATTTTGCCTCTCAAACTGGGGTCTTGTTATCTAGCTTTATTTTACAGCACCAAATGTCTTATTCAGAAAATGACAATAACCATAGTGGACTAGGTTTTCATTTATCAGCAAACAATCAGTGAAATGAACCTACATGCCTGCAGGGCAATGTAATCTGTTCTATCCCTCAAGAGGATTACCTTCTCAGGTGATTCTAGGTTATATCGAGTTTACAGTTACATATTGTGATAAAAAATAATGTAATATGAAAGTAGCATTAACTAGACCCAACCTTGACTAGTACCAAGTATAACTGACAAAAAAAATAATGGTACCAATCATCTTTTAATAAAATCTTGGGCTGTTAAAAAAATGATACTGAAATTATTTGAAATTGAAAATATCTAAAGAAAGAAAATATCTGTGCGTAATGTTTTCCAGCAATAAACATGAAGTTTAGTAAAATGATAGTAATGAGACTATAACAAAGGAAGGCTGGAAATAATAATTAATCCTTGCTTAATGCAAAACCTATTTTATGCAAATATAAAAAGCTGAATTTTAAGATACCTTTTCTGCATATGCTTCAAAGAGGTTGATAATCAACATATCACCCTCCTGTGCTCAAATGCTGAGCTAAAGCAACATAATGGAAAAGTTGGGACTCAAATAGTAGAATCTCATAGGAATTTTCACTTTGGGAAGAGAGGCTTCACCTTTTTTTGTTGTGTGTTGGGTGTAAATATGTGCAACACCCACATTATTTTGAAATATATCAAAAGCTGGTTAAACAGATTCAGGCTGCAGAGATTTATTTTGTCAATCTGTCATAATTTAGCTAAGTTGTTTATATTCCAATGATAGTTAATTGATAGTTAGCTTGCACCGTGCCACAAATCCATGTAAACTCATTAACAGAAAGTTTACAGGAGACACGTCTCTCATATGAATGAGTTGATTTATGTCTGAATTCTCACATAGAGAAAGAAAATAATTAGGTGCCCAATTGACTTAGAATGAGCAAATGTGTTTCATGTACACAGTGTCATTTCTTAATACAGATGTTGAAGTATATGTTTTAGTTATAAATGTGATAATAAATGTACAGTAAGGCTAAAAACAAACTCAAATAAGACAAATCTACTGACTTGATTGTTAAGGGTAAGGGTCAATTCCCAATTTAAGCAATGTTGGGGGAAGTACACATTTGGGCTACTTGCCTGCTTGATGGGTGGCAATAAAACGATTCAACAGGTCAGTAAATAGTCTTTAATAGTAGTCCGAGAGAGAAAAGAATCAAGTCTTCCTTTTTATTACCTCAACAAGAAAAAAATGTTGTACTGGGGATGCAGCTTAGTAGTGGTTCAATAGCCTATTATGCATAAACATCTGCCTTGGATACCCAACACCATAATATTCTTTTTTATTAATAAATTCAAGTCTTTTAGAAGCTCTAAAGCATTGTTAACAACATATGATTAAACAGATTCATTCTCTCTTCAGTAAGTAAAACTGGTATGCATCCACCAGATTCTTAAGAACAATATCACTCTAATTACATGGTTTTGGGGAAAGTTGGCCTCCCTCTGGGCCTGTAATTCTGAAACCAGCAGTCTTCTCTGAGGTTTCAATAGTATAAGCCAATCCTCCTTTGAATTGGCTAGACAACCCTCTTCCTCACATTTCCAAGACTCGAATTTTTCCACCCATTACTGTCCTATAATTTTGTTAATTTTTAGGGTTCATTTTTATTTATTTATTTTTTTGAGAATTTCATGTAATATATTTGATGACATTCTTTTCCTCTTCCTAACTATGATCAGAACCTCACCTTACCCTACCCTACCCAATTTCAGGTTCTTAACAAACAAATAGCAAAAAGAACAAAAGCACAAAAAGTCATGGTGTCTGATTTCTGTTGGTCCTGAAAAGTAGGCCTTCCCTAGAGGGTGGTTGACATACTCAAAGTCATCCCTTTGAGGAAAAGAGTTGTTGTGCTCTCCCAACAGCTGTTAATTTCAAATCCATGTATTTAAGGGCATACCTCATTTTATGATGGACATTCAGAGTTATTAGAATAAGAATAGCGACTCTTATATCTTGGTTCTGATGTAGTACATTTCAAGAAAGATGTATATGGAATAATGAATATGTCTACCTAGCATTCATATTGTATTTTGCCTTCAGTCTTAAAAACATATTTCAGTTAGGAATTTCTGCTATTTTCCGGTACTTTGTTTTATATTGTACCGATGTAGGAAGATTGGTTTCCCTGCCAATGTGAGTGTTCTTAAGGATATTTAATGCTCTGATTTTCTTGACCCTGTGTCAATTCTTCCAATATTTTTGGTTTTATACCTCATCTCAAAGAAAAAGAAAGTTTTATGCTTTTATTCCCAAATAATAGTGTAATTAATAATCCCATACATATAGCACTAACTCTTCTTTTAGGAAGACTTATCAAAAGATCAAGTGTGTATAACCTTTCTCAGTGAATTTTATGTCTCATTAAATCTAAAGATTGTTTTACTTTACAGTCAAATATTTTAAGAACAAGCTGTCATTGAATCTGGCAAGTTAAGTAACTCTGGGAATGTTATTACCCTAGAAAAAATCCAATTATTTTCAGAAATCATGAAGTTCAGAGTTAATTTTTGTTTTTATTTTCAAATTCATAACGATAGTCTTTCTAGAGCAATTTGATAGTTTAAGTTATACATTACTGTTCAAACCGTAAATCTAATACAGGTGATTATGTATTTGCCATTAATCTCCACTATTGTCTATCTTCTTTGGAATTCAGATTATTTTCAGCTCTGAATTTTTACACTGGAATAGTAAAGTAGCCGGCTTTCAAACTGGGAGGACATATTAGGTGTAATCCCCAATCCCTCTGTTATCATGTCTCTGTTCAATCCATTATTTCTCCTTTAAAAAAATTAAAGTTGCCATTGCAAAGCTAAAACAAAAAAATACTTACATAAATGAAGTCTGCAATGTGTGCAAATGGATTAAGAAGGAACACTGCAATATCCTTTGTTTTGATGAGCTTTTGTAACTTTTCTGTTTACCCCATAAACTAAAGGCAGGAACATCATTATCTACACAAAGTAAGAAGGATTCAAGCCTTGAGATGCCTGCATTTTTTATTTTATGTAATAATCAATTCTGTCTGCACAACAGACAACTGAAAAGGAAAGCAATTACTCTTCAGGCTGGTGATACACAATTGTTCTAAATGTTGTATGTATGTATGTGTGCACGTGGGCACGTACGTGCACAGATATCTGTATCCAGATGTGTGTGTACATATGTGAGCATACTTGTGGAGGCCAGACATTAATCTCAGGGTTTGTTCTATTAAAGTACATATGTGTATGTAGGCTATGTATAAGCCCTACATAATTTTATATAAAAACACAAGTATAAGACAATTTTGAAATCCTCTTTAGGGGTCTTGTATAGGATTCCCCCATAAATACCAGGAAATTATAGGTAGGGTGATAGATAGGTTGATAGATATGTAAGCAGATAGATATATGATGTGGGATTCCCCTCTGTATGCTGTGAATACCACTGGTGAATAAAGAAACAGCCTTGGCCTGTTGGTAGGGCAGAACTTAGGTTGGGGAAACTTAACTGGGAAACTAAACTCAAGTAATGCTGGGAGAATGAAGGCAGAGTCAAGGAGAAGCCACGTAGCCCCATCAGAGATGGACACCGGAACTCTAGCTGGTTAGCCACAGCCATGTGGTGATACACAGATAAACAGAGATGGGTTAGTTTAGGATATGAGTTAGCCAGAAATACATTTAGGATATTGGCCAAACAGTATTGCCAATAATATGGTTTCCGTGTGATTATTTCAGGGCTGAGCAGTTGGGAAAAAAAAAAAAAACAAGTGGCCTTATTGCAACAGATATAGATGATAGATTATCATGATAATTTGATAGATATATGATAGATGATAGATAGACAGATAGATAGATATGTCAATGATAGAGAGATAGACAGTATTGCAGTAGAAAGCAGTCACTAAATTTGTAGTTGTCAATCTCTAATGTTTATATGTATTACATTTATGACTGTAAGCATGGGTACACTCATGTGTTATTGGTAACCCAAGATTCACAGTAGAGATGAATTGGTAGGTTTTAGATTACAAATTTTACACTAAAATTTACAACGATTTTTCAAAGAGAAAACTGGCATGAGGTAATGGGAGAATCAGGGATAGATATTCTCCAATCATCTACCTTATATGCCTGATGATTCTATTGTCAAAATGGAAAACCAGGGTAGAGAGTAATAAACAAGGAAATTTAATTGAGGTGATATTTGCCTGTTGTTATTTGTTTCTTTTTCAGTGTTTACTCTTTTGGCAGCCTAGCCCCCCAGCTCCCACTAAAATACACGCAGGCTTATTTTTTTCTTATAAACGTCCAGCCTGAGCTTGGCTTGTTTCTAGCCAGCTTTTCCTAATTTAAATTATACCATTTATCTTTTGCCTTTGGGCTTTTTTACTTTCTCTATTTCTGTATACCTTTCTTCTTTACCACAGTTTGCTGAATAGCTTGGTGACAGTCCCCTGGAGTCTTCCTTTCCTTCTCCTTTTTTTGCTCTTTCTAGATTTCTCCTCCTATTTATTCTGTTTGCCTGCCAATCTGCCTATCCTTTATCCTGCCTTTCTATTGGCCATTCAGCTCTTTATTAGCCCAATCATGTGATTTAGACAGACAAAGTAACACAGCTTCACGGAGTTTAACAAATGCAACATAAAATAATCCAACACATCTTTGTATCATTAAACAAATGTTCCACAGCAAAAAAAAAAAAAAAAATAGTTCCACCCACAATTTAGACAGGACTAAGCACAGACTATAAACATAAGATGAATGTCCCTGGTGTTGCCCAGAGGCTCACCTAACCTATACGATTCCCCACAGGTATGCCAGAGGGCTGTTTCTCAGTTAACTCTACTTCTACCTAAATGACTCTCAGCACTGACCATCACAGTATCCATCCTATTATTTTAAATAAATAAAGTTCTTCCCTATAACATATTTTCAAAACTAGGAAATATATATGTAAACCCAGAACAAATGCAATTTTATGCTATAACATATTTATTTTCCATCATTGTATAAATGTCTCATGATTTTTTGCCAACAATTAAGACTCAATTGAGGACAGCAATAAACAGTAAGTAACATAGTAAAGGCCTTGCATTTTTTTCTTTACTTATGTTCATAAAGTATGGATAACACAACCTAAAATAATCTTATTTCTTTTTATTGAAAAATAACTCCATGATTGCTTTAGCAAATCTCACATGGTCATCCAACTTCTGGAATGGCAAATGGTCAGGAGATCATTGATGTTTTCCTGGAAAAGTTATTATTAGCCTTCTATGAGGTCATTGCTATATTTGGAATCTTGTAGATATTAAGTTATGCATGCAAATTTTGCATTCCAGCAAATTCCATTAAAAGACACAACAAAACATTATTTTCTTTCAAGTAATGGAAAACAATGTTAAGTATATTAATATAATGTATTTTTGATTTATTATTCAGTGATAATCAAATAAGTAACCTCAAATTATTTGCGTAGACCAGTGTTTCACTTTATGGCTCACAATGAGAAATTTATTCAAATAATAGAATGGGTTTTGAAAAATAAATTAAATACAAATATTTTCACTAATATTTTAAGAAATTCTACTTGAATAATAAATTCCCTATACAATTATCTTGACTTTATTAGTTCATACCCTATCAAGTTTAACTAAACTAGGAAATATGTCTACACGAAAAGTTTTTGTTAAGGAACAAATGCCATTATGATAACTAATGTGTTTATAAAATTTCTAAATGAAGCACGGGAAGCCTACATTTCCAAGAAACAAAAAGAGAAGTGCCAAAGAAGAAAATAATATGTAAAAGAACACAAATAAGTAACATGTGTGTCTGTGGAAACACATTGCCTTGCTAAGTATCCTATTTTGGGGGCTGATATTGAATCTAATCTTTATTTTTTTAAACAGCTTTAAGTAGTGCAATTATGTTTTAATAATATTGGGAGGCAACTGAAACCCCAAACTGTAGCACTGGAGAAATACTTGTCAAATGTAATGAACATTAAATGGAAGTGTGGAAAGTTTCTAAGCACTGACAATGTTGACCTTAACCTAAGCTCTGAGAACTGCCATAGGAGGAAGTTACCCTCAGTCTGCTGCGTCTCAGGAAGAGCCTGACCACAGATGAGGACACATCCTTATCTGACTCGGATTCACTCTCTCCTGCTCTTCTGATCCCTGTCAGACGTGTGGCTAAGTTCTCATTTACCCATGACAAGAGGAAAGCCAGATCTTGCCCCATTTGTGTTAACTTGACCAAAGTAAACAGGCGAATACAACATTTTCAGGCTCCAAAATGGTTAGCTAGCTCGCTGCTCGCTCCTCTAAAATTACTAGACATGGAAATGAATAGATGTTGTCCAGCTGACAAAGACATCCCTTGATGGCAAAATCAGCTCCTACTGTAAATCATCCCGACCATTTTTTTGTCTACTGCACTTCATAAAATTCTAAAGCAATAGTGTTCTGCCAAGACACTCTTCAGAGCAGGATGCAGGCTTGGATAAGTAAAATTCCTTACGTACTCCTGTCTTTCAAAGAGGAAACATAAAAATGTGTATCTTATAAAGAGATGAAGCACTACTTTTTTTTTTTTTAACAAGGCATTCAGAGGCATAGCATCTTGAATATACAAATTCCAACTATGAAATCCTTATAAATTTTAGAAAGCTTTTTCAGAATTGAAAATGAACATTGGTTTAATACAATTTAATAGTGGAATTGTTAAAATTTATTGAGTACACAGACACACAGGTGCGTGCACATAAACACACACACATACACACAGATACACACAAAACCCTGTTTACTGACATGCAGAACAGAGAGCTAGGCAGAAAGAGGAAGCCTTTTTTGGAAAGTGAACTAATACTGCTGTTATTATAACTTCTCAGTGTTAGCTATTCTTATTCCATTTCAGTTTTGTCATTTTGTTTTAAGGTGTTGATATCTTCCATTTCTGAGCATGTGAAAAAGTACATATTTTGAGCATACGAGAAACAATATTGAGTTTGGAAAATGGGTCAACTTTAGCTAGCTGGCTGTGGGAACACCATTGGACATGATTTACACTGAGACTTGAGAGACTGTGTAACAATATCAAGAAAAACAATTTAGCCGGGCGGTGGTGGCCCATGCCTTTAATCCCAGCACTTGGGAGGCAGATGCAGGTGGATCTCCATGAGTTCGAGGCCAGCCTGGTCTAGAAGAGATAGTTCCAGGACAAGCACCAAATCTACAGAGAAACCCTGTCTCAAAAATCTAAAAGAAAAGAAAGAAAAGAAAAAGAAGAACAATTTATATATGATACTGCAAGTTGCCAAAATAAAACAAAAATTTCTCCAAATTATGAGCATATTTTAATATATAAGTATTGAGAATTAATATACAGAGGTAAGAAAAACAGGATAGACTGGATTTTTAAAAGATTGTGGCTATACTCCCATAGAAGCCTCATTGAAAATCTAATTAATGGTGCATGGTAATTAGTTTGTAAGAAAGACAAATATATTACTCATTTATTCATTTGCTCATTGTAACAGTAGATCATGAAAATCTACTAGCTACAGACAGGTTTTCTTTTGGATTACTAACTTGTTTTTGTTAGTTTGATAAGTAAGCAATAGTCTCCGATCTCAGGAAATATTCATTAAATTTAGATAATAAGCTACAACGACAAAAAGTAGATAAGTTACATTATTTTAGACACTAAATACCATTGTTACTTTTTTATTGTTGAAAAACATACCTGACAAAAGAAACATATGAAAAGAAGAAAGAAAGGAAGAATTTGCTTTTCTTCAGGACTTCAGAGTGCAGTCAGTTCTGGAAAGAAAGGAGTCTAGAAAGGAATCTGAGATGACTGGCTATATTGTGTCTACAGTCAGGATATAGATAGAGAAAAATGTTGGAGCACACATTTTCTCCATTTTATCTTTGTCATTCAGTCAGCACTACCTCTCCATAAGATAGAGCTGTCCACATTTAGAGTTAGCATTGAAACCTGTCTGGAATCACCCTCCCCAATACTTTCTGAGGCATATTCCCTGAGAGATTCTAAATAGTCAAGTTGACATATATATCTATATGTGTGTACATATATATATGTGTGTGTGTATGTGTGCATGTGTGTGTGTATCCTCTATCTTTACTGTATATATCAACACATATTTATTCAGTATATGCATATATGTGTGTATATATAGATACATATGTATGGATGTGCCAGGAACCAATATTCATAAACAAGACTCCTCCAGAGTCTTAAATACAGAAGACACTGGTACTTCTTTGAGTCATGAATGACTCTCATTGTTAGTTAACATGGCTGTTAGGTCATGGGTCGTGTGATGGAGAACAACACTAGATATAGTGCATAAAATTTTACAAAGACAATTTCATAGATAAGCATGAATTGGCTGTGCCTTATTCCTCTAATTATTCCCAGGTAATATTTTTTTAGAAAAATGCTTTAAATATTTATTTTATTTTATTGTAAACAATTGAAATAAACTCTCTAATGACAATTTCTCATCCAGTTTGGGAACATTTCACGTATAACTCTTGACACCATCATTTTAAGGATTGTTATCTTCATATTCTGTTTTTAATAGAGAGAACTGCCATAATGAAAGGCCAGTCTTACTTCAGTACATTGAGATCCTTTTCAAAGATATAGACGTGATATAGAGATCCATATTGTGGTGATTTAATTGTGCAAAGCACAGTATGTAGAACTGGAACACAAGAAACCAGAAAACAAACAAGCAAGATTAAGAATTTGACTTTAGTAAATGTTTAACTAACATGATGGGGCTACTCTTTATGGTTGAAGTTTTTAGAGTATTTACTGCGAAATGAAGGAAAGTGACTACTGAGATTTTTAGTAAAAATATAGTCTCATTAAAATCTTTCATTTTTGATAAGTGACATTTTGTAGGAGAAAATACATTTTGTCTAACTCAGAAGGAAAGCATCAGAAAAGCAGGGAAAAAAGGCCTGTTGGAAACATTGAATTTGCTTCAGAAACAGTATGTTACGGTGTTGCAATACAGCTGCGTTCAGGAAAGTTATCCTCTTTGGAAATTCCTTCTAGCTCTCATAACTGACTGCCTGCTTCTGCCTTCCATCCAAAGAGATTATTTTATGTACATATGCCAGGAAATAAAATAAGCTAACCTCTGCTCTACCTGCACACTGGACGTTGCTTTTTCCACGGATACATAGATCCAGGTGTTCCTGACAACTCCTAGCTTTCAGATGTCAGAATGAAAAGTCACAGGGCAGGAGGAGACTTGAGGTTGAGACAAGTTCAATCAAACAACATGGAGCAACCCTGAGTGTAAATGTGAAAAACAGCAGGGACTGTGGATTACAGCACAGGCAGTTTTCATAAAGGGATTCCCATCTTTCTCCCCTTTGCCATGAACCAGTTTAAACTGCATTTAAACAGGAAGACTGTGGTCAATACAATAAGATGTACTTTCTCCGAACTAATGACTGTGCATTAGAACACATAGCGAACACTAGGACACATAATTTTAGCATGAATAAGAAAAACCCAGGGATGGATATAGGGGTTCAAGCTGAAGATCAGAAAAGAAAAGCAGTCAAGTCACTAGAGAGTTCTTACCTCTACCAAGACTCAGGAAAAGGAATGATCTTGTCCTCAGCATGACTGTAGACTACAAAGATCTCTACCAAATCTCAGACAGCAATGAGCTCTTGTCTCCTCCTGCCTTATATACCTGTCCAGACATTATCACTCCTGTCTTCACGTCTGAGATTAAAGGCATGTGACTCCATAGTACTATATCTGTATATATTTGTGTGAGTTCTATATCTCTTTATAGACAGATTTAATCTCAGGTAGTCCATGGTGGCCTTGAGTCCTGGGATTAAAGGTATGTTCCATCACTCCCTGGCCTACAGTGGTTTAGCTATACACTCTGAACTTCAGGTAAACTTTATTTATTAAAATACAAATAAAATATCAGCATACATAGTAAACATAATGATTATGTTCTGATGCCTTTGAAGCAGACACAGCCAGGGTAGGAACTTATATTTCAACCTTGTCTAAAAGTCCATCTTACTATCAATTGTATTTTAATAGTGTTTATATATTAAATAAATTCTTTAATCCCTGTCAATTATTTTCAAAGTTTTTAATAAAACCTTCAAGTCATCCAATTAACATATGAAAAATCAATAAGCAAACTGTTAATTATGTATAAAATATTTCATTCATTGCCCAACTAGGAGACAAAGTACCATTAGGTTTCAGGGATTAAGGATATGTAGTTAGTAAGTGGCTGTTAATAAACTCTGAAATTAATAATATCAAAATTTATTCCAAATTACATACTAATGTTGGAAAATTATTTGGGAAATTTAAAATTATGTCAAAAAACATATGCTGTGTCATTTCAATATTGTAATTTCTTCTAAAAAGAGATACATTCATTCAGAGGGTTATCAAGGTTATCCAAATACCTAAAATGAATTATTATGAAGTTTTCTGAATGTCAGTATTAAAATAAATGAGTATAAATCACCCAGACATATTCCTATAAAATGTCAAAAAGTTCAGAGAGCCTAGAAAGGTTTGCCAGGCAAATGTGATCTTCTGAATGTAATCTCCCAGGGAATGGCACTATTAGGAGATGTAGTTTGTGGCTTTGTTGGAGTGGAGATGGCATTGTTCGAGGAAGTGTGCCACGGTGGGGGCAGGCTTTGAGATTTCCTATCATCAGGATACTGCCCCCCTCTCAACTGCTTTCACGTTGCCTGTAAGATGCAGCACTCTCGAATCCAGAACTACATCTGCCTGCAAGCTGCTATGCCCTCTGTCAAGTGATAAGAGACTAAACCTCTGAAAATTGCACTGAGCCACCGCAACTAAGTTTTCTTTATAAGAGTTGTCATGGTCATGATGTCTCTTTACAGCAATGAAAACCTAATAAGCAATGCCTAGTTCTTAAGTAGAAATCTCTCATTTATATTATAGTATGAATAAATCTAAAATTTTGCTTATAGAATATATGTTAATAAGCAAATAAAATAATTTTCATAGTTATCAATTTAGAACAAATGTGTTCAGATAAATTTTAACCTAGGAAATTGAAATACATAAATGATAACATGAATTAAATTTGGTTTAAATTATATATATATATATACATATTATTAAACTTGGTCTAGTATGATCATGTGTGTCCTAGAATGTGTGTATTTTCATGCTTATGTAGAGGTACATGAGGTGGTCTTAGGACAGCCTTATCCTTATCCTTATGTTTCATACACATTTTGTCTGTGTAGACATAATGTCGTGGAATTCACTTTTTTGGTTACTCTGATTGTCCAACAAGTTATCATTGCTACGGCCATTTTTTTTTTCAAGGCACAGATCTCAGGTATTTATACTTGTAGAGCAAACCCTGTACCAAATAAGCTAACTTCTCAGCATTTTCTCAGTTTCAGAAAAACATATATCTTGTTATTTTATCATGTGAGTCATTTTAGAATTGCTATCATTATCCATGAAAGATTCCACAAAAGAAGAATAATGGATGGAAGATTGTTTTATACTCAGAGAGAGGGGATGGAAAAAAGAGAGAAAGAAAGAGACAGACAGATGAGAGAGAGAGAAAGAAACAGAGAGAGATACAGACAGACAGAGAGACAGACAGAGACAGTGAGAGAGAGAACTAGTCATGAATATGGATTCACAGATGTTGAGCATTCCCACATACTGCAATCCAGAAGCCAAATGAAGAAAGCCAGTGGTATAATTCCATCTGATTTTAAAAGCCCAAGAGTCACTGAGCCAATAATAAAAATGCTAATCTGGTCAAAAGGCAGAAAACTTAGAGTCATGATTTGAGAATCTAGAAGAATCTGGATGTCCTAACTTGAGATCTTATTAACCAGCTCTAACCTTTGAGTCTATTCAAGTACCCAATAGATTGGATATCACTAATGAGGGCAATTACAACAGCTTGTACATTTGGAATGCACACCTCAATATTCTTCTTCAAAAACATGAATGAGTAAAAACAACTAAAAGCAATGTTCTTTCAACTACCAGAATATCCTTTAGCCTTGTCAAATTTTCCTATAATATTAACACTTTTTTTTAACATTTCATCAATACCATATCCCTTATAAAAGCACAGAATGGCCAGGCAGGGTTTTCTTTACTCAGAAATCATGCATTTATAGCAGTTCCTTGTTTTGGTATATAAATCAGAACAACAGACACAGAGAGAGGTTCATACATATGGACTTTTTCATGCAATATAAATTTCTGAAGCTCAATACATTTTATAATGTTAGTATTTCCCTACAGTTTTCAATTTCTTGAGTTTACCAAATATATGTATTCGTTCATTCACCTCTTGACAGACATATGGAATGTTTCCAGTCTGGAATGTTATGAGTAAAGCTGCTGTGAATATCTTATACAAGTATTTTATAGACACATGTTCTCATTGTTCTTGTGTAAATACTCATGATTGGAGTGGTAGGCTCCTGGGGAAGGTGTAGACATAATTATATAAGAAAATTTTAGACACTTTTCCAGAGTGGTTGTAACATTGCACATTGCCAACAACCAAGTGAGTTCCAGTTTTCCCACAATCTTCTTATTATTTTGTCTTTTGAGATATCTCATTTTGGCATTCATTTTCCTCTGCTGGATCATGAAGATGACAGCATCTTCAAGTATGTTTTGATGAGTTACCTAAGACTGTGAGGTTTACTATTATTGCTATCTTTCCCTTTTTCTTGATGCGAGTCATAGTCTAGCCGTGTTTTGTTTCCTCACAGCAGGGCTCTGCCAAGGAAGGGGTCTGGTTACTAACCCTTTGCCTCTTCCAACCAAGCCAAGGCTTAGTCATGCCACACATGGGAAATGTCAGTCATGATTTTCCAGTCATACCTGTGTCATTGTGTCTCCATTATGGCTAAACCATGCTTTAGTTGCTCCTTCCAATTTTAAATCAGAACCTTTGGGTTTGTTTTGTTTCCATCAAAATCATAGGTGAAAATGTCACTATTTTTTTCTCTCTCACATTGACTACGTTTATGTTATCTATCCTACAAAGTACTAGCTAGCAGTCTTGATTCTCATCCTCTATGAAGCCTTGTTGGATGTCTTGTAGTCCACATTCACTTCAGTTCTATGAACACATCTCATGCAGCTATTCATGAAACGTTTGGGTTTTGCGTTGAGCCTCTCCTGTTTGAAAATCTCACTCCTGTAACAGGCAGCTGGGTCCCTTGTTCAGGCCACCTGGATAGCTTACACCCGAAATAACCACACAGAGGTTGTATTAATTAAATCACTGCCTGGCCCGTTATCTATAGCCTATTATTGGCTAACTCTCACATCTTGATTTAACCCATTTCTAACAATCTGTATATCACCACGAGGTCGTGGCTTACCGGGAAAGATTCGGCACGTCTGACCTGGCTGGTCCACAGCAGTTCTCTGACTCTGCTTCCTTTCTCCCAGAATTCAGTTCTTTCTTCTCCATCTACATAAGTTCTGCCCTATCAGGCCAAGCAGTTTCTTTATTGATTAACCAATGAAAAAGCAACACATAAACAGAAGGACCTCCTACATCACACTCCCTGGATAATTTTGTTGTTGTCTCTTTCTCATCATTCTGATATCACCTCACGGAGAGAAAATTTGACTCTCTACAAAACTGGTTCTGGCAATTAAACTTGTTCACCAGAAGGTTATGAAAATTGGTGAATACCTTCCAGGTTTAGAAATAAATTAACTTGGGGTTAGAGAGATGGCTTAGAGGTTAAGAGCACTAACCACTCATCCAGAGGTCCTGAGTTCAATTCCCAGCAATCATATGGTGGCTCACAACCATATGTAATTTGATCTTGCTCCCACTTCTGGCATGCAGACCAAACACTGTGTAATAATAAATTTTTAAAAAGCAAAGAAAAAAAGAGAAATAGATTAATTTTAATGACACATCTGAAAATTATTTTAGCAAATCAGGATGTGTGCGTATGGAGAAACAATATGTTTCTGGATAATATGTAATCATGAATAAGATTTACTTTTCATTTACAAATATGTGTCTTATGTGCTGCCTATATCCAGCCTTAAGTCTTTGAGTGCAAGTATATTGGTTGAGTTCATCCAGCATAAAAAAATATAAAAAATTGTATAGGGAGGTACATGGAAAGAAGAAAAGAAAGATTAGATGTTGAAGATCTAAGACCATATTTATTATAGGAATGCACTCTTAAGTTTAAACAGTTTGAGATGTTCCATGCTATAACATCCTTTGCTACAAAGTACAAACATGTAGCTGTAGCTCTGTCTCAGTCCATAAATTCGATAATCTGGAAAGGACAGAATTGATACAAATTCCAGCATCTGAAGTTCAAAGACTTGGAGTTCTGGTATCCAAAAACAAGAAACTCTGAGTTTCTTAGCTCCAGAAAAGAAGCCCCAGATTCACTATTCTGTGTTTTTCCCTTCCATCTGTGCCTTCAGTATTGATAATAGTACCCATTAACAAGATGGTGATAGATCATTACTCAGCCTCCTATTTCAAATGCCAGTTTATTTATTCCTGATACATTTATACTTTCTTACATAGAAATTATACTTCCCACTCTTCCTTTATCCTTGTTTATATTAACACACACATATGTTAATATATATCTTAACATTTGTGTATTAATTTTTAAATACTTGTGGCATAACTATGTATCTACCTATATATTTATGAAAGTAAACTAAGAACACCATTATTGCTCGACATTCAAGACTTATAATAGTATTGTTTTACAGGTTTTTCCTCTTATATTCTAAAAGACCTAAATATGAATAATGAAAGGAGTGCCCAAAATCAACTAACATACTTGGGAAATGTGTAGAAAACACATCTGGGTAACTATAAATACTACAGTGAAAATGAAAAACACAAATTTCCAGTTATTTAGACTGTAATGAAAGTTGCACTTTGTACCAAAACATCATTTTGAGTAATTGCTTAGATAGAAAGTTTACAAATTTATAACACTTCACTCAAGAAGGGCTAAAAGAGATGTAAAGTTACTGGTGAATGAGATAATACAAAGCAAATGTGAAAGAAAAACACATTTTCAATCACTAATTTAATAGCTAATCAAATTGATGTACTTGTAGGACCTTTTAGACATTGTTATACCTACAACAGAGCCTGATTGGAAATTGTCCTTTGAAGCATATGATACAGGTTCAAAGGGCCCTTAAAGGTGAAAATTATCCTCTAACCATACCCTTCATTAGGTAGTTGGTCCTGTTGGAGACAACGAGCTACCCATTGTTGTGCCTGCTACAAAGTAGATAGGAGGAACACTTCTATCATGACCCCATCTGTTAGAAAGAAATACAGAAAGCTATATGGACACTAATATTAAGAAATGATATTTAAAATGTAAGGTTAAAAAAGAAAGCCCTATGACAAGATTAAAAGATCTAGAACCAAAATCGAGAGAGAGTGATACTTATCTATAAAATGTCAAAAATCTGGACTTTAAGACTTTAATCATCTAACTAGAACTCACTGATTATGTGATCAACAGCATTTGCTATATTATTCCCCCCCCCCCTCGTGTGTGTGTCTCTCTCTCTGTCTGGTTTTCTCTGTGTATTTTTGGCTGTCCTAAAACATACTTTGTAGACTAGGTTGGTTTTGAACTCACAAGAATTTTCCTGCCTCTGCCTCTTAAGTTCTGGGACTAAATGCATGTGTCACCACACCTGGCCACTATATTCTAATAATAAGACTTAAATTGTTTATATGAAGACAAACATCCCCTATGTTATATTTATATATATTTCAAGAGCTGGAGAAATGGCTGAGGTGTTAGCTCTGACTGCTTCTCCAGAGGATCCAGATTTGATTCACTACACCCTCATGGTGGCTTTCAATTATATATATTTTTTTCAGTACCAAGGTATCTACTACCTTATTGTGATTTCCATGGGGACTGCACATCATGATGCACAAAATTAAAAATAGACCAAGCACTCATATACACAAAATTTTAAAACAGTAAAGTTATTTTTTTTAAAAAAAAATGTGTATTTTCTAGCGTACTTCTTATAGCAATAGGCCAATTGGAGAAGCACAGACTTTGAAATATCATTGACCTAGGGAAAAGAATTCAAGTTTTTTGAACTAGTATTCTAGGGCTTAGAGTTAACAGTGACCCGAGCTAGAAGTATAGAGGAGAGAAAACTGAGACAAATGTATATTCTTTTTCTCTTGCAAAGTCTTTTAGAACAGAAGCTGATATTGAAGGTCTTCATAGTCCTTTCTGTCTGCTACAATCTCTGGTTTCTCATCACCCCCCACTGAAAGCCGCTCCTTCAATGGCCCTATGGTTTCTTGGATACACTGCCATTCAGCACAACCACAATCAGCCCTAAACTTACCAGGCATTGAGGAATGGAATTACAAACAACAAAATGAAACTTAGATCAATTTGACATTTCCATTGAATGACATGGTGTGTGCAGTCACCCAAGAGGCCGGGAATGGGAATAAGAGACGGGCTGTTCTCACTAGTCTTTTTAGTGTAGTGTGATGTCACAAAAATATCTCCCTTATACAAAAACACCCTTTGACCTAAACAAGAACAAAAGGCTTATGCCACAAAAATTAAATATAATCAAGATACAACCCAATATTACTGAACACCTAGAATAATAATTTAAAAAATTAACTAAACAAGGAGGCTGCAGAGATGGCTCAGAGACAAAGAGCACTGGCTTTCCTTCCAGAGGACCCAAGTTAAATTCTCAGCACCCACATGACAGCACACAACTGTCTGTAATTACACCTTCACATAAAGACACACACAGAAAACAATGCCAGTGCACATAAAATAAAAATTGATCATTAAAATTTAAAGACAAAAACTAAGCCTTAAAGAAGCAGTTATAAGGAAAGCAAAATAGAAATGATGAATCATAAAATAAAAGAAAAGTAAACCAAATAAAAATACATAACTGTAACATTTCCCACAAAATTGACAAAAAGCATGAACTTAATTATCAAGGAAACTGAAAAGTTTCAAGTTTGAAATAAGAAAACATACTGGGAACCACATCCAGCCAGTGATGAGCTTAAGTGCTTGAATTTGCTGATGAAGAATGGACTTGGTCACAGCCCAGTGGCTTATAGGAATGTCAAGATTTAATTCTCTGGCATGCTGGAAAGGTCAAGATATAAGGTGTTAGAATTTTAATGACTTTCCTTGGTTAGAAAGGAGCACTGAAGAACCTACCACCCATGTAAGATTGTTCCTATGAGGTGTTCAAAGTTTTTTGTATTGTGGAGTATTGTGTGGTATACACTTTTAATCCCAACTGTTAGGACGGTGATACAGGACAATTTCTGTTAATTAGAAGAGAGTCTGTTCTCCATAGCAAGCTACAGGCCAGCTTGGGATACATAAGGCAACCTTGTCTCTAACAAAATGTATTATGTATACAGATACTATCAAATATGAAAGACTAGAAAAAAATTCTACATGGATAATTTTAAAAAATCTAAAACTGTGCTCATGGATTTTGTAGAGTCTGGTAGAAGAATGCTTCCTCACTTGCTGAAAAAGGTTTATTTTTTATCTATTTGTTTTAACTTAGAAACTTAAAAATAATTTACTGTGAACCTTGTATTTCTCACTAATCATAAAGCTAATATATGAAGCTGTGATTATCATTTCTGCTCATTTTTTTATTCTTCAAGCTACTATTCTTTTATCTTCTGATAACTTTGTATGAATCTCCACTTATTCTTATTTCCTGTCATTTCTATTTATCTATTTGTAGATTTTTCTCTCTCTTCTCCTCTCTCTCTCTCTCTCTCTCTCTCTCTCTCTCTCTCTCTCTCGTGTGTATATGTATGTGTGTGCGTGTTTATATCAACATTTTGTGGGCGAATTATTTATGAACTAAAAGAAGTTACATGTTAGGTATCTCATTTTATTTGTTCATTTATTTATTTTATATCCAGGCCACAGCCTTACTCCTATCCTTCCCTCCAAGTCCCCGCCCCCAATCCCCACTCCACATCCATCCCCTAATCTCCTCCTCTTCAGTCTCCATTTAGGAAAGGGTAGGTCTCCCTTTCCTATCAACACAACATAGTATACCAAGTTGCAGTAAGACTAAGCACCTCCCTATGTGTTAAGGCTTTGCAAGGTGACCCAGTATGAGGAGTAGGGTCCCAAATGCCAGTAAAAGTCAGAGACATCCCCTCTTCCAGCTGTTAGGAGTCCCACAAGAGGACCAAGCTATACAACTATAACATATATGGAGAGTGCCTCTTATGATGGTCAATATAAAAGTCACTTAAAAAGCAATATTTAAAAAAATACCATTAATACCTAGAATAACCAGAGAAGCTGCATGAGTCTGAATTCAGTATATTTTTCTATTAAGCATTCATTTTCGGTGCCTATTATACTGACCATTTTAAGAGACAGAAAATAATATTAAAGATTAAAACCCCAGAAACCTGAATTGAAACTCTGAATCTTATCTAATAATAAAATATGAATCAATAGTACTATATTATGGAAGTGATCACTTTTCTCTACATTTTCTAGACTTTCCAGGATTAATTAAATTTTAATGGATATTCCTTAATCTAAAATTAGTGAGCACTTTTAATTCAAATCTCAATAGCATTCTTTTTATCAAAATAGTAATTTTTATTAAATAAAGTAGAAGGAAAGAAATTTGATTGGTGCCTCGGGATTTGTGTTAAAATAATTACAACATTAAACCTAAGTTTAGTTTGCCAGGAGTTTATAATCATCTTTCTACCTTAGAAGGGAATCATACATAGGAAGCTGAGTTTTTTTTTTTTTTTTTTTTTTTGGTTTTTCGAGACAGGGTTTCCCTGTAGTTTCTAGAACCTGTCCTGGAACTAGCTCTTGTAGACCAGGCTGGCCTCGAACTCAGAGATCTGCCTGCCTCTGCCTCCCGAGTGCGGGGATTAAAGGCGTGTGCCACCAACGCCCGGCGGAAGCTGAGTTCTTAAATCTTCTTTTAAATTTTATAAAAATTCTGCCAGGTGCTACTGTCAGGATGTGCATACAAACATAATTATACACAACATTGAAAATCAGTAGACACTTAATGTATCAAAAACTTATGTTTCTAATTCAACACATCGGTTTTTGCTCTTGCTAAAACAGGGAAGAAACCAAGGTTGAAAGAATAGAGGTATGCTTTGTCCCCTAACTCAAAGACTTAACTACAATAGAGTTAAAGAATGTTTGCTAAAAGTCTATGCTCCTCATTGCAAACCTTGTAATTCTGTATAAAATATTTGCTTTCTGCAATATTTTTATTTGCAAATATTAGACTCATTCATATTTTTTTTTCTGGTTGCTGTAGCACTGAAGTTTTTTAGTGAGCAATTTGAAGAATGTGATATTGTTAAAAGTTTCTTTTCTAGTTCCACCCATTTGCATGCAAATTTCAAGATGTCATTGTTTTTTTACCATAGTAAAAAACATAGTAGTACTCTATGTGTACACAGTAGTACTCTAATGTGTAAATGTGCCACATTTTCTTTATCCATTCTTTGGTTGAGGAGCATTTAGGTTAGTTCCAGGTTCTGTAATTGCAAATAATGCCAATATGAAAATAGTTGAACAAATGTCATTTTAATATGATTGAGGATCCTTTGGGTATATGGCCAAGAGTGCTTTTGTTGGGTCTTGAGGTAGGTTGATTGCCAATTTTCTGAGAAACCGCCATACTGATTTCCAAAGTATTTGTAAGTTTGCAAACCCACTAGCCCTGGAAGAGTGTTCCCCATCTATGCATCCTCTCCAAAGTAAGCTGTCCCTGATGTTTTTGATCTTAGTAATTCTAACTGGGGTAAGATGGTATCTCAGAGTTGTTTTGATTTGCATTTCCCTAGTGACTAAGAATGTTGAACATTTCCTTAAGTGGCTTTCGGCCATTTGAGATTCTACTGTTAAGAATTCTCTGTTTAGATCTGTACCCTATTTTTAATTGAATTATTTGGTATTTTGAAGTCTAATTTCTCGAGTTCTTTAAATATCTTGGAGATCTGTCCTCTGTCTGATGTGGGGTTGGTGACGATCTTTCCCCATTCAATAGGGTGCCTTTCGTCTTATTGACTATGTCCTTTGCTTTACAGAAGCTTCTTACTGTAATAACCCAGACCCAGAAAGATAAGCATGGTATGTATTCACTCATAAGTGGATACTAGCTGTAAAATAAAAGATAATGAGCCTATCGACTATGACCCCAGAGAAGCTAAGTAACAAGGAGAACCCTGAGAGAGAAATATATATATATATATGTATACATATACACCTGGGAAGGGGATATAGACAAGTCCTCCTGAGAAAATTGAGAGTGTGTGGGTCGCAGGAGAAAGAAGGGTGGAAGGAAAGGAGTAGAGAAGGGAAGAGGGAGGTGAACTTAAGGGAACTAAATGGTCAAGATGGGGAAAGGACAAGGAGTGCAAGGAAAGAGTTACCTTGGCTGAAGGAGTGAAAGACCCCCGGTGTGGGGAGCCTGTCACTCAAGTCTTGGGATAACGCGACCCCCTGTAACTCATGAGAGACCGTTCATGCTTCAATCACACCAGGTTTATTGACAGGTACCAGTGCACTGGGGCCGAAACTCATAGCCCATACAGGGGAGGAGTTTGACCCCGAGTAACTGGGAGAAGGGGTTTTTAAAGGAAGAAACCACAGCTCAGTAATATGAAGGGGGTAGACAATTCTGAATACCAGTGATGATCACAAGGGGGCACTCCCTGTTTCTCAAGTTTATACTCAAGATTACAATCTAACTTTATCTTCACCTAGTTCCTGAAACTGAACTGGCTAATCCTAGATTTCTGATTCTTCTCTCCCTGCTTAGATTTTTGGCTCTATTTTTTCCTGCTTTGGGGGGGGGGGGTCTGGATTTATCCCGGTCTTTCAGGAGATGTTATGGGGCTATCAAGAAACTTGGCACAAGAAAATTCCCTGGAATCTACAGGAAAACCCCAATTAAGACTCTAAGCAATAGTGGAAAGGGTGACTGAACTGGCCGTACCCTGTTGACAGATAGATGACGATCTTAAATGTCATCAGAGAACCTTCATCCAGCGACTGATGGTATGTAAAATGAAAAAAGATAGTTTTTGTTAAAAAAATAAATTTAAGAAAAAGTTTCTTTTCTATTATCTACAACTGAGCTACTTTTTCTGTCTCTCTTAGAGTTTTCATTTGCTCAAACAATTTTCAGACTTTGATTTGAAGTTGGTATGGACTTGATTTTAGCTTTATACATGTGAATAATTACATACAGAAAGAATTATAGATTTAAGATCACACGGTTATCACAATACCCTAAACCTGACCTCTGGAATGAAAGGCATAGAAGTATTTCAGAAATGGTAAGCATATCATATCTCATGATCTGTTTTCTAAATATCATTGCTCTATGAAAGAAGTTAGGTTTCTGTGGGGGACCACAGATGTGAGCCTTTTTCACCTTGACAAAAGGTCAGAGACTTTGAGCTTATTTTTGTTCTTTCGAAGTTGTTGACAACAGGTGTGGCTACAAAAAGGAGATCCTGACCTACGGTGTCATATATTAGTGTTTTGGGTATAGAGGTAGATCCGCTCCACCTGGACTAAAGGGCAGAGATTTCAAGTCTATTCCTCATAGCATGTCAATGAAGTCTGTGGCTTCCCTCCTCCCCCTTAGAGTGAAAGCCTGTGGAAAATAAATGGGTGCTGTTCAATCAGTTCAGTATTCGCTGAATTTTCCTCCTGGTGCTATTTTGTGTTTCTGTCCTCTATTTCTCTGATATCTCTGTTGCTCTTGCTTAATAATTCCAATCCTCATGTTCCTATCCTGGAACATAGAAATTTCTTCAGGCTGGAGCCTGACAGATGTCGCCTCAATATGTGACTTATGACAGGTATTTCAGAGGAATGTAAGGTTCTGTGCCTGTGATCAGGGGAATGGGAAGATAGTGAGGATCATCTGACCAGTCTATAGAGCAACAATGACAGACGTAAGTCAAAAGAGAGATTGAAAGATTGAGAGCAAGTCAGGATCATAGTTCCCACAAGAGTTACCAGTCTCAATGCCCAGAATAATCTCAGTAAGAAAATGTACATGGTATCAAAAGGTAACTTAAAATAACATAAATATCTGAGTATATACTGATAAATGCCTAAAAACATAAAAATATAAAAAAGGAAAAAAGGTTCTACTCTCATTATTAACCCAAGTAATATAGAAGGAATAAAAATACAGCTGAACAGCTGGGAGTGTAAAAGGCAATAATAATAATGACTAAATTACAGAGCCAACTACAGACAGAAAACTATAACCAATCAGAATACAGAGTAATGTGGCCCAGTTCCAGTTGGTAAATCTACAAAATATGTCTGCACTTCTGACTAAGGGAACACTGCAGAACCGGGTTGAAAAGATAGTGAGAATTGGAAGAACAGGGAGTTTGCTGTGTGTCTTTTAGTAATATCGAAAGTTATGCCCATAAAGTCTCTCCAACATGACGGCCCAAATGTAAGATGAACAAGAATAGCAGCGATGAACATACAAAATCGGATGGGGAAAAGCCTATAGGGTATCAAGAAATATAGGCACCTTAGAAAGCCTGGGAAGGGGAGAGGTAGCTTTCCCTAGGAAAGAGCACACCAATTGGTTGTTTAGTGTCAAATGATTAGTCCTGAAAACATAAATAGGGATAGCATTAAACAGACTGTACTGGTATATTTAGGAATAAATATGTATATGTATACTGTCTTTGCCAATGATCTATTTCTATGAAGAGTCACCACAACCACAACAACTCTTATAAAGGGAAACATAATTGGTGCTAGCTTAGAGTTTCAGAGGTTTAGTCCATTATCAGCATGTCAGGAAGCCTGGTGGCAAACAGACATGTTGCTGGAGACCGAGATGAGCTTTCAACATCTGGGTCTGCAAGCAGCAGAACGAAAGAGACACTGGTCCTAACTTGGACTTTGGCAACTCCAAAGACCACCCTCAGTGACACATTTTCTCAAACACCTACTCCAGCAAGGCCTTACGTTTGAATATTTTCAAAATTGTCTTTACCTGAACATTGAAATATATGAACATATGGAGAATATTCTTGTTCAAGACCACACATATGAATGTGTGCATGCAACAAAGTAAAAATAAAATAAAAAATAACAAAGAAGTCATGAATTTGAAGAAGAGAGCAGGGAGGGAATGTAGGAGAGTTTGTAAAGATAAGGAAGAAATGTTACTTTTAATTGTAAAAAAAGCATAGCTACTGAATGACTTGAAGAATAATTTTGTGCTCTAAAGAACCACAATTTAAGCCTTTGATTACAAGGCTATTACTATTGACCCCTGTGAATTATTCCATTTAGGCTCACAAATACTCAAGTATTTCTGTCTGTAGGAAGTAGGGTTTACCTCCTACTTTTGGTCAGAATTAATAATTATGGTATAAGGAGCCAGGCATAGAACTTCTAATATACTAATTTTCAGTGAGAAAGTCTGATAAGTACAGAAGATTTCAGGTAACATCCTCAGCAAATATTCACGTGATTTCTTTTGAAGAACAGCTTTGCTTCTGGGAGGTTATTCTCTAAAATCTTCTTGTTTGAAGCTTCTTCATAAACCAGAAGTTATCAATAAGCTTATGCAAAGAATTAGACTTGGATAATGAAACAGAAAAAAGATATTAGTCAAAAATGTTAAAATCCAAATAGTTTATCCCCTTCTTTATGTCATTGTACTGACATGAATTTCTTAGTGTTTCAATGTACACAAGGAATACTTAAGGCAGCGACAATAAAAAGAAATAGCATGAAGGTCATATGAGAACTTTATGCTTACTTTATAATTATAATATGAAAATTATGCCTTAAGTAAGAATTACAAAATTCAAGAATAAATGATAAGAAATGACAATGAAGAAAATGGAGTTGACTGCTATAACAGAAAAGACTGAAACAAAAATGAAAGAAGCTGGATGCTTAAATATTGCTTACATCTTAGAATATTTTCTTGAAATCAGGTGGGTTGAGTTGCAGTCTTTGGAAAACTACATGACTTTAATAGCCTGAAATGAGTCGTATCAGTGATCTACCACTTCCATCTTAAGATAAGGAGTTTCATCAAAATTTCATAAACAAACATCAGAATAAATAAAACAATGTCTTACTAGCTTTGTTACTGTTAGTAAAGGTCTCCAGCAGTCAAATTCACATTAATGGTAAGGAAGGGAATTTATAATCTGGTCATACAACAAACACACAATTAAATCACTCCAACCACATATAAATCAGTAGTCATGGTATGATACTGGGTGAAAACTAAACAGAAAATAAAATAAACAATGCAGTTTGGATTGATTACATCAAGCACAATGGATATATTATTTTCAGAAACAAACACTTAGGTGGCAAAACCATCAATAATACTAAAAAATAATTAGTGTAAAATATGGAAGATACAATATTAGCTGGATGCTGTAGACACATGTATTGGATGAAAACGCTATAGTAAAGTTGGAAGACTAGTCATCACTAAATTGATGGAGTAGTCCCACCTGAATTAGTGCAAAGAGATCAGACATGATCACACAAGAGGCTGCTAGTCAGATGATGAATACATTTGTTTTAATTACCAAATCAAAGGGAGAAAGATAATATTGCAAATTCTGTAAACTGCAAGATTAATTGTGGAATTATTTTATGCAAGAAAATTGACTTAAGCTGAATTTATCAGAGAACTTGTTAAAAGAATCTTTTGACTCTTAATTTCAAAATTAGATACGGAATAGTCTACGTTAATAAACATCACATTTTTTTCCTCGTATTCTGTAATATAGAATCTTGAGTTTATGTGAAACTAGGAATAGTCGCTTGGCTTAACATCTAGTCTAAATATTGAAAATTACTGCCAACCTGAGAAGCTTAATATAATATACTCAGACTAAACTGATATGCTAAAAAAGTAAAAACCACTTACAAGGATACAAAAATATTCATAGGGGAGGTGGAAAAGAAGTAACACAATATGACTTGTTTCACTTTTTTTTGTCTTTTCTCCTAGTTTATTGTTCAGGAAAATCATAATTCCAGAAAGATTATACTCTCTCTGTGGCTAACTTCAACAATCCAACTAAAATATTTGATTCCTTAATGGACTGGTTTATATAGCTCATTTTTAGGGTTAGTCTCTCAATAGATTGCTCCAATCCTCTAGACAGCCTTAAGTCATTCACTTGCCCATTCTATAGCTTATATTATTGTTATTGGTTCCTTTTTGGGGGCTTTTGCTGCAATTCCTACTTGTTCAATTGTTCACTGATGGGAGAGGTTAAGTACACAAAGCCAAGATAAGGTATTCTCATCTTTCTTCTGGTTTCATTGAAACAGGATTTTCTTCACAGTATATTTGGCTTTCACTGAATTGTTCTTTGCTCTATTTTTTTCTTTTTACTATCAACACTCCAGCACTCTTTTTAGCTTTTCCAATAACAGCAGACAGAGGAATAGGATACACATACTCACTACGCCCACATCCCTTTCCCCACTATTTATGGCATCTAAATAAAAAGATGCGTACAACACAGACAAACTTTCAATCCCTCTTGATTTTCTACTCATTTAAATAGACTTATGCTAACCAACTGCCAACCAGATATTTTCCCTATTGAAGACTGAACCATTGAAATAAATAGTTACTCCCATTTTACATGGAAAAATATGTCTCAGAGATTTATTTTAGTGTGAGATAACAGTGCATATTTTGACTACATTTGAATATGCAAATTCCCCAAGACCATTTAGTTTTTATGCTTGGACTACTTATTCATATTCCTCATGCCATTTGAATCTTAACCCAGGATTAATACTTCTAGCCACTTCACTACCTTTATAAAACTAAATTCTCATAAGAGACCATCAGATATTATATAGTAGAAATAACAGCTCACAGATATATTCTGGTGTTGAGGAAGGCCAGAAAATTCATAAAAAAGAGGTATTTCTAATTTTAAAACTTTAACGTTTCATATTTTTTTACATATCTCTATGTAAAAGGGGTAAAATGGCTAAATTTTAAACACAAACTTTAAATAACTTTATTATATCTTGGCTACTAATTGTTAAATTACAGCTGTTGCATAAATAGTTTTTATTTTAGAAACTAAATAAAACTTTAAAAAATAAAGCAGAATGAACAATATTGCCTTCCCAATAATAGAGAGTCTAGAAGGTAGTACGTAGTTGCAGGAGGGCCTGCTTGTTCATCCTGGCCGCCGGGCTAAATTAGCCCTGAAATAACCACATAGAAACTGTATTAATTAAATCATTGCTTGGCCCGTTAGCTCTAGCTTCTTATTGGCTAATTCTTATATAATTTTTCCCATTTCTATTAACCTGTATATAGCCATGTGGCAGTGACTTACTCGGTAAAATTCCCAATTTATGTCTCTGGCAGCTCTTTGGTGTCTCTCTAACTTTGCCTCCTTTCTCCCAGCATGCCATTTAGTTTTTGCCACCTCCCTAAGTTCTGCTCTGTCAACAGGCCAAGGCAGGTTTTTATTCATTAACAAATGAAAGCAACACATAGACAGAAGGACATCCCACACCAGTACATGTTATTGATTTTCAGTTTTTCATTTCTGCAAATTTGAAGTTGCAGCCAAACTTTTGCCTTGAAATTTAAATATTGAATTTTCATATAATTATTTATTTCTAAATTATTCTTTCTTTTCCTAACTCAGATTTCCAGATAACATTCTGAAAGAGATGCATTAAGGATCTAGCAATGTGTAGTAGTTTGTGGATTTTGTAAGAGACTAATAATTTCTGTCATTGGAAGTTTTATTGAAGCCAAATTTCCAATGAATGACAACACAAACATGGTTATTGACTTGTAAAATTACTGGCTGTATATAAAGAAAAGTACATGTTTTAGGATACTCTCATCTCCTTGCCTCAAATTAATCTCTTCTACCCACTTATTCCAGTAATGGTAGCTAGAGCTTTGAATGATCCTATTCATTTTGATACTCAGCTACTATAAGCAATAAAATTAGCTATGCTGGAAAATTCCCAGAGATAGCACCGTTCTCAATCCAGGATGAAGACACCACAGTCAGACTCAATAGCCATCTAGAGACTGCTTGCATATGGTCTTTTAATATAATATATTGTATTGCATTTAAGGTAATATGTAATAAATACTTAATGTCAAAAATATTTATTTTTCCTTAGAATGAGGTTTCGTTTGTTCGCAAAATATTTTACGCATAAATATAAAACAGTGAAAATTCAAAGATAATGTCACTGCAGGAGTCCCTTAGAAACCATGACGTGTGAACTGACATATCAGGTTTATAATTCCATATGAACATGACTAAAATTCATCAGGAAGCATGTTTTCTTGACATACTCTTTGGCTACTTTTCTCTATGGATCTTGACATTTTTAAAAGGGGATAAAGCCCACATTTCCTTCAGCTAAAATATTTGGAGGCATTCAGAAGCTTAAGAAATAAATATTATTAGTGGCAAATAACTCACGTGTGAGTAAGATTAAAGTCCCATTATCTGATTCTTAAAGTCTATGAAGTCTGGAGTTATTATGTCCTGTGGAGTAGTTAAAAGCATGAGAAGGTGCACATGAAAAGAAATATAATTAATGTAAAATTTATAGTATTTTACCTCTTTGAGGTTAAGCTGAAAGACGATGGAGACTGCCTCATTAGCTATGACTTTTGAAGCTGCAATTTGAAATAGCGAATTTAGATTTATCTTTTTTTAGATTAGAATGTTGATTCCAAAGAGCTCAGCTTGCTCCTATTTAACTCTTAACGTTCAAAATTTAAAGCAACAGCGATAAATGAAAAGAGGATAAACATTCTCTGAGGAGTACAAAGATGCAGCAGCAGAACTCCAGCACACAGTGAAGAGTTCCTTGTATCTCGGAAGACTTTTCACTATCATTTAAAGTAGACGAGAGTCTGGAGGTATGTTGGTCAATCTGTGAGTTTCTCAGGAAACCTGTCTGTAGCCACAACATAAATAAACAAAGAAACAAACAAACAGAAATCACTTCCCTATGTTTGATCACGAAAATTTGGAAATTTTTACTCCTAATAGCAAAAATAATGAAACCTATAAGCAAATCTACCTTTCCTTAACTAAAAGGATATATATGTATGTGCTGTGTTGACTGGAATGAATGCATAAATAAGCTAAAGATGTAGACATTATCAAGACGCAGCAGAAGCTATGGGCAGAGGGTGACATAGGCACAGAAGCACAGCTAGTTCATGACAATCCAATTTCGTGATCCTCACTGGGAAGCAGCAGAACTTGAGGAGTCCATGTGACAGAAAATAAACAAGTTTGCTCACTCTGCACCAGGTGAAATCAAAATCTGATTTTAAATCATGGATTGATAATAGAAACATAGTATTTGGAATATGGTACATGGATGGAAATAGAAAACACTATTCTGAATGAGGTAACCCAGACCCCAAAAGATAAACATGGGATGTACTCACTCATAATTGGTTTCTAGCCATAAATAAAGGACATCAAGCCTATAATTCGTGATCCTAGAGAAGATAAATAAGAAGGTGAACCCAAAGCAAAACAGATAGTTATCCTCCTGGATATTGGAAGTAGTCAAGATTACCAGGCAAAAATTGGGAACTTGGGGGCAGGGTGGGATGGGGGTAAGGTGAGATGGGGAGAGAAAAGTATGAAGGGGAGGATGGGGAGAGCGTGGGTGAATGGGATGTTTGGGATACAGAAAGGGTGGATTTGGGAGCAGGGAAGTATATATCTAAATTAAGGGAGCCATTTTAAGGTTGGCAAGAGAGTTCAGTGTATTTCAGATTTTTTAAAAGTTTAATGGAAGTTTAAAAATCACATTGAAGAAAAATATCCAGATGAAAATATTCCTAGGTTTGAATGATTATGTTATTAAAAAAACCATACTTATTCAAAACAATAATCCTATTCCTATATAAAATATATAGAGAAAATAATCAATCTCTCCTACCCTTTTGCAAGGAGGGCCTGCTTGTTTGTCCTGGCCACTCAGCTAGCTTACACTCAAAATAACCACACAGAAACTATATTAATTAAAACACTGTTTGGCCATTAACTATAACTTCTTACTGGCTAATTCTTACATATTAGTTTAACCCATCTCTATTAATCTGTGTATCGCCACATGGCAGTGGCTTACCAGAGATTCTAACCAGTGTCCGTCTCAGGCAGAGGATCCATGGCTTATCTTACTCTGTCCTTCTTCCTCCCAGCATTCAGTTCTGTTTTTTCCACCTAGCTAAGTTCTGCCCTATCAAAAGGCCAAGGCAGTTTCTTTATTCCTTAACCAATGAAAACAACACATAAACAGAAGAACTTCCTACACCACTACCCTTAATCTAATTTATAAGTATGAAAAAATAAGTGTATGACTTGGTTAATCATTTTTTATTCTGTTAGAAATTTATATAACACACTATAAGTATATTTCTCCTTATCTAACACTGTCAAGATCCTCTCCCCAATCCTTACTAACAGATTTTTAAAATCTTTAAAATAAGAAAAATATATGAACATAATCAGTGCCAAAATTTAGAGCTAAAAGCTACAATATATTTACAAAGCAAATTCTTCACTAATTGTGCTATTAAGTCATGCCTACATCATTGTATAAGATATCCTGAGAATGAAGTAAAGGTTATAGAAATAAAAATAATAGCATCTCTTGAGTTCCCTTAATTATTTTTCTATTTTTGAGATAGTGTCCTGCTATGTTTCCAAGACTGGCTTCAACTCATGATCTTTTGACAAAACCTCTTGAACACTGGTATTGCTGTGTGTATCTTCATGCCTGCCTCTGTTTATAGTGTTCATATTTTAATGTACTCATGGGCAACAATAACATGATTCCTATATTATATATACTGTGGTTACCATATTTTATTCTCTGTAGTTTAAGAATTCTAATATGTAACAACATTCTTTTCTATATGACTTTGGAACATGTACATACACCTTTGACAAAATGTATTGTATAAGTTTCAGTTTTATTGCTATGAAAGGACACCATGACTCTTGCAACTCTTATAATAGAATGTTTAATTGGGGCTGTGTTGTGGGATATTCTCTCACACTATGAACCCTGAGTTTATGCTTTCATTAATTAAATAAAATCAAACATTTATCAGGAGGGAGAGCCAGTTGACAGAGAGTACTCATAGAGAGTTAGAGGGAGTCTGGAGACAGAGATGCACAGGAAGAAATAGGGACTTTGAGTGTGGTGGTCCTTTTGGTTCGGCAGAGCAGAAGGATACTCTCTTTCTGAAATGTAGGCAAAGAGAGAATGTCTGTTAGCTGCTCCTCAACCTCTCTGAGGTAGCAGGTTTTCACACTAGCCTCTGATTCCCAAGTCTTAACGGTAAATAGAATGATAGAGATTTAGTTTAAAACTACATTTGCTGACAGGGGCAGAAGGAGTTTCTGGGGGGGGCATAAAAGTTTTGCTGGGCCACTGCCTCAAAGCAGGCCAGTACCTAGTGAGTCTCAATTACTGTTTAAAACAGCAATAGATTCAGATACAGCTGCCGGGGCAGTTGAAATACCACAGGGCTGAATTACAATTCAGCAAAACCATTATCATCAGTGGAGAAACCATAGTTGCACACAGGCAAGGATTCTACATCTCAAGACACACGCAGCAAGAAGAGACAGTGAGCTACTAGGTCTGGCTTGTGCTACTGAAAGCTCAAAACCCACTCCCCAGTGAGAGGAACATACTTTCTCTACTGAAGCCACACTTCGAATAATGCAACTCTGGAAGAGCCTATAGGAACTGTGTTAATTCAAACCACCACATGTACCAACAGTTATTAGGAAAACGGGCTGAGAAAAGGTACAATAAAAATGAAATAAACTTGGTAGGGGTATAACGATAATTTATCTACACTAGAGTGTCTTTTATAATGGTGTATGTAGCTTCTAGAAGATGACACTGCCTTGCTACCATCTGTTTTAAAAGAGAAAACAATCTACTTTTTTTTTTCATTTTACATACCAATCCCAGTTTCTATTCCTACTCCCTCCCCTCCTCCCATTTTCTTCACCTTCCCCCTACCTCACCTCCCACCCACTTCTCAGAGAGGGTAAAGTACATTGCTTTGAGGGAGGTCCAAGGGCCTCCCAACTATACCTAGACTGAGCAAGGTATCCATCCAAAGAGAATGGCTTCCAAAGAGCTAATACATGCTGTAGGGATAAATCCTGGTGCTGCTGCCAGTGGCCCTGCAGTCTGCCCAAGCCATGCAACTGTCACCCACATTCAGTGTATCTAGTTTGGTCCTGTGTTTGTTCCTTCCCTGTCTGACTGGAGTTGGTGAGCTCCCATTAGCTCAGGTAAACTGTTTCAGTGGGTATCCTCATCATGGTCTTAACTCTTTGCCTATATTTTCAATCCTCCCACTCCTCAACTGGAATTTGGAAGCTCAGCCCAGTGCTCTGCTGTGAGTATCTGCCTGTTTTCATCAGTTGCTAGATGAAGGTTCTATAGTGACATTTAAGATAGTCATCAATCTGACTACAGGGCAAGACCAGTTTGGGCCCTCTCTCCACTATTGCTTAATCTCTTAGCTGGGGTCATCCTTGTAGATACCTGGGGATTTCTCTAGTGCCAGGGTTTCTTGCTAGCACCATAATGGCTCCCTCAATCAAAATATCTCTTTCCTTGCTCTCCATCTCTGTCTCTCCTCCATCTTGACTATTCTGTTTCCTCAAGTTCACCTCCCGAATCTCTTTCTTCCCTCCTCCTCCTCCCCTTTTGTACTCCCTTCTCCCCCCCCCCCCATTCCCATGCTCCAAATTAGCTCAGGAGATGTTGTCTATTTCCCCTTCCCAGGGGGAATCTATGTATGTTTTTCTTAGGGTTCACCTTGTTACTTAGCTTCTTTCAAACATTGTTTTTTTTTTTTTTTCCTTTTCAAATAAAGAAGAATTTCCTGTAGTTTTGCATCTTTCATTACATACTCCCCATTTTCCTGAGTGGTAGTTAATTTTATGCATCAGTCTGGCTGAGCAATAGTTATTCTTCATATTTCTGTGATAAAAGCTCATGAAGCTTTGGGGTATAAGTAAAGCAGATTGCTCTGCCCTCCAAAGTGGGGGCTGGTTTCATTTAATCAACTGAGGGTATGGTAATAGAAAGTTTCAATATATCCTCTTGAAGAGAAGGTGTGCAGAACACAATTCTTCGCCTGTACTGCTGAGTTATGTAGCTTTCTAGTTTCAGTGAACACCTGCCCTCCTAAAGACAGCAGCATACTGTGTGCTCATTCCTTGCTACACTTGCTTTCCTGCATTCCACCGCATGCTCTGTATACACTTCCTGAAACAGCTGCCCTTCTGAATTATGTAGCTTGCTCTTTTCACACTTCAGCAGCAAAATCTATCCTCTTGAATGCCTCATGACATGTGCACACCCCTTGAGTATCTACCCTGCTGAATCCTGCACAAAGTTGATTTGAGACATAACCTTTAGGGTTTGTCTTTGCTCTTGCTTCTGTTTGTATTCTAAACTCGAAAAGTCTGGATACCTAGATTCTATAACCATACACAGCACATTTTCAACATGAATAAATGGAAGTTTCTATGAATCACACATCATACTAGTTAATTTTAAAATTCTCTTTCTTGACTTAATTTATTTTTATGTAATTAGTTCCAGGAATCTACAGTCTGAAGGAATTTTTTGCTGTGCAACCGTGACAGGTCAGGTGGTTGCTGTGTAGTCCGAGATAGCCCAGAACTCATGCTAATCTGCCCTCTTTAGTTCCTCAAGAGCTGTGATTATATGTTTTTATTTCTACAACTCATTTTCTTATTCTAAGTTTTCAAAAACATTCACCCCTGCTCTTTGGTAATTTAGAATTTTCAGAGCAAAAGTAACCATGGAGAAAAGTTCAATTTCTCATTTTTGCCAACAAGAATGAATACATAATTATATTCACAAATTCAATAACATAGTACAACTATCCATTTGTTGATTTCCGCAAGGAGAGAGCCATTCTTATAAAAACGAGTAAGTTTTACAAAGAAATATTCTGTCACTAGCAAATCAAACGTTCTCTTAGAGTTTTCTCCATTTGTACAGAACATGGCTGGGGAAAGTATCTAAAGAGGAAGGTTTGTTCATGGACAGCCTTACATGCATGGAGACAGAGGACATCTTTTTATCTTCCACCCCTTGCAGAGAAACTTTCCTTAAAATTTCTAAGACTTCTACACATCATACATGAAATAAAAAACATTTTTTTCATGGATATGAATGTTTTCTTATTTGCCTATGTGCAAGTATTTGTACCATGTTGATTTCCAGTATCTGTTGAGAGGACCTTTTATCTGTGAATCCTCTTTGCCCAGTACCTAACCTTTCATCTCCCTTCAAGACTAGGGGTGTTGGGTCACTAGATCTCCTTGCCCCTCTTCTCATTCTCTCAACAATGAATAAATCTCCTTTTACTGCTGTTACTTTTAGCTTTTTTCTTTTATTAGACTTATTGAGAAAAAGGGCCCAAACCTGACTTGGGGCAGAGGTTGTTACCCTAAAGTCAATAATGCTTTTCGTTATGGCATTCTTATACACCCTATCCCAGTAGAAAACAGAATATTGAACACAAAAGAGCAATTCTGAATTCTTACTCTTATCCTTGGTCAATTTAGCAGCGAATCTCCCTTTCAGGCTCTGAAGGAGCTCTGCTAAAGTAATCTCATTAGAACGAAAGAAACAAAAGATTATCTTATCACCTGTTTCAAAGGTTTTATTACTCTTCTGCATGAAAAGATATAGTAGTTCTATCTCAGGAACCAGGGGCAGACATAAAGTACACACAGATATAAAGTATACACAGGGAGAAAGATAGATAGATAAAGGTACAAGGTAAATAGATCGATGGGTAGTTAGAGACAGACAGATAGATAATATACTGTAATACAGTAGCATAGTGCAAAATAGGACTCTCAGCCAGAAGCTTGGCAAAATGTCAGAATCCAGATAGAGACAAGGGTACCTATGCTGTATGAGGTTATTACAAGAAATCAGTTATGTATGGGTGATGGTGGAGATAATTCAAATACATTAGTGTACAGTATGTAGTCAACCAGGAGTCTTATTGTTTGAAAAAGTGTCACAAATAAAACAAAGAAAGAAGGCAGGTAAACCTTGTAGGTTTGGAATGACATCGGTGGGAACAATGTCAAATTATGCTTTTCAATATAAATGTAAATATCTAGAGAAATAAATATAAGTTCGGTCCATTTTTCTCAAGCTTTGTCCACAGGGAGCTCAAGATGGATGAGCACACTGCACAAATCAGCTTTGTGTAAGAATTTGTATGGAAGATGAGCTGGGTTTCTGGACACAGAATGTTGATTCCCAGAATGGAATTAGAAATAAGCAACAAATAGGTCTTGAGCATCCTGCTTGGTGGAATTTTAAACACTGCATAAACAATGAAAGAAGCATGTCACGTGGACCTGAGATTGTCCAATATGTTCTTACAGGATTACTGTTGTGTATTCATCCTCTCCTTAAACAGCATTAGCTGTTTAGTAACTGTGATTATAAATGTTTGCTACCTTTACAAGGTGATTTTCAACATTTTTATTTCCCTAGGAGAATTGCAGGATATCCATGCCGTTAATTTTTATCTCACTGAGTTTTTATTATATTCCCTGCAGTTTGCGCAACTATTTTTAACATGCCCCATAATATATGTATATCCTAGATATTTATCAGAATGTAAAAATTATTTCTATTAGGTGAACTTTTTCATCAAAGTAAATTATAGGAGAGAATCGGAAAGTTAGAAAGTTTCTAGGACAGAAAATGAGATTGTAAAGTGTCTGTGAGGGTTAGTTGTGAAAAGGTTCAAGGAAACAGTAGGGCATCTATTGAAATAATTAGGAAAAGTGCACCTAACTAAAAACTAATTAGTCAGTAGTGTAGGTAAAAGTACATTGTAAAAACCCCCAAAGTTGCTGAAAAGGAGACATACACAATGACATAATTTAGTATGCCAGTGTGATAAGGAAAATTTCACAAGATACCACTCTTAGATTAAGAGTTACACTCTATCATTAGCTGCTAAGAGGGGGGGGGGGATTTTCTTTTCAGGAACTAACCCTCTGACAGTTTATCTAATCACAAATACTCTGCATAATAATAACACTAAATGACCTCCATGACTCTCTCTCTCTCTCTCTGTGTGTGTGTGTGTGTGTGTGTGTGTGTGTAAAATAATGGTTATCACATGAATGGTTATTTGAGAGGTAATGTGGGAATGTGTGGTAAAACATGTGAGCAGTTGCAAGGGTAGTATGGAAATGAAGTAACTACGGTATCAGTGGATTTCTTTTTTTTTTTACTTTTTACTTTCAATTTTTTTTTATTAAAAATTTCCGCCTCCTCCCTGCCTCCCAATTACCCCCCTCTCTCCTCCACTCTCCCTCCCTCTCCTGTCCAGAGAGCAGCAAGGGTTCCCTGCCCTGTGGGAAGTCCAAGTTCCTCCCCCCTCCATCCAGGTCCAGGAAGGTGAGCATCCAAACAGGCCAGGATCCCCAAAGCCAGAATGTGTAGTAGGGTCCAAATCCATTGTCATTGTCCTTGGCTTCTCAGCAGCCCTCATTGTCTGCCATGTTCAGGGAGTTCGGTTTTATCCCATGCTTTTTCAGTCCCAGTGCAGCAGGGCTTGGTAAGCTCCTAATGGATCAGCCCCACCATCTCAGTGGGTGGGAGCACTCCTCACAGTCCAGACTTCCTTGCTCATGTTTTCCTTCCTTCTGCTCCTCATTTGGACCTTGGGTGCTCAGTTCGGTGCACCAATGTGTGGCTTTGTCTTTATCTCCATCCATCGCCAGAGACACCTTGTCTCAAGAAGATGAACAACATTTCTGAGAAAGACACCTTACAGTCTTCTTTGGCCTCAACACCTGTGCACACACAAATTCTCCTCCCAAATGACCCCCCCCCCACATATACACATATTTTGATATACACGTATTTTCATTTAATTTCAATATTTTAATAAGAGTACTGAAAAGGAATGACATAAAACAATAAAATAGGAAATCAGAAGGAATAGCTTTAAATATTTGATAATTAAATATCATAACTCAGTAAGTCATGGACCAGAGACATTAAAATGCATTCAAGTTGACTCAAGAGTTACAGGTATAATAGTAAATTTGTTAGACAAGGGCAGCACAGTCTAGCTGAATTTATTCTCTGTTAAATGTTCACTGGAGTCTTTCTATGCCACCAACATGAGTTAGAAAACATAAGAAGCAAAAGATTTATTTTCCCAAAGACTTTAAGCTAATAAATGAACATTTTAACTGTTACCCATTTGAAAATGCTGCCTACATTCTGTGGCCCAGCTGAAAATACTGAGACAAACTATTCCTTATAAAATCTCAGGTATTTTTTCCCTTGTGTTTTCTACTATTTTATGTATTTACAGAATACATATCAATAACATTGATCTGAATTTTTGTGTGCACTGCGTTCAATATCAGATAGTTTTGATGCTAAGTATTTCACTGTAATTTTTAAAATAAATTGTGCCTTTTTGTTTTAAAAATATAAGGGTGGGTCTTATTTATGAAGTCATTTTGTTTGACATTTTCCAGAGTGTTAGATTTCAGTTCATTCAAGAAAGGGAAAGGAAATTTTCCTGTAACAATCACTGCAAGCTTTATTTGTGGCACACCTTACCTCAGTGTTGTCTCAATCAATACCTTTGCATTTTATTGCTAAAAAAGCTTGAACCCTTAGGGCGGAAGAGTGTGGAGTTGCTGATCCGCGTATCCCGGAGTTGTGGGGTGGGGGCGATGCCTAGGTTTGAGACGCATGATTCCCTGTTAGTACGGTGAGGTACTTTCTGGTCACGAGAGTGTTTTCCTTCTTGACTATTTGTGCCAGCTTTCTCTTGTGCTGCATAACCGCCTTCAAACCAAAACCACAAGAATAGCCATGACTCCAAACCCTTTAGATGCGAACTGTTCACCTATATTTACAACTTGGAAGCAGATTATGTGGGGAATGCATTCGGCGCCCTCATACACACATCCTAGCCAACCAAGGGATGAGGACAATCTTTCTTCTGGGACTGCAATTCCTCCTTATCCGCCCACTATTCTTTGAGGTGTTTAAGCCTCTCATCCCAGAGACCCTGCTTACACAGCTATGCCCGCTTAGGCGTGAACAACTGGAGGCTTTCGGGTTTTTTCTTCCTTCCGCCTCCTTACTCCGGTAAGGAAGGAAGGACGCAACCTTGCCTTCTTCCGGGACTACGGCTTCCTTACGGACAGCACTCGAAGACCTCCGCTCCTAGTAGCCTACTCCTCTCCTCCTCCTCCTCCTCCTCCTCCTCCTCCTCCTCCACCTCCTCCTCCTCCTTTTTTTTTTTTTTCTAATACAACTTTGCCTGGTAGTTGATGTCTCTTACTGTGTTTTTAAAATAGCATGGTGGACCACGCCTTTTAAACCTAGGCACTCGGGAGGCCACAGAGGCAGTGGATCTTTGTGAGTTCAAGGCCAGCCTGGTCTACAAGAGCTAGTTCCAGGACAAGCTCCAAAGCTACAGGGAAACCGTGTCTTAAATTACCAGGAAAAAAAAAAAGAAAAAAGAAAAAACTTGAATCCTTTAGCACAAATACTTTGTATTAGGGCAGGAATTTAACACCAGATCTGTAAGGTTGCAAGCACTTTTTTCTACCTCTGCCAGTAAGCAACCTTATGTTGATGATTCGTTATTTGCCAGAAATGAAGAATGATAATAATATTTGAAATTGAAACAGCATGTTGATATTATTTTTCATTTAGTTTTACACATAAAAAATATTTTTCACTAAAGCATGTTATGAATTTATTTTATATCTAGATATCTTATTTCACTCCCCTAATGCTGACCAATTATCTAGTACTTAAAAGCAACTGAAATGATTTGATATGATACTCACACATTTATCTTGAAAGTGTCTGTTACCCTTGGCCATCACACTTTCTACAGAATAAGCATATTTTTAGGAACCCACATCAATGTTCTGCATAGAGCAATGGGATTTGGTAAGATAAGTTTTAAAATTAGTAATACAATGAATTTATTTTCTATTTAATAGCACCTACTAAAATTTAGACATGTTAAAAGACATATTAAACTGAGAAAATGTAATATAAATAATATTTATTTATTTTAACAAAGCTAATAAAATGCTATTTTATTAAGAGTCTTCAATGGAAAAAATGAAACCTAAGATTTAAACTATTTATACAAAACAAAACAAAACAAACAAACAAACAAACAAACAAAAGGAATAAGAGCCTATTCTCAAACCAAACTTTGAGTAACCAGGCCCAGGAAAACAAAGGTTTAGGTTTCCTCTAATCTGTATTTTCCAACATGGAAGCAGTTTAAAGAAGTTTTATTGTAATGTGATGAAGGAAGTTATAAACTAAGACATCTTGAAAACACAGTTGTGTAAACATTGAGAAGACAGTTACAGTTCTACAGAGAAATCACAGTTCCAGTCCTCAGATGCTGTCAGATAGCCCTCTTCATCTTCTGACTGGTAAAACCTAGAATTCTACTAAGATAATACATGTCAAAGGTTTTTAGCTGTGGCCACAATGTTAAGTCTGTCCAGGGGGCCACCGGGTTGGGGCTCCAAGAGTAGCTATGCAACAGGCTAAAGATCACCTAAGGTATATTGTTAATAGGTTTCGGAACTGCAAGAATCTAATCTCTCATTACCTTTGATGTTTTAATCAGCCTAAACCAAGTAAGCAAAGTTTCTTCGCAGAAATTCTCACAAAAGAAATGAGGGTGGTTTTACTTTCACATCAGACTAGAACATATAGTAAGAAAGCATTCTATTTTGCAAAAGAACTGTGTAATTTTTTTTTGTTTGTTTTGTCTTTGGGATAAAGACGTGTCTTTTATAAAAGTTGTTTTTCAAAGGAGACAAGTGAGAGGAGATTGGTTTTCCTTTCGTAATATTTTCCATAGGATACATAAGTGACAAATATTGATTGCTCTAGTTATAACCAGTTGCTAGAGTTTTCAACACCACGGACTGTAAAGAAGAAAAGGAAAGGGAGCATTGCTATAACGTCGCAAGAAATATAAAAGGCTGCTTTTGATGACAATTACAGATATTAAAATGGGAATTATGGGAAAGGGGTTGGCAATTATTTAATAACTAATGTGCAATCCATGTTGAAGCTTGACATTCTTTCTGTTTCGTAATTAAAGATTTGTAAAAATATTTAGTATTAGAGTGTAAACGATATATGAGCAACTAGCCATCAAAGCTAAATGTACTTTCTCATATGATATAGTAATTATTAACAGCCTGGCTGCCTTTAAGTAATTTTAAACTAGAAAATGCATATAATGAAGTCATTTTTATGTCATTAGTCCACGCCTACAAGTCTGAGAGAAGGGAGCCCATAAAGGGAACTCAAGCATAAATAGCCAATTTGCTTAGGGACTATCCTGACCTTACTGCAGAAAGCTGTAGTCTGGGCAGAGCACAGAAGGTCTACTGAGCTGAAGAAAGAGAAAATGATCAGTTGTATAATAGAGCATCAGAATGAAAAGACTGCAGAGATATTATTGAGAAATAAATTCAGTGATACCTTGAAACTCATGCCCGGAAGTTGACTTACATGTGATGAAAAAAGGTTTTTAGTAGAATTTCAATTCTCTGAGGACATGACATAGAAACTTAGTTAGGTTATGCTTAAAAAACAAAGTTAGTGGAAATAGTTGAGCTCTGGTTCAAAATATAATTGACAGAGCAAACAGAATCAACTGGAATAGTATGTGGAAGTTAATTATATATACAAAGTAATTTCATATACAAATTAATACAAGTATAGCAACTCCATGTGTTGGTTTAATATATGAAATATAATTGCTAAGTTATAGTATAAATGGAAGCTTATTCTTTTGAAGTAATACACAAATTGTTTTCCCTATATAATTGTATATATATATATGTATATATATGGATTTAATATATATCATTTTATTTTACAGGTCAAAATATATAAACATTCCATTATCCTGTTTCTGGGATGCCTATGCAAGGGAAAAAGCTGAAGAGAGCTCATCTGATAGAATAGAATTATGACTTCATTCACAATTCTCATGCAAAAAGTGCTAAAAATCATAGGAAATGCAGATGGCTACATAGTACTTTTTTCTTCTCGGTTACTTTTCAAAATGCATCTGACTGTTTAACACTAATCAGTCTACAATGTGAATTTCATGATGCAAGTGGAAATCAAATATATGCTAGTAATAGCATAGTAGTCATTAACTAGCTAATACTAGCGAAGTACCATAGTGATATAGGTAAGCTAATCAAGTTTAACTCCTTATAGGTTTGAAGGCTAATAGAACAAGACCAGACATTAATACTTTTGTCCAAATCTTTGTCACATTAGGTTTCACAGTTTTCTCTGTGGTCTGTGTCATTCTGTTATAACTCCTCTGCTTAAAAGGCCACTTGTCATCTGTCACATGGTAATGCCCTCATTTATGTTTAATTCTCTAAGGCTCCCTAAATGGAGTCACATGTTCATTATTGATATTATAACTTAGTATAAGATTTGGGAGTGGGAGCAAAAAGAGCCACCTCTACATTCAGAAAAAAAAAAAACATTTTTTTTCTTTTTTTGGTTTATTTTTTTTATATTTAAAAAATTTCCATCTCCTCCCCTCTTCCTCCCCCTTCCTTTCCCTCCCTTCCACCCATACCCCCCCTCCCTCCCTTTTCAGGCCAAGGAGCCATCGGGGTTCCCTACTCTATGTTAAGGCCAAGGTCCTCCCAACTCACCCCAGGTACAGGAAGGTGATCAACCAAACTGACAAGGCTCCCACAGAGCCTGTCCATGCAGAAGAGTCAAAGATCAGCGCCTTTGTCCTTGGCTTCTCAGTAAGCCCCCACCGTCAGCCACATTCAGAGAGTCTGGTTTGGTCTCATGTTCCATCAGTCCCAATCCAACTGGAGTTGGTGATCTCCCGTTAGTTCTGTCCCACTGTCTCCATGGGTGAACGCACCCCTCACGGTCCTGACTTTCTTTCTCATGTTCTCTCTCCTTCTGCTCCTCATCAGGACCTTGGGAGCTCAGTCCGGTGCTCCAATGTGGGGCTCAGTCATTTTCTTCATCTATCGCCAGGTGGAGGTTCTATGGTGATATGCAAGAAATTCATCACTATGGCTATAGGAACTGGCCTTTTCAGGCTCCCTCTCCTCAGCTGCCCAAGGAACTAACTGAGGGCGTCTCCCTGGAAACCTGGAAACCCCTCTAGGGTCAATCTCTTGACAACCCTCAGATGGCTCCCTAAATTAAGATACATGCTTCCCTGCTCCCATATCCACCCTTCCTGTATCCCAAGCATCCCATTCCTCCGAGCTCCATCCATTCTCCCCTTCATGCTTTTCTCTCCCCATCTTCCCTTGGCCCCGTCTCGCCCCACCCTCAAGTTCCCAATTTTTGCCTGGCGATCGTGTCTACTTCCAATATCCAGAAGGATTACTATATTTTTTTTTGGGGGGGGGGTTTCACCTTCTTATTATCTTCTCAAGGATCCCGAATTATAGGCTCGATGTCCTTTAATTATGGCTAGAAACCGATTATGAGTGAGTACATCCCATGTTCATCTTTTTGGGTTTGGGTTACCTCACTCAGAATAGTGTTTTCTATTTCCATCCATTTGCATGCAAAATTCAAGATGTCATTGTTTTTTACCGCTGAGTAGTATTCTAGCATGTATATATTCCACAGTTTCTTCATCAAAACAAACAAAACACTCAAAACACAAGAGAAAGGTTTACAGAATTAGGAGTTGTAAATTGCTATATTATGTCATAAGGAAAATATGTAGGCTTGTATGCTACTTTCCAATAAATAGGATGTCACCATCAGAGGAGACACTAATAAATATCTGCAGATATTTTTATATTACTGTGTTAACTGACATTTCTAAACTTGTATTTCATAAATTTGCAGACAATAAATACTTTTTAAGAACTTGTAACTTCTATGGATAATTCTGTGGTCTATTTTATTTGTAACTTATCTTCGGTAGAATACCGGGGTCTATTTCAATCAGTTAAGGGAAGTTCTAAAGTGTTAGACAAAATCATTTGGAGGTTCGCTCCCATTTTAGAAAATAAAAGAGGATGCCAAACTGATATAGCATGAACTCAGACTTGGCATGGGACCTTACCTAGAGGGAAATCTAATACCTATCCAATCTCATAATGATGTAACATCTATAAAACGTGACCTTAGGCAATCACACAAATATCCTTATTTGTCACATAATAAACTATGGTCCGGGAGAGATTCTGAGGTAAATCCCATACAATATTTTAAAAAGAAATGTCAACAATACACAAACTATTCTAGAGAATAGAGAAAGATATAATATTCCCTAGTATTTTAATAAGGAGGGTCCCACAATGAGAACAATCTCTGAAAACAGCATTACAACAAGAAAAGCACTGTTTGAGTTTTCATGAAGAGTAGAGATGCTTTTATCGAGTTTAAAAATTTAACAGACAAAGGAATTTCATCAACTCTGATGATGAAAGCCTAGGCTAAGGAAATGTTTAAAAACTTTCTTTTTTCAATGTGTGCCCTTTAATTTTTTTATTTTTTATTTATTTATTTATTTTGGTTTTGTTTGGAGTTATCCTGGAACTAGCTCTTGTAGACCTTACTGGCCTTGAACTCAGAAAGATCTGCCTGCCTCTGCCTCCTGAGTTCTGGGATTAAAAGTGGGTGCCAAAATCACCTGGCTGTGCCTTTTAATTTTTGAAATTTAAAAATAAAATAAGGCTTATCAGCTAGGCCCTCTATCAAATGTTATATGTTTACAATCACTAATAAAGTCTTCTCATCAGACTGGAAACAAGGGAAGGAAATCACATATACTTACACTGCATAATACATAGAAGGTAAAACCAGCAAAGTCTACAAAATTAAAAAAATACATCTTTAAGATTGTTGGCCAGTCCCAGAATCTCTGAGCCACCATTGCCTCAGCACATTTTGCAGAAAGGACAGATTATAGGTAAAATGTTTTATGGCTAGGTTGGTGTTCCAGTCCTTGCCTCGGTATCTTAATTATGATTTCCATTGCTGCTTAGGGATATCATTACCACAACAACTCTTATAAAGGAAATCATTTAATTGGGGTGGCTTAACGGTTTTTAGAGACTTAGTTCATTATCATTATGGTAAGTAAAATGGCAGAATGCAGGCATACATGGTGCTGGAGAAGGAGCTGAGTTCTACATCTTGATCTGCAGGCAATAAAAAGTTAACTGAGACGCTGCGTGTAGCTTGAGCATAGGAAACCTCAAAACCTGCCTTCACAGTGACACACTACTTCCAACAAAGCCATACCTACTCCAATAAAGCCATACCTCCAAACAGCACCACTCCCAATGAGCTTATGGGTGCCCATTACATTCAAATGATTATATTCCACTCTCTGGCCCCCATAAGCTTTTAAGAGTATCATAATGCAAAATAATTTTAGTCCAACTTTAAAAGTTCCCATAGTCTGTCACAGTTTCAACAACGTTTAACACTTCAGTTTCTTCTGTGTTTCATGCAATCTCTTGACTGTAATCTTTATAAAATCAAAATAAAAAATAGGTTACATACTTACAAAATATAATGACACAGGATATACATTACCATTTCAAAATGTGGAAAAGGGAGCATAGTGAGGAAATACTTGACCAAAGCATGACCAAAAAAACTAGTTGGGAAACTCCAAATTCTGCATCTCCTTATATGATGTCAAAAAATTCTTCAGATCTCCAACTCCTTTCAGCTTTATTGACTTCAACACACATCTTTCTCTTCAGCTGATCTCACACCCTATTAGCAGCTCTTCTTGGCAGTTTTCCCACAGCTCTGGCATCTCCAACATCTTGGGATCTCTAAGGCAACCCAGGCTTCACGAAATGGCTTGTCTGGGTCTCCATTCAGCGATTCCCCTAACCTCTTTCTGGCCGCAGTTGCTATCCTTCGACATGGAAACAAATTCTATAACGCCTTAACTCTATCCTTAATTCCAGAAACCACGTGGCCAAATCTGACAAGTTCTGCTGCTTGCTACGACTGGAACATGGTCCCCTTGTTTAATTACATCTTCACCAGCTTTCTGTTTTCCTTCACAGCCCAATGTTCACTGTTTTTGACTTGCTCTGTGCATCAGGCTGGCCTCAAACTCACAGATCTGCCAGCCTCTGCCTCCCAAGTACTAGGATTAAACTCATGCACCACTATTCCTGGCTCTAAACTTTTCTTTAATTTTTTTTCACAATCTGGAAATAGCTGGGTGGGAACTTGCCCTGAGGTCACCACTCCCTTTTTTTCCATCTCTTAATTTATTTATCTGCTTGAACACTGGATTTAGTTCTATTTTACTTCCTGGTGTCCCATTTCTAAATTTGTACATTTTGTATTTTTATTTTCTCCGTTTCCTCCTTTTTATTATAAATCTTCATCAGAGTCAACACTAATAACCACATGACAGAGTCTATACTAGGCTTCTAAAACTTGAAGACAATTCTGACGCCATCTGGACAATTCTGGGCCCTCTCATTCTCAGCAGTAATGCTCCCCCTTCCCCTCTGGAAACCAAGGACCTAACAATTGCCCACACATGTACTCAAATGTTGGGAACTTTCCATCATCTCCCTGAGTCCTTGTGAATGATCTCCAAATCTGTGCGAGCCTTGTCAGTTTGGAAGCTCACCTTCCTGGACCTGGGGGGAGTTGGGAGGACCTTGGACTTAACATAGTGTAGGGAACCCTGATGGCTCTTTGGCCTGGAGAGGGAGGGAGTGGGGGTATGGGTGGAAGGGAGGGGAGGGAAGGGGAGGAGGAGGGGAGGAGATGGAAATTTTTAATAAAAAAATGAGGAAAAAAAAAGAACTTATTTATTGAATAGGGGTAAGATAACCCTTAGGTGTTGACTCAGTTACTGATGTTTTGACTTAGGCCCTGGGAAAGGGGCAAACTGATCCTCAGATATTTTCCCTTACCTCATCTGATCTGGCAACCACTCTCCAGCCAATTATTGGTAATAGCCCTTTTATAATAGTTAAAGAACAACCCCAGACACCCCTTCCTTCTATGGTTTTCCCTTTAAAAATAGCCTGTACCAGCCATTCAGGGTCTTTCTAGCCTCCCGAATGCTGAAAGACAATGTCATGACAGAATTAATAAAATCCTCATGCTTTTACATCAGCTGTGGTGTGAGAGACAGTCTCGGGGGGGAGGGGGCAACTCCTCCTCGGTGATTGGACTCTAGGATTCAACAGGCTGTTTTGAGATTTCTTTTGCCAATAGAAATAATACAAAACTCTTCACTTCAGGCTCAGGCAGACTTCTTTTAAAGGACAAAAAGCAGCCACATTCTTCTCCAGAATACCAGAAAACCAGTCTGTAGGCCATATATGAACTTCCTCTTCCTTTGATTCTCAGAGTACAAATAATTCTCAGCAAAATTATCTTCCATGCTCCTATTAGTATGACCCATTAATCAGTGAATAAAGCTTTTCACTGCTTCCCTAATTCAAATTCTTCACAGTAAAAGCAAAGTCAGGCCTATCATAGCAATACCCCATACCAACTGCTGTCTTAGAGTTTCTGTTGCTGTGAGGAGACACCACGACTGAAGAAGGAAGCTAAAAGGAAATCCCACACTAGATTAGAATTCAATATAAAAGGGTCATTTATTTAGGGTTAGACTCACAGATCACAATCCTCTGCACAAATGGTGAACAAGAACCAAATCACATTGCCAAAAGAGAGACAGGATGCACATTTTACATCTGCATATGTAGTATAAGAGACCCCGCCCAAGTGGGTGGGTAACTTCAAGGCTACTGGCTGTAGGAATCCCTACAGCACCTCCCCTTTTGTTTAAATAAGATTTTTCTAAGACCAATACAAAATGATATACAATAAGAACAAATATCAGGTACAAAAATTAGAATTACAACCAACATAAATAATATCAAGTAAGAAACAGGTAATAAATGTTTTAATAATTGTCCTATCCTAAGGAGTTTAAGTCTTGTATTATAAATAACTTGGCCAAGTCGTGACAGGAAAGTAACTACAACTATCCAGTCTTTACCCCATCAAAGACCCAAGAAGGGAAATACTAATACTTGAGTAAGCAGGAAATGCACTCAAGCAACTTCCAAAATGTGCAACAAATGACAGAGTCAACTGCCTATCTGGGCAATCACCCAAAATCTCATTTGTAATGTAGGAGCAAGCATCTTTGGCTAAGGCCTAGAGTTGACGCATAGACAGCTCCTTGCCCAAAGGCTAGTTTTGTCATGAAGGAAACAACCTACAAGTGGAGTGTCTTTGGTGCTCAACATGCTCTCATGAAGAGAAAAATGACCACCAATCTCACCCACCTATGAATGCTACAAGATACAATAATAACTTATTGTGACATTTCCAATGGGCAATACTGGCACAAAATAAAATGACATCAAATCCCAGCATGCAAAGGGACATGGGTATGAAGTGCTACCAATATATGAGAAGCTCTGGATAATTGAAAGCCAGAAGGAGAGGGAGAGTTAGTTTTCTTTAAGAATGTGGCTTCTGGTGGGTTAATCATTCTGCCCTAGAAAATTCTACTCCCAGGTGTGCATGCATAGCATAAACTGTACTTGATGGGTTTCAAACAAATAAAGAAAACAGAAAATTAGGTAAGTAGAGGAAAGTGGGGTAGATATGGTATATATAGAGAGAAGGAGAATAATTAAAATACTTTGTACTTTGTTTTAGATTTTAATTGATTCTTGAGAAAGAGAGAAAGAGAACATAAATTTGGGTAGGTAGAAAGATAGAAAATCAAGCAATTATTTTGGGAGGGAAAATATGATCATAGTATATTGTATAAAAATATGTATTTTGTTTTCGGAGGAGAGCTTAGTAAAAGAATATGGAAATAAATTTTGATAATACAAATACAAATAAAATATATGAAACTTTAAAAAACTATTAAAATGGCATTAAAAGAAAATATTAAGCAATCGTGTACTCCAATTAAATAAAATTATTTTCATATATTAAGGAAACATCTAGATTTATTAAAATGTATAATATACATCATATATATTAAATAAAAAAGTATTATAGGTATTTATGAACCATAATTAATGTATGCTTATCCTCACTTTGATAATTTTTAATTTTTATTAAAGCACTATTGATATGCAGTTAGTTCTGCAATTAGGTAGGTGTTGATGAGTTTCATTATTACATACATCATTATAATGTAACCTCGATCAAATTAATAGACATATCCATCTTCGTGTAGTTCTTGGGTCCTGTATAGATGTATGAGTGTGCATAAATGTTGCAAAGACTTAACATGTGGATATTACTCTTAATACTGATGTATTTTATTATTAGATGTATAATAAAAATATCTTGTTTCACAATGGATTTCCAAAATTATGCATGTAACATGAAGGAGATGACATGAAAAAAAGCACAATAATTTCGCAATACCCTTCACAAAATCTATGATAACTACCCTTCTATATTTTACTACTATTAATCAGGCCATATTAAAAGTCTCATAAGTAGATCTATACAACATAATCCTGCTATATTACATTAGGAATAGTGTCTTCTATTTTATCCAGGTTGTAATAATATATTTTTTGTTTTGAAAGGTCGAATAGCATTTCATTATGAAAAAAAATGCCATTTTCTCTATCTAGATATGGACATTTTAGCTATTTCTATAAAGTGGTTATTTTAATAATGCTACAATGAATCTGAAAATGCAAGTATCTCTTGAAGATTCTGATTTCATATCTTGGCTTCATGTTCAATGGGAGATATTGGATCCCACGGTTCTGTTACTGCTAACCTTTAGAGGACCTTTCATACTATCAGGAAATTTTATATTCCTTTTTGGCACTAGCTACATAATTCTGTACTCCTCAGTTAGTATGGAGGTATTCCAGTTTCCCTGTAACCTCCCTGGCAACTAATACATTTTGTTGGAACTGTCATAACTTGTGAAATGTAATCTCTTTTGTTTTGCTTGCTTTTCCCTGGTGAACAGAAATGTTGTAGCTCTTCTCATATACCTGTCAGATACTTAAATTGTCTCTTCAGCTGCTTGACCTTTTCTGTTTGTTTGTTTGTTTTACATTGAGCACTGAGTTGTTAGTTTTCCTGGTATTAACTTTTAGTCATTATTTTTTCAGTCCTTTTTATTTTTCTTTAACTTTTATTAATACTTTCCTAGTTATCTCCCCCCTCCCCTTGCTTCTGTCCTCTGCACTTCTAACCTCTCTGTCCAAATAAAACAGAATTTAAAAGAAAATCCCCAACTCAACAAGATGATGATGACGAAGAAGAAGAAGAAGAAGAGGAAGAGGAAGAGGAAGAGGAAGAGGAAGAAGAGGAAGAAGAAGAAGAAGAAGAAGAAGAAGAAGAAGAAGAAGAAGAAGAAGAAGAAGAAGAAGTAGCTTGTGAAAGCTAGAGTATGTCCCATTGAGTCACATGGTTTACTCTTTAGTTCATTCATTTTTACTTGTGTTTATTGTCACTAGTCATTGGTCTGGTTTGAGACCTCTGATTTCTTTTACACTGCCACTAATGGGCTCTTCATAGATAGTCTATTGTTGTCCTCTATCATGGAGATTCTGTTGTTTTGGATCTGTAGCTTTGTCCCCTTTACATGCGCCAACAGTTTATAAACTCATTGGATGTTGGATAAGGCTAACTCATAGCCCTGGTTCTGGGCCTCGGTGGTAGCTGCTTTTGTCAGTCTGTCCAGCTTGCCTTCATCATCGCAACCCAGGCAAGCTATCTAGCACTGTCTTGGCTAGCTAACCCAATGCAGCCTAAGCAAGGGGTGGGGCCAGTTCTCCTGCTCTCAGGTCCTCAGGTCCAGGACACCACACTCACATCACCATGACCAGTTATCATTTATTACATATTACTCAGAGAAAATTTCCTTTGAGAACATCAAAAATTAAAACTTATAAAATCACACTACAGTGCTTGTTTATGTCAATATAACCCAAATGGTAAACCAGTTGCATAATCCTACATTTTCTGTAAGTTTGGTTTTTTATCTAAAACAATTTTGTGTTTAATACTCATTTCAAGAAGACTTTATAAAAGAAAATTACTACAAATTAAAAATTAAATGTACATCCATTCATAATCATATTATGACAGAGAAAATCTCTGAAATTGTACCATCTAAATTGTTGATGTTTTTATCCATAGCTTAGATTCCCCATCCAAAATTATCCAAAACTATACATATTATACAAATAAAAAAGTAATTTAATTTATGACATATTAACCTGACAATGAACATTTAACTTTCAGCATATGAAAATCATGATCAAAAATGACTTTTATATTCATGACAGCAGCCATTAAAATAGAAGCTAAATATTTGGCAATCATTATGTACAACATGACTTGAATTATAAGTTTTTCTTAATTCTTTTCTAAATTTACAGCACTCTGTATACCTTATAAACACAATTCAGTTCAATTACCTGATTATTATTAAGCAAGTAATCAAACTTTAGAAGTAATGTATAGCAACTGATGTTGTTACACAAACTAATGGGCTCCTCTCTAAGGCTAGGAAGATTTATATTTATCATAAAACAACTGATGACATCTACGAAATGCAGCAATATTTTTTTTCTTTTTCTCTTTTCTTTTTTCATTTTCCACTGTGGGGATTCTGTCAATCTTACTGTCATGGAGACATTGATTCCCCATGGTAATCACCCCTAGTGTAAAACACAGCTGCCTAACAAATGTACCACCAGAATGGGCCCCTCTGAGCATCTGTTTAATCTCGGCGCAGTATATAAGAATCCCTTTTAGAGTGCATCAATCATGGAAGAGTGAGACCGAATTAAGGCATTTCGTCCTGCTTGGCTCCCTTTGTATCTAATTCAGGCATGTATGACCTATCACATTCATTGTTGTGCTTACAACAGCTGTTTCTTATTATTAAGAAAAGCAGCTTTGCGTGCAGAGCATAAAACAATAAATGCTCGTCATGTGGATAGAGTACATTTGCTTCTAAAGGTTATAAATATGCACTTAATAAAAAAGCAAGGTGATGCTAACCATATTTCACAGAGAACACATCGTACATCTTCCAGCAATAAAGTCAAACACCTGCCAATCAAAAGAGAACAAAATGTTCAGGCCCAAGTTTCTCATCTGCAAACATTTTGTCATTGATGGACTGGATTAATTGGTAGGAAGGTAAAGATGTGTTGGACACTTAACAATTATGCTACATAAGAGGATCTTTGGTGTTTTTCCTAGAAAAGCATATATTTTACCTCATAGAATATTGAGAAATAGAGAAATGGTAAGTAAATACATTCTAAGTTCTTAGTTTTGTACCATAGATACATTGTATGTCGACTTGAAAGAAAAACATTAGAAACACTTTGCAATGCAAATCTGTACATTTTGGCCTCAAATCAACACCAAAATTAGATAGGTTCACCGGTCAATTCTTAGATAACAAAAGGGATCCTGTGTCAAAAAAAAAAATGACCTGTAAGATTGAAAGGTGTAAAAGAGTGATTTAAAAATAATATGAACAAACAAACAAACAAACAAACAAAAAGACAAACACAAACTAATTCTTCCCAAAGACATTTTTGTATACCTTGAATAAAAGGAGCTTTTCTCCTGAGAGTCTTGTGATGACTTCACCTTATCTCTTAATAGTCATGAGGTAAAATCAAGTAACTTTATATATTTTAAGGCTATTTCTGGGTGCTTCATGTGTTTGCGTATTTTCTAATTTTTTGATATCATTTATTTTATAATCCATTAAGATTTAATTCATTAGCAATGAAGTGTATATTATTCTCCCTTTTTTTGGAGAAGACTGAGGTATATATACAACATGAGTTATAACTACTGTCGAAGCAATGTCGAAGCAAACGTTATTCCTATTGCTCAGGGACTTTTCTCAGGCTTCTCCAATGACTCCTCTACACAACCATCTCTGCCTATATAAAACAACAAATGTTGTTCATGAAGTGTCTTGAATTCCATTTGAGCTGAAGAATACTGTGTTATTCCTTTGGCCAGGCTTGACATTTAACAGCAAGGTTCCTCATATTTCTACAGTGATTTATCTCATTTCATGGGTTGCTGAGAAGTATTCAATAATCACCTTATCCCCTTTTCAAACTTTCCTTATTAAAACTTTCAAATTGTAAAATATTGTAAAGGAAGCTAATGCAAGCATTTTTCAATGTCTTGGTTTAAAAGAAAAAACCTGCCCTTATTTGTCTTTGAAATTTTCTTATGATAGGAATAACAAAAATTTATATATACTGAAATATTGAACTACTTTTATATATTTTTACATTTTACCCACTTAGGTATGAGAATTCTAATGGCCCAGACTGACATAAGCATTTGATATCAAACTGCTTCCATAAGTTGCTGGATGATGCTTTTCTGATGACATTTGGGCTAGGCACCCATCTAAGGGTATAGCAGAATATCATTTGGAATTATTTTGGCTTTTAATTCCATTTGTGTTCAGCTCTATCCTGGGTCTCTGGGCTATCCAGTCACTGGTTGCTGATCATTCAGGCAGTGTTGGGCATGGGTACCCTCCTGTGGCATGGGCAAGTTATACCAGTCATTGTTTGGCAACTTTTACAAGTTCTGTACTGCCATTGCCCCAGCACGTCTTAGAGGCAGAACATATTGTAGGTCAGCAAGGTTTTGTGGCTACATTAGATTCCCATTCCCACTGCTGGGATCCTTGCCTGGTTATAGAACATGGGTTCAGGAGTCAATATCCCCATTACTAGGATTCTTCACTAGAGCCATGCTCTTATGCTCCCACGAGTTTCCACTGCACTAGATTTCTACATTTCTAAGCACCAATTTTCTAATGAAGAGCATAGTTCATTATGGTTTAATACCACATTTCCCTGATGAGGAATGCTGTTCAAAACCATTAGATTAAATTGTTCTTTCATCTAATTTTTTGGTCTGTAAAATACCAGCTCAAAAATGTGTACCTGTGTTATGTTCCTTTATTATTGAATTGCAGTGATTCTGCTTATATATACAACACTTGAATTATATACATATACTCCAAATATTTAGTCTATTGCTTTGCTTTTTATTGTTAAATGAAACTGTATGATTTGTGAAATGTTTGCAAAAGACCACAGGTCACTTTTATGCCTCTATACTTAGGACATTTGTACCCTGTATAGTCATTCTACAGTGTCAAAGTATTCTGAAATATTACCTCTTTGAAATTTCATTACTTAAGAATGACATTGTCTCTAATAAATTTCTATTGATTGCTAACATTACCAATGTTATGAAATAACTTTCTCTTTGATAGATATATGCTTTCCCAAAAGAGGTTTCTTTTTACAAATAGTTTCTTTTATGTTTGAGATTATAACATAACTACATAATTTCCCATCTCATTTCCCCCTTCTAAATCCTCCCATATATCAGTCCTTGTGCTCTTCTTTAGTTGTTGTTACTTACATGTATGTGTATGCATATTTTTAATTAAATAGCTAAATACAAACCTGCTCAGTCTCTATAATATTTTTAAGCAAGGTCAACAATTATCATTGTAACGGTGATGGGGAAAACCCAGGAAGTCTCAACACTACATTAAAAAGTAAAGAAAACTAACAAATGTTGAGAGTAAAAGAAATAGTCTTTGACAAAAGTGAGAACAATTTTCTTTATAAGCATTTTCCTTCCTATCTAAAGTTCTCAGGAGCATTTAAAAAAATTGAGGTTGACCTCAAACTTACGATCCTCTTGTCTTTGCCTTTTCAGCATATCTTATTGAGTATATTATCACACAACTCAATCACTAATGATTATTGTCTTTGCTCTTAGTTATCATCTGGAACTTTATGGTAAGCTCTTATTGCTAAAGAAGCCACATTCTTTAGTCAAAGAACATGGAGAAATCAAGCCAGTGATTCCTGGAAGCTGCAATCACATTGTCTGCCTTTCAGTGTGGGAAGTGCTATGTGTACTACCAGTGAGAGAAATGTGATCATTAATCTTGATTAGCAGTTAACCCTGTGAACTACAACAATGATGGTCTTCATAAGATATTCACACTACTGCAACTATGGCATGGGTGTTATTGGAGTAACCAGACACTTTTTTATTGGTTTGAAGGCATGCTTTACAAAATGTAATCCATACTGGACACCATTGCTGGTGCCAAAAACCAGAGTCTAGACAGGTCATAGATTCCTAGGGAATAACCCACTACTCTTATGCTACTAAAGGCACCTAGTGTTAAAACAACTTCTTATCACTTACTGACATAGTCGTACATTAGTACAGCTTTCAGAGTTCACCAGAGAAGTTTCTTTTTGCAGTTAACCCAGAGAACCACAGCTGAGAAGCATACAGAGAAAATGAGACTGTAGAGTTCTCAGTCCTATATGGAGCATCTGTATCATACCCTTCCCTTAAACTCAGAGATCATCTCAAAAGACAGTAAGAACCACAGGTAGTGGAAGATAACAAAGAAACATATATTTCTAGACACAGCAAGGCAATTCCCCATATGAATTAATAGTAGATGCTACACTATTTGCAAATACATGAATTTTACAAATTCACAAATCCACATATAGGCAAAAATATGTCATATTTGTCTTTTGGGTTCTGGGTTACTTAATTCAGTATCCATCCATTTACCCTTGAATTTCATTTCATACATTTACAATTTCATTACATCTATTTTCATTTCATCCATTTACCTATGAATTTTATTTACCCATCCTAGATTTATTTAGCTATCCTTCCTCTCTCTCTCTCTCTCTCTCTCTCTCTCTCTCTCTCTCTCTCTCTCTCTCTCTCTCTCTCTCTGTAGTTGTGTGTGGTTGTCTGTCTGTCTTTCCATAATTACTTGAAAACGTTCATTTCAATTTGTTGGAATTTTAATGGGGATAGTGTTAAAACTGCAGATTGATTTTGGTAGGATAGTCCTCAATATAACCAGAGAGGTTAAGTATAGAGTAGGAGAGTAGGAGGAAAGAAAGGGATTTCCTTTAAAATGGTAAGTAGAATATAAGTTATAGACAGATGTTAGTAAGACTGGAATTAGAGGATTAAATAAAAAGGGAGGAATCTGGGCATATTAACACACACATTTAATCTTAGCACTCAGAGGCAAAAGCAGTGTGATCTCTGTGAATTTTGAGGCCAGCCTGGTCTACATAGTGAGTTCCAGGACAGCCAGAGCTATGTATTAAGATATTGTCAAAACCCAAAAAATAATCTTAAAAAATAAATGGAGAGAGTGAAGTAAAAGGAGCTAACAAAGGGACTATGGGGAAGTACAGCAAAAGCTAAGGGCTCTCTGTGGGGTTATATGGAAACCTATTACAGTATAAGTTTCTTAATAAAACTGCATACTACTGTTCTGCCAATGAATATACCAATAAAATGACTCCTAATAACACTCTGCTATACTGATTGTGCACTGTGTGTTTTAAGCACCATCAAAGAAGCTTCCTAATTTAGTAGAAAGGAACAAATTCAGAGATCCACAAATGTACAATGTGCAGAGAGTGAGAGAACTTGGAACGCTCATTTCTAAATGGACAGTTTCCCTAAAGTCCTTCTTCTCAGAGCTCAGCGAAGAAGAGGGTAGAAAGATTGCCAAAGGCAAAGGAAATTGTCAATGTCTAGTGCATTGGGGTCCCTGGGTAAGGGTCTCGCGCAAATCAGGACCCAGGGGATGCAGAGTGTGAACAACTGCATAACAAGCTTTACTTTGTATGACCTTTTATACAGACTAAAAAGCATTACCTCAACTCTGAAACCCCCCTTTACCCACGTACATGATCATGAGAAACTCGTGCCTCTCCTTGCAAGAATCAATACCTCAATGAATAACAGTAATAAAAATGAAAAGAAATACATAGAAACAAGGCAAAAAGTATACAGAAGCAAAGCACTCCTTTGTAACTGGTAGAGCGTGGAGAACTGAGCTCAAAGCCCACTTCTTTATCCAGGGTACAGATTCTGACAGAACATTTGAGAAATGGGTAGAAAAAGTTTGCTTTCATCTATGCTTGGTTTCCCAGGTTCGTCTCATCTGTCCCAAGAGGAGCCTGCACTCTAAGCCAGTTCTGTGTCTCCACGGGAGATGAAAGACAACAAGGAAATGTGGCCTTTAAAAAATGTGAAAATTTAAGCCAAACAAACTCTTAACATCTAGGGAAAGAGGTAGGCACAAAGGCCTCCACATAATTTAAAAACTGTTGGAAATTGTGTTTTAAAATATTATATTGGCTCTTTGAAGTTTCTTTAAATTGCAAATAATTTTATAAATCAATGTCAACCAAAAGACAAACATGGATTCTGATGTAGTACAGGGATTGATAGCTAGACTATAGATATATAGATGACAAACACAGATAGATAAATGATAGATAGATAGATAGATAGATAGATAGATAGATAGATAGATAGATAGATGTATGGATGGATGGAAGGATGTATGTATGTGTGTATGTACGTATGTATGTATGGATGGATGGATGGATGGATGGATGGATGGATGGATGGATGGATGGAAAAATGGGGATGGATGGATAGATGAATATCTTGCATATCACCATTGAAACTTCATCTGGCAATGGATGGAGATAGAGACAGAGACTCACATTGGAGCACTGGACTTAGCTCCCAAGGTCCAGATGAAAAGCAGAAGGAGGGAGAACATGATCAAGGAAGTCAGGACTATGAGGGGTGTGTCCACCCACGGAGATGGTGGGACTGATCTAATGGGAGCTCACCAAGGCCAGCTGGACTGGGACTGAACGAGCATGTGATCAAACAGGACTCACTGAACATGGCCGACAATGAGGGCTGACTGAGAAGCCAATGATAATGACACCAGATGTTGATTCTACGGCATGTACCGGCTTTTTGGGAGCCTAGTCTGTATTGATGAACACCTTCCTAGACCTGGATGGGGGGGAGGCACTTCCCACAGGGCAGGGCACCCTGACTTCTCTTACTGGAGAGTGAGGGGGAGGGGGACTGGGAGGAGTAGGAGGGAAATGGGAGGATGGAAGGAGGTGGAAATTTTTAATAAATAAATAAATAAATAAATAGAATGTTTACTATTATTTCATTCCTATTTGTTCCCCCATATGGAAGTAGTAGGGTTTGAGAAGATACGTTCATTTTTCATATTTCATTGAGGCATTGGTTAAACTCAAGCTAGGGTTTTAAACAGCTATTGTTATAGTTTGAAAGAAAATGACCCCCAAAGAGAGTGGCACTTTTAGGAGGTATGGCCTTGTTGGAGGAAGTGTGTCATTGTGGGCACAGTTTTGAGGTCTCTTTCTCAGGCTTCTGTCAGTGTGACAGCCTGCAAGATAGATGCAGCACTCTCAGCTCCGGTACCATGTCTGGCAGCATGGTGTCATGCTTCCCTGTTATCATTCTTGGCTGTGCAACCCCAGCAGGAACCCTGGCAGGTAGGAGACCACAGAGGGTAAGAGAGAGACGGGCAGACCATGCAAAGAGAGCTTGAGTACAGAGTTTGTTTAGTGGGTATTGGGAACAGTATAAGAGTAAGGGGTTATGGGGAGAAGAGTGGGGGAGCAGGGACGGAAGAGAAGAAAGAGACAGAAAGGGAAGGGAAAGAGGCAGAAGCCTAACCAACCAAGAGAGTGAGGAGGTGAGATTAGCTTGCCTTTATGGGGGCTGGGGCTGGGTGGAGCTTGTCTCTTAAAGAGATGGGGTTACCTAGGTGACAGGGAAGGTCAGCAAAATGATAGCATCTATGATATATGTGATGCACCCTGCAGAACTTCCAAAAGATAAAATGTTCAGAATAATCTGGGAAAGCAACAAACAAGCAAACAAACAAACTACAAGAATCCATTGGTTTGATTTGTTAGTTGAATTCTTAGACTCAGCTGTGAATTTTTCCAACATTTCCCCATATTTTTAATGGACTTTTAAAAAATCACTGATACAATAGATCTTTTGATAATTATATTAATAGCATCTAAAATTTCCTAAATATTCATGGCCATATCTATGTATCAACATACATTTTACCTTTTATTTATAAAACATGTGGAAATTAATGGAGATTCCTCACACCTCAACACAGCAGGGGCTCCTCAGTCCTCCAGATTAGGCACAAATCAACACCCAAACACCTGTTTTCAGAGAGGACCTTGCTTTCTAACTCAGGCAATAAATGAGCAGCAAATGATCTTTCCGGTGTAGTTTTTGTTTTGATTGAGCTATACATTTTTCTCTGTACTCTCCCTTCCTCCTCTCTCCTTTTCTACGCTCTCCCACAACTCCAACGCTTTCATTTTTCTCAGGAGATCTTGTCTTTTTCACATTTGTACATAGATTCGTGTAAGTCTCTCTTATGGTTCTCTTTGCTGTGTGGGTTCTCTGGGATTGTGACTGTAGCTTGGATTTTCTTTGCTTTATGTCTAAAAGCCACTTATGGGTGAGTGCTGAATATATTTGTCTTTCTGGGTCTGGGATACCTCACTCAATGTGTTTTTCTAGATCTACCCATTTGCCTGCAAATTTCAAGGCATCATTATTTTTCACAGAAATGTAGTACTCCATTGTATAAATGAGCCACATTTTCTTCATTCATTATTCTGTCGAGGGGCATCTAGGTTGTTTCCAGGTTCTAGCTATTATGAATAATGCTGCTATGAACATAATTGAGCACACGTCCTTGTGGTATGAGTGAGCATTCTTTATGTATTGCTGGGTCTTGAGGTATAATGTTTCCTTACCTTCTGCAAAATCACCATACTGATTTCCAAAGTGACTGTACAAGTTTGCACTCCCACAAGCAATAGAGGAGTACTCCCCTTACCCCTCATCCCCTCCAACATAAGTTGTTATCAGTGTAGTTTTTAGGAAGAGAAAAAGGGTAGGTCTGTGTTAGAATGGGTTAGGATGCAGTGGGATATTTTGATCGGGCATGTTAATTAGGCAAACTAAAGGGGTGTGTTTTTGAGTGCTACATTTTAATACTTCAATAGCTGGACCTGGGTAGTCAGCCTCAGGAGGAGGCTATATAAGTGGGCCTATAAAAGAAAAGATCTTGATGGCTAGCTTTAGGAAAGTTATCTAATGTTTTTAGCAAGGCAGAAGGAATGGAGAGAGAGTCAAAGCATGTCAGAGTCATACTTGCCTCACTCACGCTGATCAGAGTCCCTTAAATTAATGTCAAGCAGATATAAACTGTTTAATGCTTAATGAAACTATATTTTCAACTTAGAACTATGAAACAAAGTCTTACTCTTACTATTAAACTTTATTCTTCTAAATAATAAATTACCAGAGCCTAAGCTAACCTGTTTTGTTAGTAGCTTGGAACTGTCATTATTTTTGTTTTGATTATTAATTACCGTAGAGAATCGAGATGTGTACAGGAAGTGTAAAGGAATTCATGCAGAGCCTCAAGGATAAACAATGATAAATGTTACAAAGGAAGAAAGGTTAATGTGAAGGGAGCCAAGACTCCAGCTTCACTTGCCAAGCTTTGGAGAAGCAAGAGCAGTGTTGAGAGCTATAGATACCACTGATTCCCCAAACAATCAGCAGCTGTCAATATCTGTCCTGTTTCTGTTGAATAGCTGTGAAATGGGAGAGGAATCGAGAGAAACAGAAACAAAAGAACAGATATAGTTTTAAACATATGGAGATTTTAACAGTTGGGAATTTAAGAATATCAGGAAGCATTAACAAAAAGTACTAATAATACCAAGAAATGTGACATGAGGTTATCAGTGTTATAATTTAAAAGAGGTGATGGGTGCCCTGAATGACTGCAAGGGGTTAAGAGGAGCTTGGGTGCAAAAGGCTGTTGGAGCCACTGCCTCACACAATTGAGTGAGGAAAAGTGACGGAACTTTGACATCTCTCCCCTTTAATTTTAAATAGTCAGTGCTGATTCATGCATGTTTTATTCATGTGTAGTCTTTACTGATAGCAGCTGTTTTGTAAAGTAATTCTCCATAATTAGCATCAAGCAACAATCTAGTTTGCTATGCCATTGATTTTCTACTTGGTGTGTTTGTAGTTAACATAGCTAGCCTATGTTCTTCTCTTCTTCCTCCATCTGTCTTTCTTTCATCCTTTAAATCTATCTACCCCTTAGCTTCCCTCTCTTCCTCCTATCTTCCCCTCCCCCTTCTTTACTTCTTTGCTTTCTTCTGTAGCAGATATAACACTATTCATAGTCTAATAGATACTACTGAAAAATAAATAACCTAGTATACACTTTTAAGCTGCCCTATACAAGATGAATTTGAGAGAATGTACCGACATATGTAACTGAATTTTTTCTCCCAAAACATAATACTTTTATGAATTATTTGCGAATTTCCTATGATGTACCCTAATCACACTCACTTCCTATTTCTCTCAGGACAACCATGTGCCCTCCCCGCTATATATTTTATATATATATATATATATATATATATATATATATATATATACGTATATATACATATATATATGTGTGTGTATGTATATATACGTATATATATATATATATATTTAAAATCAACAACAACAGAAAACACCAAATCCAATTTGTGTTGCCCATATACTAGCTGAAGTATGATTAAACTCTCAGTGGCAGTGACCAGTCATTGGATTTAATTAGGTATGCATTATAAGAAATGGTATATAAGATAATTTTCCAAATGCATGAAAACATGGAAATAAGCTCTTCCCAAAAATGTAGTTTAATCCCTTGTGACATCACAGTCCAGTGTTTGTGTGTTGCAGGTGTGTTCCTCTACCCAATCTACTGAGAACCTTCTACTATTCTCTGTGTGCTCCTGACCAGAGAACTCTGAGGTTCCACTTTCCTGACACCCTCAGAAGGTTAAACAAAAGAATCTAAAGAATGTTTTCCTTTCTTGCATACCTTGAGGAGGGCTCCAGGCACATGCCAACAATTAGGAATATGCACCTTTTCCTTAGGTCACTTCCATTGAGAGGTAGAATTTATATTCTAGAGTCTCCTGTGGGCTAAGAACCTAGCTACCCTCTGTATGACCCATCTTGAGTTTTCATCTTCTCTTGATATCTTTCTCATCCTGTGTTGATTCCTACTCTGTGTCACTAGTTTCCCATGGGTGTGCTTCTTCATCATTGACCTTTGAACTTACCCTCAACTTAGGAGTCTGTTTCTTGAAAAGCTACAAAAGGAAAAAAAAAGTGCTGGGTGAGATTTAGGGGCATTTTATAAATAACTCATTGAACATTCTGCACTAAATTATCTTAGAGAATTATCTCTCCAAATACAATAATCTAAACAGTCTGATACTTATAAAGGCACTAATTAAAAAGTGTCTCTTGAGTATTTACATTAGGAGGCATCATTGTGGAAACATAAGAAATCGTGTTTATCACAAAATGAGATGTATAAGCACGATGTGGTATTATCAAAGGAGTTGAAAAATACTCTAACCTTTTTCTTTCATCTCAATGTCATGTATGTATCAAATCTATTCAGTTTCTGGCATTGTGGAACTGACAAAGCAGAGACATACAATAAAATTAGGGTGTACGGTAAGATCCATTTTTTCACCAGAGATAGGAATTTTAGGAAAACTCAGTTCCATATAAAGAATATACCAATGCTGATTTGCATAGAGACACCGTAATGGAAAATAATGATTTCAACTTACAGGACTCATGGGGTTTGCAAAATTTAGGGAGGCTTAGGGTCTCAACCAGGTCCTGTGCATATATGTTATGACTGAGTATCTTGGTGTTCTTGTAGGATTCATAAGAGTAGGAGCTGGGAGCCAGGTAGTCTCTGACTCTTGAAAGCTTATGTGACACTATCCTCTGACTGGGTTGCCTTGTCCAGCCTTCATGTGATGGTGTAATGTACCTTGTCTTATTGCTATATGTTATGCCATGTTTGGTGAATATTCCTGTGAGGACAACTCTTTTCTAAGGGGTGGCAGAGATTGGTGGAGAGGGGAAGTTGAGAAGAGAGACTGAGGGTAGAGGAGGGTAAGGGAGTGGTTAGGAAGTAAGACATGAGAGAAGATTAAAAACAAAAAAAAATTCAAAAAGGTAACACTGAGAATGAGGAAAGAAATGCAGATTTTCTGGCTAGTACAACCTGACTATCTTTAAGTAACCGACTAAGAGTACCATGCTTTCTACCTACTCAGGATTGGTCCTTTGTTTCTGAGGTGAGAAAAGAAACAAACACAGATTTTCTTTGTAAATATAATGTATGTTAATTGATAACTATTCAAGTCTTCACATTGGCCTTAATATGGGTTTTAGACAATACTTTCAGTGAATTTTTTAAAATTTGTTTTTTGCTTTGGAAATAGAGCTAACGAAAAGAAGGTAAAGAAACAACTCTAGGGTAATTCAGAAGACACACTTTTAATATGTTTTGGGTAAATATCTCATGAGTTTATTTTTTCTGCTTTGGAAGATTCTATTTAATCACTGATTTGTTCACAATGCCATATGTTTCTTATGCTCCTACTTACAGCCTACCTAAAGGAAAAACATTTTGCAGCTTTATAAAGGAGGACAGCAGAGAAATAGCTGATGAATTTCTCGGGCCTTGGACATCAAACAGCTGGGCTTGCTTTGTTCTGTGTCTTTAAACATCAGTTTAATATTCCCTTTACTTTTGTATGCAGAATACTGCCGGAGATAGCCAAACGGTGCCTGTGAACCACTTTGAAAGCCCCACAGTAAAATACACTCACTTTGATGAACATTTCTCATTTTATCTGAATTATTCCACTTGTGATCATAAGCATTTCAGTAGAAATTTGGGCATCAAATAAAATGTGATATATGCAGCACTTACGTAAACATAACCAAAATGGATCTGTGCTGTTGCACAAAATAATTGCTTTATGACAATAAACCAAAAAGGCTACAAAAAGTGTGTTCATACATAAGATATTCTTTTAATGTCCATTAATAGTAGTATATTTTTTAGGATAAAAAATATTATGTGTGCTATAGTGTACTTTTATTAAAAAGTTAAACCATATATTTAGTGATTGAAGGTTTATTGCTGACATAAAAACATATTAAAAAGTGTATATTCCTGATGGCTTATGGAGTGATCAGAATGAAATGAGGTGTTTGATAACCACTGCTTGCATGAGTTTAGTAAGAATAAGCCATTCACATTCGTAATAGAACTAGGGTAGGAGAGTCATCTATTAAACAAGAAATCTAAAAAGGGCATGGTTAGTAAAAACAGGAGGTGTTATTCAAAGAACTTCACTATACTAGCACTGTACATGATTTTTCAATCTTTCTTTAATTTTTAATTTACCGTATTGATAGTACTTCAGAGATGGCTGAAACTCTAATTTCACTGGCAAGAAACTCTAATTCTGCTTGTAATTGACAAGGTTTCAGTCTTCATCACCTACATATTATCTCGCAACTATCTGTAACTTCAGTTCCAAGGGGTATAACACGCTGTTCTGGCCTCTGAGGGCTCCCAGACACACATGCTACACATAAGCTCATGCAAGCATATATACTGGACCAGAAAAAATCAACAAATTAATAAAAACCCAAGATACATTACTGTTTTGAGACAAAGCAATTGGAAAACAATTTTATAACTTTTTAAATTATTAAAGGAATGGGTTTTACAATTCAAATTTTATCACAATTCATGCCGATACCCATACAAACAACTGTTCTGTAGCAATAATAAAATGGTTCCCAAATTACAATGTTTCTACATCTGATTCTGACATGATAGTGGGGAATCAAGATCCACTTAGTAGAAACTATACTTCAGGCTTTTAATCTTTATCTGTTCCTCTAAAAGTGTTATCCACATGATGGAGGGGGCAAAGCACTGACTTAGATAGCTGGGTTGCATGGGTATTTTTGGATGTTCCTTTTCATTTTGATCTATGACTGTGGTCTAGTATGTAAAACCAAGGTGAATAGAAGCATGGTAACCATTTATGTACCAATTAAACCAGTCTTACTATTCTGGATAGAATAACATGAAACTCAGCTAAGTAAAATGACGAATAAGTTCACAGAGTTTCTATAAAAATAGTAGATGTATTTTTTTTCAGTAGTTAGAGAATATTTGAATTATTCCCTAGGATTTTAATGCATCATAAATAAGGTAAATAACCTATGAAACATGGAACAAAATATTCTTTTTTAAAAATATTTATTATGTATACAATACTCTGAATGCACGTGCGCCTGCAGGCCAGAAGAGGGCGACAGACCCCATTACAGATGGCTGTGAACCACCACGCGGTTGCTGGGAATCGAACCCAGGACCCCCGGAAGAACAGGCAACGCTCCCAACCCCTGAGCCATCTCCCCAGCCCCCGGAGCAAAATATTCTTTTAATTCTTTATCAAAAGAGATTGTGAACATATCTTCTCCAGGAACTGAACGAGATTACCTGTGATCAAACAGGTTCTTTCTTTTTACCAGTGAGCTATGGCCATGAACCTGAGCACCCTAGATCTGTGGAGTGAAGGTCAATGGTGGTTGAGTCGCTCCTTCTTTAGGCTCCCCGCATGCCTGTGACAGCCCTTGGGCATTCCCCAGGCATCAAACATGCAATTCACAAGACTAATACAAGTCTAATATCAGGGGAAGAGGACTTTTATGAGAGATGACAATGACAATGACTAATGGGTCCATTTTCCTGGTAAAATATCTGTCAGGAACTGATATTGTCTAAATCCTTTCCTACACAATCCTTTTTCTTTCCTTTGTCTCAAATCTGGGTTGTTTTCCAACACTTAGGCTTTGTTTTTCAGAGTAATTTTGTCCCAATAAACAACATGTCTATTTCTTAAGGGAATGTATTTCTTAAGAAGGCAGAAAAAATACATGTCTTTTCATAATTTACACCAACTAATAAACCATGACTGTCAAGCTATTGAGCAATTAGAAAGTATATAAACATTCTCATAACAATTAAAAATCTTAACTGTTAATTATTGTAGAGGTCATTGGCAAAGACATATTTTTCTGAAATGTTTTGCACCTAAATTTCTAGGATAAGAATATAAGAATATAGCATAAATTTCAACTTTTATCTAACACTAATTTTATTAACAAATACTTAATTGGAAGATGGTATAGAAATATATATATATATACCACAACTTCTAAGAAAATTACTGCGTTTGCACTACTTTGTCTTTATTTATATTATTTTGGTAATTGTTAATATTGGTTTTGAAAGAGTGTTTCAAATGCAATGAGCCAGAAACAACACAACTAATCATATTTTCACAGAAAAATATTCATGAATCCTTTTTATCTATTTGTATAGTGACCACATCCATATTAATTTCCTTCATAAATTATAAGTCAATAGCTAAACCACTGTACTAAATTAAATCAAACTATACAATCTCTTAGTCCATTTTAAAACTTTATTTTTCTTAAAGCAATAATCTTGTTTCATAAGACACCAAAGAAGAATATTGTTACAAAACCATTAGCATAGAATATTAAGTTGGATTAATGCATTAAGATTCAAAGACAAGCTGTGTTGAGTAGCAAAGGTATTAAGTAGTTTTAAAAATTTGGAATTACATACTTGAAAATAAGTATCATAATTTAAAACAATCTTTTACTTACTCTAAACTAATTTATATTAAAGTATTGTATATTATGGCAAGCACCTTTCAATGTTAAAGTAATTACTAAAAAGATCCACTTACAAGTCATATTCTCAATCTTATGAAAAGATTCTGGGCGTCCAGAAATTTTTGATTTAAATGAACCATAAACCAGGCATTAGTAAATTCAGTGCTATTGTTAAAAAGTATGTTTCATCTAGAACCATTACAGATAGTGCAGAATCAGAAAAATAAATTTACTGAAAGACTACTGTAGTGATTAAAAAACAAAAACAAAAAAAAAACAAATCAAAATTCCCAAGTGTGTCTACAGACAATGTATCATTTTAGAGTTTTTTTTCATTTAAAAATTTCCACTTCCTCCCCTTCTCCCATTTCCCTCCCCCTCCCTCTCCAGTCCAAAGAGTAGTCAGGGTTCCCTGCCCTGTGGGAAGTCCAAGGTCCTCCCCCCTCCATCCAGGTATAGGAAGGTGAGCATCCAAACAGACTTTTATGTCTATGTAAAGATTACTCTCTAGGGTCCTTTAATACCGGGTTAACAAAGACTATCCATTGAAAACATTGCTTAGTGCTTTGAGGAGCTGGTTTTGACATATCCATGAGAAAGAAACCACCTTATTTGTACTGATAACTTACTAGGAGTGTGAAGGGTGTTTATGAGCATCATGGTACTGGGGGTACAAAATTTTAAGTGGCTGCCTTTGTTAAAGTCAAGCTGATTACAGAGCAGTGGGTAGTAGAAATGAGTAACCAGGCTAGCGAAGTATTTAGTCTTCTAATTATTCTCTGGAGTTTTCTGTCCAAACAAAAGTCATCTGATAATGCAAGAATAAAAAGCAATCCAAATATTACTAAACTGAGTATGGGATGATTTTCAAAATGATTTAAAATAGCATGCTATCTATAAAAATCCAACTACCTGTGAAGCACAGGACATGCAGCTTAGAAGAATGCATGTCTACACACAACAATAAACCAGCAGAACTGAATTATCCAGAATCAATAATTGTGCTCGTCTAAAGCACCACACACCAAAGTACTTGCCATTTCATAGATCATATTAAGCAATTAATGGATTATAAAATATTGATGTAATATCTTGATTTTGTCCTGATTGTCTCAGTCATAATTGATAAATAATAAAATAATTTATATGTGAAGCAAATTCTATACTTTGACAGAGTGCTGACTTAGAATGATGTCAGGTTTTCATTGATTTTAGCAGTATGGGTAATACATAGAAAATAGTTAAATGTATCATCCTGATAAGATAATTTTTTTTGGTCAGTGATATAGATAGAACCCAGGGCTTCACACATGGCATGCATGAACTCATAACTCCAAGCTAGATTTCTAGCCCACAAAACTTATTATTTAAAAAGTTTAGATTTGGAAATACTTTGTAAACATAATGAACATAACTTACTCTATGAGAAGATGGAAAAAAAGACAATGAATCCTAATAAAATAAAAGATTCCACAATTTTCATATGAAAAGCATTTCAAGCCTATGACATAGCTGCTCAAAGACTCATACTATTTTAGACAGTTTGAACTAATAGTCACTAAGCAAGTACTTTTAACATATTAAATAATTAGTTTTTATAAACTACTCATATGACATCATCAAATTTAATTTAACCAAACTACACACAGAGCTACATTCTTTACAAAATGTTCCTGGGACATGAAGGCTTATTTTCTCACACTGTTTATGTAGTGCAAATTGCTTGATATGTTTGCAGCAAGTTAAATTCAGTTATTTACAAGTTCTCTTAGTTTTTCATAATTAAAAAAGCTATCTGTTTTAAAGTATATCTGTTCTTAGTACCAATTGGGCATTTGTATTTCCTTAAACTCTATGATATTACTAGTTGACCATTATATTTTGGTCCCACTAACCCACAAAGAAAGTTTTCAAACAAGCAGTCAAATATTTCACATTTCCTTTTAATCTAAATAAGGCATGATTTAAAATCTTTGGAGTAGATCTTCTTTTACATATTAAAATCCTAGAAATACTTATAAAGTTCAACATGCACAGTTCACTTAAAACCTTTCTATTTGGTGTTGGAGGTTTGTTTTGTTGTCATAAAATTTCATTTTTTTGCATTTATTTACTGATCTTCCATGTGGTGTGCATGTGACCATACTTGTGCTCTGGTTTATGTGTGGAGGCTAGCTTACAACTCGAGGGAGTTTAGTTCTCTCCTGCAGGTATGTGGGTTCTGGGGATGGAATTCAGGTTGTCAGGACTGGCAGCAAGCATCTTGGCACATCTCATTTATATAGTACCAGCATTTTAATTACTTCAAATTGACAACTGAAGCACCACCTACTTTCCTCTTTAGTCTTTTATGTGCTTTATTCAGAAATACATGTGATACCTAATTAAATATTTTTAGATGTGTTACATATTAAGTTTCTGATAAAGTGTGTGTAACAATGTCACTGATATGAAACATAACAATAGAAAATGCACACATAACCTGGTAATATAAATGGTTTCCTAGAAAAATGTTTAATCTGTGGCTGCATAGGAAAAAATTCCCAAAGAGTTTAATATGCTCAGGAAAGAATAGGACAATTTGCTGAAGAATTTAGAGAAAATGTATGGAGTCTACACACTTCTGGGAGTGAAATGAAAGGCCATATTATTTATTACCTCTCCAATTAGAAAACCATTGTCAAATTCTAATACAGACAGCATGAAAATACAGACAAAAGAAATGGCAGGAGAGCCACTTCAGTAAGCTAGCTGAATTAATTAAGATGAAGAAGAGATGTTTCATTTGTACACAAAGGTTTATAAAAGTAAGAAGGACATATCGAATCAAACAAATTACCTTTACCTAAAAACAAAAAGGAGATATTATCTCTGAAACTATTATGGACATCGATTTTGTAAAGCAGACTGGACTGTAGTAATTCTAAGAAGAATCACACAAATGTTAAGAAAATTATATTCTAATATTTGAAACCAACCCTTTGCTGAGGTGGTTTAAGATTACAATAGCTATCACAGTCTTCACCTATCTATCAGCAGGAAGAAGAAGAGAGAAATTATTCATCTTTAAAAGGCATGATTTATAAGTATCTAAATTTATCCAAGAAAAGTGATTGATTTCTAAGGATGTCTCTAAGGGTTGATTCAAGAGCACTAGAGAGCAATAAATGGTGACATTTTGCTTGGAAGCAGACCACAGAAGAATTAAATACATTTTTTTTTGTAACAAGCTGAAAGATAAAGCTGATACTAGGGCTGATGTGATACCAATTGGAAAGAAGAACTCACACATGTGCCTGGACTTTGATTCCTTGATACCACACAGTGACAGAAAGAAATTCACTCTCTAGAGTGGACCTCAGACCTGCGCGTTGTCTGTGAGCATGTGTGCTTATAAGTGCACAATTACCCTCCCCATATAAAATGAGTAAATAATAATTTCACCTGAATGACATCAATTGTCATGGAAGGTTTTCTTGCAAACAAACAAATGAAGAGTTAATTGCCATGTCTGGATTTTAATAAATTTGATGGTATTCTTACTGTAATTAGTAAATACAGTAAACCTTAGATTATTCTATCACTATATATCGAATGGATACTTTAATTCAATTCATAAATTTTGCATTCTGGTTAAATAATATAAACTTTTTATGTTTTTTCACAAAATCTTTGACTTTAAACTTAAAGTGATTAGAGTAATTGATTTGGAATGATTTTGCTTTTCTCTGATTTCACCTATGCAAAGTGTGTATACATTCGTGGCCAAGATAACCTATTGTGATCCATGAAATGTCTAATATTCTCCCTCTTGTCCCCTTTTAATGGTTGTTGACACACAGTGGTAGGTTCCCTTGTGAGGTGACTGAATGCACACCCTTTTTGACTGAGAGATTGGATTTAGTCAATGGCATATAGATGATTGTGTCAATAAATGAGTTGTTAACCTAAAGCTTAATTAGCCTCAGATGTATATTCCTTGTTCTTCTGTGCTCTGAAAATCTAGTTTTTTTTTTAAAAAAAATTCCATGTCTCAGCTGGCCTATAATCTATTAACATGAATCATTATTTTAATTGTTCAGTTAAAGGCGAGATTTTAAAATGATAAGGTTTTAGAAACAAAAGAAAATGAATGATTACATTAGAGAGTGTGTGTGTGTGTGTGTGTGTGTGTGTGTGTGTGTGTGAAAGAGAGAGAGAGACAGAGAAAGAGAGAGAGAGAGAGAATTTAGAAAAGAGAGAATCAAATGGATCCTGTGCCTCGAACTCTCTATATGGTTAACTTCCAATCTTTCTACATATCTCTTGATTATTGTCATGTGACCCTACACCTGTTTTATATACTACTGGGAATCAAACCCAGAGCTTCCTGCATGCTAGAGAGACACTCTACGTACTGAACTGCATCCCCACCTAGCATAACATCAGTGCTTTGATAAGATATTCAAGATATTTTTAATATATGACTCACATCTTATTTATTTATTTTTGTGTGTGTGTGTGTGTGTGTGTGTGTGTGTGTGCGTATGTGTGTGTAAGTCAAAGCACAACTTTCATGAGTGGACTTGTTGTTTCAACCATGTTGACCCAGTGGAAAAAATTTCCTAATATCAGTCTTAACAGTAAGTGTCATCATGTTAGCCACCTCTACAATCTCAAATTTTAAAATAACCTATACAGATTTGAGGACTGTGAAGAGTGTAGTTCTTCACACTCTTATAGACAGAAATGTGAGATAGGATGTTTTCACTTTTCACAATTTATTGAATAACTTTCCGCCTCTATTGAAACTTGAATTGGAATTTGTAGGTATTTTCAGCATCTTTTATGAATGCATTGTTCATATTTCTGCATTTTAAATTGATTATCCATTTAATATAGCAAGAGTTCTGCTGTTTCCTTAGGCAATATGAGTTCTTTATATTTTCTTAAGTATGAAACTGTCACTGTCAGAGAGTTGATTGTTTCCACATGCAGAACAATGTAGTTGTAATTAAGTTTATCAATTATAATTTAAGTCACTTAAGACAATAACAATGTATCATAACATCTGAAATACTTATATTTTCTTCCAAGTTACGTTTTTGTAATCATGTATAATAAATGTGAGCATGTATTGTCTTTCTTTGTTTTCTCTTTATGTCATGAGCGACTGACCCACCCTCTTAGTCCACGAAAATATGACAGAATTTGGAAGTAGGTTTGATATAATTCATTAAATTCAAATAATGTTATATGAGAGTAACATAAACTGTTGGTGAAATACTGAACTCAGGGCAGAAGACAGGCATTTGGACAAGAAAATTCAAAATTGCAAGATGTAGTATACAGACTATTGACTGAAATGAGGGCATCTCCCATCCAAAGGGTCAAAAGGGTTAACAGTTCTTATCAGAAAAAAAAAAAAAAAACAAAGAAAAATCCTACCCAGAGTCTGTGGGTGACTGTGGTGACATATGACTTGGATTTATGGTCTGCAGAATGCTGAGAGAACCACTGCATGTTCTCAATATCCAGACTGTGGCACTTAATTTAGAGCAGCCCTAGGGAATAAATACAATATTCAAGCAAACCAGAGTGCATATGAATTATTTGTACAAAGTGAGTATTTTAAATTTAATCTATTTTAAAGGACTATTTTAACCAAGAATACAGAATTTTGCTCATCTTCTAATTCTATACATGAGTCCTTCAAAAATAGCCCAATCTAGGCTCTGTGTATTCTTGTATTATTTAGTATAAATGGCGTTATGCTAATTGGAATTTTATGTGGTTTCTCAATATCCCATCCATCTTTGAGCTCCTGGTTAAAGTTTAATTTGGAGCACATTGCTTGTCTGCATGAATTCTTGGGTTTATTTATAGTATAGAAATAGAATTTCACTTAAATTGCAAATTATATAAAATAACACGAAAATCTTTGTCATGTTTAAATACCTCATTACCAAATCATTTACACACCTACCTAATATGCATTTCCTAGCCCATCTTACTTACTCGGTGAACTTTAATGTTGTTTCATTGAATCTATATATTTTGAAAGATGTATCCTTATTTTACTTACAAATTCTTTGGATACTATTTACTTTTATACTCACATTATAATTTGAAATGTAAATTGCTATTGGAGAAAGAATAGTTTGATGCATAAGCAGGAAATACATGTATGTGTGTGTATGTATGTGAAGTTTATTAGTTTAGAAAATATATTTTAAATTATTATACCTGAATGGTGAAGTTATTGTAATATTAGATGTTCTTTCATGTTTACTTTTTCTGTGGATTGGTAACTAAAGGTTTACTTTCTCATAGAGTGGAGCGTTATCTATTTTCTGTCCCTTCCTCTGCTATGGATAGTAAAATTGAATTTTATATTTGAAAGGACTGTCTTTTTTAGATCATATTATAAAATATGGCATTTACTGCAGGCTTTTACAGTCTTCTACAAGATAAATTCTTTTCAAATTTTATTTCTCTGAAAGCTTTAAAACTATCTTAATCTGTTTCTAATATAAATTAATTTCTTTTGCTCAATTACGTCAATCACATCGCAATCATTTATTTTTAAATTGCACATGACTTGTTTAATACTTTGAATTTGTTTTTAAAAATTTCACTAAGACATATTCTTAATATTCCTAAGTGGAATTTTCTGTGATTTTTTTATATACTTATATAGCTATTTCAATCAACAATAAGGAAAATCAATATTTATCTTTCTATTTCTTTTCCAATGATAAAAGTCAAATATAATGCTCTTCAACATTTGCAGAATCATTGCTATAAAAGCTTATTAATTGTTAATATTAATAAGTATATATTTGTTAACTATTGACCACCTATATTTCATAAATTTAGTTAAAGTTAAATTGACTTCTGTAAAATATATTCTAAATATTATGTTAGTCATTTTTATGGATGATTCTTAAATATATAGATCATATAATGGATGAATTTTTATGACTTACCTTTTTCTTCAATGCATAAATAGCTGAAAATTGCCAATTATGGTAACTGGAGACTGTGCTTTGTTCCTAGTCATCCAGACCTGAATAATCACACAAAACTTTTTAATTAATTATTTTTATTTATCAATTACAGCACTATTTGACCAATGGCTCAGGCATATTTCTACCTAGCCCTTATATCTTATATTAACCCATTTCTATTAATCTGTGTATCACTACTAGGCTGTGGCTTACCGGTAAGGTTCTTGTGTCTTTCTCCTTTGGCAGCTATGTGGCGTCTGCCTGACTCTGCCTTTTTCCTCCCTGAATTCTACCCTATTAGTTTAGTTCTACTGCCTACCTATATTCTACTCTGCCATAGGCCAAAGCAATTTCTTTGCCAATCAATGATGATAAAACATATTCATAGCATATAGAGGGCAATCCCACAACAATGTCTGATTATTGGATTTAAAAATCAAACAAAAATGATTATTTGTGGGGACAAATCATGTCCAATTATAGTTTTCTGCTCCTGTGTTCTAATGATTGGCCTCTTAAAGACCAGTAATTGGTTTACAATTCTCTAACCTAATTTGTGATTGGTTCCATTGATAAATCCATAATTTGATACAATTCTTAGATGTGATATACATTTCCAGGAGTGTTGCCCAGTTGGAGTGAATGGATCTCTTATGCTATATTCTTGTAGGGTTGAAACTTGTAGATTTTTTGATCTTTTTATTTTGTAGCTACTGTGTGAAAAGTAGCTTCTCTCCATGTCTTCTCACATGATGTTGAAAAAACTTGGCCATGAACTGAAACTTATGAGCCATGACAAAATTAATATGTCAACTTAAAATGGTTTTTATATCAGGTGTATTATCATACTGGCGTAAGTGGCTAATACAGATTGTGATCACATGTTTCAGGAGCATTTGGGATAGTCTTGGGAAAAGAATTAAGAGACCTTTGAAAACCAAGGCCCTGTAAAGTTCAGACAGTTATTAGAGACTGGTATGGGAAGTCCTTCTGTATATGTGATGCTTTATTGGTTAATGAATAAGGAACCTGCTTTGGCCTGTGGATAGGACATAATAAAACTAGGTGGGGAAAACTAAACTGAATGCTGGGAAAAAGAAGGTGGAGTCAAAAAGAAGCCATGGAGCCACCAGAGGAGAAATAAACAAGCTGAGAGCTGGAAACTTGCTGTTAAGCCACAGTCACATGGTGATACACAGATTAATAGAAATGGGTTAAATAAAGATGTAAGAGCTAGCCATTAAGAAGCTAGAGCTAATAGGTCAAGAATTGATTTAATTAATACAGTTTCTGTGTGGTTATTTCAAGTCTAGGCAGTCAGAGACAAACAAACAACCTCCTACAACAAGAAGCACTAAGCTGACATTTTCAATTTGGGTCTCAGAAATCTAATGTATCATTAATAATGCAGAGAATAAAGCCAGCTCCCACGAGATTTTAGGTATAAGGGAGCACTCTGTTGGAGATTCCACTAGGGGATCCTCATGACTTGTTTAGACAAGGATCTTATCTAAATGTTTTCTCTAAGACTTCATAGGAAGTAAAGGGACAGCTTATTTAATCTTGTGGAAGAATATTCAAGGAAATATAGTGCTCATACATAGTCTACAGGGAAGGGATTTATTTATCCACTCACTTTGGCACCTGTAAGTTCAAACCAAGACATATTGTTTGTCAGGGAAGAATTTGAATTTGGTGTGTTGGAGGAGGTCCACTTGTTTGTTTCTGGCCACCCAGCTAGTTTAGACCTAAAATAATCTCACAGAAACTATTAAATAAATCATCCCTTGGCCCTTTAGCTCTAGCTTCTTATTGGCTCACTCTTACATATTAGTTTAAGATATTTTTATTAATCTGTACTGCCACATGGCTGTGCCTTATCAGATAAAGTTCCCAGCATCTGTCTCCCGTGACTCCATGGCTTCTCTCTAGCTCCACCCTTCTTTCTCCCAGCATACAGCCTAGTTTTTCTTACCTAATTCTCTTCTTCCTTGTCATAGGCTCAAAGCAGTTCTTTATTCATTAACCAATAAAAGCAACTCATAGACAGATGGACCTCCCACACCATTGGTGTTTTGAGAAACAGCAGAACTGTTGAAACTTCTGACATGCTTGGAGATGAACTAAATGTATTTCACATTATTAATGAGCATAAAAACTGGGGTTCTGGGAAGAATTTTAAAATTTGTATCTAGAAATGTACTCTAGATGTTCATGTGTTGAAGACTTGGTTTCTATTTGAGGAGATTCTGATAGGTAATTGGAACATGAAAAACATGTTGTCCATAATGGATGAGTAAATTAAGGGATTTCAGCTGAACTGAATGTTTACTAGGAGATGGTGCATTGTCAAAGGACGATGGTCACTATGGGTTATCTTAAAGTGACTGTCTTGTTCATTGTACTTTCTGCCTCAGGATTAAGCCAGCTTTGCACTACCAACTGTCCTACAAGGATATTCCAGTAGGCACTCTAACTACTGAGATTGTTTGCTAAAACTGTGCTTAGTCTTTAGATATTTCTTCATGTTTGTTATTCATCTTAGTGTATTACTCAGTAGCATTGCCAATATGAATTTTAACTTATCTTTTGGGCTTTTAAGCTGATTACATTGTTATTTAACTAGCCAATATTTTTCAAGTATTTTCTTCAAATGTATCTTTTTGTTTATCATCTCTAAAAATTCGATTAATTGAATCTGTATGTATAAATACAATTACTTTTATAAAAACTTTTAGATTGTTGTTTTACTATTATCTTAACTTCTTAACTTGGTAATCTTAGCATTTTTAAAGAAATATGTTTAACAGACATGCTAAATTTTGAATTTTTAAATCTTTCCTTTATCTTAAAGCTTCTGGTTTATTTTATTTATTTAGTTTTTAAAAATTATCCAAGGTCCCATGTGCAAACACGTTTTCTCTTTTCCTTTAAATTTTTTCTAATTGGTCACCCAGGATAACCCACAGATTGAAACTAATATATATGTTAATTTTTCACAGACTGAGCTGTTATATGCACATTATATGTAAGCATGCAAGTTTTTAATTTTCTCTTAAAGTCTGAGCTTCAACAGAACTCACACAGAGAGAATGATTATGTTCCTACTAATATTCCTGGATGTGTGGATGAATTTCATGAGGTTCCAAGTTTATGGTGATTTTCTTACTTCTAATTCTGTTATTAAAGAGATAAAACCTCCAAATCTTTGGCTTTCTCATTTTATCTTATATTATCATATTGTCTGTTAATGAAAATCTATTGACTTAAATTTAAACATAGTTTCTCTTGAATCAAATTCAGTAGTAGGAGCAGCAGTTGCTATTTTCCCTGCACTGTTTGTCTATTTTTTAATATTTTAATTATAATCTCTGTGGTTTTATTGCCAAAGTCATTCAATACCAAAGAAATACACAGAAGACTAAATTAATTATAAACTCATTGGCCTATTAGCGACAGATCCTTAATAACTCTTATAAATAATATTAGCCCAATATACTTGTCTGTGTTAGCCATGTGTTTTGGTACCATGTTTGGCAAGGCAGTCACATCTTATTTGCTCTGTGTCTGGCTTCTGCTCTGTCTAGGTGATTACTGCAGACTGAAACTTCCCTCTTCCCAGAGTTCTCGCAGTGCAACAAGGCAGAAAGTAGAGACGGGCCAATGAGGATTCTAGGAAGCAAGATGTGGTACAGTAAAATAACCTTAAATATGATTTAAATCTTTTTTTAAATGTATCAACACCAGCTAACAGAAACACCTGAACTCTGTCATGGCACAATGTATCTGAAAAGCTCCCTGATTTTAGAACTTATGCCAGTATAGAAATGAAATAGAACTAGTAACTGTTAATATATATTTTCAGTTCCAATACATTGAGAGTATAAGATAAGATTCTGATTTAGAATAATGTTCATTCAATGTGTCTCTAACAGTATAAATATCGCCACATCATTCAACTTCAATGATCTGGAACTTTTACAGCCTAATAAAAAGTGACCTTAATTCAGCTTTACTAACTCATAAACAGTGGTAAGTGATAAGCATGACCAATACTGAGCCATCTGAATCCCTCATTATATATTCCAGTGGATAGTTGGTTCTTAGGAACTGAAGGAAATAATGGCTATTAGACAATAGTACTGATAAGTATACACTGCACTTAGAACACTGACACATGATTGTTATGTGTCTACCATGACTCTACTTGTCTAAGTTAAAGGAAACGAAGCACAAATGTGAAATTAACCAGAATCAATGGTAAATCGAAGCCCATGTGGGCCAGTGTTGTTTAAAAACTTGGGCTTCCAGTATCTTTCCAGCTATAATAAGACTGGGAAACCAGGCCAAGACCTATTAGCTTTCAACCTGGAAAAGAAAAGACTGGGGAGGAGACCTCACAGGCAAGACAAGCAACAAGTCTTTGGCAGCAATCAGTGCTATGAACAGGATTATTTAACGCAGCAATGGTCAAACCTTCCAAAATCTGGGAAAATCTCCAGCATAAAATTCAAGGAATCAGTCTCACCTTTTGCCAGCAAGAAATTCCCATATTCTTAACCAAACACTGAAAATAAAGGAAGGCTCTTTATATAAAGATTTCTTCATAAATAATTTAAATGATCTTTGCATACAGACCTTTTGTTTGTTTGTTTGCTTTAATTTTGGTTTTTGGATGAGGGTTTTCTTCACTTTAACTTATGTCTATACAAAAGTTCAAGATTCAGGACTAGCCAAAAAAAAAAAATTGCGACTTTCCTTTCATCTTGTTTTAAATTTCAAGCAAGGAAAGCAATAAATTGCTTCCTACATTTTTTTCAGCTAGTTGAGTCTTCAGGAAAATGGATTGCAGAGTACATATGCTCAACTCGGGTACTCTGCAGCAGTGAAATATGGGGCTATTTCCCACCATTTCACAAAATGCTCTGATCTAACTTCTGTTTGTAATTAGTTACTTTGGAAAGAGCGAAAGAGATGTGTTACAGTTTCTTTGAATTATCAGCATATATTTAAGACAAACTGCATCTCCTGAAGAAATTGTGCACTCAAGGGAACTATTTGTCTTCTCCTAAGAGCCTTTTATTTGAGTTGTAGAGTTGAGGTTAGGTTTCAGGTGTAGACTGACATTAATATAGCCTAGACATTGAACATATGTGATCATAACACTAGTTTCTCATCCCTTGATTACCAAAGAAAAACCTGTATCCCAGACACAAAATACTTGGAAACCACATTCATATAAGTGTTATAGCAACAGAATGAGCAAAATGAAGTGAATAGCTAAGGGGAAGTCAGGAAACTTTAAGATAATTTTAAGACCTTCTGTATACTGCATTGCAGACTAATTAGATACATGTGAGGATATATAGAAAAATTAAGGTTCAGGAGAGCAATATAAATATTCTTTCAACAAGACCTAATATTTTTTATTTGATAGCTTTCAAGATAGTTTATCTAGACTTTGAATGAAAATATGATTTAGAGATAAAAAGCATTTAATCATGATACTTATTTTTTGATACACAAGAATATTTTGTAGGTTTATTTTCAAGATTGAAAATACATAGTTTCTCCTACATTTCTATATTACCTTTGCTATAATAAACAGATATTATATACTTGAAAATAAAATTCTGTTATATGTCGGTTTTGTTTGTTAGAATGGTAGGATCATACATATCTTACTAGATCTACTATAAAATTATACACAAGTATTCCTTGAATTTGTTTATTCTCTAATATATTCAAAATAACTTAAAATAATATAAAAATGACAAATTGGAATTATTAGTTAAAAATTCAAATTTTTTCCTCATTTTTTTTATTAAAAATTTCCATCTCCTCCCATCCTCCTCCCCCTTCCCTCGCCTCCCTTCCACCCATACCCCCACTCTGCCCCTCTCCAAGCCAAAGAGCCATCAGGGTTCCCTTCACTATGTTAAGTCCAAGGTCCTCCCAGCTCCCCCTAAGTCCAGGAAGGTGAGCAACCAAACTGACAAGGCTCACAGTGAGCCCGTCCATGCTGTAGAGTTCATGCTTATCGCCGTTATCCTTGGTTTCTCAGTCCTCCTCCACTGTCAGCCACATTCAGAGAGTCTGGTTTGGTCCCCTGTTCCATCAGTCCCATTCCAACTGTACTTGGTGGTCTCCCGTTAGATCTGTCCCACCGTCTCAATAGGTGAACGCACCCCTCACGGTCCTGACTTTCTTGCTCATGATCTCCCTCCTTTTGCTCCTCATCAGGACCTTGGGAGCTCAATCCGGTACTTCTATGTGGGGCTCTGTCATTTTCTCCATCCAATGCCAGGTGAAGGTTCTATGGTGATACTTAATACCTTAACAAAGTAAATTATAAAAATTAGTTCATGAAAAAGAAACTAGTTATTTAGAGTTCATGACTTAAAATAGGATGTATGTGTATGGTCAAATAAAATTAAAATTACTAAGAACACTGAGTTTACCTATAATACTCTCAGTAAACAAATACGTAAAATTTCTGTCAGGAAACAGTGCACATTTAAATTGTCTGTGGGATTTTGGAACCTCCAGCAGTGCCTGAAAAAACTGACAAAAATAATTTCTAATGCATTGTGCTTTCTGCAATATACTCATGTCCATGTAAATTTGAACTACAATGTATCAAAAGGTCACATGGAACAAATAAAAAATATAGGAAAATAAACCAAAATAGATCTACAAAAACCACAAATTCAACAAAATGGTAAGAATTAATATACATCTTTTTATCATAACTCGGGATATTAGTGGTCTCTATTCTCTAGTAAAAAAAAAGCACAGACTAATAATACAAGAATTATAAAACAGGATCCATTAATTTGCTGCCTCCAAGACAAAGAAATCACCATCAATGATAGCCACAAAATTTGAAAAAGTTATTCCAAGATAAAAGAACTAAGAAATGAAAAATATAGGTGTTTTAATTTTTGACAAAACATGCTTCAAACCAAAACTGGTGAGAAGTGATAAAAAGGCACAATTCATAGTGATTAAATAAAAAAAATCCATGAAAAGGACATTAAAAACCTAACTTAAACACACTAAATACAAATGACAATAAATTTCATAAAATAAACACTATTATATCTGCAAAAATAGACTGGCAGCAACACAATGTTTGTGGATGAATTTAATATCCCACATTTTCTATTAGACAGGCAACGAGGAAAACAATAATAAATCTGATAACTATTCCACTAGTATATACAAGGTGAAAATACTGAACAATGTTGCTATTCACATCAAGGATAGTTCAGAAACTAATCAATAATAGATTATTGCACTAATCAGAAGAGTGTGTAATACCAAAGTTATAAATTATTTAGATGTTAACTATCCATTTAAAAAGTTTAGAACAAAATAGAATATGTGAAACAGAAACTATGGAACACAATACTATTGGGAAGAAACAATAATATATCTTAAGGTTCTTTCTAAGAAAAACAATATTGGTCTTCATACGCTGTACAATGGTGTGTTGAAAAATTCATGTATTCTGATGGTGTAGAGAGGTAAGGCAACCCCTTAGCTCAGCCATAACACCTTTGCAGTAGAAGTGAAAATCTCATTTTTTTTGCTTAATTTGCTTTAAAAATAAAATCTTGAATGTAATTTTTGTAGACCATCAGATCTGTGAAAATAAATAATGAGTGTTCAGAATCCAATATGTCATAAGTATTTTCAGGTAACTCCCACTGAAATTAGTTACTCTCCTTTTCAATTTATGTTAATAGAATTTCCCATTTAGAGGTCTCAGTTAAACTGTACATATTAAAGTCAGTGGAACTTCACTCAGTTTGATGGGACTTAAATTGTGTTAAAGTTTGATCTTTCAGCAAATAATTCTTCCTAATATTTAAGGATCCTTTACTTATCTTCTACATTATTTGAATTTTGTACTTGTTAAACTGTGTGCTTTCATTCAATAAAAGCACTTAATTGTTTTTCATAAGAATAAAGTAATACTTCAAGTTTATAATGGAAAAATATGTTACACTCCCCGTTAATGAATCTTTTGATTTTTTTTCTTTCTATCTTTCTGGATTTTGTTTGTTTGTTTGTTTTGTTTTGAGTTACTATTAATGTCTACTTTATTCTTTTTTATTGAAATTTAATTTTGAACATTGTTCCAAGGAGGCTTAAAAGAGTAAGGAAACGTGTTCAAAATTACTTTATATCCTGTCCACTTACATATAAAAATATTATTGAATGCAAATGCTATGTATCTGAAGATGATATAGAACTTCAGTAATCAAGTTCTAAAAATCTTAGTATAAGAGAAAGCAAATATACAGACCACACATAGAACTGAAAAGAAAAATACAGTGACTTATATCAGGTGTTGATCTACAAAATGTTCACATACATTTTATCCAATGGAACCCTCTAAGGCTGGGGTTTTTGCTGGGTGGTGGAGCTTTTCCTGAGTATGACTGGGGATCTGGGCTAAACTCCTAGCAGCTCACTAACTTCCAAACAAAACATAACAGAATTCAAGCACACTTTTCTGTGTGGACCTTAATTATACATGCTATAGGTTTTGTTAACAGTACCCAGAGCCAGACTGTGGAACACAACATTAACTCTGCCAAAGAGTTAGATGATGAACTAAGTCTAAAACAGGGAGTTGGTTCCTTTTTTAGGACCCCTCTTTAAATTTTGCTTGCATATTGTCATCTGTAAACATGGATACTCTTCAAAACTGACTTATGTAAATCCATAGATTTATTATGTGATTAAAATATAATTCTTCATTCTAGTGAATTTTATGTTATCCCATTTAGCTTAAAATAGTCTTAATAGGAAACCCAATTCATAGCTAAAAAGTCATGAACCTTTTATAAAGTATTGAATCTCATAAAACTACATGTAGTTCATAAACTTTTAATGTCAATGTTTTGTTAAGTGTAATTATATTCATATGTTTTCAAGTTTGTTTTATCAAAAAAGCAATGAGAAATGTTACTTGTGACATGCATTGCCTAGTCTAAACCACTAAAAATAATTTGATGATGTCTCATCAAATCAAGGCACCAGTATGGTAAATCATTGTTTAATTCCCATGTTGTATTATTATAAAATTCTTCTCAGCCAAATGTGGCAATATTGGATCCACATCCAACTCTGACTCCCAACCATGTTGCTCTTCAAAGCATAATGATGAATAATTAAAGTAAATGCTTGAGTCTGTAAAATAGATTAAGAAAGTTTGTGAGGATGCATTGCTACTAAATATTTTTCTTCATAAAAAGAAGTACAATTACTACAACATTATTGAAGTAATAATACCTTAACGACATTAATGTATGTTAAAATGAAAATAGGACAGGCTTTCCAAAGTAAATAAATATATTCTAAGAAAAAGACTTTAATTTAAAGATTTTTTTAAAAAATGTTGTAATAATTTTACTAAATTTTAGGAAAGTTAATACAATATAATGATCATATTCACTAATGATCCCTCCCCCAACTTTTCCCACTGTAAGCTCCTCCTTCCTGCTTCTTGTCATCTTTAAAAATATTTATTTATTTCTTTGTAGAAGAGAATACCTCATAAAACTCTTTGTAGAAGAGAGTACCTCATAAAATTCCTTTAGCTCCTATAAGTTTTTCAACCCCTCTTCCAGGATGTATGCTGAACCTTAAGTTTAGTCATTTCATTGCAAATATATTAATTAAGTGTAGGCACCCATATTTAATTAGTCTTTGTATATTGACCAGTTGTAACCTTCTGTAGTCATTTCAATTAACTGTATGAAGAGACTTCTTGGTGAGGGAAAAGGGCTATACTTTAAATTCCCTTCTTGCTCTTTATGAGATGTCAGAAGTAGTACAACTTTCTAACCCTTGTCATTTATGTTATGGTCTTAGTTGATAATCATTGTGTTTTGTACATCATACTCCTTGGTAATTCAGAGGAAACCATGAAAATAATATATGCACTACCATCCAGCTATATTCATTTGTTGTATGAGGTTTCATTCACTGGGCTTTTTGAGGGGCCCACCACCCAGCTCCCAAATAAATCACACATGGAAGCTTACTCATAGTTAGGAGTGCCCGGCCTTAGCTTGGCTTGTTTTAGCCAGCTTTTCTCAAATTATCCCAACTACCTTTGGCCTCTGGACATTTATCTTTCTTTATTTTTGTCAACTTCCTTTTCTTCTTTCTCTGTGACTTTCTGTTTAGCTGGATAACTGGCCGCTAATGTCACCCTCACCTTGTGCTCTCGTTCTTGTTTTTACTCTCTCTCAGTGCTCCTTCTACTTGTAGTCTCTGTCTGCCAGCCCTGCCTATCCTTGCTTCCGCCTCGCTCTTGGCCATTCATCTCTTTATTGGGACCATCAGGTGTTCTAGACAGACACAGGAACAGTTTCACAGAGTTATAGAAATGCAGCATAAACTAAAGTCGCCCACCTGGAAATAATATTCCCCAACAGTCATTATCTTCCCATGCCTTCTATTCTATTCTAGATTTGCCCGGCTTACAAATATCGAAAGGTAAAATTTGTCCTTATTGAGCCTTTATTTTAGTTTCTGCAGAACATTCTGCCACAATACTTCACCTCAAGTTTCAAAATTATGCTTGAAGACATAAATAAATGAAGACATAAATGTTATCATTGTTATAATATGTAACACAATGTTATAACATATAAAATAACTATGTAAATATTATATATACTTATTTATTAAAGTCATGTCTTTTGCAAGATTTTTAACATTGCAAAGTGTTATCAAGTTTTACTGGTAAAATCAGGGTTTTAAAAGGTCAAGTAGATCTCCCAAACTCACCAAGCTACTAAAAGTCTTGAATATTGAAAACCTTTACCTTCTCTTCCATAGAGCTCAGATAATGAAAGTTTGTCGCATGTATGAAGTCTGGCCCAGGTTTGTTTTCCAAAATCGAGAGTCACTAGACCTCTCTGCATCTCTGATTCTTACACCACTGCTTTTGGGGTTGTACAAAGCCCAATGCTGGCTAGCTTTTACCAGCTAGACACACTAGAGTAAACTTGAAAGAGGGAACCCATATTAAGAAATTGACTTCAGTAGACTAGAATATAGCCATGTAGTGGGAGGGACATTTTCTTGATGGATAATTGATATAGACAGGCCTAGCCCACTGTGGGCAGGTGACACTGGGTGGTCTAAGAAACCAGACTGAGCAGGTCATGAAAAGCAAGCCAGTAAGCAGCATTCCTCAGTGATTTCTATTTCTTTTAGACTGACTGCCCACACTTGCCTCACTGATTTACTGCGATTTGAACATATAACAAATAAATCCTTCCCATACTCCCTCCCCATGCCCATCCCAAAATAGATATATGTAAGCAATTGGTAACATTCTGTTAAAAAACACTTTTTCCCCAACTTATGTGACAGGCAGTAAGGGGAAACCTTATATTACCACAAAGAGAAATATGTTTGCTTTAATTCCCCATAAATAGATAAAAATTTGCTTCATTTTAAAGTGTGGTGTGGTTAGTAAGCAGATGTTTATTAATATTTGCTTCAGATGAAGAAACTTTTGAAATTATAACAATGAAATGAGAAAAATTTGAAAAAACAAATCTGTATGTTCAAGAGGATTGTGGTTTCATGTCATGCTATAATCACATCTCGTATGACATAAACATTACTTTGAGAAATATTTGTTCAACAATTCTCTTCCCTTCAAATTAAATACTTCAAGATACCACAGAAAATGAAAATATCATTCAGTTTGTGACTAAAACACTACATTCTAAGGTAAATCTCCAAAGAACTACCATTTAAATTAATTTTAATCATATATGTGCACACAAAGATTCATAAATTTTGTTCTTTTTGAACATGTGTTCATTCTTATCATTTGATCATAAAATTCATATTTTTATCCAGAAAAAAACAAAAAGAAATCATTGTAGTGCATTTATAAATGACATAAAAATACTCAGCTGACAAGTTTAAATAACAAAAAACTTGGCATTTTATTGTAATTTTTATTATATGATATAAATTATCTGAGTCACAAATTCCTGGTTATATTATTTTTCTGAGTCTAGAAATTTTCTATGGAGTTTCTGTACATATTCCTTGAAAATTTAAAATCTGTAAATAAAAATTTAAAATCTGTAGAAGTTATTTAAAACTTGGGCATTTACAATATTAGTTTTACATCACCACGGTAATTTTTACCTTAAGTTCTTAACTTATAGCCCAGAGTCTTTCTTTAAATTTAATTCTGCAGAACTCTTTGGAGAATAGGATTTGGCACAGTGAGAAAGCAATGACTGTGTATCGGCAATGTTCTGTGTTTAATCCCCAGCACTTCAAAACCCACCAAACCAAACACACAACAGTAACAAAAATTCACAAAAAAAGTTACTTAGAAACTCTATTGAATTAAGTATCTGAAACAACATACAATAATACTGTAAAACACTCAGTAGAAACAACATACTGTACATTTACTAAAAATAAAGGATTATTGTTTGATTATAATATGTGGTTCCCATATAACTCAAAACCCAGGAAGGAGAGAGACAGACAGACAGAGAGACAGAGACGGAAAGAGACTGTAGGAAGCATGAAAAGAATAAAAATGAAGGTACTAAGTATATGAACTTAACATTTAGAAAGGAAGGTACTGAAGTTAAAGGATGAATGACTTTTATAAAAAATAGAAGACAAATATTTAATCACTGATTGCTATACAGTGAGTTTTACATAATATTTGTTTGGTAAGTTTTTATTTTGTCAATATTCACTTTTTATATAACAAAGATTAATTGTGCAAAATTAGGCACAGCTATACAGCAAAAATCATTAGTTCTGTAGCTTGTATTTAGATGCTTCTATAAATTTTCTAGTATAGCAATAATAAGTAAGCAAAAAACAATGGAATCAATGCAATTTAATAATTATGGCATATTTCAGATATTGTCTCATCACTTATATAAAATACATGACAAATAATTAAGAATATTAGTTTCATGTTTTCATCTGTAAAATGAGACCTTAGTTTTAGGATGTCCTTACTGTGTTAACATATTTTTCTGAGTCCTAACGTCTGTCATGAAGATTTCCCATTAATGTTGTTTAATAGAACCTAAACTTCATAGGAACTTCTGTGAGTTCTAGAATAGGATCTTTATTTAAAAAAATGAACATTCACAGGCATAAACATTAACTACACTTGAAAGTATTTTTGAAGCTCAAAAATCCTTTCTGGACCTTATTCTTTTGTGTATTTTGCAGAGTAGGAGACATTAGAGACTGTAAGCAGACTCTAAAATAAAATTATTTAGCATTTGACACTCTAAATATCGGCTGGCAACCTCCGTACAATGATGTCACCCTCATGTCTATCCCAGAGTACCTAATGCTCCCCTAGGGTATCTCACTCTCAGAGCCCTGCACTTCCAAAGATCAAATGCACTAATGCTTTTTTCTCCAAATGGTGACTATGAAGTTTTACCATAGTCTCAGCAATAGATGGTATCATGATGTAGAAAGCAAACAGAAAGAATCATAAGACACATATGTAATATGTGACAAAAACTTGAATATGGAAAGATGACATAAAATATCCAGAAACATGTACAGGAAATTGATACTATTAAAATTTAACTCAATACTACTAGTTTAAAACAAACCATTCCCAACAAATAAAGTCATATCTAAGTGCTTATATTTTATAAATTTAGACTTTGACTTTTTTCTATTTTCTGAATATTACAGTATCAGGAGATTTTTATTCTGAATTCTGATGAGGCATCTTTGATTTAATAGCAGTGGGATCTTCTAAATCTTCAATCCAAGCCATTGATAAGCATGATTCTATATCTACTTCTGTCATACAGGAGGTATGTTCTCATACCCATTAGAAAAACTATACCCATAAAAAATGAATGATACCAAATACTAGTGAGAATGTGGGTAGAAAAGAACACTTGTACACCGCTGGTAGGCAAATCCCTACCAAATATTAACTGTTGTGGAAAAGATCAGTGCAGTCTTAAAAAATAAGCATAGTATTAGTTTTATAAATATCCCATAAGCTAACTGATGGGTATGTATAAAAAGAGGAAAAAGTTAGAATGTCAAAGAGCTATGGTAATTCTTATACTTGCTGCAGCCTGATTCACATTAGCCAAGATCAGTGTGAAAATACACATCCAAGAAATATGGAACTGATGAAAGAATGCAGCACATATATGTTAGTATATGCACGATATATTAATATCTATATATTTTTTAGTGTGGACTATTATTTCAACTAGACAAAGATGTGTTGCATTTGTTGATGCTGCAGAATTTTACTTTAACTACGTATAGGTGTGTGACTTTTGATTGCCTTGCCTTTGTTCAACGATGTAAGGATGTGTGTTTCATTATGTAAAGATGTGTTGCATCTGTTTCCTTGCCTGCCTAAAGCATGTGATTAGTCTAATAAAAAGCTGAATGACCAATGACTATGCAGGAATGGGTAGGCAAGGCTGACAGGCAGAGAGAAAAAATAGGAGAAACTGAAGAGAGAGAGAGAGAGAGAGAGAGAGAGAGAGAGAGAGAGAGAGAGAGGAGAAAGACTAGTGCTAAGGAGGAGGAGAACATAAGGGAGATGCCCGGGGTCAGAAGTCAGGCAGATGGCAACCAGAAGACACAAGAAGCAGTGAAAGTAAAATAAATAGAATATACAGAAACTAAAAAGCCTGAGACAAAAGGTACATAAGGAGAAACAGGTTAATTTAAGTTAAAACACCTAGTCAGAAAAAGAGCCTAAGCTAGTTTGAGCATTCAAACTAACAAGAAGACTCTTGTGTCATAATTTGGGAGCTGGTTGGTGGCCCAAAGGAAAAAGCCTGATACATTATTTTATGTATATATGTGTATATTGTGTATATAATATACATATATCAATATGTAATATATGTTGATTGCTTTGGAAGTGCCCAGCTTACTGGGATCAATGGCACACCTGGGTTGAAGACTTGGATGTTATCACAAGGAAGAAAGCTGAGCAACCCATAAGGAGAAAGTTAGTAACTAGCACTCCACCACGGTCTTTTCATCAGCCCTACCTCCACGATCCTGCCCTGATGTCCTTCAGTGGTAAAATGTGCTGTCAAACTGTAAGCTGAAGGAAGCTCTTTCCTCTCAAAATTGTTTTTGTTAACAGTGTTTTGTCACAGCAATAGAAACTCTAAGTCAACTGTGAAAGGAAGAATTAAAACAAAAAACAAAGAGTAAGGGGCTGGAGAGATGGCTCAGCGGTTAAGAGCATTGCCTGTTCTTCCAAAGGTCCTGAGTTCAATTCCCAGCAACCACATGGTGGCTCACAACCATCTGTAATGAGGTCTGGTGCCCTCTTCTGGCCTGCAGACATACACACAGACAGAATATTGTATATATAATAAATAAATAAATATTTTAAAAAAAACCAAAGAGTAAAATGCAGCATATTATCCAATATAGGATCATGAGCTGAAAAAAATCAATATATTTATACAGCACCATTGATTTAGAACACAGAAATGTGAACCTTATTGGAGCTTCATACCTTGTCTATTTAAAACAAAACCTACGACTACCTTAATTCTTCTATTGTTGTTATCATGAAAACTCATAACTTTTTTAAAAATTTGTTTTGAAAAATACTATCTTTTTTTGTTTTACGCCAAATCCATTTCATACACTCTTCCCTCTGCTCCCTTCACATCCCCCATCCCGTTCTCCATCAGATGCTCAGAGAAGGTAAGGCTTCCCATAGGAACTCAGCAAGGCCTAACACATTTATTTGAGGCAGGACCAAGGTCCTCTCCCCTATATCTAGGCTGAGTAAGGTATCCCTTCAGAGAGAATGGGTTCCAAGAAGTCAGAAGAAGCAGTAGGGATAAATCCTGGTCTCACTGCCAGTTGCCCCACAGACTTCCCCAGGCATACAACTGTCACCCACATTCAGAGGACCCAGTTTTGCCCTAAGCTGCTTCCCTCACTTTCATGTCAGAGTTGGAAGACTTCCATTAGCTCAGATAGGTTGTTTCAGTGGGGATCCCTATCATGGTCTTAACCTCTTTTCTCATATTCTCACTCCTCCCTCTCCTCCACTGGACTATAGGAGCTCAGCCACACGCTCTGCTGTGGTTCTTTGCATCTGTTTCCATCAATTGCTAGATGAAGGTTCTATGATGACATTCAAGACAGTCATCAATCTGAGTACAGGGCAAGGCCAGTTCAGTCACCCTCTCCATTATTGCTTTGCGTCTTAGCTTGGTTCATCCTTCTGGATTCCTGAGAATTTCTCTAGTGCTAGGTTTCTTGCTAGCCCCTAAAAAGTCTCCATTAATCAAGATAAGCATTCCCTTGTTCTTCATCTTTGTTCTTTCCCCTTCTAATCATCATGTTCCCTCAAGTTCTCTTCCCCCCTATTTCTTCCCCCTACTCTCACACTCCCAATTTTCTCAGGAGATCTTGTCTATTTCCCTTCACAGAGGGATGTATTAATGTTTGTCTTAAGTATTTCTTTGTTACTTAGCATCTCTGGGGTTGTGATGAACTTTGCTATTACAAGGCAGAACAGATATTCAAATTTCTTGCTTCATTGAAAAATACGCTGGATACTTTGGCCCTGTAGGCTGATAATTGGATGCACTATTATTACAAAAGAACTTCTGGTAACTGTCCAGGCTGCTAGATATATCTGTCAATTCTAGAGTTTTGGAGGTTGCTTACAAAGCACTTCCTATTAACTTAGGTAATATATCCTTCTGGGGTCTATGATGGAGTTGATAATTATAGTTTTCCTTTGTTATGATAAAAGATAAAGTAGATACAAATATTGTAACTATAATTCTTGCTTGATACTTGTTTTGTTATATATAATTTTACTATGTTAAAGTTCAAACCTTCCTTTCTATTTAAACAGAAAAGGAGAAATAGTGTGGGAAGCCCTTTTGTATATGTTTGAAAAATCCAATCAGAGTTGCAAAGAGAGAATAGGCAGAGTTGGGGAGAAGCCATGCAGCTACCACAGGAGACAGACACCTCTGCCAAGAGGCCACAACTTCATGTGGAGATTAATGGAGATGTGTTAGTTTAGGATATAAGAAGTAGCTAAAAATATGTTTAAGCTATTGACCAAACAGTACTACAAATAATATAGTTTATGTGTGATTATTTTGAGTCTGAGCAGCCAGGAACAAATGAACAACCTCCAACAACATGATATTGTTGGGTCTTATAGTAGGTTAATTCCTAATTTTCTAAGAATCTGCCATACAGATTTCCAGAGTCATTGTATATGTTTGCATTTCCACTAGCTATGGAGGAGTATTCCCCTTACTCCACATCCTCTCTGGCATAAGCTATTATTGGTGTTTTTGATCTTTGCCATTGGGACAGATGTAAAATGCTATCTCAGAGTTGTTTTGATTTGATTTGCATTCCCTCTATGCATTTAGCCCATGCTTGCATATGCTGCCCACTCTAAAGAAAATACCTTGTCAGGTCACAGAAGAGATCATTATCTTCATAGCGAATACCTTTATTAAATACTTAGTTCAATTTTGTAAACATTAATTCTATATACCCATCTGTTTCCTGAAGACATTTTTATTCAAATATGTCAACATACTTTGACCATATTATACACTCCATACTTCTCATTTTTCCTTTTTATTTGTCTCTGGTTCCTCTCCTCCTCCCAGAGAGTGAGTCTTACTTCTGTTTTTGCATATTATGTGCATGCACATAAAGTTTTGTTATTTCTCATATGTGTATATGAAATTAAGATAAAAGAAAATTTGTCATATATGTCTAAGTCTGTCTTATTTCACTTACTATGGTGTTCTTCAGTTCTGTCCATTTAGCTAAGTATTGTCACTGGATAACCCGGACTCAGACAATTGTCTTTTGCTTTCTGATCCTCCATCCCTTTTTCTCCTTCTGTCTTCCTCCCCCGCAACACTCTCTCCTCTATCTCTCTCTCTCTCTCTCTCTCTCTCTCTCTCTCTCTCTCTCTCTCTCTCTCTCTCTCTCTCTCTCTCTCTCTGGGTATTTTAATGCTGCTGTCCTACACAGAGACATTGCTTAGTGTATAACTTCATCAAAATGCTTGTTTCCATTTTTATAAAATTTGAAATTCTATGTGGAACTTGACAGCATTGCATTCTGTATTGGGAGGCACATTTTATCTTTGGAGGAATATCTATACAAAAGATGTCACAGATACACTTCTGAGTAGACCGTGCCTCTATTGATAGTGTGTTCATTTCTTACACAATGTTTGTATGAGGAAATAGAAGCTGCCAGGCATTAAAATGGAAGGCATACTGCTTCGTGACTCTCTGAGGATAAAATTGGATTTCTCTGTCTGGCTTCTGTTGATTCCCTTTTATTCCACAAAACAAATTGCTTTTCCACAGCTTCACATTAACAGGAAAGCTTCTTCTAGGACAGGTAGAGCTAAAAGCTTATTAGGGGCAATACTTTGCATTCACTGCCGAATTTCAAATCATTGGAGAACAGGCTTACAAAATACAAAACTCATTTTCAGAGTTCCATGCAATTTTAAGCTTGTAACTTTTTTGCCTTTGATTCCCTTATCCTTCCCATGTGTTCATGGCTAAAACATCACATAGTTCACATTTATTGACAGTCCAATATTTTATTTTGGAAGCAGCAAAGTACTTTAGCAAATGTTTGTAATGTTGATCATATAAGAAACACTCACATTTAAAAAAAAAATAGATCACAATTCTGTAATCTCATTGAGACATTTCAGATACTGTTCCAAGTAATTGATGAATAGCACAGTGACACTTATTACCTTGAGTAGATCTGTTCATGAAACATTCATTTTATAATGCTTATGAATATACATATTACCTATAAGAAACTTAAAAACAGAGTGTGTAATCAATCCCTTCACTATTTATTTATGACACCAAAGTATACTTACATGTAAAAATAAAACTCAGGTTGAAATTATAATTGACTGAATCTGTTAAAAAATTAATAAATTTGGCTAACATTTATGGATAAGTAATAATGTATATGGAATAAAATACAAACCTTGTTTTTCAACATTATTAATGAATGCAAATAAGTTTATCTTAGTTATTAGTATACAATCTGTGTATCGCTGATTGAAAGCCTATGCAAGTAAATTCCACTCAGTTAATTTTATCTCTCTTTTGCTCTCTCTTTCTGTATTTTTGAATGTGTTTATCTGTATGTGTGTGCAAAAGAGCATATATGGTTATGAGGGAAAATTTTATGAGAATTGCTTTTCTCTTCTACCACATAGGTCCGAGGGCCTGAACTCTTTGGCCCCAGGATACAGCAAGGCCCTATAATTGCTGAAGTGCTAAATCTGGACTAGCCCCAATTACAAATATATACTTGAAGCTGGGCGGTGGTGGCGCACACCTTTAATCCCAGCACTCGGGAGGCAGAGGCAGGTGTATCTCTGAGTTCGAGGCCAGCCTGGTCTACAAGAGCTAGTTCCAGGACAGGCTCTAGAAACTACAGGGAAACCCTGTCTCGAAAAACCAAATATATATATATATATATATATATATATATATATATATATATATATATACTTGATTAGTTCTTTAATAATTGAATATAATGTTTTGATCACTTATACCCAGCTCCCCAACTCTGCCCAGATCCACTCCTCTTCTTTTTTACCCAATAATGTATTTTCTGATTTTTACACTCATCACGATCAGTTTTCACTGCTTGTATGTAACTGCTAATGTGGCCTTCCTCTGGAGCATGGTCATCTCAAGGACTCCAACCTTAAAGAAACCTGACCCAATCTCCCAGAAGCTATCATTTCTCAATAGCTCCTCTGCCAGGGCTGGGCCTGTGTGTCAACTTCCCCCTTCGTGAGGTAATTTGTTCTGGCTTGGATGTGCACACACCTTGTGCTTTCTGTCTCCACTACTGTGAGTTAATAGTCCTTGCTTTTCCTATAACACAAGCCTTCTTTGTAGTCAACCAGTGCCTCTAACTCTTACAGAAATTCGCCTCCATTCCACAATAATCCATGAGCCCTGGGAGGGAGGTGTAATATATATATATATATATATATATATATATATATATATAGAAAATTATGGTTGCTCCATAGCCTCATTCATATTCTCTGCAATCTTGACCATTCGTGGATTTAGATGCTAATTGCCATCTCTTGCATGTAGAAGCTTCTCAGGTGAGGGTTGAGCCTTCCTTAATTTTTTTAAATAAATAAGTTGCATTATATATTTATGATTTGTAGCAAAAAATTGTAAGATACACATATACTTAATACATTATTGCTGTTATATGAGAAAGTGCAGCAACCAGAATCTTAATGACCCTATTATACCCATGGAATACCAGTTAAGTTTTCATGTAACCAAAATCATGAGTACTTGAAGATTTCCTTAAGTATGATTGTTAATGCTTTTTTATACAAATGAAACAATTTTAATCTCATTAAATAATTTTTATTTAATGACTTATTCATTCATTGAATGTACACTTACTAGTCATTGTGTTAATTACCAAGAGAATCATTTAAACAACACCACAGTGTTTCATAATATCATATCTCATAATATCTATAATAATATCTATTATAACACTATATATTATATATTTATATATATTATATTTTTAACATCTAATCACTTGAACACATAGTAATTTTATATATGTGAGTGGTCATTGTGGGGTTTCCATCAAGGAAGACTGTTTAGAATGGAGATAAACCAATAAAATCTTTATTAGCCAGCTGGCAACTACATGGGGTATTCAGGATTCCAGTGTAGCAAGAGACCTTTCTCAGGCTGAATTTTTTAAGTACAAAATCCATAATCTGAGTTGACATACTTCAGATAACAAAAGCAACCAGAAGCAGAACTACAGAAGTTAAAAGGCAAGGTTAGTACATTTAGACACATTTCCAGAGTTATGGACTTTGATGGATTATGCCTTTGTCTGCTTTTTGGCAGGTGATGCTGTCTACATGCTGAGTTTTCTAGTTTGAATGGTCCTTCCACCATGCAGGCACTTGTGCTAAATTCTGGTGTTTACTAAATTTAGATGTTTGGAACCCAGTTACATTCCCCCCTGGTCTTAGTTAATGAGTCAAATCGTGGGCTCATTCTGCTCTAAAGAGATGTGTTCAGTCCTAAGGACAAGGACTTTTATTGAACCTATATGTAATTGGCCCATACAGTTTAAGATGTATAACCCCACCTTTAATCCAAAAAGTACGATAATTAAAGCTACAATCAATGCTGATAGTAGAGTTGTGAGCCAGGGTTACCAAGAGAACGGAGACTTTTATCAATTATCTGGTTAATGTCATTGCCTCTCTTAAGTTGAACAAGCCCAATTTTTGCAATGGAAACTCCCATGTTCCTGGCAACTAGGGGCTTACCTGCTGGGCATGTATACCACTGTAAACTCTGGAGTCCCATTTGAAAAGATAAATTCCCATATCTTTCCTTCCTCCAATACAATCAGACGATCACTTAAAATGGGAACCAGTGAGCATAAGTTATCATGGAATATGGCTTGCTGATCTATGCCCCATCATCTATCACCCCCTTCCCTATAAAAATCTTCCTCAGTTCCCAGGCTCAGGCCTGAGTGTGGTGGGGATTAGATAATGACCCTATACTTCTACTCATAGGACAAACATGTTTCTCAAGGGGTCAGGGAATGGATGGGCCTGGAGTCCAATGAAACATTAATTTTAGTAGGTTCATAGTACAGAATACAATTTATTTGGCAGTGACATCCATGGCTTCTGCTTCCTTGACCTGTGTACATGTACAGTGAATCCATGATATAATGCTTGCTACCTTAATAGCCATAGGAGTGGAAAGAATCACTGGGTAGGGTCCTTTCCAAGTTGATTCCAGTGCACCTTTGCTTACCTGCTTAACCAAGATGGGGTGGCTGGACCCAAGCAAAAGGAATCTGGTGGAGGACTCAGAGATCAGCTGTGTCTCTCATGTAATCCAGTCAATAGCCTCTATGGAGGAATGGAGGGGCTGTAGTGACTTGAGAAAGGTATGGTTAGAAATTTACCCAACCACTGGTCTCTGAACCTGGGAAGCAATGGGGGTGTTCTCCCAAGCATAATTTCATAGGGAGAAAATCCTTACTACATGGAGTACAGTGGGCCCAATGTTAAGAGAAAACGGAGGTCTATCCACCTTTTACTTGACTCTAATGAGAGTTTTGTTAAGAGTTTCTTTTAACGTTCTGTTTCTTCTTTCTTCCTGCCTAGAACTCTTTGGTCTATATGCAAAATGAAGGTTTTTTTTTCTCTATGTCCAACAATCAAATTGAGAGGTTTTAGTTATGAAATCTGGGTCATTGTCAGATCCCAATGCTAGAGGTCTACAACTTTTGTAGTCCCTCAGTGTCTCTGTTATACTCTATTTTCCTGGAAGTCTTCTGAAGAAAAAGCAGGAGGCCAGCATTTCATGTATCATCAAACAGGGATGGAGAAATTTTAAATTCCTGGGGCAAGCTGTTGTAACCTGTTCCCAGTTGTAACGTCTCTCTAAATCTGTCCTTTAAAAACAAAATTGACAAAACACCTCTGCCAAAGGGAGCTGAATAATCCTTCTTTACAGTTTAAGACAGTTTGCACGGGTTCCTCCTGAATAATCAAACTCATGGAAATCAGATGTCCTAAGTTTCTTCACAGGTAAGATGTATATATTCCAGGGTGGCTGGCAGAATACCAGGATGCCCATCTCTTAAATCCAGGCAACATAGACAGCAATTTCTCCTCTTTGTTTCTAGGATCATTGGGTATTGTTTAATCTAGATAGGGGTAGTTGAATTGGTTAGTTCAGTGGTTCTCATCCTTTCTAATGCTGTGACCATTTCATACAATTCATGTTTTTGTGACCCCAGCCATGAAAATTATTTTTTCTTACTATTTCATAACTATAATTTATCTACTGTTATGAATTGTAATGGAAATACCTGTGCTTTTCATTGGTCTTAGCCAGCTTTTGTGAAAAAAATCATTTGACCCCCAAAGGGGCTGTGACCAACAAGTTGAGAGCCACTGGGTTAGATGAACCTTGATAGGAACTTAACATTTAGCCAATCCTGTGGTATCCATTTCTGCTCATACTCCCAGATATCTTGTTTGTCTATCTGAGAGATAACCCAACTGGTTCTTTTGATTGGTGTCAGAACTTTAAGCTGGGAGGCATTCTTCTGACAGAACAAAACAGCAAAATTTTGTTGGCTATCTGTAAGTCTAACTGCATCACATACATCATCAGAGAAGGTGATGGTTTCTTTCAGTTTCTCTAAAAGTTCTTGTCCTAATCTGTTTTCTGTCATTAAACACCTTCTAACTTATCTTCAGAAACTGTGACCCACCTATACCTTTAAATTTTTTAAACTATTTAACTGTAATCTAGTATCTGAGGCTGACTGGATGGCAAAGGAAATCTCTTTAGTAGCCGTCTTTAACCCTGCTAAAAGAACCTAGTGAAAATCATTTAAAGTCTACTTTGTCAGTGTTAGACAGAAGGGAAATCCATGCTATTGATACTGCATTGTCAAGTAAGTAATCCCCCAAGTTGGCCTGGGAGTAATTTTTCTATTTTGAAGAGAATGGTGGGTTTTGAGTTTCCCTTTATATAGATCATTGGTTGAAAAGAATACATAAATCATGAAAGGAAAAAAATCAAACTTCCTTTTATTCCATTGAGTTGCTTAGAACAGGAAGAAAAGGGAGAACATGAGCACCTAACAGAGTTAATACCCTTTTTCCTGTATGCTTTCCATTAGAGGGAAGGTACCCCTGAAAGAGAGAGAGTCTGAGCACTTCCTGGACAGACTACACAGGGAGCAAGAACCACCTTGGACAAACCAAATGAACAAGAGCCAAATGTCAAAAAAGAAAGCACAACATGGGTAGGACATTTTGAAGGTTTTTTGATTTTTCTCACTGACCCGTCAGAGTCAAAATGATTCAGGTCCCCAACAAAAGGGGGCACAAGTCTTAAGCTGGGGCGAGGAGTCTTATACCAGAGAAAGCCACTGGTTAATACAATGAAACGAAACAGACAAAAACATATAGAAATATAAACAGGCCACACACACACACACACACATACACACACACACACACACACACACACACACACGTGTGTGTATGCACAGATATTCATACACAGAAAGAGAGATACATAATAAGAGCAACCAAGGGTGGTCACCAAACATTCACACACCTGAACAGTCAGAAGGATCCTGTGATATCTCAAACAGATTTTGGACAATGGATAAGCAGCTGTATCCGACCTCTGTTTTGTGATGAAACAGAAGATGCCTTAACTTGACTTACCTCTGGAGGTGACTGATCAGGTAATCTTCTAATTTGTTTCTTTACGGGTGGGGTAATCAGATCCCCTGAAGTTTTAGGCAGCAAATGATCAAAGGGAGTTTTGGGGACCTGGAACTCAGGTTGCACACCTGCAAGGAGCTCAACCTCCACACTCTTTCCCCCCTCTGAGGGGATTTGAGAACCCCAATGTTTCAAGATCTGGTCAGTATGTATCTCAAAGTCATTTCCAGAAATTCTATGTGGTACCTACCAGATAATCCTGTTCAAATACAGGTTGAAGCCAATCAAAAATCTTTTTTAGCCAGTCAATGAGTATAGTGGGTGTTCAGGATCCTGGTGTAGGGCTGAACCTTTCTCAAGTGAGATTTTTAAGCCAAAAACCATGTTCTGGGTTGACATACTTCAAAGAATAAGAACATTTAGCCAGAAGCAGTACTATAGAAGCCAAAAAGCAAGATTAGTATGTTTAGAGACTTTCCAGAACTATGCAAGTTGATGAACAGGCCCTTCGTTTACCTTTGGTAGGTGGTACTGCCTAAGAATGAAGTTTTACAAATTGAATGGTATTTTCATCATTGAGTCAATTGTGCTAAGTTCCAGGGACCTACTAAAGGCTGGGACCCTTTATGCTCTTATATAGAAACATTGCTTTCTTGAACATTTTATAAATAATACCTTTTGAATTTTATTAACCTCAGGTGCTCATAAATTCAATAATGAATTTTTCAGCTTTGGGACCATTGAATTCAACTGCACATAGCATGAGTCCATATTGAATTTTAAGTGTTCTAGCACCAGAGAAGCTTCCTTATTTTCAGACAGTGTCATAATACCTGAAACACAATGTTGTAGTTTTTCTCATCTGCAGAATATGGGTGGGCTTATATAAATAAATACAGTGGCAAGATGACCATTATTTTTGTATGTTAATTAGAAAAAAATGTGCCTTGAAATTGATGTTGCTCCATGGACATGAGGACTAAGATGCAGCGTGACTTAAGCCCCTAAAGGAGAATAAAGTCATGGAGGTTAAACTAGATGAACTGCCAAGCTGGATATTAATTTTGAATTTCACCCCCAAAAGCATTAATGATGCATTACATCATTAATCAGAGGTTATGATCAGTATTACAATAAGTTCATGAACCTGAGAAGAGTTAGCATCATGGCCTTAACATACAGTGGTAGTTAATGTGGTTTGTTTTTCAGCCATTTCATTTCTCACAAGGAAGTTAAACATGAGCAGTAGAAGAAGTACAATTGATAGGGACTAAAGACGGAAGCCACTGAACTTATATATGCCGCCACATGTCCAACTCGAATCCAGAAAGAATTCCAGTAAGGCTGAATATTGTCTCATCTAGAGTATAAATAATGCCCAGTAAATACTTATTAGTTCATGTTTTAAAAAAATGTTTCTACGCCTGGTGGCTTGGGCATGAAGATTCCGGAAGTGTTCCATACATGGAACTTGTTCAAAACCTTCCTGAAAGTCAATGTCAAGTTCATCAGCAACCTTGACAACTTGATGAGACCTTCTTTAATAAAACAAGGCTTTGAACATTGCTAAGGGGTAGGACAATTATTTAGGATGTGTGAGGATCTAGTTCAGTCCCAGTCCCCCACATGATACACACTATTAATGAAGAAATAATTATATGATGTATAAGTGATTAAATATCTAAAGGGGAACAAAATAAATTGTAAAGACATTGAATACAATACACCATTTTTCCATACAGATTTCTGAAGTTTATCTTCCTAGTCATCATCTTGCTTAATTTTTTTTAACCTTCAACTCTTACCTCAATATTACAGACTGAAATAAGGTGCACCTTAGTGGTTTCTATTTGGTTCACACCACTAAAGCTTCCAAGGCTTAGGAGAAGGGCTTTCCATATTCACTCATTCTGTCTCCTGCAAATCTTTTATACTAAACTTGTAATACAGATATTCTGTACTTTTATGTGTCTTTTCCTCAGGTTAATAAGAGGGAATAGGCACATATGAAAGCACCAGAAATCAACTGTAACCAAAAATAAAGTGCTAGACATTGAGAAACAAACTCTGCTTGCCTCTAGGGAAGTCTAGAAGAGACTTCCAGGTATAGATTTCTATCATTTCCTACATAAGTAGAGAGAAATGTTTTCATTATATTTGTTTTCCCTTGTGTTCAAAGAACTGAAACACCTCAAAATCAGTAATACATTAATTGAGTACCAGATTAATTACCAAAAATTACCATTCACATATTTTACTAAATAATGGATCTTATGGAGATTCCCTATTAAAGTTTTGATAGGAAGTATTCTAATTATGTAAATTACACACCCATTGAGTCTCTGGGATTACTTACATAATTTTATCAGAGCGGAACCTTCATTATTTGAAATCCCAATTTTAGATATTGTTCATGCATGTAAGATACAAGCCTCTGGTTATCTGTCAAGAGCACTGTAGTAGGACCAAAGGCCTCAAAGGTGGCAATACCTCCATCTGTCGGCAAAGAACTGCATTTTTGACAGTCTCAAAGTAGAGCCTCTAGAGCATGAACATTTTTTTTTCTTTTTGCCTTGTAGCTAATAAAGAGTATAAAAGACCTGATCTGAAGATTTACAAAGTTCATCACAACTTTCAGGAATCCATCTGCTTTATTTAGGGGTAGCAAGATTTTCCAACAGTTGAAAGATTTGAGACACAGCTGGTATGCAGATGGTGTCCGTACCCTCGTGTTGCAGGGGAATGTTTGTTACAACAGAGTTTATTAAAGTTTAATTCCACCTCACTCTATTTGCTAAGGAAAGGAATATGGGTTATAACTTATAATTTATGTTTGTACATATTGAGTGTAAGAATGAGTAAACTGGAATGTGTTAAATAATTGTTATTTCAGAGAACAAAAAAATGTTTTAGATAAAATTTTGTAAGAACACTCAATTTTTTAGTGAAATAATTGCTAGTGATAAGCATCACTTAATCGCCATCTTAGTCTCTTTTCCCAAATTTTAGTATAAAACACCCTAGCAATATCTATTTAAGATTGAAGAGTAGGGAATAGGTTAGAATTTCCCCCCAGAATTACTTACTGTTTTTATAATCTTTTTTATCATAAGTTTAAAACTCTAATGACCAAATGATTTGAGCAATTTTGCTGCCTATTACATCAATTAACTGGAAGGTTAGTGGTAGACTATTTCATAGCTCAGTTACTTAATGGAGACATTAAGGAACACAAGGTTTTCTCAATATACCCCTATGCTTTCTTTAGATTTCAAGTTGTGTTCTTTTCATAACTTTTAAGACCACTAAACAATGTACAAGTGAGTAGGAATGATGAGTTAAAATCACAAAGCAAAGTCTTTTTTACCTTTCCATGAAGAAATATACTTCCTGATATGAGTATCTAAGTAATATCACATTAAGGGTCAAGGGTCAACAAGAGGTTTAGTGCCCTCAAGAATCAAATAAATGATAATGGGGATGGTTTTGCATAATTGTCTTATATTAACATGTTTCAATGACAGTTGTAATATTTATTATATAAAATAATGATATTATTCTCATTTCCATATTTGCACTTATTGTGCAGTAATTGTGTCTGTCCTCCTGTGTTCACATTCCCAATTCTTTGTGCCTTACATTTTTCTGTTGGGTAGAGTACCTCATCATGCTGATGTTGCTCTTTCCTACATATTTATCTTTGAATAGTGATTACTATTCACTTCCATAACTGTATAGATTGACTAATTATTTCCTTGTATGTATAAAAATGTGTAGTATATATCCATTTCTAGCTTTTTTTACTAATATAACACTCTCTGCTTTCATCTTCATGAAAATGACAGTATTTTATTTTGGGTTATTATATGGGAAAGTAAGCATTCTATTATATAAATACAGTATAGATTTTACATCTGTTCATCTGACGAATGTAATCGGGTTGATTCTATATTTTGTCCATTGTGAATAGCTCTATTGCACACCTGGAGACATGGATATATTTTTAATATAAATAATTCATCTCCTTTAGTACATATTCAGGAGTGGAGTTGCTGGATCCTACAATAGCTATCATTTCAGTTTTGAGTAAATTCCATGCTATGTATTATAATAGCCATACTAACATATTCCTACTATCAGTATTCGTTGTATTTCATTTGAAGTTCAGTTTTACAAAGAAATATTATTCAAAACTGATATTTCTAGTGAATACAGATACTTTAAAACTATATTAACCACATACAATAGACAATATTTTATTTCCTCTTAACTCTACATTGCCTTTACCAAATTAGTTTTTTTTGTGATTCACAGTTGTCTCATATTTCAGATCTTGAAAATTATGATCAAAATATATTATTATTCATCTACAGGGGCATGTACCTTGTTATTGACATTTTGTGAGCCAGCATGCTCTCACATTACCAGAGGCAGTGTGGTAAAATGCCTCTCTTCACTCCTCTCTTCCCTCTTAGAAGCAATTCTCTCTGTCCATTGCTTCTTTGCTATACCCACGGAATGTATAGGATCCTACACTATCCCGGCCTGCGGGATGTGAACTGGGGTCCCTGATAAACCTAGGGGAGAGGAATGAAAGGGCAAGAAACACGAGAAATGACGGCAAGACAGGATTTCTGATCAAGCCATCCTGTTTATTATTTCCTCAGAAGCTGTTATATAGCAAATGGACAAAGTGGGGAAGGGAAGGTTGTCAGCAGGGAGGGAAGGGTGTCAGGAAACTCCAATCTGCTGGAATTCAGATCTGGAGACCTCCCTAGCTGATAAGTAAATACTGAGGGTCTGGGATTGTTGACTAACAAAGAAAAATGCTAATTGGAGCCTGGTGCTTGCAGGTCTCTGCTAGGAGATAAGATGCCAGGTTGATCTCCTAGACCCTGCAGAGGGGACAGAGGTAAATATTTTTCTTAACTTGTGAGCTTAAGATGGTTGTAACCAAAATGCAGATCTCAAAATACATGTCTTTCTTCCGGCACTACATATATGAAAGTCATGTCATTTGTGCTGTATAACGATGTTTAACAGCATCCTGAAATTGTCAATATTCTGTTTTCATGGCAGAGCAAGTCACTTATGTAAGAGAAAGGGGGAAGTGGTATTGTCAGTTCAGTGTGTGAAGGATTTTAGAGCAACATAGAATATCACTATAAAATTAGATTTATTAATTATATTATATTAATATAATTATATTTATTTATATTAATAATATAATATTAATAATTATATTGTGTTAATATCTAATAGTTATTTAATTAGAAATATTAAACAAATAAAAGTGTCATTATTTCCAGGATGAGTATTATATCCAACTGAGGTGAAAAAATCACCAAGTAATAACAAGAAAAGAGTGTATAATAATGTAAAAATGTTAAACCACCAGGTAAAAGTAGTTTTGGTTTTTTTTTTGAGTTTAGGTTTTTCAATATTTTTCAACTACAAAAAATTAAAGTATTTTTATCATTAATGTGTGTCTGTGGGTATCTTAGTGTAAGTGTGTCCCAGGGCACATATGGAAGGCAGTGGACAAGTTTGAGGAGTAGGTACTCTCTCCTCACTATGTGTTTTGGACATGAACCACAAGTTGTCAAGCTGGTGTGGCAATCACTTTTACCAACTAAGACATCTCACTAGCAAGCCTTAAATTTATAATTTAATAGACTCTAATTTGTCCTCTATTCAGAAACACTTACTTTTATAAATAAATAGTTGTTTGGTAGCTAAATATACAAAAACATAAAATTTTAATAGGAATGAACTGATGAGTTTGAAAGATAGCTATCATCTTCCATACATATTTTTAAATGCATGAAATTGCAGGCTGTGAATATAGTCTCTCCACTGTTCTACGGTACAGATTCAGAGGAGCATTGTGCTCCAAAATTCTGAAATACAGAAAACAAAAATAACTACGTGGGAAATAATTATATGTTTGTTGTGGAACTATCATTTTGTACACTGTATAGATACAACGCTTTTGTTGGTTTTATAAAGAACTAAATGGCCAGTAGCTAGGAAGGAAGATGTCCAGGCAGGGGAGCAAGACAGAAGTCTGGGAAGAAGAATGGCAGAGTCATAGGAGCCATCAGCTGGGTACAGATGGAGGAAGAAGGAAAGCAACATGGGGCAAGGTAAGGGTAATAAAGCCATGAGGGAGAAAGTAAATTAATAGAAATGGGTTCATTTACATTATAAGAGCTAGTTAGAAACAAGCCTAAACTATCAGGCAAGTTTTGATAAGAAGTCTCTGTGGATGTTTGGGAGCTGGCTGGTGAAACAGAGTATTCCACATATAAATGATGTCCAGTGTCTATCTACATACATCCACATAAAGCCTGAGAAAGTTTATAAAAAAATTTGGAAAATGGAGTCATACAGGGCTACCTGGCAGGCTGTCTGGTTGGCTCAGTGCAGGTAACAGAGGCATGACTCTTTCAAGAGGCCCTGCTACCAATCACTTAAGCAGTTTGTAGGCTGCTACTTGGTGGCATGAGACTCAGTAGAAACTCCTACAGCAGAGTGGACCCAGAAATTTTCCAAAGCTAGAGCAAGAAACCTGTCCGGCAATCTTGTCTACTTCCAGTATCCAGGAGGATAACTATATGTTTTTCTTCGGGTTCACCTTCTTATATAGCTTCTCTAGGATCACTGTGAGCCTTGTCAGTTTGGTTGCTCACCTTCCTGGACTTAGGGGAAGCTGGGAGGACCTTGGGGAACCCTGAGGGCTCTTTGTCTTGGGGAGGGGTGGAGTGGGGGTATGGTGGAAGGGAGGGGAGGGAAGGGGGAGGAGGAGGGGAGGAGATGGAAATCTTTAATAAAAAAAATGAGAAAAAAAAAAGAACTTCAAAAAGACGAGTGGTTACTCAACACCAAAAAAAAAAAAAAAAAAAGAAAAAGAAAAAGAAACCTGTCTCCTGCTGGAACCTCCACGAGTCTAGCTTGTCATAGAATTGAGGGTGTTGGAGTGAGGTGCCAGAGTCATAAACTAAGCTGAGTCATGCCAGCAGCTGACACTGCAGGTTAAGAATTTGTCTCATGTGATCAGAGAACACTACAGATGCTCAGTAAAGAGAGATCAAGACAAAAACAGTTTACAGTGTGTTTAAATGTACATAGGCTTAAGAAAGAAAAGAGAAAGGATATAGACAGTCATGGAAACAAAAGCTTAAAAATAATGAAGAAAAGGCTTTAAAGAGAGACTCATCATCATCATCATCATCATCATCATCATCATCAAAGACATATAGAGATGGCAAATAAGAGAGAGTTTGGATCCTGTATGGTGTTGTATTGACTTTAAATTTTTTGATTGCTGATGAAAAACTCTAGGTTCAGAGAGACATTGGATTATGGAAACTGCTAAATCCCCCCCATATCTATATATTTTTAAATGCCATGACTTCAAAATGAAAGTCAAAGGTATGTTACTTTGGGGAAGAAGTTGTGTTTTCATTCCCATGAAAAACAAAAGGCCATGGATTCATTCAGGGTTTGAAGAGTTTCAGGTTTGATTGGGGAAAACCCCTGAAAATTCTGGCTAAAGACATATAACAAAAATAAAATTAGAAAAACTACATGACATCTGATCTATATTTTACCTGCTCAAACATAAACAAAAAATATAACCTTTGGCTGATGTGTACAACGTACAGTCTATACTTATATTAATGGAGATATGTATACCTCTGAAAGTTTATGTATTTTCAGAGCAAGGGGACTACACACCAATAAAAATGGGTGGTCCACAGGGTCAAAATCACAGGGTGCCTCTGTGCAGCTTCTTCAGAGTTCTGAATCCAGAAGAGCTTCAGAGCTGATGGCTGAGATGGTCCAACAGCACAGACTACTCCATCTAGCACTTGATCATTATCCTGATTTTCTTAGGGTCCGCCCAAAATGCCAGCAGCCACAGGCAACAAGAAGCCATCTAGAGACAATAATGTTCACATTTCAAGGAGTTTGGTTATGCATGTTTGTCATCACTTGTGGGGTGTTGGTTACAAGTTGTTATCAGTATTGCTCAGAGAAAAAGCTGAAAATTGAGTTAGATTTAAAGATCTCTTTCTAAAGGAAAAAGAATGATATATTATAAAATTGATGAGATAAAAGTGTGGATTGTTGAGTCTACTTTTGAACATAATTAACTTCAAATATTTTATATTGGCATGAATTTTGATTTGTTGATACAAATTTAAACTTATTATTCGTATACTGGATGTATGCTTCTACTCTTATTTGGGTTATTATGCTTATGCAATTTATTTAAAATGTAATGTTTAATTAAGAAATACAGATTAATAGCCATCTGTAATAGTCACACATATAGTCATGTTAGGCACATTTTTAAGGCCATACACATATATATTTATATAAACAGATGGTCTTAAACAGTTCAAAGACCTAAAGAATATGATATTTAGGGTGTTTAATAACCTGAGACTTTTCATGACAGTAAAACCAATTTACTTCAGAGAATATGATGGGCATTGAATAAACTTCATATTAAGTTTACTTGTGGCACAAGATAGCCACTTGGGCAAGAAATTGCCCTTGCCACAACTGCTCACAGTATGAGCGAATTGGACAAAGAGAACACAAAAGGAAATGACTAACAAACTTTGCCAAGATAAGATAGTTTAGTCCTTCAAAATTCCCTGCTTCACAAAATGTCTGTCAGATATTCTATACCTTTGGGCTAAATATGGATGCTCCAGTGTTGTATAGTAATGTTGGGTGACTGTTTAGGTAGTCAGATGTCTCTTTCATTAGGTAATATTACATTCTTCTGGGGTCCTTGATAGAGAAAGACTAAATAGTCAAACTTATAGTTTTCTTTATTTATGATAAAATGTAAATTAAGTGTAAAACATTAAACTCACAAAGGTAAGCAGTATTTTCTCCAAATTTTTCAAATACATATGTGTTGGGACTAATGAGTCCTGGCCTTCAGCTGCTCTTCCCTGTCTAGAGCCTTCTAATTGAAGTTACTGAATGCTGTGCTTTACCTAGAGGATCAGAGGATAGGATTTTCACCTGTTGGCCATTGACTGCAGGGTATTTAAGCCTCCATGGTGCTATTAAAGAAGGGCCTTTGGTACCACTGTTTGAAGGTCTATGTGTTGGTCTGTCTATGCATGTGTATTCTCAACCTCCAGCCCCTTGCCCAGATGCTCACGAACTGGGTTCTAGTGCATAGAGCACAGACGGGGGCCATGGTGCGTGACACATATGGTCTGGATATTGTAACTGTAATCCTTACTTGATAGCTGCTTTTTATTGTATATTATTTTAACTCTGTGAAAGTTAATACCTTCCTTTTTAATTAGACAGAAGGGGGAAATGTGAAACAATCTTTTTATGCACTGTGAAGATGTGTTTCTCTTATTGTTTTAATAAAGAGCTAAATGACCAATCTAGGCAGGAACAGTTTAGTCATGGCGTGCTGACAGAGACAGAGCTCTCTGGGACGAAGAAGAGAGGAGTTGACAGCAAAATACAGAGTAAGTGGGACATGTACAAGAGGAAGCAGCAAGCCATGTGCCACATGGCAGCAAGTAAATGAGCAGAAATGGGTTCATTAAAGTTATTAGAACTGTTAGAAATAAGCTTAAGCTATTGGTAAGGGCATTTATAATGTCTCTGTGTGTTTATTTGGTAGCAGGCTGGTGGGTAAAAACAATACACCTACACATGGTCTCAAATTATAGCTTTAAAATGAACAAAATTCAAGTATATTTCAGTTAGTATAGTGTAAAGGACTGACATTTGGACTCACGATCAAAGGATTGCCCTATAGAACACCCACAAATATTGTTTCGTCCTGTTTTAATGCCCCAATTTTTCATTGCAGGTGAGTAAAGGTTTAAGCGCATGCTTTGAAACAACATGACAAGCAAATAAGCATATCATGTGATAAACAAATAGATAAAGCCAAATAATTTCTAATTAATGACCAAATTTTTTCTGAGAGGGGAGTTCTTATTTATTCAGTTACTGAGCTCTGGATCCCCTGAGCTACTTCACATAAAGTACTGATGTAATAACATTATTATTGTGTAAATATATGATTTTATATTTTTCCTCACTATATCTATTAAAAGAACAGTTTTTAAAAAGTGCATCACCAATGTTCAATTGAAAATAATGATTAATATTCATGTCATACTTCTAGTTGTACCAAGTGATTTTTAAAAAAAAAAAAAACATATCGCTAAAGAGAGTTCCCAAGTATTCTTGAGAACATTTTAATAGCTATATTGCCATTTAATTATATTTTTGCTGTTTGAGTCTTTTCTTAATTTCTCTTTTGCCTCAGAATCAAGATTGGCAGTTTCCATATAGAAAACAGCATTGTTTTATTTAATAATGAAAAATGTAGCAAACATTCAACTTTGATAATAAGAGGCATATTTTACTTTCTTTGACATTAAAAGTCCTGGCAAACTTGAAATTATTTCTTCAATATAGCAAAACATTTCCTACAAATCAACCTAAATCTGGAGGCATTTTCTTCCTAAGGAGAGAAAATAATATTTTATCTCTTTGTTTATTAGGATTGCAAAAACTTGACAGCTCTCCAGAAAGTAGATGCTGTCATGATGTATTGAAATAGTAACGTGGGCATGATATATGACAGGGATTAAGGTGATTGTCTATGTTTCAAACTAGTAGTCTTTAAGACTAAAGAATAAAAGACCTAGCCTAGTCTGTTTAGATGCGCACCTTCCTGGACCTGGATGGAGTGGGGAGGACCTTGGACTTCCCACAGGGCAGGGAACCCTGACTGCTCTTTGGACTGGAGAGGGGACGGGGAGGGGAGTGCGGGGAGGGGGAGGAAATGGGAGGTGGGGAGGAGGCGGAAATTCATAATAATAATAATAATAATAATAATAATAATAATAGACCTACTAGTAACAATTATATGATGACCATGGTTGTAAAAGAGTCTGAAGTAGAAGGTGCCCTAAAGTCATTTACTATAAGTGCAGAAATAATTCTCAGGTCCTTCTGCCAAAGGGAGCCTTTCTTTATTAGAAAAGAAAGTTCTTCATTAGCATTCTGGCATCATGTCCTTCCTACATGCCTGCCCTTTGCTGAGAATTTTACATGCATCATTTCTTTTTTGCTGTACAAAGCAGACGAGGTAAACATTTTATTTTGATGGAGCTCCAACTCTTCATTAACATGCTCTTGTGTCTCACGCCCCTTTTGAACTATATTATTCTTCCCTACGTAGGCCACTCAAACAAAAGAAGAAATGCAAAGCAGCTATAAATCTTCCTGTCATGGGGGGCATTTCTTCGGCACTTGTCACAACATCTGTGAGAATACTTACTAGAAAGTTATAAGCCGCTTTTACGCGAAGATGGTAAGACAATAAGACACTTTTGAGCTGGTGAACAAAACTCACCAATTCTTCTAGTAAGCATGTCCTGATCCGCTACGATTTGTGAAAACACCGCAGTAAACGTGGTAGGAAAAGCCAGGTTTGAAGTTCTTGGTGTCCAGCAATCGAGACACGGCATTGAGATGGAACAGATAAAAGGACCTCCGTTATGCAGCGTCGCTATATTAGGAGCTCAGCTGCATTGTTTGCAGGGGTAGACAGTGAAGAATGGCTTCAAAGTGTGAATTATGAACCGAATAAAGGAAGAAATTATCATGTCATATTATTTATTTATTTTTAATGTATGTGTAGGAAGATTTGAGCTCAGATGCATGGTGCGGGCAGAGAAAATAAGGGAGCTTCACACTCCTTGAAACCGGAGTTAAAAATGGTTGTGAGCCAGCAGGTGAGTTCTGAGAACTGAACTGAGGTCCGCTGCAAAAGCGTGCTCGAAACTGAGCCCTCTGCCTTCCTCCAAGAGATACTCACCTCAACATAAAGAAATAGCATGTTATTTTCTGTAGAGAGGGAATGAATATACGCCTGTGAATGCATTAGGGCACACACACACCCAAACACATACATGTAGACACATACACAGACAAGTACACAAGCAAACATGCATTTACTAATTTTTATGTACACTTATTTATACAGGTAGCAATGTACAAATGCACTTCAATGACTTGTAATTAGGGTTTTCATTTTATTTGCTTCTGTTCTTTTGCACTAGTCTCATTATCTACCCCAGCCAGGAAAATTCTCTGCCTGTGCCTTCCAGAATGTGAAGCAACACATCATGCTTGGAGCTACATATAATTTTCACACACACACACACACACACACACACACACACACACACACACACCATTCATAAATCTAAAAGAATTCCTTCATTTTAAATCCAGAAACCATTTCACCTAGGATATTAATCCCTAGATTTTTTATTTATAAAACTTGTGTTTTATCTGTATAGAGGAAGTTTAAATTACCCCCCCCCAATTTCCTAAGAAATTTTAATGTGCTTCCCCTTACTTCAGAACATTTTTCAAAATGTAATGAAAATGTAAGGATGTGCCTTATGATAACATTCATCTATTCCTGAGATAATAATGGCCATCCCAGAAGCTTCATCTGTGCTGAATTTGTTCTTCAGAGAATGGTTTATTGTGAATTCCTGAAATGATAAAATGGATCATGTGTGGTGGGGAGGGCCAAACAGCTAAATGTATATGTTAGCCTGCTAAAGTTTACAGTTAGAAACCCAGTAGGAGAGAAGAAAGAGGTCTGGTTTCAGATACGCTCCTTCGTGTTGGAAAACAAAACAAACAGCTAAAGACTGTTTTCTTTGAATTTGACATTTTTCATTATGCTTTAAGTTTTAACCTTGCAAGCGTGAAGAAAAAGCCTGCAGTCTGGGAATACATGACTGTTTCTCTAGACTTTGTAGACACTTATGTTAGCATACTGGAGAAAAATGTCAACTTAATTAATAGTTTATTCTTTTAATTTTCTTAAGATTTATTTGTTCTCTGTGTGTAAATATTTTGCCTGCCTGCATGTATGTATTACACATGTGCAACAGGTACTCATGAAGGACAGAAGACATTTCTGACTCCTCTGGAACTGAAGTTAGTTACAGATGGTTGCAAGCAACCGTGTGGGTTATGGAACTACAATCCAGGTTCCCTGGATAATCAAGAATTGCTCTAAAATGTTGGTCCATGACTCTAGCTCTAGCTCTTGTTTATTTTACTGAAAAATTCCCGTGGATAAATTTCACCTCTTGAACACAAAGTCAACCATTATAAACATTTCTTTATTTACTTCATTTATCTTACCCGACTGTCATAAACAACAAGAATGTCCTTTCTTCACCAGCAATGTTTTGATATTTGGGAAATTATTTGGTTGTGTGGATAGATAGACAGGGAGATGATAGATGATAGAAAGTTAGAGATGATGGAGACACAAATAAAAATGTAGTTTATTTCTAAAAACACACTGCAACATGAATAAAATAAGTATGAATTCAGGAAGTCAGACCAGAAACTGGGTAATTGAAAACCACACAAAATGATCAATATTTTCATTTTTTCACAGATTTTCTCATTGTTTCGCTTCTATGTTGATTGCACTCTTAATTTAGACACTTAGTAAGAAAGACTCATTCTGTGCTATAATCGCTAGTAACAATATCCTGTCCATTTTGTAGTTTGATGTTTATTCTTTCCTTTATTTGTTTTTTATTATGTTTGTGCATTTGTGAATTTATGTATAAGCACTACATGTATACAGGGTCTTTTGGCGGTCAGAAGAGTTGAGTTTGACCATTTGAGTTACAGGCTGTTGTGAACCATTAGTTTAGTCTTTTCTTCATTTCTTCTTTCAGTTATGCTAGGGGCTGTAGAAACATAATCAGTTCTCTTCAAGAATATTAAGTGTTCTTTACCCTGAGCCAATGTTCAGGCTCCAAATCCTCTACAAACTGTACGGAATTTTTGTATCTGTAAAATATTTTAAACTACTAAAATTTATTTGTTATTCCTTCAAAATGTAGCCAACATATTTTAAGTATGAAATAGTTAATATTCTCAAAATTATATATTTAACATTTTCAAATAATGTACCAATATTATGATCTTAAAAAATTCTAACAAAATTAATTATTAAAAATGTTTTATTAACATTTCTGGGAAGCCCATGAACGTAATTTGATTATTTGGGCATAGATTTGATGATCTTCATGAAATTTTAAAATACTATAGATAAATTATGAGTTTTGTTTTACTTAGAGTAACACAATAAAACTATAAAATTTAGTTTTCCCAATGTGTCTTGAATTCATACTTGGCCTTGATTATTGGATGTTTTTAATTACTTCACATGCTCTCTAGTACTGTTTGGTGTCTTATTAAAAGGACAGCCACAACTTTCAGCACAAAATATCATTGTTTACATTCACTAACTGAAAGTATTCAATATTCATGAATAAGTAAAGAAAGCAAAAGTTCAGTTTTACTATAAACACACAGTCATTGAGGATTTAAATATCTAAATAAAAATTAAATATGTGATTTTAAAAAGCTAAAGATACATTTCAAAGGGAAATGCTCTATAATTCATGTGAATCACTATTATGTTTATTATTTTATTTTTATTTAAGCTCAAATTTAAGTCTCCTTTTTTCATATGTAGGTCATTGATTACTAAATGATATGACTTAAAGTTACTTTCTATGTTTCAAAACTATGATATTCAGGGTTGTCCAATGATGTATACTGCCTTCTGGAAATCTATAAATATCTTTGTTGCTTTCCCATGAGTCTGTCCGTCTGAAGGAGCTCACCTTGACATGAACTGATACATGGATTTGTTGATTATTTTATATACCCCAGTTCTGTTCCAAAGTAACGCCCCCTTTTGCTTCCTTTAATCTTTTCAGTGGAAGAGATAATGCGGTGATAATTGGATTGTGCTTTAACAAATACAGCTTGCCTGCAGATCAGAGTGCAGGGTGGAGGGAGCCTCTAGTTAGGCATAGAGGCCAGGCAGTGACAGTACACAGCTTTAATCTCAGCGTTTGGGAGGTGGAGAGAGGAATATAAGGCAGAAGAAGACAGGAACCAGCTCATTAGGTCTGGGGATTCATGGAGACAGGATCTTACCCTTTGTTTCTGAGGACATCGTAGAGTAAGAACTAGTGGCTGGCTGCTCTGAATCTCTGATCTTTCAACTTTCACCCCATAATAACTGACTCTGGATTTTTATTATAAAGACCAACTAGAAATTGTGCCATAGATATACAAAGAAAACAAATAATTTCCTTATATGGGTAATGAAATTTTTTATATTTGCCCTGTTCATTTGCTACTCAATCTCTCTTTTCTCTTTTTTATGCTTTATATGTTTTCTGCAATGCATGTGATTCTTTCAGAGTCATTTAAATAATTTGTAGTTGTACATCACTCACCATCCATAAATGCTCATACTATGCTTCCAAAAAACAAGAGCTTTCTCATATATAATCTATCATGGCTAATTTTATATTTCAAGCAGATCGAGTCACAAATTGCCCAGAAATTTGGCTCTCCGTTGTTCTGGGTGCATATGTGAGTATGTGTCTGGATGAGATTAACATTTGAATTGATAGCTGAGTGAAATAAATCACCCTCTCTAATGCTGATGGACCAAGTCCAATCAGTTGAAGACCTGGAGAGAAAGAAAAAGTTGAGTAAGGAAATTTCTGTTCCAGTCCTTCAGAGTTGGAGAGAAATTTGGCTCTTCTGCAGATTCAGCTCTTGACAGCCTTCAAACTACAAGCCTTCAGGGGCTCAGAGTTGCCAACTGCAAGTCTTGAGATATCTCAGCATTAACAATCCTGTGAGTTTCTTAATAAAAATATTAATACACAAAAATATGCATCCTATTGGTTCCATTTATCTAGAAAACACAATTTCTTAAAACTAATATTGCGTGATCTAAAAACAGGTTTCAGAGAAGAATGGTCCCACTGTGCTCACCTGCAACTTAAAGAAAGCAACATGTATGTGTCCAAGAAATGGACTTATAGCCTCTTTAATAACTAAAAGGTGGAACTTGCTAAATCAGCTTCAGTACACATTCTCGAAAATACCTCTGGAACTATAAAATATCACTCCAACCTTCTCAATGGCAATTCTCACTTCTGAAGTCACCTGTGTTGCTCGCATTGTGACTGCCTTCACTTTCTCAAATTTGACTTAAGGCATTTGCTTGCATGTCTGCTGTGCCCATTCATCCAGTATTTTATCCTGAGTCCAAAAACCTGGACCAAAAGTGGTCTGACCTAATCAGTGAACCTTCCTACATTTCTAATATAAATTAATAAGAACTTACAACTGTATATTACTCATTCCTTTTTCTAATATGATATAGGACTAAAGAGCCTTCTGGCACAAGGTGTCAGGCGATCTCATTACAAGTGAGCAGGGACTGAGAAGTAAGCCAAGTGAAAGATGAAGATGACGGTCCTTTCAATAAGAGGGATTGTTTTAACTCTGGCCTTTTCACATTTCCAAAAACTGAAAACTGCCGAAACCACCATTTCAATTCTAGCAATTCCTGAGAAACTGAGGTTTTAAGACATTAATAATTAGCCATCCCAGTGTTCAACCAGTTGAAGTTAGAGAATAGTCATTTCAAATACACCTAGGATTATATACTACAGATAACCAGATACATTACATATACATATATGTTTCTTTAGTATATACGTAGTATATTATATATATATATATATATATATAAACACACATATATGTATATATATGTATATACTACAGACAAATGAAAGTATAAAGGGGAATCACAGGCATAGATAAATGGGTAGATAGCTAGATGGATGGATGGATGAATGGAGAGAGAGAGATAGATAGAGAGAGAGAGAAATAGAAATAGAAAAAATAGAAATAGAAATAGAAATAATAGAGCAGAAAGAATTATGAGGGATGCGGATAAGAGGACAATGTAGAGGAAATTGTATGGGGAAGCATAGCTAACACGTTAGTCATTTTTAAAAAGTTGTATGGACACCTACAAATGAAAAATCTCCCTAAAGTACATACTTACACATGTACATATAAGAATGCTCAAATGAAGTTAATCTATAATGTGAGTAAAACAGGCCAAATAGACACCATATGTTAATAAATAAAATCCTCACTGCCAGAAAAGGGTTACCTCTTTTTGAATTGTGTGACAATGGAGATCCACAGGCCTCCATATATTGCAGGCTAATTCTGTTATACTTGGTTACCCTCCAGAATCTGACAGCGTGACCTTACTTCCAAAGGCACTGAGTAAATGAGTCATAAAACATGCAGACACCAAGTGAGTAATGACCTGGAAATGTTTCACCTTACTGGATGGCTTTCATAGTACTGGAAGGTGCTATGTAAGCTACTAGAGGAAAGGGTAATCATCAATTATACCAATTGGTGAATCTTGAGAACGACAACAATGACTGGCCTGACAAGACATACCCAATGATGCTTCTGTGGCACAAATGTCAAGAGAAGAGCAACCACATTCTATTTGGATATAAGATCCACTCTATTGGATAGAATACATACATGGAACCATTAACAGGGCCATGGATCTGTAACTAGATTGTTCATAGGCTAGTGCCTATAAAAGAATATAAAAGAATCTATTTCTATTATTCTGACAGAGGGACAGAATAATAAATTACTCCTACTCGCTATATTTATAGAACTTTATATTTATAGAGGTTTTTCTCTCAGCTCTCATAGAAACTTCTTTTTACAGATGGCAGTTAGCACCCAGAAACGGTGAACTTGCACAGAATACTTGATTTCAGAATGTCCAGCCATAAATGGGTATCTATATCATACACATCTCCCAAAACCTCAGTAATCTTTATAGAAGAGGGAAAAGAAATATTATAAGTACAGGAGGCGAGGGATAACATCAAAGAATTGTATTTTCTGTATACAATTGGTCAGTGATTGTGACAACATTCATAAGACCTGCACAGACTCAAGCCATAAAATATAGGGTAGGCACCAATCAAGATTCCTGCATAGAGATTATTGACATAATTAGCATATACCTGCTATAAGAGGAATAGTCAACGTTTGCTCGTGTATTTTAAATATGACCTTTGGTAGAATGGCCACACTAGACAGTAGACACCGGACTGCAGCAATTGGAATGGATATATACATAGAGAGAGAGAGAACAAAATATGAAATTCAGTGCATATGGGGGAAGGTGAAATTAGGTATGGGAAGAGTTGGGGAATAGGGTGTTATGGACTTGTTCTTTTGGTGGTACCTGAACTTGAGTAGATACCATGTTTGCCATTTCTCTACATTTTTCATCATAGTTCATCCTCTATTATCAAGCTTATATTTTTGTGTTATTATGGTCATTTCTTATAATAGATTTTGGTCTACTAAATCTTATCTTTAATAAATGCTTCATCATAGCACTATATAATACTTATTAACATAAGTGTTTTATTATCATGTTTCCACATATATCAGTCTATTTGCTACTGTTTATGAGGACATCCGGAAATTCAAATAGAGATAAGAAAATAACAAACTAAGAATATAGTGTCTTTAAGTACCTGTTTCCTGAAAGCAGTTCATGCCAGCTAGTACTTTAGACAACAAATGTTGTTGTTTTAGAAGCAAACGCTAGATACAGAAACTTGAGGGGATATTATCACTTTTATTAAATGACAAAACATATCATGGACATAACAGTTTGTAAAGTAGATTTAAATTTCAGGATTATTTCCAAGATCATGAATTCAAGAACGACAACAAAAGCTATTGATAATCACTGATTCCAGAGAAAACTAGCATTGACAAATGAGAAATCAGAAATCGCAGTATCAGAAACCTGCTGCAGCCTGGCAGTGGTGGTGCACGCCTTTAATCCCAGCACTCGGGAGGCAGAGGCAGGCGGATCTCTGAGTTCGAGGCCAGCCTGGTCTACAAGAGCTAGTTCCAGGACAGGCTCTAGAAACTACAGGGAAACCCTGTCTCGAAAAACCAAAAAAAAAAAAAAAAAAAAAAAAACAGAAACCTGCTGCAGTCATTCCTTTTGACATTTGTAAGTCAATTATTGACATTTTACTAGTAGAAACACAAAAACATAAGTAATTCCTACATTTTTGCATATACATAGAAATGACAAACCTGACAAAGCTTGAGAGTCACACATCTTCCCCTTTACAATGCTACACATATCTTACAGGCAAAATGCTTAAAGGAGAATATAAGAATTGGAAATCGAATCCATTTATAATCTGCAGTTGAATAATACACAGTTGAGAGATGGTGAAGTGGACACCGGCAGCCAGCTTACCATCTTATTTGTCATCCCCACAGAAACTCACCTCTTAACATCCATTTAAGTGTTCATGAGTAGACTATGGGACTTGCTGCTTTTATTAGTAAGTTTACATTCCATTTTCCTTAACTTCGATAGAGTCACCCACATCTCTCCACTGAAATCACATACTTCCCCAGATATCTTTGGAAAGTTCTTAGCAAATACTTCCAATCTGGTACCTTTATCTGGAACTAAGTATTTTGAATAAACTTTCTAGCATTCAGTGCTAGAAAAAGATGCTGCCAGCTCCCTGTTTAGCCTTCATCTAGTTACAATGCCATAAAGAATTTTTGCCTGGGTGGTCTTACCACATGTGTACATTCCACGTATTTCTCTTGAAATATCCCTTTCATAGCTTGAAGTTTCTTCTAACATACTAACAATCTCTACAGGGGTCTTAATTCCCACTTGTTAAACACTCCAGCCATGGTGTTTGCTGGTTCATTTGTTAGGGGGATTATTTTAACAAAACAAAAAATAAATTTAACTTAAAAATTATATGTCGGGATTCTTTGAGAGTGTCTGATGGAAACATATTTAATACAAGTGATAAAGTGACTTATTTTCTTTCGCTATACTCAATTGAGTCTAGTCTAAGCATTACTGACAGAGGTGCCAATAGATACATTACTTTTAGTAAAATGAGTCTGTTTTTTACACTGTGATTTTGAGGTCTAAAAAGATCCATAAGAATATAGATTATTTTATCAAGAAAAGATTCTGAAAATCTTCTTTAAGAGAAGCTATGCAGACTACTTTTGAGTAAGATTCTATTCCAGTGATGTGGCTTAGCACCTCATTCCAGGCCTGACAACCAACTTACATCCCTGATATTTGAATCATGAAAGAAGAGAACTGGGACTTTAAGATGTCCTCTGACCTCACATGATTGCTGCGACAAATACACAAACAACTAAAAACATGAAATACAATAAAAGTGCCAAGAAATAAATATTCTGACTGACAATGCTAGTGTAAATACTGCCCCAAATGATACTATTAGTACTATTAATACATTTTCTTTTTTTTCCAGTTTATTTATTTTTTATTGAAAATTGCCATCTCCTCCCCTCCTCCTCCCCCTTCCCTCCCCTCCCCTCCACCCACACCCCCATTCCCTCCCTCTTGAGGCCAAACAGCCATCAGGGTTCTCTACACTATGTTGAGTCCAAGGTCCTCCCAACTCCCCCCAGGTCCAGGAAGGTGAGCAACCGAACTGACAAGGCTCACACAGAGCCCGTCCATGTCGTAGAGACCAAGCCCATCGCCATTGTCTTTGGCTCCTCGGTCAGCCTCCACCATCAGCCACCCTCAGAGAGTCCGATTTGGTCGCATGTTCCATCAGTCCCATTCCAAGTGGACTTGGTGGTCTCCCATTAGTTCTGTCCTGCCGTCTCAGTGGGTGAACGCGTCCCTCATGGTTCTGACTTTCTTTCTCATGATCTCTCTCCATCCGCTCCTCATCAGAACTTTGGGAGCTCAGTCCGGTGCTCCAATGTGGGGCTCTGTCTCTATCTCCATCCATCGCCAGGTGAAGGTTAAGGCTCACAGTGAGCCCGTCCATGCTGTAGAGTTCACATTCATTACCGTTGTCCTTGGTTTCTCAGTCCTCCTCCACCATCAGCCACATTCAGAGAGCCCGGTTTGGTCCCCTGTTCCATCAGTTCCCTTCCAACTGGACTTGGTGGTCTCCCGTTAGATCTGTCCCACCATCTCAATGGGTAAACGCACTCCTCATGGTCCTGACTTCCTTGCTCATGATCTCCCTCCTTTTGCTCCTCATCGGGACCTTGGGAGCTCAGTCCGGTGCTCCTATGTGGGGCTCTGTCATTTTCTCCATCCAATGCCAGGTGAAGGTTCTATGGTGATATGCAAGATATTCATGAGTATGGCAATAGGATCTGGACATTTCTGGCACCCTCTCCTCAGCTGCCCAAGGACCTAGCTGGGGGCGTCTTCCTGGACACCTGGGAACCCCTCTAGAGTCAAGCCTCTGCCAACCCTAGAATGGCTCCCTTAAGTAAGATATATAATTCTTTGTTCCCATATCCACCCTTCCTATATCCCAACCATCCTATTCCCCCAAGCTCTTCCCATCCTCCACTTCACACATTACTCGCCCCATCCCCCCTCCCCCCATCCCACCCCACCCCTATGTTCCCATTTTTTGTCCGGCAATCTTGTCTACTTCCAGTATCCAGGAGGATAACTATATGTTTTTCTTTGGGTTCACCTTCTTATATAGCTTCTCTAGGATTTTTACGCATTATAGGCTCGATGTCCTTTATTTATGGCTAGAAACCAATTATGAGTGAGTACATCCCATGTTCATCTTTTTGGGCCTGGGTTACCTCACTCAGGATGGTGTTTTCTATTTCCCTCCATTTGCATGCAAAATTCAAGATGTCATTGTTTTTTACCACTGAGTAGTATTCTAGCATGTATATAGTCCACACTTTCTTCAACCATTCTTCCACTGAAGGGCATCTAGGTTGTTTCCAGGTTCTGGCTATTACAAATAATGCTGCTATAAACATAGTTGAACAGATGCTTTTGTAATATGATTGGGCATCTCTTGGGTAAATTCCCAAGAGTGGTATTGCTGGGTCCTGGGGTAGGTGGATCCCAAATTTCCTGAGAAACCTCCACACTGCTTTCCAAAGCGGTTGCACAAGTTTGCATTCCCACCAGCAATGGATGAGTGTACCCCTTACTCCACATACTCTCCAGCAAAGGCTATCATTGGTGTTTTTGATTTTAGCCATTCTGACAGGTGTAAGATGGTATCTTAACGTTGTTTTGATTTGCATTTCCCTGATTGCTAAGGAGGTTGAGCATGCCCTTAAGTGTCTTTTGGCCATTAGCACTTCTTCTGTTGAGAATTCTCTGTTCAGTTCAGTGCCCCATTTTTTTAATTGGGTTCATTAGCATTTTAAAGCCTAGTCTCTTGAGTTCCTTATATATTTTGGAGATCAGACCTTTGTCTGTTGTGGGGTTGGTGAAGATCTTTTCCCAGTCAGTAGGCTGCCTTTTTGTCTTAGTGACAGTGTCCTTTGCTTATAGAAGCTGCTCAACTTCAGGAGGTCCCATTTATTCAATGTTGCCCTTAATGTCTGTGCTGCTGGGGCTATACGTAGGAAGCGGTCTCCTGTGCCCAAATGTTGTAGAGTACTTCCCACTTTCTCCTCTAACAGGTTCAGTGTGTTCAGATTGATATTGAGGTCTTTAATCCATTTGGACTTGAGTTTTGTGCATGGTGATAGACACGGATCTACTTTCATTCTTCTACAGGTTGACAACCAGTTATGCCAGCACCATTTGTTGAAGATGCTTTCTTTCTTCCATTGTGTGCTTTTAGCTCCTTTATCAAAAATCAGGTGTTCATAGATTTGTGGGTTAAGATCTGGGTCTTCTATTCGATTCCATTGGTCGACTTCTCTATTTTTATGCCAATACCAAGCTGTTTTCAATACTGTAGCTCTGTAATAGAGTTTGAAGTCAGGGATGGTAATGCCTCCAGAAGTTCCTTTATTGTATAAGATTGTTTTGGCTATCCTGGGTTTCTTGTTCTTCCATATAAAGTTGATTATTGTCCTCTCAAGATCTGTGAAGAATTTTGATGGGATCTTTAAGGGGACTGCATTAAATCTATAGATTGCCTTTGGTAGTATTGCCATTTTTACTATGTTGATCCTCCCAATCCAAGAGCAAGGGAGATCCTTCCATTTTCTGGTATCCTCTTCAATTACTTTCTTCAAAGACTTAAAGTTCTTGTCAAATAGGTCTTTCACTTCCTTTGTTAGAGTTACCCCAAGATATTTTATGCTATTTTTGGCTATCGTGAAAGGTGAAGCTTCTCTGATTTCTTTCTCTGCTTCCTTATCCTTTGTATATAGGAGGGCGACTGATTTTTTGGAGTTGATCTTGTAACCTGCCACGATACTAAAGGAGTTTATCAGCTGTAGGAGTTCTTTGGTGGAGTTTTTCGGGTCGCTGATGTACACTATCATATCATCTGCAAATAATGAAAGTTTAACTTCTTCCTTTCCAATTCGAATCCCCTTGATCCCCTTGTTTTGTCTTATTGCTATTGGTAGAACTTCAAGTACTATATTGAAGAGATAAGGAGAGAGTGGACAGCCTTGTCGCGTTCCTGAATTTAGTGGGATGGGCTTGAGTTTCTCTCCATTTAATTTGATGTTAGCTGTCGGCTTGCTGTAAATAGCCTTTATTATATTTAGGAATGACCCCTGTATCGCTATTCTCTCCAAGACCTTTATCATAAAGGGGTGCTGAATTTTGTCAAATGCTTTTTCTGCATCTAATGAGATGATCATATGGTTTTTATCCTTCAGTTTATTTATATGATGGATTACATTGATAGATTTTCGTATGTTGAACCAGCCCTGCATCTCTGGGATGAAGCCTACTTGATCATAGTGGATAATTTTTCTAATGTGTTCTTGGATTCTGTTTGCCAGTATTTTATTGAGAACTTTTGCATCGATGTTCATGAGTGAGATTGGCCTGTAATTCTCTTTCTTGTTTAAGTCTTTGTGTGGTTTAGGTATCAGGGTAATTGTAGCTTCATAAAAGGAATTTGGCAATGACTGTTCTGTTTCTATATTATGAAATACCTTAAGGAGTATAGGTATTAGGTCTTCTTGGAAATTCTGGTAGAATTCTGCATTGAAACCATCAGGTCCTGGACTCTTTTTGGTAGGGAGGTTTCTGATAACAGTTTCCAATTCTTCGCGACTAACAGGACTATTTAGAGCATTTACCTGGTCCTGGTTTAACTTTGGTACATGGTACTTATCTAAAAAAGTGTCCATTTCTTTTACATTTTCCAATTTTGTGGCATACAGGCTGTTGTAGTAAGATCTAATGATTCTTTGGATTTCCTCTGTGTCTGTGGTTATGTCCCCTTTTTCATTTCTGATCTTATTAATTTGTGTGTTCTCTCTCTGCCGTTTGATTAGTTTGGCTAGGGGTTTGTCAATCTTGTTGATTTTCTCCAAGAACCAGCTTTTTGTTTCATTGATTCTTTGGATTGTTTTCTGTGTTTCTATTTTGTTGATTTCTGCCCTCAGTTTGATAATTTCCAGTCTTCTACTGCTCCTAGGTGAGTCTGCTTCTTTCTTTTCTAAAGCTTTCAGGTGTGCTGTTAAGTCTCCAATGTGTGCTTTCTCTGTTTTTTTTTAAAGTGGGCACTTAGTGCTATGAATTTTCCTCTTAGCACTGCTTTCATAGTGTCCCATAAGTTTGAGTATGTTGTGTCTTTATTTTCATTAAATTCAAGAAAGACTTTAATTTCTTTCTTTATTTCTTCCTTGACCCAGCTGTGGTTCAGTAGTTGACTGTTCAGTTTCCATGAGTTTGTAGGCTTTCTGGGGGTAGCATTGTTGTTGAATTCTAGTTTTAATCCATGGTGATCCGATAAGATGCAGGTGGTTACTAATATGTTTTTGTAACTGTGGAAGTTTGCTTTGTTACCGAGTATGTCGTCAATTTTCGAAAAGGTTCCATGAGCCGCAGAGAAGAAGGTATATTCTTTCCTGTTGGGTGGAATGTTCTATAGATGTCTGTTAAGTCCATTTGGTTCATTACCTCTATTAAGTCTCTTAATTCTCTGTTAGGTTTCTGTCGAATTGACCTGTCCATTGGTGAAAGAGGAGTGTTGAAATCTCCCACTATCAGTGTGTTTGGTTTAATGGCTGTCTTGAGTTCTAGTAATGTTTCTTTTATATAAGTGGGTGCTTTTGTATTAGGGGCATAGATATTCAGGATTGAGACTTCATTCTGATAGATTTTTCCTGTAATGAGTATAAAGTGTCCCTTTCCATCTCTTCTGATTGATTTTAGTTTGAAGTCAACTTTGTTAGAAATTAGTATGGCCACACCGGCTTGTTTTTTAGGTCCATTTGCTTGATAAACCTTTTCCCAACCCTTTACTCTGAGTAGATGTCTGTCTTTGTGGTTGAGGTGTGTTTCTTGTAAACAGCAGAATGTTGGATCCTGTTTTCGTATCCAATCTCTTAGCCTGTGCCTTTTTATAGGTGAATTGAGTCCATTGATATTAAGTGATATTAATGACCAGTGGATGTTAACTCCGGTTGTCATTTTTTATTTGGTAGTAGAGATTGTGTGTTTCCTTTCTTTGCGATGTGCTGGTGAAGGGTCGCTAGATGTCTGAGTTATTTTGGGCAATGCTGGACTCCTTTGTTTGTGAATTTCCTTCTATTATTTTCTGTAAGGCTGGATTTGTGTCTATGTATTGTTTAAATTTGTTTTTATCCTGGAATATTTTGTTTTCTCCATTTATAGTGAATGAAAGCTTGGCTGGGTATAGTAATCTGGGCTTGCATCCATGGTCTCTTAGTTTCTGCAAAACATCTATCCAGGACCTTCTGGCTTTCATGGTTTCCATAGAGAAGTCAGGTGTTAGTCTGATAGGTTTACCTTTATATGTTACTTGACCTTTTTCCTTTGCAGCTCTTAATATTCTTTCTTTATTCTGTATGTTTTGTGTTTTGATTATAATATGGCGAGGGGATTTTTTTTTTTTTTGATCCAGTCTATTTGGTGTTCTGTAAGCTTCTTGAACCTTAATAGGAATATCTTTTTTTTAGGTTTGGTCAAGGACAAAGCAAGGAATCATTACCTGCCTGCCAATGAGAAGGTGAGTGCAATCCGTTTGACCTTTAGAGCATTCAGAGGTCTATTAGTAGTCCTCAGGGATCATTGGAACAACTAAGATTGCTGCAACAAAAGTGTCAAGCACTACGTGGGTTAAGCCTTAGACACTTATTTCTCACTGTGCTATGAAGTTTAAAATCAAGACATTGCAGATTGGAATCTGACCAGACTTATTACTTGGTTCATATATGCCTGCTTTCTGTTTGTATCTTCAACAGCAGATGGGAGTGGTAGCCTGAGCTACATGAAACCCTTTCTCCAAAGTAGAAAGAAAGGAAGGAAGGAAGGAAGGAAGGAAGGAAGGAAGGAAGGAAGGAAGGGAGGGAAGAAAGAAAGGAAGGAAGGAAGGAAGGAAGGGAAGGAAGGAAGGAAGGAAGGAAGGAAGGAAGGAAGGAAGGAAGATAGAAAGAAAGAAAAGTGAGGGGAGGGACGGAGGGAGGGAGGGACAGATGGATGGATGGAGGGAGGGAGGGAGGGAGGGGGGGAGGGAGGGAGAGAGGGAAGGAGGAAGGAAGAAGGGAACGAAGGAATGAAGGAACGAAGGCCAGTTAGATTAAAGAACACATGTGTAGGAAACACAGCTTGCTCCAATACTTAGGGGACCTAAGAGGTGAATGAACAGCCACACGGTGGATACCCCACTTTCTAGGACCTTCACAGTGGGACAAAACCCCAGGCCCCTCCCCCAACTCCCTAGGCTTTTCTAGCCAGCCAGCAGAGAGTTTCCAGCTGGTAGGCACCCCCAAAACCCAAATCCACCCAGCTGCCCCTAAAAACTACTAGACTCAATCCACCCCTAAACCTGCCTATCTCCCCGCAATCTCGGTGAAACTCTGAAACATAGCTTGCTCCAATATTGAAGGGACTTCGGAGGTGAGTGAACAGCCACATAGTGGGACACCCCACTATCTGGGACCTCCACAGTGGGAAAAACCTCAGGCTCCTCCACCAAATCCCTTGGCTTTTTTAGCCAGCCAGTAGGGAGTTTCCTGAGGATAGGTTCCCCCCAAATCCAACCCAATCCACTGGACTGTGCAAGCTAAAAGCAACACCCAGAGCTCGGAGATTACTACAATGCTGAGGGGACCAAGACAGAGCACCAGGAGGGAAGACTAAGAGAGTGAGCTTATAGAGCCCTCAGAGTCTTTCTTAGACAGACATTGACATCACAGAGCAGACCAAGAAAAATTCCCAAACACTCAGCCACTGCAAGGATTGGACCAAGCCCAGACTACTATACTCAGAAAAGCTTTCAATCACAATCAATGAAGAAAACAAGATATTCCATGACAAAACAGATTTGAACAATATGTATCCACAAACCCAGCCCTACAAAAAAGTATTAGAAGAAAAACCCAACCCAAGAAAGCAAACTGCACCCACAAAAACACAGACATATGATAACACCCCCCCACACACACCATAACCCAAAGAAGGGAAGCACACAAACACTACTCCCGAAAAATAACCAGAGCTAACAACCATTGGGGTCTTTAATATCGCTTAGTATCATTGATCTCAACTCACCTATAAATAGACACAGGCTAAGAGAATACAGGATACAAAAACAAGATCCAAACATCTGCTGTATACACAAAGCACACTTTAACCTCAAAGAGAGACCTATTTGTATTTGCAAAATACGTATTTGTGTTTGCAAAAGTTGTTGAGCTGGCTCAATTGAATCAACCTTGTAGCTGCTGTGTGTGTCCATACATTTAAAAAGCTGGTATAGGGATGAAGATGTTTTATAGGTCACTAAATAATAGTTCTCCGTACTTCAGACTAAATCAGTATTCAATTTCTGCCTATTAGGGCATTCACTACCTTTCCCGAAAAGAATATGTAGGAGAGAAAACCAATAGCTCAAGGGAAAGGAAAACTGTGACATTTAACAAGGGACAAGACAAATGGTTCAACTTACTCTTAATATTACCTTGCACAGGACGAACTACCATAGTCCGAGCAGTTGCAAAGGCCAGCATTTTAAAAATCCCTCTAAAGTATTAAAAACTCCTTGATAAAAGAGTACAATCCTTGTAAGTATTCCTCTATAATAAATAAGTTCTGACCAGTTATATATTTCTAAACTTCAGTATTTCAAGTTTGAAATCTTCACCATAAAGTTGCCATTCTCTTTCTAAATATGCAAAATTTGTATTTTTCATTAATGTACCATTATACTCGATGAAATTCAGATAACTTGCCAATTTTAATTATTTGTTTGTTGAAGGTTTTCTCTCATTGGTTTTAAATAATTATCTAATATTCAGAATTTCATAAGAAACTTAGAACACCTGAGATATTAACTAGAAATTTCCAAACATAAAGCAGAATTTACCTACTCAATCTTTTGTAATATTCTTATTTTTGAAATAAAAATAACTTTAAATTATTATTTGTTTTAAGATATTTTAATTTGTAGCCAACTTAAAAAAAGGAATCGATCATGGTAATATTTAAATACATTTTAATACCTTATGAATCTTTTTGCTTAAGAGGAAAAGGGTCACTAGAATATAACATTTTTAGAGTGTATAGATTCCAGAGACAGGTTGAAGTATAGAACTCAATTATGCTCGGTTTTAAGAGGTACTATGACAAGTTTAAGAAAATTAAGTCTTGAGCATTTACAGTATATAATTGGACTGTAATATTCTTTATAAAAGATAAGTCTTACATGGGAATTTTATCCAGAGACTAAAAACAGTGGACAATACAATTAAAGACTCATAAGAATGTCAAACAAATAGTTTAAAGCCCTGAAGACTTTGTCTAAATCAGTTTTCATGATCATAGCTTCAGGGTAACATCTCCATTCCCTATTAGGTACAAACATCTTCAATATCATCTTTTCTCTATCATTATTTATGACAGTATACACTCAAGCATCTATCAGACATTCTTGCCACCACTGAGTGAATTGATGGAATACCACATTTTAAACTGTGACCAAATTATATAACAAATATTATCCCTGGGAAGTTGGACATTTGCTGTCTTAGCTAAACATGAGTGTGTAAGCAGGCCAGTCTTAGTTTAAGTTAATTACTCTGAGTCCTTGTCTTGAGTTCCTGCCTTGGCTTTATGCAAGGATAGACTCTAATTCTCTTATTTAGAAAGGATTCTTTAGAGTACCAGAACATACAGAATGAATTTCTATATATGAATCTCTCTCTCTCTCTCTCTCTCTCTCTCTCTCTCTCTCTCTCTCTCTCTCTCTCTCTCTCTCTCTCTCTCTCTCTGTGTGTGTGTGTGGGTGTGTGTGTGTGTGTGTGTGTGTGTGTGTAATCTGAGAATTTCTTACAGGCTATGGTCCAACTAAACAAAGAGAATCGAAGAGTGGTAGATTCTCGATAGAAAGTCCAAGAATACAGAAGTTGCTCAGTCTAAAAGTCTGGATGTCTCATCTGGTCTTTAGTAGACACTGGAATTCTGAAGAAGTAGGCTCTAATGCTACAGAAGGAATGGACATTTAGTAACATGAGAGCAAGTAGAAAAAGAGCAAAGATATTCTTCTTCCATGTCATTATATAGGCTTCCAGGAGAAGGTGTGGCCCAGATTAAAGGTGTGGTTTTCCTCCTGAAAATTTGGCTAAAAATATGTCTCTCCCTACCTCAAAGGTCCAAATGAGAAGTGGGTTCACCAACTTCAAAACAAGCAAAAGTTTCTCACATTTGTTACCTCTGTTTCTTTTTTTAAAATGTTTATTATTTATTTATTTATTTAATTATTTATTTGTTTATTATGTATACAATATTCTGTCTGTGTGTATGCCTGCAGGCCAGAAGAGGGCACCAGACCCCCATTACAGATGGTTGTGGGCCACCATGTGGTTGCTGGGAATTGAACTCAGGACCTTTGGAAGAGCAGGCAATGCTCTTAACCTCTGAGCCATCTCTCCAGCTCCTTGTTACCTCTATTTCTTAATTGCAGTTCATTCTAGGTGTCATCAAGTTGCTAAACAAGAATAGTCATCACAGCAACCTTTAAGTTAAATAAACGCTTTCCTCACCTAAGTTATGTTTGCTCAGCATTGTAATTGTTACAACAAAAAGAACATTGGGACTATGAGTAATATGAAAAGCATGGATTACTCATCTGATATCTGCATTTTATTATTATTTTTTAAATCCTTCTCTTATACATTGATAAAAAGAATTCTGTCTTTTCTATGCAATTTCTTATCTGTAATCACAATATTATATATTCTATGTGTGTCATTTCTGTGTTTCCTGAAGGAACTAATATCCAATGTCACTGATTCACCTAGCTTGCAACCCCACTTTCTTGGCTTATTATACTATAAGTTTCTTTTTGAATTTCATGAACTACTGCCCTCCATTCATCATACACACACACAGACACACTCGCACACACACACACACATCCCATTCATATAGATACTTAGGTCAAGCAAGACAAGTTTTCTTTTGTAAATAATCACCACTTCCTTTCTTAGTTCACCTAAGGTTCACTGGAATCTTAATTCCCTTGAACCTGAGCATTTCTTCTTCCTTGTGCAAGGTAGTCTCTGTATTTATTTAGCCCTCAGAATGATTCACTTGTCCCCATTCCATTCAATAAAGTTTACTATTGAAATCTGTGACAACTTGACTAGTATGTATCAAAACACATTAGCATGCCATGTGTACTGATATTGTTTACTTTCCTTTAATTTTTTGAAGCTGTGTTCATCTAAATCATTCCCACTATTTTTACTTGTTTGTTCTATCAGTTGTCTTTTGCTTCAGTTATGTCTTCCGCACACAGACCACACGCCATCTTTTGCACCATAAATACTGATTTAAATATTATTGTTTTTAATACTGCAGCATAAGTGCAGACACAAATACACATTTTAGCTGTTTCTAAGTTGATGTAACATTCTTTGTAAACTATTGTCCACATTCTATGCAAAATGTGATTATTTTTCTTAGACATTCTGATCTGGGGAGCTAATAATATAACGTGGCCTCTGTTTAGTCTCTGCATCCAAGATGTCATCTGTTTCCTATTGGTTAATATTATTTCTTGCAGATGACAGGAAATGCAATTCAAACTGGCTTAAACAACAATGGGCCGATTTTATTGCTTCGTGTAAGCAAATTGTGTAAATGTAAGTTTTCAGGTGCTGCTTGATCTAGAGTCTCCAATGCTATCAACAAGGCTTATCTTCTGTACATATCTTGGCTATGAAAACATGATACTGGCTTTGTTCTGAACCCCCAATATCTCAGATTTTCATTAAAAAAGAAGGCTCCATGTCTATCTTTCTTCCTTTCTGTATTTCTTCCTTCCTTTCTTTCCTTCCTCTCTCTCTCTTTTTCCTTCTTTCCCTCATTCCTTCCTTATTTCCTTTCTTTCTTTGTTTTTCTATTTCTTTCTTACAGTGGCCAAGGAAGCAGCAATATGTGTTCTACCGACTTCGTTGGCTACTCGTCACTTAGCCATCACTAAGTGCAGGAGAACTTCATGTTATTTCTTGGGACTTAAGTCTCCAATCTGGTTTCCATAACCTTGACACTAGGAATATAATCTCTTGTGAAAGATAGATAGATATTCAAAAGATGTCAAGACAATAATTTTATATAGCCATTAAAAGAATAAGAGGTGGCACAAGCACACACACACACACACACACATACACACAATCACACATCAACAGGGGTGGTATGGGGTTTACCACAAATAACATGCATGCCAAGACATCAATCACATATACTCATATCTATTACCATGTGCTCTTATTATTTTGGGCAAATAAATGAGAAAATTTTTATTTAAAGAAAATTACTAATATACTTCTTTCATTATATGTTCATTATTTTTATATATTTGAATAAAATTTTCAAACAAGGATTTTTATATTTATGTTACATAAGCCAAAGGCATGTCCAAAGCCCAGTTTACCCTTTAATAAAAAATATTTCCCACAGTTAGCTAAACTTGTAAAGTAAATAAAGAAGCTTATCTTCCATAAAATATCAGAAATGATGAACTATGTGAACTAAAGTCTATTTTCAAAGATTATAATATTCATCCAGACTGTCTGATAAAAACAGGGTTGAAAGCAAGGGTGATTGAACGATACTATACTAATTAAAAATAAAGTTGCAAGGATTCAAGCCAAAAAGCTAAATACACTAACAGAAAAACACAAGGAAACAGTAAAATTAAAAGCTTGTGGTTGGTTGGCCACAAATTTCCGGGAAATGAGAGCCCTGAGTTACTTCACATTTTCCTTATTACTCTTTGATTTGCCAGTAGGTTCTGTTTTGTTACTTGAGAAAAAACAAGTGTAAGACCAACCTCCTATAACATATATCAGGTAAATATAGCACAATGATAGGAGAGCAATAATTTTTTTTTTATTTTCACGTTAAAGAAAGAATGTTTATTTATAAGAAAGAATCCATACTTTGGACATAAGAAAGAGAAGTTCAAAACAAAGGCATAGTCAACAAAAGTAAATGCATTAAAACATTAAGAATGTCTTTTACTCATTTTTATATCAATTTTACAATATAAATTCTACATATAAATCTTGAGTCATTGAATTAATGTCATTCCCCAGATTTCACTTGATTAAAAGAACATTTTTGGGTGGGGACTGTTATCTTTCTTTCCTCCCAGAGTGTTTAGTTTTACATGAGTTGCCAGTTGGATCTACTCTAGGAGTCTAAGAAAAATCAATCATGTTCAAAGCTGTAAGTGAAGAGATCTCAAATTATACAAACAGCTTCCCAATGCCTTTGAATTTTACAGCTTTTTTATTCCAGTTGCTTAACCAGGTAAAAGATTAAATGAAGACATCATTCAGTGATATGTCCTTACTCCAGAAAAGAACAGGAACAGAATGGATTATGTTCCTGATACCTCTATATATTTACTGCAATGTCTCTGATGAATTGTTGTTAACTGATTCCATCATTCTGGAGAAAATTACAGTCGTGTTCAAATTATTGATTACTTATCATGTCACCATAGACACAATGAAACATTTTCTAAACTCTTTGAAATATTATTTAAACTCCGAATTGTTGATGAAAAATCAGAAATAAAGGAATAAAAATTGTGATTGATACTACTGAAAGGCATTCAACCCTGATAAACTACTATGGATAACAGTGAGTCTAAAATAGTATAAAAAAATAAACTGATAAATTATAAGTTAAACATATTCTAATGGCTATGCACCTTCAAAAATTCAAACAAACAAACAAAAGAATAAGTAAATAAGTAAACAAGGGCTGGTGCGATGGCTTAGTGAGGTAAGGCTCTTGGAGCCAACATTAATGACACAATTGATTCCTTCATGATGGAAGGACAGAACTGGTATTTGCAAGTCATCTGCTGACCTCCACACACAAGCAATGATATGTGTGCACCTACACATACACACACACACACACACACACACACACACACACGTAATAAATTAATGAGTATATATGTAAAAGTTACAAAAACACAACATAGAAGAACAATGAAAACGAATTGATTAAGAACAAGATGGCTCCTTGGCCTTGAGAGGGAGGGAGGGGAGGTATGGGTGGAGGGGAGGGGAGGGAAGGGGGAGAAGGAGGGGAGAGAAGGGGGAGAAGGAGGGGAGGGAGGGGGGAGGAGGAGGGAAGGAGATGGAAATTTTTAAATATAAAAAAAAATAAACCATGAGAGAGGAAAAAAAAAAGAACAAGATGGCAATTTTTAATAAAAAAATAAATAAACTGGAAAAAAAAAAGAAAAGAAGAAGAAAAAAAGAACAAGTTTAAAAATTGAATCAATACTTTTTTTTCCAATGCAAGAAAATCCTTATTGGCTTCAGTTTCAATTCTACCCCACAGCTTAAGGACTGATTCTAATTTTCCTTAAACTTTCTAAGATCTGAAGAGGAGTGGTCATTTCCAATCTCATTATATAGAACGTGGATTAATCTGAGCGCTAAAGTCAGAAAAAAATACTATAGGAAAAAATAATACATGTCAATATCTCTAATGAATGTACATATAAAATAGTCAATACAATATTGGAAAGTTGATCTCGATAATAAATAAAAAGGATCATTCACTATGCGTGAAGTTTAATACAGGGATGTAAAGCTCAATAAATATGATGTATTGCATTTTTAGAATGAAAAACATGACTAAATGAGCATGCCAGTAGATGAAAAAATAACATTAGCATAATTTCATGACTTAAACATTATAACAATGAGTATAAATAAGTATAGTAATACAAAAATACCAGAAATATTATAGATCTGGTTTCTCTAACAGATTTTGTATTTGGCTTTTGGAAACATAGTTTGCTAAATTAGTTAATAAATATTTAGAAAAAATAGAAGTAATAATTTTTCTTAGGCACTCTGAAAGCATGATTATACTAAATCATGACCTCTGACATCTGAGGCTGATTCACAGGTTCTTCAGTACGAATTAGGAGTGTTTCATTTTCCCATGTAATACTGAGCCTTCTTTTTAACATTAGTACAACCAATATATTATCTTCTGCTTAACACTTTTTGTTTCTGGTTGTACTGTGGGATTTCAAGGCAAAGATTTATTTCTATATTTTTATTAACATATAGAAATCTCTGGTTTTTTACTAATATTGATTGACTAATACTTTAAATGTATGAACAAAAGACATTGTGATTCTAACATTACTTATTTCTACATTTACAGGGAACATACATATTTGATTATTTTACACTTTTACTTAGGAATCATATATTACCTTTCAGATTAAGGTATCAGTTAAAAATCTTCATTTTAATATTGTACAGAAAACAAACTTCAAGTGTTTTTCCTGCACAATATGTTTTCACATTTTTTTGCCTGTTCTGCTAGCAAAGCATAATTTCTAGGGAATAAGGGAAGATCATCAGATATTCATTATCATGCTAAAGGCAGAGACATTGGGGTCTGCACATGCCATGACCTACTTATTCCCTTATAGAACTTAGAAAAGTCGATTTTTCTCTCTTGAGAATTAACGTCAAGTATCATACATTTTAGATAAAATATATATTTTCAATTTGGCTTGGATTAATTTTATGATACTCAGTAGAAATACATGTCCATTTAGTGAATATCAGCATTATAGTGAATAAGTTCTACATTATTTTTAATGGTAACAATTTCTTCATTCAAACGAATAGAGTAGAACATGAGGAAATGGAAAAAGGGTCATTATAATTAAAGGGACTGCATGCTATCCTCTCAAACACAGTGGTAAATAAACAATAAGTAATTGAGGTGGAACTGTATAAGAGAAACAAGCTGCAAGAGTTCCGGGTTAGCACTATGTTCCCAATATAAGCAAATAAGAAAATGGTAGCAGCAGGATTATTTTCATATATTAATTCATATTTTTCTGCTCAGAGCATCATTTTATAAGTTATTGTAATTTATTTCCAATCATTATTTCTCAGCTTCACAGATTACATAAAGTTAAAAACTAGTTACAAAGTATAAACGATTTTCTATTCATGGTGTATCTGAGAACTATTTAAGGTTCCTTACATTTGAGGGATTACGTTATCCAAGTCTTAGTCTCAAAATATACATATTTTTTCTGACAAATCCTTACTTTAAACAATATAATTACAGAAAACTTTTTTTAAAATTTATAATAAATCCTCTTAGAGAAAAATACAACCTCACACCTCTTTCCTTTTTGGTTACATCTAAAACTGGAATTTCAAATTGTCTCATGATTTCATTCCTGTTGCTTGCTCCACCTAGATTCTTAGTTCCTAGCTCATTCCCATGGAAATAATTACATTCCCCCCTCATCAATTTTATCACTTAATGGCAAAGTATTAAATTACCTGAGGAAAAATAGGACTTTAGAAAGTTAAGTCCTTCTTCAGTATGTGTGCCACCATGTGCTTAAAATTGCTTATGGTTTAAATGCAAAGCTTGGCATACACAGGCAAACAAAGAACAAAGAAGTGTGTTGTTGGGCTCTGGGGCACATTGGCCTCTGAGAATGGACTTTGAGGAATAAGCTTATAGAAATTCTTTCTAACCGAGGTTATATGCATTCCCTCCTGCTGTTTTATCCCCTGGCCTTGCTTATACATTTGAATCATTGTGTGCTTTAGTCACATAAGTTTAGTTGGATGAGGAAGCCCACACCATGTCTCTTTCATATATGAAATGTTGGACTTTGTTTTTAGGACTTACTTCTTACATTAAAATTTATAAAATAGCAGAGCATCTTAAAGGCTTAAAATGATTTAACATAATATGAATGTTGCTTCCTGAACCACATTCAATTGTGACAAGTTGTTCAAATTTACATCTTCCTCCTCATCTCAGTGACTTACATCTGCACAAAGTGTCTCCAAAGAGCAGAAATACATCCCATAAACACATGTGAGAAACTGTGAGTTTGGCTACAATGAAGAACTATCATAAGGAATATGGGCAAGATGCCCAGCATTCTTCAGAGACACCTGAATTCTGTTTCCTTTGCAGTGTGCAAAGTTTCCAAGTCTAGTCAATCACTTTATGATTTAAACTTAATTAAGTACAACATCAAAATTGAAAATGTCCCCATAATGTTGATGTTTTTCTTTTTGTAGCTGTATCTCGATGGGATGGGAATTGTATTTCTCGATGGTCCCTAATTCATTTTGTTGTAATAAATAGTTCCGTAATTCCACTGGCTAAATATCACAAAGGTTTGTGTTTGCTGACATCATATTCCATCTGTGGTTCAGCTTCTTTCTGGACTGCAATCTAAAGACATATTCACCATCTGTAGAATGCCTTTCTCATGGCAGAGAATTAGCTGTAGAAGACCATATGGCCTCTTTTTTTTTCTTTTTGAAAATCTCTTCTTGGAAGGGCACAGTCTTTCCTTATAAACTATTAGCTATAGCAATTAGCATGAGTCCTTTGAGTGCAAATTGAGCAAAATTACCTTCATATATATATATGTGTGTGTATATATACATATATATGTATATATATACATATATATGTATATACACACACACACACATATATATATATATATATATCTTGTGTAAGCAAGGTAAGAAAGAAAATGGGTTACTCTTGTTCTTAGAAAGAGATAGCAAATTATAGTAAAAGTAATACAATGTACTATATGAGCTAAATCATATACTGAGTTTGCTGTGTTTTTTACCAAGAATAATTCCTATCTTCTGGTAGTGGCCTCATTTATTCATGGTTACTCTAAAAGTCATAGATATTTGTATAATATGTACATGAAGTATATTAGATAATTGGGATAATGCAGTCTTCAAACTGTATTATCCCATGTTGTTTCTTCTTTGTCTGGCTCCCAACTCTCTCAACTCCCTGACTCCACCCTCTCTTCTTCCCAACAAGGCTTGTCTAACTATTGGCCAATCAACTTTTTATTAACAGTGAGAGCAACACATATTCACACTCTCTCTTCAACATAATATTAGTAAGTAGAACACAATGAAATTCTTTTAAAATGTCAAGATAGTGACCTAATTACAACGAACAACAGATCTAAATAGAGAAATCTCAGGCAAAAGAAAAAAAAACTAGCTCTTCAACATCTTTATTTATCAATTTAACTTCTATGACATTCCTTGTCACCAATGTCAGAACATCTATCATCAAAAAAAAAAAAAAAACAAACAGGTGACAGCAAATGCTGGTAAGGAAGTGTCAAAATGAAATGGATATTCACTGTGGGTCACAGTATGAATTTGTGCAGTAACTCTGGAAATAAATGTGAGTATTAATCCAAAGTCTAGAAACAAGATATACCACGTCTGAGAATATTCCCAAAGATTGTCTGTCTGCCTGTAGATATACTCCCTCATTCATGTGGATTGACAGTATATTCACACTTAACTAGGAAACAGAATCACCCTAGATGTCAATGAACAGAAGAATGAATAATGAAAACGTGATGGCTATACACGTATGGAATACAAATGGATTTTGACTAAGATACAAAGAAATCAAACTTACTAACATTTGAGAAGTATTTTGTGGATATAACACAACTATTGCAGTCATGATTCCACAGTATCGGAGCTCACCAATATTAATCAATCATGAATTGGAGAGGGGATCATAGGGCCTATGCCTTCCTTACCATCTGTTGGCTACTATTACATTTACAAGAAGAGTGCCTTGTTTTCAGTCAAGAGTCCACAAATTAGTTAATCAAGTTCTCTTGGACATTTCCAGTCTGATGGTCATCCAAACGGCCCTTGTGAGAGTCACAAAGCAAATAAACCATCAGTGTGAGATAGGGACTTGTAATGAAGGAAGGGAGATTGGAAATTGGCCATGAGGATAATCAGAATAACTTATACATGCATGAAATTGTCATAGAGCACATTTAACAAAATATAATAAAAAATACCTTTGTCTGTGGGACAAAACTACAGCACTTCTTTGTTGAATTGCATTTGCTCTGGTCTCTCCAAGGCTAGAGTCAAATAACTTATGAAGTATACTCCTCTTCATGGTTGGATGCAACAGGATCTGTCTGATGGTTATCATTAACTGTCAGTTTGACACAATATAGAGTCATCTAAAATGAGAGTCTCCATGAGTGATTGTCTAGATTGATTTGGCGCAGCACTGGTGAACAGTGTTACATAAATAAACATGGATATGCCTTCCTTGGGGGAACTATTGACTAGGCAGGGGATTCTGAACTGTATAAAATAGATAATGTAAGCTGAGCCCTGACACATATGCCATCATTTCTCTTCTCTGTGAATTTACAGTGATCAGTTGCTACACATTTTTGCTGCCTTGATTTCCCTGCTGTGGTGGACTGATAGGCCTTGAGGTGTAAGTTAAACACCTTCTTATAAATAAATAAGTTTTATTCACCATATAAGCCAAAACCAATGAAATAGATTAAAACAGGGGAAAGAAGAAAAATAAGATCCGTTCAGAATTCACATGTTATTAGGTTTCCTTACTTGAAGATAAGGATATTGCCCATCACATGGTCATTTCATACTCTGTTGCTAAGACGCACTCCTAAGATCAGCGTGATTTCCTCTGTGTAGCTCACATTTCTCCACAGCCTTTAAAATGATTAAGCAAATATGAAACACTGCTTCAGTAGTTGTCACTAAAAATGATAAGGACTGCAGATGTGGAAAAAAATTTGTGTGTTAGAATTCCCAGAAATTTCTGGGCCTCTACATTTATTCAGCTTTTCTGTGTCAGGTAAAAAGTAACGTTGAGAATGGCTTGATCATAATTATGTTTAAAAGACTAAATTAGCTGGTAGTAACATTGAGGATAGATCATAGGGCAATAAGAGATGTAAAATAGAGTTGATAAAGAATTGATTGTCTTCTGATAATACCTTAATATAGGTAAAACTAATTATTTCTCTCCAGATTGTTGAGTAGAAGATAAACAGGCTTTTACACGTGACCTCCATGATCTTACCTTAGGAAAGGAAGGATTTATACATCCCAAGAAGACCATCAATGAATTAATTTTATTCTCATCATTCTCGTCTGCATTTTGAATATATATTTCAAAAGAATGGAAATTCCACTCAATACATTGCTAAATGTGTGCTTGACCGTGAGATATTCTTTAATCAACAGGACAGAAATATTTAAGAATTTGTGCTTACACATCTGAGTTGTCTTTGTTCTTTACCCGAAACTCTGCATCTCTTAGGAAAGCTTGCCCAATGAGGTTTCCAGGTGCTGAGAAACGTACCCTGAATTATACACTTTGTCCCTCGTAATTACTACACAAGTTCTCAGAGTAAGACCAACCTTGCTAATGAGTAGTCCACTTGGATGGAGGAACAAGTTCATCTCAGAGCATTAGAATAACTATTAAGGAATTTTCTTCAAACTGACAACCAAGCCACAGGAACACTCCCTAAACACTTTGCTCCTGCCATCACTGATGTTCATAGATGAAGAAAAGAAAGTAGACACCAGCCCAACTTATGCTCTTCAAATGTTGGAAACTGAGCTTGAATCTCCAACCTACGGGGTCATATGTGATTGCAACCTCAGACAACCTAGCCCAAACAACTAGCATGGAATATTAACTAATGCAATTAACAACATATACTTTTCCTACATAAATAAATCAAATCCTTTTCTTTCTCTCCTTATCTAGTTTAATGTTATATGAATCATATATTCTATAATATAATTTATAGAATATAAAATATGATCCTTTGTATTGGCAGTGACATTATATATCAAAGAAAACTCTATTGTCTGATTGCTAACATGCTAAAGTCATTCTTTGAAGATAGTATATGTATCCTGTGGTGGTTTGACGGACAATGACCCCTGTTCGCTCATATATTTGAATGCTTAATCACTAGGGAATGAACTTGATTGAGATGGTTAGGTGTAGATGTAGCCTTGTTTGAGGAAGTGTGTTAAGCACACAACCGGCCCAGTCTCAATTCAATCTCTCTCTCTCTCTCTCTCTCTCTCTCTCTCTCTCTCTCTCTCTCTCTCTCTCTCTCTCTTTCTCTCCCCCTCTGTCTGCTGCTCATATATAAGGATGTAAAGCTCTTGGAACTGCTCCAGTTTCAGGTTTGTATCTTCCCACCATAATTATAATTGCCTTACCCTCTAAATCCTCCACTTAAATGCTTCCTTTTATAAAAGTTGCTTTGGCCTTGGTGTGTCTTCACAGCAACAAAGCAATTACAAAAAAAAAAAAACCTGTCCTGTTCATTTCAAACTATATTATAAACTGCATTCAGAAGAAAAATAATCAAATTCAAAGGATATTGGCTTCAGTTTATGGGAATCATTTTCTTTAGCAACAGAATAATATTTGTATAAATAGAAACAAAATATTCCAGTTCCATAGAGTATTCCAAGTAGAAAACAAATAGTTGGTTACCTATGAATAAACTTAATAACATTGTATTTCTGTCTCTATTCATGCTTATGTGGAGTGCCATTATTTAAAATTTGGTGCAGAACATTTATTAGATCAAAAAATAGACTATTCATCATAACATCTGCTTTGCCTAAGCCTCAGCAAATGGCACTGCTTCAGAACACTCCTGAAATTAGGCTGCATGGATCTGGTAATGAGCACCTGTGATCTGGATGACACTGAGCCAGTAATATCATCTTTCTACATCCTATTTTCACTTTAGTAGGATGGAAATAAAAATTTTTCAGTAGAGTACACAACTCTACTCTTGGTGATGACTCCTTTGTGGTAACATAAAAGAGGGGAATTATGTTATAAATCTTAAGATGAATTGTTCTTAGTGGATAACGAACAAAATGGCCCAGAAACACTTAAAGGCATGCTCAAAATCTTAACCATCAGGGAATTGCAAATTGAAGCTACTTTGAATTTTTGTCTTACATCTATGAGAATGGCTGAGATCAACAGAGTAACAGCTCATGATGGTGAGTGTTTGGAGTAAGAGAAAACTCCCCCACTGCTAATGTGAGTCCAAATTTATACAGCCATTAAGGAAATCAGGGTGGCGGTTACTGAGAGAGATGCCCCTCAATTTAACCCAAGATCCAGCAATATCACTCTTGGGTACCCAACAAACACTTTATTCTATCATAGAAATAAACTTGATCAATCATGTTTATTACTGCCCTTTTAATAATAGCCAGAAAATAGAAATAACCTAGATGTCCCTCAACACACTAATGGTTAAAGAGAATATGGTACATTAACACAATGGAGTACTACTCAGCTGTTTAAAAAAATGTCATCATGAAATTTGTCTCAAATGGATAGAGCTATAAAAAATCATCATGGGTTAGGTATCCCAGATCTAGAAAGACAAATATGGTATTTTTTCACTTGTATCTGGATATTCGCTGTTATGTCAATGGTAACTAAAGTATGATCTGTTGAACCACAGAGGTCAGGTTTAGAGTAAGGGACTACAGGGAGCAGTTAGTTCTCATTTGGAAGGAGAAATAGAATAAATAATTATGGAGGGGTGGGAATAAGAATATGGTTAGGGGGAGGAGAGAGAGTGCTGTGAGGGTATATGTGGAGAAACAGCTAGAATTTATAACCATTTGAGGGGTACTAGTAAAACCTAATGCCACATAAACTTCCTAAAATATACACATATATGAAGGTGATATAACAAAATCAACCACTTCATGGGGGAGAGAGTATTATCCTTGTCACCACACAAAGCTTTCATACTAGGATAGGGTTATGTCTAATTGAGCTGATGGCCAAATGGTTCCCTACTGTAACCCACCCCCCAAAAAATAAAAGTAAAAGACAGCCTTTTACCAAGACCTGAGATTGCTTTCCACAAATTGACAGAAAGGCACCATTGTTAAAGAAAACACCTAAACAATTTATTGAACTTGGAGAACGAGAGCTGGTGCCTAGAAAGAGCCATCACCCCTTTATTATAGAATCATTTCTCATAGAAGAAAAACAAAATAGTCATAGCTTAATTTTCTATTTTATTTTTTGTATTTGTATAATATGTAGCAAATAAGCTATATAAATTACACATGTCCTAGAAAGAAATTATTCATATTTAAGTTAAAGGCACATACAACTTTTATAGATACTTTTCGGATATATTTTAGAAAATAAACTGACTGTATTTCTTCTAGTCATGTAAAAAATACTTTCATAAAAAAGCATCTGAAATTTTAAAGTAACACAATTGAGCTCTTAAATTAGGTTTTTATTGTTATTCTTTATCATGAAATTGCAGCCACATTTTGAAATATCTTTATGTAGTAAACAGCCCTGGAAGATAACTACAAACCATTTGAAGAAAATTACAGCAAAAATACAGTCCATTTTGCTTCGCAGTAAAATTATTGTCACCTCTGAACTTACTTCCTTTCAGAATGCTTTAATAAATATAAGCCGTGTTGAAGTTTGACTTCTTGCTACCTTTGAAACCTCAGTTCCTACTTCTCCATCCTTATTTTCTGCCACTTCAGAGTAGAAGCCACAGCTCACTGTTGTGCTACACAAGATGAAGGCTGACCTAGGATGACTGGTACAAAGTGGTACACATTCTCTTTTTATAAAACTGGTCAGGTAGACCTGTGGCTAGAGAGGTGGATGGAATCCATGAGGTCATTCGGGGATTTAGAGTCTTCATCCATTTGTTCTTGACATTCATTTCCTTGGACTCTCACAGGAACCAAACTGAGCTAAAAAGAATCAGGAAAAAGAAAGATTTCCAGAAATCAGGATATCAGGTGGGAAGTGTCACAAATAGCAGTGTTAGCAGGGGAGACTGAACTTTAGTCAGGTAAGTGGGAAGCCTTCAGGTGTTTAGCTACATCATTCATTTCATAGAATCTTCAAATCGTCGGAATGGACAAGAAGAGTTATTTTAATTTAATTTCTGCACCTGGGTATATTCTATTGCGATATAACTTCATTTTATACATTTAATTTCTTTCTGAATTGTTTATGAGACTAAAAATTATTATAGTGGGTTGATTTTTTTAAAACTTTTTATTTCTGTCTGAATTATTAAAAGACAAAATTTTCACAAAGTGTTGAGTTTTTGCATCTATATGGGTTCTAAACCATGATCTTCAGAGAGAGCATCTCCTGTGACATAGATTGCAAAGTTGTGTCAGGTACAGAGATCTTAACAGCTTCATTTCATGAATGATACTCTGATGCCCAGGCAAAATCAAACCATTTTCTTGCAATGTAGCTCACGATGAAACTAGGACCAGAATAACCTTTCTTTTATTTTTGGCACAATTGAGTTTTAAGTAAGCCAAGCTATGCTGTGGGTCTGCCCTAACATGGAAATCATTAATTGGAAAACTAAACATTAGGCATTTGAATGACACTATATTTATTGTGCCTGTTTTTGTTTCTTATGTTATACTTCAAAGGCTTTCTTCCGGACCATGATGCATCTTGATGACAAGCAGAACTTTCTTTTTCTTAATTTAGCATCATCTCAGAACATCCAGTTGTCTGTATTCTGGAAAACATTGCTAGCTTCAGATATCACAGTGTTATTTGGTAGTCTCAAGATTGAGTGTGATGATTCACCACGTAAGAAATCCAGATCATCTTCTTCAGAGGCCTCCAAGGGGACGGATGAAGGACATTCATCCTCAAAAAAGCCAGAAGATTCTAGAAACAGAAACACTGATGAGGACGACAGTACTTCAGAGTCCGAGCTCTGGAAGGGTCCCCTGCCAGAGACAGATGGAAAGTCACAGGAAGAAGAATTTGATGATTATTTTCAGGACTTGTTTCTGTGAACTGGGAGAGAGCATCATTCCTTGGTGAGGAAGTGTACCGTGAAACTCCGTGAACTTGTCCGTGCTATTGAGTCTGGACACCAGGACAGACTGTTTCAGACACTTCCTCCTTCGCTCATGTAGCATCTCAGTCGCTTTTCTACAAATCTGTTTTGTCCATAGCTCTCCAGTATATGATACACTGTTTTAGGTGACATTTGAACATGAGTGATTGGCAGTAAACTGTAAATAAATTATTTCATGTCTAATATTAAAAAAAAAAATTGGCATTTTTAGTATAGAACAGCATGGAAAATGCTCTAACAATAAATACAAGTTTCTTTGTGACAAATTTAAGGAATACACTAGAAAAAAACCATAGCATGCCAGTTGCTGGAGAAGGAGATATTGACTTTTGTCAGTAAGATAATATGAAAAAGATTAGTGGGGACAGATTCCAGAGTTAGGCACATTTTGTCGATATAGTTCCACATTTAGCTATTTTGTCATTTTTGTGATGCGTTCTTCTTTTTCAAGTTTGAGTGACCACATCTGTAAAGTAAGACTACTCTTAGAATAATGTCTTCATAAAATCATTTACACACATCACATCATGAAACTGATTAAGTATGTAGTCATATATAGAAATTATTGCTGTCCCTCATTATGGAGCCGAGTGACGAATAAGACATGGGTGTAACTAATATGATATGGTAGCTGACACAATATAGTTAAGTAGTTTTGCTTAAAGTAGTTAATTTTAAGATGGTCAATAAAATGATTCATTCTCTGGAACACAGGCATTTGAAACCCAAATAAGTTTTCTATTTTTGCATGGGAGCAGGGAAGCATATATCCTAATTAAGGGAGCCATCTTAGGATTATTAAGAGACTTGACTCTAGAGGGGTTCCCAGGTTTCTAGGGAGACGCCCCCAGCTAGTTCCGTGGGCAGCTGAGGAGAGGGAGTCGGGAAAGGCCAGATCTTATAGCCATACTGATGATTATCTTGCATATCACCATAGAACCTTCATCTGGCGATAGATGAAGAAAATGACAGAGCCCCACACTGGAGCACCGGACTGAGCTCCCAAGGTCCTGACGAGGAGCAGAAGGAGGGAGAACATGAGAAAGAAAGTCAGGACCGTGAGAGAACCTTCATCTGGCGATGGATGGAGACAGAGACAGAGCCCCACATTGGAGCACCGGACTGAGCTCCCAAGATCCAAATGAGGAGCAGAAGGAGGGAAAACATGAGCAAGGAAGTCTGGACTGTGAGGAGTGCTCCCACCCACTGAGATGGTGGGGCTGATCTATTTGGAGCTTACCAAGCCCAGATGCACTGGGACTGAAAAAGCATGAGATAAAACCGGTCTCCCTGAACATGCGGACAATGAGGGCTGCTGAGAAGCCAAGGACAATGACACTGGATTTGGATCCCTCTACGCATACTGGCTTTGGAGGGACCTGGCCTGTTTGGATGCTCACCTTCCTAGACCTGGATGGAGGGGGGAGGAACTTGGACTTCCCACAGGGCAGGGAACCCTTACTGCTCTCTGGACAGGAGAAGGAGGGGGCATGGAGGGGGAAGGGGGGTATTTGGGAGGCGGAAATTTTTAATAAAAAAATACTAAGAACAATAACATAATTTTTTAGTTAGTCTACATTGTGCCTAAGGCAGTATCACAAAACTTGAAAGGCCACCACCTCCCCAGGGGAAAACAGGCAATGTCAGAAGGATAATCACAAAGACATGCACAAACTGGCAAATCAAGCAGAAAGCAAATATATGTGAGGGGCTATTTTTAGGATGAGAAAAATGAAAACCCTTTTAGCTCAAAGTCCAGGTGTAAGATAAAGAAAAAGAAGAGAGAAAACTTAGCTTTTGCTTGTATGTCTCTGAGACTGACACATTTTTATCTACTACTTTTATGACTGAGCTAATATCAAACCTTCAGCAATTGTAAGCATCTTTATCAGAAACAGCATGGAAGAGATTTTTCACATAGACAGAGGCTAGTTTACTCAGCTAGCTGAGAACATCATTGTTGGCTGAAAACATTTTATAGGAATGTTGCTATTTCTGCCATCTGTCAAGCTAAATTGCTATTAGAATCTAGTTACATTGCTGTAGAATTACAGGACAGAATAGGGATTAACCTTGTCTCCAACTTGTAGATCCAATTTAGATGAAGGACCACGAGAGGATTAAGTGTGACTATCTTTTTGAAATAGTTTAAGAATCTGATTTGTATATACAGATTTAATGTGAATGTGAGAACATTGCACCAAACATTAAAAGAAGTAAAGATAGGAAGATTTGATTATTATTAAAATATGGAATACATTTTAGGGTTCAAAAATATTTGCTCATTATTTTCAGTGTTTGCGAACATGTCTGTATATACATTCCATTTGTGTTGAGTGCTTGGAGAGACCAGATGAAGGTAGTGGATGCAATGTGACTGGAACGAACAGGGAGTTGTCAGCTACCATGTGGGTAGTGGAAACTGAACTAAGGTTTTCTGCAATAGCAAGATATGATCTTCACCACTGAGCCATCTGTCCTGTTCCTTGATATCAATTTAGGTCATTTTTACTTGTTAAATGAATGCTAAGTGATTACATCTTTATCTCGATAACATGTGCTGTGAATTTAATTATTTAATTATTTCATTTTAGCTGGCTTTATGATTTTTTATAGCAAAATCTACAATCGCCAACGCGAATCTTATACATACGTAGTCTTATTCAAGTATGTTGTAACTGTTAATGTTAAATTCTGTATAGATACAGAAATAGTTCATAAATATTTAAAAGTAAATATAAATTGAATATAAATTTTTAGGCTTAATCAAAGCAATTTGTTTTATTCTAGAGTTATAGGCTCAGAAACCTTTTGCAAGTGTTTAAATATTGACATATATATGTGTGTGTATATATTATCATATATATATACACGTATGTATGTGTATATATATGCATGTGTGTGTACCTTTATCATGTCAATGATGCATTTCCCCTTTGTTGTTGAGTTGCTACTAAGTCATCCTAGAAGTTTAGAATATCATGGGAAGAAAAGAAAAAGTATAATTCAATGTCTGGAACTTACAAGACTATAATATTTATTATATGAACACTCTGCAAAACATTGATTCATATCTACTTCAATCCTCAAAAACTAATTCATAGATTTTGTAGTTTTTAAAGTAATCTTAAAAGTCTCTTTCTAAATATCACAGAAATTGTCTATACGTATACACACACACACACACACACACACACACACACACACACACACACACACACAAATTCCAGAGTAGCCCTGCAGTTGGTATTGAGAGGGCCAGGGTATGGGCGGTGGGGCGGTGTGTGGGAGGCACGGGTATGGGCAACAAACCAGAGCCTTGACAGGCTCTCCTAGTAGCCCTGATAGAGACTAGAGCCATGAGAGGTTTCTAATAAATAGCCCCTGCTAGCGACCCGGCCTTTGTTTCAATTTATTAGAGGTGGTTGGAGCTCAGCAAAGAGTTCTCAGAGAAAACTGCACCTCAGGGGCAACCAATCAATAGATGCCCCCTTGGCCTTCTGCTGTCTTAGCAAATGATCACACCTGCTGGCTCAGCAGATGACCACAGTCTCCTGATAACTAAAGATAGCTTTCCCAATCCTGCCGCTGAAAGGTCTCTAACGACTCTGAACTTCCACCAATCAGCACCCAGACTAATTTTTCCTCCACGAAACAGCCCCAGATTAATACCTCCTTTCTGGGATTCCCCTAAGTCCAATTAAAAAGAGCTTACAACCTTCTCTGGGGGGGGGGGGTCGCCATGCGCCATCCAAACGTTGGAATTGATGAAGCACTTTGTTTATTACATACGTGACACTGTTGGTCTTGGCGACTTTTCTCGGACCTTAGTAGGTTTATTGTTCCTTTGTCAATAGTCATTGGTAGATAGCATTAGGACAAGTTCACCTTGGAAAAGTCCCATGGTTTAGTTAGCATAGAAGAGCAATTACACAACGAAGAAGATGGATGCCCGCAACAACATGTGACTGTCATCGTTTTTATAATTGTTTACTTTTATATAATTTAATAGTTATATTTAATTAGTTATCCATCGATGTCATCTGCATGCAGCGACTTGCATATGTATTAATGTGCATGTTTCTCTCTATTTTCTGATAATTTTATACATGAGCTCTGTATTTCCACCTATCGTTTTCCCTCACAACTCTTCACATGATGCCTCATTTTTCCCTAAATTCATGACATCTTTATTACTGTGTCATATATGTGAGGATATGAATAAATATATATGCACGTATACAATCTCATGAGTCCATTTGTGAAAATATGTAACAAGATTATAAAGTATGAGTTAGTAATAATTTTATTTCTTATTATTAAATTTATGGAGTATAATGACGTATGTTTTAACTGTCTAATAATTCCTCTGGTAGAAATGAAGGTCAGCTATGATATTATTATTTCAGTTGATTACTATAATTTTCTATTCATTGTCCTTTTCCTTTTTCAGCAGGATATGCGAATGATAGTACAATTTCGAGACAGGGAAATTTCTGCCCTAATTATATTTCCTAAATATACTGAAAGTCACAGTTTATTCTCAGTTGCATTGATATATGATTTAATCTTACCCGGGGCAGTCATTAGCTAAAGACAAAAGTTTAATTTAAACATGACATGAAAGATTTCAGAAGAAAAATTAAAAGAAGCCACATATGATGTATTGGAGATAATACGACTCAATGCTAAAAATAGTCAAGTTGCTGTGGCAATTCAAGCAAATGCATTGGAATCCATGTTCCACATTGTAGGATACTCATTCTACCACTTGATCACAGTCTGGAATAGGGCCAAGTACAGGGTATATAGGCCCAGGACATAGTTTGAAGTAAACAATTTGTTGACCAATGCTGTTACAAAATTGACTAGCGTTGTTCTTCAATAACAGAAGAACAACCACCACAGGTTTTTTAGTTGAAAAATGATACAGTTTTCAGGACTGTAAAAGCCTTCAAATTTTTTTTGAAGATGAAGTAAATAATCCCAAAATGAATATTACAGCTAAAAGCATTCATTTGATTTTTCAATCCTATACATTTCACAGATATTTTTCCCTCAACTTTGACCATTTTAACTGCTCAGTGTAATTCAAAGTGGATTCTCTGAGTGAGTTTGCAAGAAAAATGTTATTAGAGACAAATATAAGTTGATCTGTGATTGTCTTAAGAGCTCAGGAAATTGTGAACATTGGAGTATACATTATTTGCTTTAAGCCAGAAACTAACATGCCATCCATTAAATTAGTCAAATAATATACCTAAGGAACAAAAATCTAGAAAAGCAGTAATGCCCCTAATCCTCCAAATTTTACTGTTCATGAGATTCCATGAAATAAAGAGAATAATCATTGTTCTATTATTAAAAGTATCTACAATACATAACATCTAGAGTTAAACTTAATCTATAGAGACACATGAACATCAATTTTTTTATTATTTAACATGTGTATACCAAAAATTAGAGTTAAATTTATTAATCTCTTCCATTCACAACAGTTTGTCCAAGAGGAAACACAATTTTACTATTTTCTTTTTTTAAACTAATTTGAAAATTCATTAAGTATAACAGGGATTGGGGAAGCAGAGCTGATACATAGATTCTGTTATTGTAGACATTCTGGGTCTTTAGAAAGTAGCTCAGGAGGTTGCTATGTTATTAGACTTTTATCATTTTCTTGGACTTATAATTTGTGTGTTATGTATGATAAAACAAGTTATCAAATATGCTAAATATTATTTCTTTGTATTCATTGTTAATTATTATTTGAAAATATCCTAGTGAAAATGTGAGGAAAATAGTTTTATGTAATCAGTAGTAATGAAAATCTTAATTTTCATATGTGAGAATGTACATGTAATCCAAATAAGGCATGAATAAGATTGCTCCCTGAGAATGTGAGAGAAATGAGTTAAGGATTTTCTTCAATCCATGAAAATAATAAAGATGCACTATTGTTTAATGCTATTTTAAAAATTACCATTTATTTTGCTGATAGAAAAGGTTAAATGATATTTAAAGTTGGGAAGAATGTACTCATTTAAGAGAAATTTATATATTGTTTGCCAAAGTGGGGCTAAAAGATTCATATGCATGCTTTTCTTTCATGCCCAACTGTAGTGCTATTATGTAATTAAATAGCATTACTCCTTGATGACTTAATAGCAATTAGCACATGCTTTTCAATAATCGACTTAGCTGGAAAATAATAAAGACACTCTGTTAGAGCCATAAGATCCTAAAAGGAAAACAAAAAGTAATTAGTTCCTTTCAATGTGGATGTTTACTAAACTGATCCATTTACATATATTACCAAAATTGAAAGCATCAGCCAAAACATATAATTTAATTCAGTTGTTACAATGAATATTTTGATAAATTATTATGTTAGTAGATCATAGAATCAGTGTTCAGACAGAGTATTATTTAGTTTAAAAGTAATTCTAGATTCAACTGTCAGATATCTAAGTAATTCATGTACAGAATGCAAAAATTTAGAATTGAACTTTAAAATATGTGTTTAAAATAAGATTAATAAATTATATTCCATCAAATTTAAAAAAAACCTGAAAGGCTTAATGATGCATAGATCCCCAAAAATGTTTAGTTTTTAAAGACCTATTTTATTTTAGAAAATCAGTAGACTTTATGTCTAGATCTATTTAATTTATACAAATATTTACTTGTGAAACTGAGAACAACTTCATATTATTTTAAGTAAAAATATTTTTTAAAACTAACATATAATGAGTATGTCAAAGTAGGATTTATGTTAGATACACTAGTAGTCCAAGCATTAAACAACAGCAATAGACTGTCCAGCATCTCTTCCAAGACCCTGCTTTATCCCCTTAAGAAAATATCATTAGGTCAATTCTACTCTCAGAGTAGGAAGGATGGGCTTTGGCAAGTATGAGTATTTACGTTTATAATTTCCCAACTTGGTGAATCCAACAACAATATCAAAAAGGAAAAGCACTCTGTTTGATAATTCTAGAGAAATCCTTAGACTTGATTCTTGTTGGTTTTTTGCTCTGTGTGTGTTCTCAAACATATCACTGTGTGAATGCCTCCTCACAGATGTGACTCAGTAGAAGCTGCTTAACAAATCATTTAAAAGGACAAGAACCATTATTAGCAGCCAGAAAAACAAGAGTAAAACCAAAAATCTGGTTATAAATGAAGACAAGTATAACCTCTTCATGTGTGTCACAATTTAAAAAGGCCAGACTGTTACTGAGCATCTACTAATTGTAAGTTCGCTAAATACATGTTTAGATTATAAGGAGTTTCAATTTGAATATAATAACACAAACGCCTTGTTGTTTGTACACAAACGCCACGTTGTTTGTACTTTCTATCATCTCAAGGCTTTCTCACGTATTTCACTCAAAACGGGTCATCTTTGTAAAACATACATCTGCAAAGATCAATAGCCGCCATAGAAATAAATTTTATATATTTATTCAGGAAAGAAAAAATTACCAGGGTGGTGAGATCATTATGTCCCTTATTGCCAAGGTTGAAGAACTGAGATACATTTGTGGATCTAACATGAAAACTCTGACATTTGAAATATGCTGTTTGATCTGTGTATTCTCTACACACATACATACTTACACACATAAACACTCACATACACACACTCATAATCACATTCATACATACACTCACATACACACAAACAAACAGAAATAAATACACGCATGCTATTGTAATGGATAATTCAACCAGTATCTGTACTAGGAATTTGTTTTAGTCTAGAGAAGCATATAGTTTACAAAAATATTGCAACAGAACCAAAGACATCTTCCTGAAAGGAGACTTTAGAGTATTGGGCTAGCCTGGGGCTAGGTGGAGAATGAGCCCAGAGAAAGTGGGAATTTTACATCCAAGACATCCTAAACTTGTGAGATATAAACAGCTTAACCTAGCATCTGAAGAAGGAAGTATATTGAAGCTTGTAGGGAAAATTGTTTCAGACAAAGAAAATCACACAGAATTAAGAGCTAAGCGGGTTATTTGTGAAACTGGAAAATCTCTGTATACTAGGACACGGCAAAGCAGTTCCAGGACAATGAGGATAGAGATTAAATCTCTCATACACATTTGGTCAGTTTTCACTGCTGCTGATGTATCAGAAGTCCACTTTACATTCTCCATTTCTTTATACCTCAATAATTAACTTGGCAGGAATTTTTCTTACCATTTCTAATGGCCGTTTCAACATTATGGTTCATGATAACAATTCTAATGTTTTTTTTTTTTATTTCTAGCCCCCTTAGCTAGTATTTTGCTTTTACTGTATTTTAATTAATAACGCTATATTTGGAATGATTTGTATCACGATCTCTCTTTCAATACTCTTCCACTCTGACTTCCTTCTGCGAAGACCATGCTGTTCCCTCATGTTCTCATCTCCCATCCCTTCCACCTCACCCTGCCTCCTTCCCACCCCGAGTTTACCCAAGAGAAGCCACTCTAGTGTTAGGGAGAAACCCAGTGTTAGAGATATTCCCAAGAATCCACAGGATTTTTAAGCAGTTTTGAAATTCATTTGCAATGAAATAGGGAAGGAAGCAGAACCAAGACGTGTTTAACATCTTATTTTGCTATGCTTATTTCAGTTACCTACTCCCTATACATCAAAATAGAATTTTAGTTCGAGGAGAATACAAAATTGAAAAATATCAATTGCTAATTTCTCCTATATCAAGAAACCACCAACATTTCAATAAAGAAGGACCCACTCCCTAAATATTTAATAAGCACTTAGTCACCAACGCTCAAATATTGTTCTAAATTCCTTGATTGGGTATTCTTATTCCATTCTCAGGACAACACATCAACAATTTTTATAACTTTACAGGTAAGGAAGATAGGGAGATTAATCAGTGTAGTGGTGCTGGTAGCACCAGTAAACAGCAGAACCAACATTCCAGCTCAACAGATTTACTCCAGAGTAACCACTGTAAAGCAAACTTCTAACTTTTTTCCTATTTACCCCTACTAGCCTAGCAGACAGCATCAGAAGAAAGAAGCAAAACACTTGTTAACATATGTAATCCAAACAGTCCTGCCTTTATCTTGCAGATGTTTTGAAACTTCAGAGTTGCAACTTCTGCCCCATTGTGTTAAATGCATTGCTCTGTTTTATCTGTTTTATCTGTTTTATCTACTTCTATTGCATTGACAGCCGTTTCTCAGACTGTAGGCGACTTTTGTCAATCTTCATAAATAATCATTATCTTTTGAATGTCGTCGCCTGTTACCGATGTAACAATGTGTAAGAGGAGATGTCCTTTTTAGATGTAGAGGTAATGAAACAAGAATGAATGTACTGTATTGAAATCAGCATGCAAGAAAGCTTCTTTTTGTGGTTTCTAGGTTCATTGCTCTATGCTAGTGAATAAAGAATACCTATTCAGCTCTGGGCACACCTGAGAATATGACAGGAGTTTAATAACACCTCTTAGAGCATTGTCATCCAACTAGGACAAATTACTTTTACTTACAATTTTCAAAACCAAGACAAATCAGAATGAAATATCAGAATGATCAATTCTATAACTAGTCCTTTCATTGGGGTATTGTTCTATAATTTTATCATTTTTCTGCTTGCTTGCTTGCTTGCTTGCTTTTATGTCTATCTATTCTGTTCCTTTGACACACTCCCATGTGTATCTCCAAAAAGATGGAAATTAGAGGTAATGGGCCCTAGATCAAGACATAATAGAAATGTTTTCCGTCTACAGTTCACAAAGCTCTTTCATTCATATCTGATTAGGAGACACTAAACATGACTAAAAGGTAAAGAGAGAAAAGTCGCTGCTCATAAATAAGTATGAAAGTGCTTAGAGGAACAAAGTCAACAAATAATGTAGAAAAAGACTACTGAAATATCTGAGGGAATATTAATTAACAATTGTTATTGTATATTTGAAAAACCATTGTGCTTTTAACCACCTTTATAAAGGTATAAAAGGAAAACCTAAATATTCTCATTGTGAGGGTTACTGTTCTGAACAAGAAATAGCTGGCTATATTTCAGGCCTAGTGACACTAGACTACAGCGTTTTCGATGGTATTATATTATATTGATAAGATTATGTCAAGACGGTTCAAAAGTTATTGCAGATCACTAGGAAACCCTATTAGGTTTCTTGACAGCTGTAAGTGCAGGAAGGGAAAAAAATGGTGGTCACTGAAAAGATTTGACAAGTTGCATACTATCCTGGGGCTTTCCTATTCGAGGAAAAGCCCCTTTCAGGGGAAATTGATGGGATTATCATTTTCCATTTCATCTTAGTCCAAAAGCCGGTAAGTAATTACACTATCAGTTTTACAAAATGATAGTTTAATGCTACATTCTAAAAAAGATATCCACATTGATGCATTAACTATATTTTTTTATTTCTCTGTATCTTTTAAAGGATTTCAAAATTATGAGAATTATTCCCTCAGATGTCAACATAGTGTTTTCAGTTCATGTCATGTTCGCATGTCTTAGTGCCCTCTAGTGTGCAAAATTAGCAATAGCATTTTGGACTCTAAATTATGCAAGTGTTTTAGAGATGCAAGATGTTGTGAAATGTCGACTTTGAACCAATATCAAGTGAGTAAAAGAAGATTAAGTTGGAAAGAAAATTAGAGCCAGATGTCAGCTGAACTGAAGTATAAAAGCTGGTAAAGTGAACTTTATTCTTTCTCTGATTAAATAACGCTACCTCAACTTGTCTAAATGCTCATCAGGATTTGCCATTTACATATATCCACCTCCTTATTTGAAAGGTTCGGACAATCTAACTTGTGGTTGCTACTAGGATTCCCGTAATTTCTGCAGGTTTAAGTTGAATGTAACATGCTTATCGCTAGAGTTCCTCTGTTGGAGCTTCAGCTCTCCACCACAATGATACATTTGATGGGTAGCCTCCTGTCGTTCTTAAAGAAAGAATTCCTAAAACAACGATCAGGTACTAAGAAGCAACTACTAAAACTAATTTTCAAAAGAGTTTCAATGAAGATTAAACACATAGGATTCAACAGTTCCCCCGCCCCCCCACCAAGTCATTTAAACAAGGCTTGCAAAGTTGATAGGGAGGTTTTATAAATTCAACTTTAAATCTAGTTATAGCAGCACCAAGAGCATTAAGCCTTAATCCTCTGTAGATGGTCAATAATAAACAAGAGATGCACATCATGTAGTCAAGCATTACTGAACGTCCGCTGTGAGTCAATGGTTTCTTAATTAGGATGGGTTCAGTGGGAGACCAGAGTATAGCTCTTCTAGTAGATAAGCTTGGGATACCTCTCAGCATTGACTGCACTACCTTCTTTTCTAGTTATTCATTGAAAAGTGACTGAGAACTGAAAGACAATGCTTCCAAATGGGTCTGTGGTTTTTAATATCATAAATGGTACATAGAGATCATAAACATCTTTTGAATATTCAAAGGCATGCGAAAAGGGAGAAAATAATACTTTAGGTGGCAACAGTTATTCTTAACGTGTATGAAAGGGATGTCTGCTAAATTCATACAGACTTATTTTGCCTTTGCGTTTTGGCCAGTCTCCTATGTATTTCCTCTGGGTAACCACCTACTCTCAGATATGTGGATTATTAGAGACCACATCCATAAATACTCTGATCATAATAAGACAGACAGTCCACAATGATTTAGAATTACCAGAGCCAAGTATCTTATTCCATGCCTTTGCCTCTTTAAAATATACCTTTAACAATAATCAAAAAAATCTTAAAATGGACAATATCATTTTCCATAGGAAAAAAGGAAAGGAATAAAATTATCAAGGGGAGGCCCCATGTCTTATATTCGTTGTACTTGTCAGATTCTTTTCTAAAATATTTTCATGTGTAGTGCCATTATACTCCTGATAACCACAGGTGGTTTACATGGTATCAAGTCCTGTGGGAAACAACTGAAGTTTAAATAAATCAGGCAGCTTGATAGTGTTTGCACAGCTTTCAAGCAACAGAACTCAGACTGATCTTCAACTTGGTTCTACTAATGTGAATGAAGTGAGGTTATAACGGGAACAAACCAGGTTTTCTCACTCTGTCTCCAAAAGAAAAGTACATTTTTTTTTTCTCTTCATTGACCCAAATACTGAGAACACTTGCCAAAGTGACGGTCCAGTCCAGGTGTTTGGAGTTTTGACTTCGGATGGGAATCCTCCATCTACTACTGACTGGAGCTTGTATCAGGCTAGGGCTTATAGACTTGGCAGCAAGTCAGCTGCCAAAAGTATGGCGTGAAGTTGCAATATTCCCCACCTTCAAAGGAAGCATAGCTTCATAACAAAGTGCTCACTGAACAGATTAAAGAAGAATCAGAGTAATAAAAGCACTGGGAAATTAAAAATGAATAACGAGAAAGGGGGAATGCTATAAAATTTACTTCTCAAATACATAAACAATGTTGTGAATCCCTGTCTGAACCGTTTGCAGACTCCCAGTCTAACTTCCATCCCCAGCAGATAGCTTTCAGTTTGTTAAAAAAAAAAAAAAAAAAAAAGCGTGCTGTCTCTGGTCTTTCACAAGAAGTTAGGGCATTGAGAATGAGTGACAGCGGATACCCGAAGATAAAACTGCTTGAAGGAGTGGACACTGTAAGACAAAGAGGAAAGTCCCCCAAATGCTCGATAGACAGAATTAACGAAGACTGTGGAACCTTGGGTATGAGAATTACATAAGCATCTAGTTCTTTCCAGGATAGGAACAACTGGAGAACCTCTATAAACAGGCTGCCCATGCATGCATAATCATTGTCGGGGCATAAATGATGATGATCAATTGAAGAGTGTTTCTTTGTTAGAGGTGGAGCGTGTGTCTACTTCTTTCAGTTCTAGGAGTAACAACTTCTTGGAAGAAGAATTAAGGAAGTGGTGAACATGAGGTGAATTATGAAATTATTTCAAAGAATGTCAAGATTTATGCTAAATTATGTATGTTCCATGAGGATAAATATGTAGCAAAGGGTTTCATATTTATTCTTGGATTCTTCCTGAAATGCTGAATGGTACTGTGAGCTACAAAGAAGGGAAAGTCTCTGAGAAAAGCAGGAATAGATGGTAACATTTTGTGGTGTTAACATGTCCTGGGTGAAACCATACCACCTTCTATTCTTCCCCAGGATGGCATCAACAAGAGACTCAAGCAATAATTTCAGTGAACTCCATGCTGACACATAGCTTATTGGTATTACCAACAGGAGTGTGAATGACTCAAGGTCAGCACCATCTCCAAAAATTTCACTCCAGGCTGAAAGATATGAAAAATAAATTAAAGTAGATTCAGTCCATCCCTGCATGTAATGATCTCTATATATGAAATCCTAATTGCCTTTCTGGGAGAGCCATCTGGCCAAAAATTCTGCAATTGCTTTTCCTCCAAGGTATTAAGGAAGAATCTTCTAGAAAAATTGTCCTCATTTTTTTTCATGAACATAGAACACCACAGTGGATATTTATAAACCTCAATAATATCAACAATAATCATAATCCCTAAAATATCTTTATTTCATGTATATGTTTCTCTCAGAAAAACTATCCTAAAGCTTCAGTTAGCATACAACCAGAAAAGAATTTAGGATAATAAAAACCATGTTGATGTGTATATGCCAGGCACCGTTTGTCATACATAAGTAGTTGCATGGCTTACAACCCTTTTTCCATTAACTCTTAGATGAAAATGTGTATGAATTTCAAGTCAGCTCATGAAATTTGAAAACAAGACACTAAATTCTTTCTTATTGACATGTACTGTGTGGGGGAGTTAGAGTTATGACTCAGTTGGTAAGAGCACTTAATACCCTTCAAGAATGCTGCACTAATGTACTTACACACACACACACACACACACACACACACACACACAATTTAAAATAATTCTTTTTAAAGAGTTGTTCTGTGGTAGTCCCATTGAAACTCACGAGAATATACAACTAGTGGTACATTCTGAGTTTTTATACATTTCTAAATTTCATAGGTTAAAATTCTTCCACCTAAGGTCATGGTGCTATGAGGTGGGCTTTTAGGAGGTGATTTAGGGTAAAGAACTTAGGACAGGATAAAAGCCTCGACAAAGGAAACTCAAAGGTGCTCATTCCCATTTCAGACGTCTGAGGATATGTAAAAGGTGGCTTTGCTGAACCAGTTCTATCCTGTCTGTGGTAGTTACAGGAGCTTAAAAGCCCCAACTACTAGTGCTTGCTGTAGGTTATTCCTCTGAGTAGCAAAGGAAGGAACAATAAGAGAACCCCAGCCGTAAGTCAGAGATTTACAAAATGTCAAATGAAATACAGTGTCATTATTTTTTTGTTGTTGTTGTTTGTTTTTTGGTTTTTGGTTTTTCAAGACAGGGTTTCCCTGTAGTTTCTAGAGCCTGTCCTGGAACTAGCTCTTGTAGACCAGGCTGGCCTCGAACTCAAGAGATCCACCTGCCTCTGCCTCCTGAGTGCTGGTATTAAAGGCGTGCACCACCACCGCCCAGCTAGTGTCATTATTTTTTAAGTACAATCTGCATCATGAACTGAGATAGACAGAAGTTTTAATCAGACCCTTAGTTTTTTAACATCTGGACCTAACATAATCTTATCTCTTGTCATCCACTTGCTCTTTCTCCCTTTACTCAATGTGGCTTGTGTAGCCCATGATTCCCTTAACTCCTTTGCTTGCTGCTATTCTGACATTAAAATAGTCTCTTTGATGTGTTTGAAAGTCTTTGCTCAAATACTGCATACATAGTGTGGGGAAAAATGCTTGTTACCAAGAAGTCTTTGTTAATTTTTCTAATTAAGGAACACAATATCAGTTCAATAATAATATTTATTTTATGTTACAATATGTTGATTTATTTACAGGATTAACTCAGTATTGAAGACATACTCTTTATGAACATAATGTCTTCTTCAAGGGACAGCTATTTAAAGGAATTGATGAATCAATTAATATATCAGAGCATCCTGTACTGAGTATGTGTGGCCTCCAGAGGTTAAAGTTCAACCCCCTATTCTGTTCATCACTGTTTGCTGCAAGAAAGTTTTTATTCCAAGATATCACATCAATATCTTAAAATATTTAGTTGATAAATTTATTTTAAACTATAGTGTTTTAACATTTTAGAAAACTCAATGTAACGTCGCAGTATTTTATATTGTAGTATAACATGTTTTGCCACGTCATAACCCTCTATACATAAAGTATACTATATAAAGTATATACTGTATGCAAAATGCCACAAATGATAGAGTTAACTATCTGTTAACAGTTCGATAGATTTTTACTATTTCTGACAGTACCTTTGGCTGCCCTGAACTAAGGCGTGCCTTTTCCTTCTCAGATGTTTATTTGCTTATTGACATCCACGTTGAAGATAATCCTGGTGCTAGCATGTGCGTGTGATGCGAGAACCAGGTGGTCCACCTTAGACTCATTTAGGATGCACACTCCTGGGCAATCGCTAATACTGTTTAACTCCAGCAATTGAAGCAGTGCTGAGAATGCCTCCTGCTTTATCTGTGGAAAGCATCCAAATCTCTAGAAATAGAGTAAATGGAAAGCTACGTCTAGAATTATTCATCGTGTAGAGCTTGCACAGAGTAATATGGTTCTGAGTAATAAAAGCTCCCAGGATGGGAAAAAACTCTTAGTGAATATCTGCCTGCTTCGACCAGTAGGCAAAGTTAAGACGATAATAACCTTAAGTACTCTACATAACACACTTTATCTTCTGCTGGAGTGCTCAGAAAGCCTAGAAATTCCTAATGATTCCTGGGAGCCAGGAGACAGCTAAAATCTGAAGGTCTTTCTAGTGTACTTTATAGAAAAGCATGGTGATTAAAGTTGAACTCGGAGCCAGTGTTCATACTTATTTGTTTTCTCTTCCCCCCAAAAAAACTTCACATTTCCCCATGATTTAACTAGATTTTTATGCTCTATTTTGGAAAGAGTTTACATTCTCAAGGCTTAAATTAACCCCCAGAAATAACTTAGGAAATCACTTACTGGAAATATGCACATAATAAAAAGTTTAAACTAGAGTTTAATATAAATTGACGCCGAAATAGAGTTTGTGTATTAAAAAAAATAGCACTTTCCTTGCTCTAAGAATTAGGCTGTCTAAGCAGAGTTCTCAGCATTTTAAGAAGAATAAGATAAGATTTCTCTTTTAAAAGAACTTTTAAAAGAGTAAAAATGTTTGAGGGCTGGATTACTTTTTTTTTCTTTTTACTTGAGACTAAATTTAGACAAATCTACCTACCTATTCTGAAATGTATAAAATTCTCAATAAATAAGAATGTGTAAGTAAATTTTTATTAATAAATATACCACTGCCAAAGTCCACATCTATACATTATTTATACTTTAAATTTTCCTTTAATTTTATTCTTTTTTTCTTTTCTTTAATCTCATCTTTATTTTCACCTCCACCTTGATATTAATTATGAGTATTCTACATGGTGGTTATTGAAATGTTTCCATCCTTTGAGGGGAAAAAGACTGCCTTTTTTTTCTTTGACAAACTGTAGTCAAATTGTAAATTCATTTATAAGTTTTAAGTAATTGTCTTTTCCTTTCTTTGCTTGAATTATTTCAAGTAGGAAGCCCGAGGAAGACTAATTATGAGCACATAGCTTTCATTCAATTTCCCTCTTTGATTTTTTTCCTCACTTACCAGAATCGACAATTTCCTCTAGTGTTGAAAATAGAGAACAAGAGTTCTAGAATGCTCGGTTCTCTCTCTGGAGGATGCTTCAAATTTTCTAATTTTTCTGTTTTCTTTTCTTTTTTTTTCTCTTTTGTCTCATGTTAAGACTGATATTTTAAATCATATGCTCTCTCTCTTTGTCTCTCTCCCTTCTGTCTATTTCCTTGTTCTTGGACACACACACACACACACACACACACACACACACACACACACATATATATATATATATATATATATACACAAGTATGAGAGTGGGATTTTGAATGGTGACATTAGATTTTTTTTGTTATTTTTTTAGTAAGATAGGGTACACTATATAGATCCAACTCCCCTGGAACTCACCATGTAAAGCAGATTGGTTGAAGAAGGGAATCGCTCCACAGGCACCACACTGTGTAAGGGAAGAACTAACTTCTGCATGCAGTCCTCTGATGTTCACACCCATGCCAAGGTACCTGTGTGTGAGGACACACACAAATGAAGGTAGTAATTTTTTCTTATAAAAAAAAATCAGACTCCTCCTCTCTTTCCTTTCAGAAAAAAAACACAAGCCTTCTAGAAATATCAACCAAACATGACATTTACAATAAGACTAGGCATATCCCTTATATTTTCTTTTATAAAAGTATTTTTTTTTAAAAAAAAATCTATCTTTTCTCTTTTTACCAGTACCAGTTCCCACACTCTTTCCTCCACCTGATCTCTTCGCCTTCCTCCTCCAACCCCCATCCACTCTTCAGAGAAGGTAAGGCTTCCCATGGAGAATCAACAAAGTCAATCACATTGTTTTGAGGAAAGATCAAGGCCCTCCCCACTATATCTAGACTAAGCAAGGTATCCCTCCAAAGAGAATGGGTTCAAAAAGCCAATACAAGCAGTAGGGATAAATCCTGGTCTCACTGCAAGTGGCCCCACAGTCTGTACTAGCCATACAACTGTTTCCCACATTCAGAGGGCCTAGTTTGGTCCTATGCTAATTCCCTCCCTGTCAGGCCAGAGTCTGTGAATTCCCTTTAGCTTGGGTAAGCTGTTTCAGTGTGTGTTTTCTCATGGTCTTGACCTCTTTGTTCATATTTTAACTCCTCCCACCCTTCCACTGGACTTTAGGAACTCAGGAGGGGAGAAGTGGAGTTGGAAAAAGTACTTGAGGGAATGAGATGGTCGAGATGAGGGAAAGACAAGGACAGAAAGCAAGGAAATAGATATCTCGATTGAGGGAGCCATCATGGGGCTAGCAAGAAACCTGGCTCTAGAGAAAGTCCCCAGAATCCACAAGGACGACTCCAGCTAAGACCCTAAACAATAGTAGAGAGGGTGCCTGAACTGGCTTTGACCGGTTTTAAGGTTGATGACTATCTTAAACATTCCCTTATATTAAGGATAGATAAGGTAAACCAATAGGAGGAAAAGGGTACCAAAAGCAGGCAAGAGTCAGAGACAGACTTCGCTTGCACTGCTAGGCATCCCACAAGAACACCTCAATGTACAGCTATAGCTAATATGTGCAGAGGATCTAGGTCAGAGCATACAGGCTCTCTGATTACCACTTAGTCTCTTTGAGTTCCTATGAACCCTGGTTAGTTGATTTTGTGGGTTGTGTTCTTGTGGTCTCCTTGACCCCTCTGTCTCCTTCGATTATTTCTCCACTTTTCCATGGAATTTTCTTATTTCCACCTAATTACTATTTGGCTGTAGATTTTTGAGTTTGCTGCTATCAGTTGCTATAGGAAACCACTCAGATAATGATTGTGCTAGGCTCCTGTCTGCCTGTGTAGCAGAATATCATTAGGAATCATTTTGTTGACTTTTTTTCCCAGACACTTTGGTTCTATCCTAAGATGTGTGAGAAAGAGACAGTATCAGGCAGAACAGAGAGAAGAGGAAGGGGAAATTCTGAACAGGATAAAATTTTTGAGAGAAGAATAAACAGTAAAGGAGAAAAATATTTGCATAAAATGTGAACAGACAAATTGTCTATTGTCCAATCTTAGTAGTGAATATACCCTGTTTCCTTATTGATGTGTGATAATAGATTAGGTCCTTTCATAGATGATTTTAATTATGTTCCAGGAGTTTCATTCCATATTTGCTTTGTTGAGACATTTTATAATGTAAGGATTTTGAACTCTGACAAAAATCTTGCTTTATTTTCTTCTATCTGTTAAGGTGATTTTTTTATTTTTTTTTATTTTTTATAGTTTTATCTTCATTCTGTTTATGCGGCATACCACAGCATAGCACTGTTTGATTTGCTCATGTTAGCAAAACCAGCATCTCCTGCAAACATCTTACTTTGTCATGGTGGATGCCAATTTAGTTTTGAATACAGATTTCAAATATTTTACCAAAATGTTTACTGCAATGCCATCATAAATTGTATTCAATGTCAGTGACGTCTTTGCCTTTTGGATCTAGTTTTACACTCTAATGCATTCAGGCTTATTCACAATAGTCAAGATTTGGTTATTTTCGATTAACATATAAATGAATAATATAGCTGTATTATAAAAAGTCTAATAGTATATCATTCAACCTGAAAAAAGAAATACCACCACTTAAGCAAAAAAAGAAAACAACATGGAAAGAAAAATTGCACATTATTAATGTGGGGTCTACGAAGGAGTTAAATGTAGAAACACAGAGAGAATAATGTTTATCAAAGCTAATAATGGGTATAAAATGAAAAGATCAAAGCATGGATGCTATATTTATGAATAAGTCTAGAAGTTGAATATAGCCGGGAATCACAGTAGTTAGCATTATAGAACTGAAATTTTCCTAACTAGGAACCTAGGAAGTGACCTTGTATGAAAACTGCTTTTCAATTAGAAGGAAAACTGTCATTTCTTTTCTCATATTAAATTAACTCAAGTCTGTTAGTTCAGCTCCAGATAAGTTAATCAAAAATAAATGGCATATGTGCAGGGACCTCTGAGGGATAAGATTAATTTTAGCTATAAAAATCACAAAAAATTAAAACACTTTGAAAGCAATCTTCATATACCTAGGGGTTGTGCTTGATCATTATGTTTGCAGGCCAATGTTTGTCTTTATTTCTGATATTAACTTTCATAAGACTTAATACAAAATTGGAGATAAAGCACCTGAAGATTTCCCTTGATAGGCTTTTTATATTTGTAAAATGTAACCTAATATATGGAATAAAGATAAAGGCACCTAAATGAAATAAAACCAAATGTCATTCTTTGACTTTATTTCTAGATAGGTGCTAGAAGGTGTGCATACAGGGGCAGGGGGTAGAAGTGCTGAGGAGAATCAGAACACATATCATAAATACTGCCTTGTGTGAAATGCAAGATAGAACATTTACCATCGAAGAATAACGAATATATTTATTTACCAGGAATTCTTATTTTCGTTTTCAACTAATTACATTTATATTGTTCAATAACCAAAAGTATACCTTGAACACATTTCAATACTTCCACATGTTCTGGAATTTACTCATGAATTCAGTCCTAAGCATATAAATTACTATTGATAAAATAAACATGTTTAGAGAAGGATGAATTGTCTTTAAAGGATAGAAAACATATTGAGTTTATAATTCTTTTAGAATAAAGAACTTTTAAATTTACATTAATATTACTCATATACATTTAAAATATATTTACCCCTGTACTGTTTTCAATAGTTATCTGTAAAGTGTTACCTATTCTTTATCAAATATTTAGGAGTCAAAGACAATTCCGCGTACTTATGTTACAGTATCAAGGTGACACATACATGCTCTTGTCTCATGTTTTCCTTTAGGCCTGCTGGAGGATAACTAATAATGGAGAAATAGTTACCTGGACAATAATATATAAAATGCTGATTGAATAAAATTATAAATATGCACAGGAAAAAAAGATTTTCAATAACATTTAAAGCAAGGTGTGAAAAAATGTGAGCATTTCCCTGTTATATGTCTATGAGAGCTAAGATCATCATATGCAAAGCAGAGGGAACATTATAGGCAAAGCTGGAAGACCAGTGAGCCCTTTTCAGCATGATCCATATGGAAAATGAGAAAGATATGTTCCATATCAGCAGGGCATAGAGGGCTAATAAAAATCGTGGCTTAAAGACAGATGGCAAAAGATTAAAGGTTCTGTGCAGAGAAAGGATATCATTTGACATATGCTTTCGAGTGATAGTTTTGGTTTACTTGTATTATTGAAAAGAACAGTAAAAGAAAGGGGAAAGATAGGAGACTCTCCAAATAATTTTTATTGAAAGATGACAGCTGAACCATGGTGAAGAGTGGCGAGATATTTCTTATGTGCTGGATCCCTCAGCATAAAGAACAGATACTGTCAAAACCAAGAGCTGAGTAACTGAATTTGAGAATGGAACTGTCTCTTAAATCATCTTAATGTCAGGCATAGGCAGACACTCGGGGTAAGTGAAGGAGAAGTGTTCTACAGTGAAGAACAGAAGCACAGACCCCTGCAAGTTATGACATATTGTGAGGTAATAGGAAAATGGCAGCACATAAAGTAAACAAGATACAGACAAGCCAGTTTGCAGACTCCTAGAGGATATCTTAAACAAAGCTGTTGACAAGGTGGGAAAAGGTAGAGACTATTTCTCTGTGGTACGGTCGTTATATACACCTAGTAAATTATAAATTCCTGACCCTGAACCTCTTCTCCCCAATTGCGATCTACATATATATGTACATATATATATACACATACTTGAATGCATATACACATAGGCATACGTGCACATACACACACACACATACACACACAAATATACACACATCACACAGTCAGTGATAAAGGGAAAGAGAAGAAAAGCAAAATGGTGAGATAAGGAAACAAATATGGGAAGGATTTATTTCTCTGTTTAAAACCCATAATGTCAACTCCACCCTTTCATTCCACATGCAAATTGCAGAAGATAAAATTTCCCAGATTTTTACATCAAGTTATATCAAACATCAATCATTTTCTTTAAAAAATCATGACTGAATTATGACATAAGCATAGGAAGAATAAGAAAGTTGATATACCAATGAGGAGTTTCTGTTATTAAATAAAACCTGTCTTCTGTGTTGCATACAAGTTCACGTCTTCCTCTATTCTAATCTACCGTCATTCTGTCATTATACTCAACCTGGTTCATTGCATGATCACTGTCTCATGTTGACCTGTGTTTCACATCCCTTCATGCCCATTTGAAATGCATTTGTCATAACTACTGACCAGCTGTCTTTGCTATTGAACACCTTTAGATAGCAAATTAGTGTTTTTATCTCAGCAACTTCAGCTACTTTATTCTTAATAGCACGAACAAAAAGTTCCAGGAAGCATTTTTATGTGAGCTCATTCTCATCTCACATCCAGAAAACTTATCTTTTGTAGATTAATAGTGCCTACCAGGAACAACACAGCTGTGTATTTTTGTGTATGTGTCTGTGTCTATGTGTGTGCACTTGGCGCACATGGGCATGAACACGTTATTGTTTTGGGGCAAGTGTTAAGTACATACATTTAATCATAAGCAGACATATAACTGTCGTTATGCTACAAAATAAAGCATTGCCAGTGCTTTAGACCTCTTTCTACTGTATTTGCCTCTAGCAGAGTCTACTATTCATCTTTTCTCCCTAGATGATCATTCTTAGTTACTTGTATGATAATCTTTGCAATTATTTATCCATACGTCTACAGTAGTATTCATTAACAACATAAATGTTAAAACCCCCAGGCCTATGGTACTTTCAAATGACAACTTTGCTGTTTACTTAAGAAAAAAAATCTGTACTACTTTCTACAAAAATATTTTATGCTATTAGATAATGAAATATAATGCAGATTTCTTGATTCAGTCAAAGAGCTTACTTTTTTTGAAACATTTGTTTGTTTTCTGCATAAAGTTCTGAATGCATATTTCTCTACCACTTGCATACCTAGTTTTCACAGAGTGCAGAAGAGTGTGTCAGGTCCCATGAGCCTGAAGTTACAGGTAGTTGCTACTTTGCTGCTGGGAATCAAACCAAAGGCATCTTGTAGCATACATTCTCTCAACTCGTGAGTTATTTTATTTATTTATTTATTTATTTTGGTTTATCAAGACAGGATTCCTCTGTAGCCTTGAAACATTTCCTGGAGCTAAATCTTTTAGACCAGGCTGGCCTTGAACTCAGGGAGATCTGCAGGCCTCTGCCTCCCAAGTGCTGAGATTAAAGGTACGTGCCACCGCCACCCAGCATGATTTTTTTTAACCAACAAAATTACACGTGGCTCAGCAGTTAAGATCATTTGTTGTTGGTTAATTTTGCTCTCTTGGTTCATTGGGGGGCCCGTCACTCAGATCCCAAATAAATGCACATGGAAGCTTATTATTATTATTATTATTATTATTATTATTATTATTATTATTTATAAATGCCTGGCCTTGACTCGCCTCATTTTTAGGCAGCTTTCCTTAACTTAAATTATTCCATCTACATTTTGTCTCTGGGCGTTTATCTTTCCCTATCTTGAACTTCTTTCTTCTACTTCTTATTCCATATGACCTTGTGGCTAAGTGACTGGCCCTGTGTGACATTTCAATTATATTGTAATAATGAAAGACTGCCTGAAGATCTGAGAGTGAAACAGCCCCACTGGTCAGTCTTACAGACCAGGTTATGGTAACACACACCTTAAATCCCAGTAGCCAGACTAGTTGCCATAGAAACCAGGTGGTGCATACCTTTATTCATTGTGGTTCATGCCTTTAATTCCAGCCCTAGAGAGGATTATAAAATGGGAAGAAACAGATCTCATTCTGAGATTCCTGAATGCAGGACTACCATTTCATACTGAGGTTGAGATAAGAGCCAGTGACTGGCTGTTTTGTTTTTCAGATCTTCAGGTTGGATCCTAATTTCTGACACCAATTTTTTTTTATTAGTTGTGCTTCAGGTCCCTTCTTTTCTGGTTCCTTCTTCTCCTCTTCCCAGATTTCTCCTTCAACTTCATCTCTCTGCCTGCCATTTCCTTTTTCTTGGCTTTCTACTGGTTGTTCAACTCTTTATTAGACCAATTATTTTAGACAGACAAAGTAACACAACTTCATAGAGTTAAAAAAATTAACATAAACTATGTAACTCATTTTAGCAACCTTAAACAAAAGTTGCACAGCATCAACAAATGTAATACATTTTAAATTAATATTCTGCAACAATTACTTGCTACTTTTGCATAGGATCAATGATTGATTTCCAGTACCCAGGTAATGAGTGGGTCTTAATCATCTGAAACTCCTGTCCCATGGTGTACAGTGCCCTCCTCTACCTCGTGTATTCTCTGGTAGGTACTAGTCATGCCTGTGGTACACCTGTGTACATAGAGAAAACACATCCATACACATAAAATGAATAGTTTTTTATGCAAGAGTGTGTTTGTGTCTATGTGTGTGCACATGTGGTAGGTTATTAGTGACATCAGATGTCTTCCTCAATCTTCTTCTGCCAGGTTATTTAGGTACTTATGTATTTGCACATTTACTGTATTTGTGTATGTATTTATTTATAACAAAATCTCTGACTGAATCTAGAACTTCCAGTTGGTAAGCAAATTGCTTCTAGCATCAACCTGTCTCCATTTCCCCAGTGTGGGGTTTCAGACATGCCACCGTTCCAGGTTTTCTACGAATTTAACTGTAGAAACCCACAGAATATCTTCCAGTTAATGCAGCTCAACGAAAATTCACTGGTGGGTAAATGAAAGGGAAAAACTTGGAAACTGCTTTTCTGGACAGAGACTCCTGGCATTCCAGCTTTTTCTTCATTTCAGAGTATGGGTTTTGCTCATTTGTTCATTTCTTGGTTTATTATTTTGTTTGGCAGAGACTGATAATCTCGGGAAGCATATTTGTTTTCTAACTCTACTCATTTATACTGACATTGAGAAAGTATTTTCATGTCATCTTTAACTGTACAGCCCTGACATCCCAGCATTGTCAGCACTGACTCCGGAACACACAGCAAGATTAGGACTGTAGTAGTAAAAGGCTCGCTTTGTAGGTGTCCTTCCATAGAAAGCTAACTGGAGATTCATCAGGATCTATTAGAAAACAAGTTTCCACTTACAGAAGTGATTAATATTTCAATGAGATCTTTCAAGACAAATGACTCCAAATGTTTTCAAGAAAAATCCATTTGTTGTGGTGACTATCTTACCACCATTTTATCTAATTCATTATAAAAGGAGTGTAATATATTTTACAGGAAAGCCTTGTTTATAGATCAGCAAGGTACCTTTGAAGTAAGACAACATTTGGTAGTTCAACTTTTTTTTCTTTAAATCACTTGGAGATTTAAAATCCACGGACAATATAAAGGCATGAGGCTAAGCTTCATGTCGGTGTCCTATTTTTTAGGCAGAGTCCTGTGTTTCTTACAGGAACTCCAAAGCTTTACTAAGTAATCTGCGCATCTTGATGTTTGCTTACTTTCATCCACTCTTTGGTTCAAGGGGCCTGAATTTCCTGATTCCATCTGAAGTATCATTCTCACAAGTTCAAGGATGTCTGTGATGATAAATAGTGACTTCTCTCTAAGCTCTTTTGCCCTCTGTTGAGATAATACTCTCCCACTTCTACAGAGTCTTTGAGAATCCGCAAGGAATGTCTACTCCCATCAATGTAAACAAAAATCACATTTTGCTGGCTAACAAGAACTTTAGCTGGCTGTTTTGATGAGTTTTGAGCCCGGGGCACAAACACACAGATTCTTTTGTGAGAGCTTATACATCAAAATCACTGCTTGGAGTCCAAAGGAAATTTCTCCACATTTCCCAAAATGTCTTATAAGTCAACTTGGAGAAGAACTGTATTGGGCGGGGGGAGAGCGGTGAGCATAGTGGAAAAGCATGCCAAGAGGCATTTGTACTCAGTTTCCTAAAAGGTTAGACAAAATTCTGTTTAAACCAGCTTTCTTTACTGCTTTCCTGAGCCTAGAAATACAAGTGTGTGAACATCACACACACACTCACACAAACACACACACAGAGAGAGAGAGAGAGAGAGAGGGGGAGGGAGGGAGGGAGGGAGGGAGGGAGGGAGGGAGGGAGGGAGGGAGGGAGGGGCAGAAAGATGGAAACTATGAGCCTGAGAAAGACAGAGTGACAATGAAAAAGGAATAATCCTCCGCCATAACTCTCCTTCATGAAGTCTTCTAATCACTTCTCAATATAATGCGAGGAAGTAAATTAGATCATCCTGCTGTTACAATGATTAAGAAATTTTACTTTAATCTGGTAATCAGTGATGAGAAAGTAAACATGCTATCCCAAAGAAAGAAAATAGAATGCAGACTCACCAGTGTTAGCTGTACTTAGAAGCCTAGTTTGAAAGTCCCGAGCATCTCATAAAAATGATTTTCATGTTTCCCGGCATAATATTGTGATGATTTCCCTACCACAACAATGGTGATACCAGTGGTAGAGGTGGCCATAGTTTTTAGTGCTTTTTTAAACAGCATGAAAAGAAATGAGTTTCGTTATGCATTTTTACAAATGATTTTGCTTTGGTTGTTTCTTTCATTCTTGCCTGTTGTTAGAGACAAGGTCTCACTGTGTTTGCCCAGAAAGCCTGGGAGTCACGACATTGACCAGGCTGGCTTTGAACTCACAGCCTTTGGCCAACCTCTGCCTTCCAAGTGTTGGATTAAAGGCACTGGCCACCACAACATTAGAAGTTATGCTTTTGTTGATCATGTGACCCCACTGGGCTTTTCATAACTTCCTCCACCAATAGCACTAGTGCACTTTCTCTCATTTGTGCTGTCATGCATCCTGGCTTATGTTTTCTTTTATTTTCAAAATTCTCCTTCACTCAGTTGAAATATCTGTTTCATCGCTCTCTATAGCCCTTTTTCCAGTATCATGTTTTATACACACACACACACACACACAGCATATGCTTATACTGGTGTTTTTTATGTGTGTATGCATGTGTACATGCTTGTATGTGCATATCCATATATATGCATATATATTTATATATTAATAATATATACATACAAAAATAAAAATTAGGATTTTTCTATGAGAGAAAATATGCAAATTTATCTTTGTGAATCTCAGTTATCTTTCTTAATATAATAGTGTCTTATTCAATTTCTTTTCCTAAAAATTTTATGATTTATTTTCTTTATTTGCAGAGTAAAATTTCATTTTATGTATGTATGGGGCAGTCATTAAACTTAATTTTGAAAGGAAATGAGAGGATACATTGTGAATTATTTTGGGAAAATTTTTTAGTACAAAATAAGGCATTATCAGTTCCTTTAATGATCTTTCAAACTGTACTTAAGTAATAAGATCATTATTTGAATAAATGTTTATGTGTACATAGATATCATACCATTTGTGCTTCTGAGTTCCTTTAAATGTGTTGTAGTATAAACTGAGCCATGCTTATAGAAATAATAGTGATCTATAAGTAATCATGACATAGTATCTATATTATAACAAAACACAAATATAAATAAAATTTAAATACATAAATTCATATTTTGGCTTAAATTTTATTCTGGAAAATTAAAACACGGTCCTTTAAACTTAGTAAAGGAAAAAAATTGGTGAAGCAAACTTGAAAAGAAAATGTCTTACAATCAAGGTGTGGCACCCTATAGGTTGTTGGTAGTTTTAGAGAAAAACATCAATGTGAATGTTTCAAACAAATGAATCACAAGCTTATAGTTAGATTGTTATTTTTAATACTGTATCTTATGCCAATTTTGCAGTAATACAATTTATATACAACAAATATACGTGTTACAGTTTGACCTTGGCTAGAAGTGTGTGAAGAAAGATCAAACCGTAACACATATACTTACCACGTATAAATGGTACTATTGTACACCGGCATGAAGCAGGTCTTAACCAATGTTGGCAGTAGACTCCGGAGGCCCCCCCCCACCTGAATGCATCTCACCTATCAGCTCAGCTCATCAGACCATTCATCCTAAGGTCCTACAGACCTGGCACATCAAAGATAAGAATTTAAAGTGCACATTGATGCCATCATTACTAATACACAGAAAAGTAATACAAACTGATATGTTTATGCTCTAACTTTTGTTTTATTTTGGCATATTTATCATTTGGGCTTTTGTCAAGTTACATGTTTGTCACAATTATTCATACTCTTCTTTGAAGAAGTCAGAATAACAATAATAACGACAATGTTATACTTCAAATGCATCAATCTTAACAAGCTACAGTTCCTGAAGCAAACAAATGAATACATACCTACAATTTCATCACCCCTTCCTTATTCAATTATCCATCTTTTCAAAGGACAATAGTAATGATACCCACATATGAAATTTTAAGTCATTCATATGTAAAATGAATCAAATTTTCCACAACAAAGATTCATCTTATTTAAAGGGCTAAATCATGAACAAAAGTTTCCAATTTCACAAAACAGTTTGGTTTTTGAACACTCTTAGCATTTTCAGGTTTTGTGCTCTAATTATGAGCCAGAGGCTTTTTGGTCATACTTATCTTTGTTTCCATTGGAAATACAAGAAACAGGCAAAGACAATACTTTGTGATTTATTACTACCAAATGCACCATGTTCCGTATTATAGAGTATGTGTCGTTAAAAATTCATGAATGTAACTTTTCTTAAAGAAAAATGTTGGACGAGTGCTAAAGTATCCATACGGTGCTACTGTGAAAAATACTTGCTTCAAGGCATGTTTCCCGAGTTCTTAGAAAAACTTACTGTTCAACAAAATTCTGTTGAATGTTGAATGGAGTGAACAATATAAAAATATTATGTGTGGGTTGCATTCCACAAAATATATTAAATATGCTGAGTAATTGTTTTCTGGCTGGACATATACATATAAAAGTTATTTTAGTGTACATGTTATGAAGACAGTTCAATCATTGCTTTCATATTGCTAGCAGAAAGTTAGATTACTGTTCAGTTCCGACTCATCTAAGGCAAAGCCACTCCAGGTGGCAGGGGTCATAGTAACAGAAGGACTTCTTCTTTTTTTTTTTTTTTGGTTTTTCGAGACAGGGTTTCTCTGTAGCTTTGGAGCCTGTCCTGGAACTAGCTCTTGTAGACCAGGCTGGTCTCGAACTCACAGAGATCCTCCTGCCTCTGCCTCCCGAGTAGGTTGTAAAATCTCAGGTATGAAGACATTCTGGAATACATGAGGAGCCATTGTCTCAAAACCCAAAAGGTGCAAGAAGCAGGAGGAAGACGAACAAGATTAACAAATAAGTGGGGAGAAGGAGGAAGAAGAAGAGGGGGAAGAAGAAGATGAGGAGAAAGAGACTGTGTTCCAGAATTTTAGTCCATCTTTTTGTCTTTGTTTTCTCTGCCTTTCTGTCTCTCATAATTTTTCTATATCTTTACTGCAGTCCACAAATACGTTCAATTTTTAAAAATATTTTGTCAATGATTTTGATTCGAATCAATTTTAAAGTGCCTTTTTAATTCTCAGAGTAACAAATATTAGAAAGGCAAAGAGTATTGCTGATGAACAAACACTTTAAAACTGCATATATTTCCTACTGCTCAACATTTTCAAAGAGATTTGGAAGTATAAATGATAAACCCCAAGGGATTTGTGTAATGAAACCTTACTAGGGAAGATTAGTTAACAACCTAATTTACCATTATAAATTATGTATTTGTGATATTTGCTCATGCCTCTGCACATGCTGACAAATTAATTTGACAACTATATTTGTCATCACAGTACTAATGTAGCTTCTATGCATTGACCTAAAAATATACACATTGTTGTTCTTTAACTTGATCTCGTCACATAACAAGAAACTGTAGGATAGCAGCTTAGATAGGGTGTACAACTTAAAATGTACAGGAAATATAACTTTTAAATAATTTCACAAGCTGTTTTACTTGATTATATTATTGCTTATATATTATTTTACTGATTTAATACTAAATTTCAGCCTATCTATGCCTGTATACAAAAAGTCAAATGCGTGTATCGGAAAAGTCCTAGTAAGTACAGGATCCAGCACTTTGCACTGACTTTTCTTCAGAAAGACATGGAGTTTCTATACCTTCATTCATTCTCCTTCCCCAAATCAATCCAGAGAGTCCAAGCCAAAGTGTATAAATTGTACAATAGCTGTTCAACTTGTATAAACTTTTTTTTCTTTTTTGGTTTTTCGAGACAGGGTTTCTCTGTGGCTTTTGGAGCCTGTCCTGGAACTAGCTCTTTAGAACAGTCTGGCCTTGAACTCACAGAGATCCACCTGCCTCTGCCTCCCAAGTGCCGGGATTAAAGGCGTGTGCCACCACCTCTGTTCAACTTTTAAATCTTCGCTGAATATAGTTGATAGGTACCTTTTACAGATATACTTAATGTTGAAGATATTTTTTCATAATTTTTATTTAAAGATTAAATTTCACTTTACATACCAACCCCAGCCACTGTCTCCTTCTCCCACCCTCTCCCTCCTTCCCATCCCCTATCCACTCCTCAGAGTGGGTAAGGTCTTTCTTGCAGCGTCAGCAAGGTCTGGAATACTAGCTTGAAGCAGGACCAAGCTCCTCCCCCCATATCGAGGCTGATCAAGGTGTCCTACCATAGGGAATACGTTGCAAAATGCCAGTACACACACCTGGGATAGGTCCTGGTGCGACTGCTGCACGCCCCAACAAATCCAGCCACATAACTATCACCCACATTCAGAGGGTCTAGTTCAGTCCCATGCAGGTTCCCCAGCTGTCAGTCCATAGTCCCTGAGCTCCCGCTAGCTTGGGTCAGCTTTCTTGTGGATTTCACCATCATTCTCCGAACACCCTTGTTCATATGATTCCCCCTTTCTCTCTTCAGCTGCTCTCCAGGAACTCAACCCAGTGCTTGGCTGCATTTGCTTCCATCACTTACTGAATGTAGATTCTGTGAGTACTATTAGGATAGTCACTAATCTGATTAAAGGTGAAGGCCGCTTCAGACACCCTCTCCACTATTGCTAGGAGACTTAGCTGGAGTCATCGTTATGGATTTGTGACACAATAGATAAATCATTTTTTAAAAAGAAGAAACCTGACTTCAGGAAGAACTCCTGAAACCATATAGAGCTGCCTGTCCAAGGCACATGTTTCACTGAAAGCAACTTTTAATCAAGTCAAGTTTATACTTTATAGAAAATTTGATGACTTTGAGAGTTAATGAAAATTTCTCTAATTGTATGTCACCTCAAACTAGACCATTGAACACTGAATATTACATTATGAATGCAGGGTGGTCCTTACACCGGCTAAGTCTTCGAAAAACAAACAACCTAGTTGAAAAATGTGGAAAGTATCACCAGGACTTCCATAAAAAATTATTCTAAGGCTAAGAACAAAGCTTAGTTGAGAGTTACAAGACAGAGAGATTATATAAAATAATGAGATTTAGGAAGGAAATGGAGACAATTTGACATTCCTGATTTTAAAAAACATAATTTAAAACTACATCTACGTTTAGCTATGCAGTCATGTTTCATCAAAAAGTCAAATTATTTTGCTCAGACTGTCCCAGAAGAAACAATTGGAGAAGGGATGCGGTCTAATATCAGTAAGAAACTTAATTACCAAAAATAATATGCATACCTAAATGACTTTATGTAAACTGCAGCTTTATTAAGAAACCAAATTTCTTGGATATTGCAAGGGGTGATTTGACAAAATAATAATTAAAAAATAAAATAAAATAAATCATCCATTTGGTTATACATGTAAACATTGGAAATGACACATCTAGATGGTGTTTAATAAATTGTGAGTTCTAATACAAACATTTATGGTCTTTATATACATAGAGAAACAAAACTAATTACAACTTTTACAATAACTTATATTTTAATTATGTATTTATTTATTTATTAGTTATTTATATTATTGGATGTATACCATATCAGACATGTGGATATTATAGGACAACTTGTTGGAATAATTTTTTCCCTGTGCTTGTTTTTTATTTATTTTTCTTTATTTTCAGCTCCCAAATAATTACACACAGACCTTTTTTTACTTATGAAAGTTCAGCCTTAGATTGACTTCTTTTCTAGTCAGTTTTCATAACTTAAATTAACCTATTTCTCTTCATCTATGTTTTGCCTCTGGACTTTTTACCTTTCTTTTTCTGTATGTCTTTCTGTCCTTCTTCCTCCATGGCTAGTTGTATGGCAGAGTGGCTGTCCCCTGGCATCCTCCAACCCTTCTTTTCTTGCTCCTCCCTCTTTTCCTTTGGAGCCTAGATTTCTCCCCCTATTTATTCCATCTGCCCGACAGTTCCACCTATCCCTCTCCTGCCTTGGTATTGGCTGTTCAGCTCTTCATTAGACTAACCAGATATTTTAGGCTGACAAAGTAACACAACTTTACAGAATGTAACAAATGAAACATAAAAGAATACAGCACATCTTTGCATCATAAACAAATGTTCCACACCATAAACGAATGTAACACATCTTACACTCATATTCTACAACATCTCTGTCTAGAATGTGGGTCATGATTGACAAAGTCAGGATGCCAAGATCCTTAAAAAGTACCTTTAACACCTGAGCCATCTCATGGGTCCCTAAAAATTCCTCTGCAGCAAAATATGTTTGTTCATTATTTGAAAATTTCACAAAATGAACCCTGATCACAGTTCCCAGCCAGTCCTCCTAGGTCCACTGTTTATTCTTGTTACTATTACCCACGCCCCCCCCACCAAAAGCAAACAAACAAACAAACAAAAAGTCACAAATCCAACTTGCATTGCTCATATTCTTACTGGAACATCATCAAATTCCTGTGTTTCGCAAAAAAAAAAAGTCCTTCCCCATCTATGCCACACTGAGAAGCCAGCAATATTCGATATCCACCTGTATCCATATTGGTGTCCATTCCTCAAAAAACATGTTGATTCTGTGGCCTGTGCTGTTGCCAAGGCCATGTTGATGTCCACGGTCTATACTGCCACAAGAGGTCATGCTGAAGTATTTGATATGTGCCAACATCAGAGGTCATACGGATGCCCTACAAAAATTTTTAATGGGTGCTTTTGAATTAGTACATAGACTTTGATTGAGGTAAAGCTTAAATTAACAGGTATCTTTCAATTCCTTAAAAAAAAAAACCTAGCTATTTTTGTTATGTTGTGATCAAATAAAACCAGGAAAATACACACTGACACTTATTGAGTTGCAATACATAAGAGTATTCATTAGCAGTTTTCATCATGAAATACTTGAATCTCATAGCAATCATATGATAATACCACTAATACAAACATTCTCACACATTTAATGTTGACAATATTCTCACTTGTGATTATGTAGATATTATCTACTGCATATAAGAATATTAAAATAATTTCTAATGATGTAATTAATTTTCTATTCTCAATTATTTTTGAGATGAATAAAACGTCTAACTATTGCATGGCCTCCATGTAGAGTAGGGAGATTATATGATTATGAAGCATATTTCATTATTCAAGACTAAAATAACAATCTAAAAAATGCACTGTGCAATTTAGACTTTAAACTTTCCATTTTAACAGTGTTAGATCTTACTTGTTTCATAATGATATCCAAAGATTAATTTAAATAGCCAACATAAAAACTTAGAACATTCTACAATTATATGTTCTTCTATAATTCTGAGGGTGTACATTCTGCAGTTTGAATTATAGAAAAAAGCAAGATGCTTAAGACGTACAAATATGTGAAAGGCTCCAAGGTGAGACTAAGTTGGTGGCAGAAATGATAATAATCAGTTCATGAAAACAAACTGACCAGCCGGGCGGTGGTGGCGTATGCCTTTAATCCCAGCACTTGGGAGACAGAGGCAGGCGGATCTCTGTGAGTTCGAGACCAGCCTGGTCTACAAGAGCTAGCTCCAGGACAGGCTCTAAAGATGCAGAGAAACCCTGTCTCAAAAAACCAAAAGAAAAAAAAAGAAAACAAACTGATCAAAAACTTTAGAACTAAGCAACTTGCTTAGCTCTTGTATCTGACATTCTTTAAAGAAAATATAGCTCTTTAGTGCTTTTCTGAAGGAGGCATCAATGTGGCAATTTTTTTCTAATACATGACTTTTGCACATAGCTAGTGTATTTACATTCAATTTGTAAATTTGGAGAAATATTTAAGTTTTATTAACAGAAACACTAGCAAATATGGAATTGAATAATAATTATGTATAAAATTAAACATCAAATAATTAAATAATATTTATGACTTTTCTGAGGGCTTAGTTTATTATTAAGTGAACACACAGATTTGAAGATAGAGAGTCTTCATGAAGTTGAAGTAAAGAGATATGTGCTTAATTTGGTACAACCTGGACACATGTGACAGCTTGGTAGTAATCTAAATAATAAAACTTTGCTATAAAATTAAGATTGGAACAAGACTGAATATTTTAAGTACTGAAAACATGATCGCTCTATTGAAAATGGCTTGACCCTTTGGCCTCACAAAACCAATGGCTCTAAAGTGCTGCTATTAAAGAAAAGTGCTCGTAAATACATCACAAGGTAATTAAATTAACTTTTCACTTCACTTTTTGCTTGCAAAGCAAATCTTTCCAGTGGTCTCTCTTAACATAGATTGAAGGAACTAATTCTATATAGCTATTTTTTTTTAGAATGTGAAAATGAGGTTGAGTTGTCTTTATAATCTACTTGCTATTTCTGGGGGCTTCAATAACTGGTCCCAGAGGATTAAGCAGAGAGAAAGTTCCCTGGGACGTGTGCTTCAGCCTTCTTATTCTGGCTCTTACTTAATTCCAATGATTCTTATCTTTCTCATGCTTTGTCTCATTCAGCTATAAATCCTCCACATGTGGGCTAAATACATCAACAAACCAATTTAATGACTTGAACAAGAGTCCTCATGAGTCTTGAGGGTAAATTCTCCCTAAGAAATACTGAAAACTTGTTGACATAAATATTAAAAGTAATGCCACAGTTTGTACTAGAGAATACAAATTATTTTTATAAAAATTGAAGAAACTATGTAATTAGACTGAGAAAAAAATATGCTGCTCGATATTTATTAATAAGAAATACAGTAATTGTCTTTCTTGTTTCTTTGATGATACTTAGTAACTAATATTTATGGTGTGTGGGAGAGAGAGAGTGAGAGAGAAAGAGAGAGAGAAGAGGAAGAAGAGGAAGAAGAAGAAGAAGAAGAAGAAGAAGAAGAAGAAGAAGAAAGATAAAGAGAGAGAATAAGACAAATGAATAGCCCTCGATGTAGTAAATTATTCTGATATGAATACTCAGCATACTCTTGATGTTATCATATGTGGATGTGATGTTTATGGTGTTTATCCTCATATTCTGTAAAACCTATTTTTCAAAAAAAAAAAAAAACATCAAGCTGGTACTTCCAAAGATCCTTCATCCCTACATTCCAGTGGCTATGCTACAGGAAAGTACTCTGCATGTTTTCAAAAGAAAACTATAAACCCCCAGCCAGCCACACATCTTTTATCTGTAGTATTGTACTACCTCAATATATGCTATGGCAAAACTGACACAAAGCTTAAGGGGGTAATCACACAATATCCAATTTGAATTAAGGACCACGTTGTTCATGGAACCCATACTTATACTGCTTGAATAACCTAGAATCTGAGAGTAGATATAGCCTAGAGTTGAACTACATGAACTGGTCTAAAAAAAAGAAAGAAAGCAAGAAAGAAAAATATAGTGAAAAATGACTCCTAGTGCTTTCTGCTCTCGTGATATCTCAGATCCTTTCTCACCCATCACTAAAGAAGCTTTCTCCTGTGGCATATGGGAGCAAATATAGAGAGCATCATGGAGCCATTATGTAGAGATGAGATACCTTTGAACAATTAGTCCTAAATAGAAGGCTCCATCAATACCCTCAGAAGAAGAAGAGGTAGAAACAGTTTAAGAGTCAAAAGCGGGGAAGGATACCAAAAGAACAAGGCCCTCTAAGTCAAGATGAGCAAAGCTCATATGAACTCATAGTGACCATGCAGAGAGTGCACAATTCTGCACTTGGTCTTCTGTGCTTATAATATGGCTACCAATTTTGTGGTTTTATGGAATGACTGAGTGTGCAAAGGTGAGAAAGAATGTGTCTCCAACTCTATGGGCTTCTCTTGGACTGTTTTCTTTCTCTTGGTTTGTTTTTTCAATCTTTGGTGTGATAGTTCTTATTCGATATTATATATATCTTGTTATTTTTTTTTTTTAAGAAATGGGTGATTGAATGGCTAAATGATTAAATGAAAACTTAGTCTCTAGGGTAAAAAATAATGACTAAACTGTCCTTTTTGCTTACTGGGAGAGGGAAAATCACTTTACTCTAATGGAGTGACATGGGTATATCAACCACTCCAGGGCAGACCTCACTTTGGTTTTTTTGTTTGTTTTTTGGTTTTGGTGTTTGGTGTGTGGATGTGATTGTTTGGCGGCGGGGGGGGGGGGGATCGGGTTCAGGAATGAAAACATGGTAATCTCTAACAAGGGGCATTGTTCCTCCTAGGAAAAAAATGCAATATAAATCTGGACCACCGAAAGTTAATAATACACACTTTATTCAAAGTCATGTTGAAGCCCACACAATAATTGGGCATAAATGTAGCTCTCATGATTATCAAAAGAGCAGAAAAATAATGGCACTGTTAAGACTATAATTAAATAAGATTCAATGGAGTATCAAATATGATAATATATGAATGTAGTCAGAAATGAACAAGATAAAAATATTTGATTAAAACATCAAAGTAAAAATTATAATTTAATAAAAAATAAATAGCATTGATAGCATATTACATTAAGATATGGGATGTAGAAACAGTAATTCTTTATTGTTAAGTCTTCCCTTTGGTCATTATTTTCAAGTAAAAAGACTGAAGGCAAATAAAATTATCACTCCAAAGATCTCGAGGAAGACTAACACAATCACAAATAAAACTGTAATAAAATATACCTGAAGGTGTAGACCAAAACAACAGCTATTTTTAGTATGATCTGTCAAGCAGATAATATCTTCAAATTTGTAACTAGTGGAGGGAATATAGAAAATAAATGACTTGAGAGGACTGGAGAGAGAGAGTTCTGCTGTTCGTGGTACTTCCAGGCCTACTGAGTAGCTTGTAACCTTCTGGAATTCCATACCAGGTGATGAGATGTCTTCTCTGAACTCTGCGAGAAGCAGAGTTCATCACAGACATATTGGCACACAAAATACTCCTATAAAGTAAAAAATAAATATTAGGAGGGGGTCATGGGTTGGAGTAGGGAAATGGAGAGGAAGAGGAAAGGGAGAGAGATGGAGGGAAGGAGGAAGGAAGGAAGGGGGAGAAAGAGAAGGAGTCATGGGTGGGAGGAGGGAAATAGAGAGGAAGAGAAAAGGGAGAGAGATGGAAGGAAGGAGTGGAGGAGGAAGGAAGGGAGGGAGAGAGGGAGGCAGGCAGGGAGAGAGAGGTATTTGTTCTCTGTACTAATTTCCCTAACGTTTTTCTAATTTCATCCACATTTATTTCAACATACTCTTGCTTGTTTTCTTGGAAAATGTTAACCTGTTTTTATATCAGGACTCTGTACCTGTTTTAGGTTCCAAGTGGTTTTTTTCCCTCATTCCCAGAGATGTCATTAATATGTGTGCTGCTTTTCAGATCTACCTCTCAACATTGCAAGCATCCCTCCTCCCTCTCCATAGTTCTCCTGCCATTTCCTTCCCTATCATCACCATACATGCTGTATTCTGTTTACTTTTCTACAAATTGAATGAGGTTAGCCATATTGTTTAGCTCCCCTTGCTTTACAGTCATAGTAGTGAATATCCAGTAAAGTATGTGTTTGCAAAAAATTATGCATGGACAATGATAAGAGGTATAAAGGGGAAGAGAGTTATTGGCACACTACATTTAAAAAAAATAAAGTAAAAAATTATGAAAATAGTATTTCAGATTTGAATGAAATTTCCTTACTCCCTGAGAAAATAACTGTCATTTTTTTCAAAAGTTAGTACTTAAGAGAATAATGTCAAGTAATACACACACACACACACACACACACACACACACACACATTGTGATATCTTGAATGTGATTATCCCCCATAATCTCCTAGGCAGTGTCACTATAAGGATGTATGGCTTTGCTGGAGTGTGTATGGCATTGTTGGAGGAGGTGTGTCACTGTAAGGACAGGCTTTGAAATTTCCTGTTCTGAGGACCAGTTTCTCATCTGACTTCCTGTTGCCTGAAAAATATAGGAATCTCAGCTACTACTTCAGCACCACATCTGCCTATAGGCTGCCATGTTTCCCATTATGATGATAATGCACTGAACCTGGGAAACTGTAAGTGAGCCACCCCACTTAAATGTTTCCATGGTCATAGTGTCTCCACAGCAATGAAAACTATAACTAAGACACATATAGAGAGAGACATTGACTATTCAAGTTTATATGTTATTTTATTTTAATTTATAAAAGTAATGATATCTTTTATTTTTTTTAAAGATTTATTTATTTATTTATTATGTATATAACATTCTGCCTCGATGTATGCCCACACGCCAGAGGAGGGCGCCAGATCTCAGCACAGATGGTTGTGAGCCACCATGTGGTTGCTGGGAATTGAACTTAGGACCTCCGGAAGAGCAGCCAGTGCTCTTAACCTCTGAGCCATCTCTCCAGCCCCGTAATGATATCTTTTAAAAGGGTCTAGTGAAATAGTAGTTTTACACCTCTGTGTTGAGTAGATGAGAATTAGAGTACCCATGTGTGCTGGATAATTTTCTTTCACCTTACACAAGCTAGAATCGTTTAGGAAGAGGGATCACCAGTTGAGAAAAGATTCTCACAATAATGGCCTATGGAAAAGTCTGGGCTACATTTTCTCAATGGTTGTTTGATGTCAGAGGAATCCATTATTTGTGGGGGTACTTACCAAGGGCGTGTGGTCATGAGAATTATAAGAATGCAGGCTGAGAAAGCCATGAGAATTAAGACACTATATGGTACCCCTTCAGGAAGCAGAGTCTACAATGCTGCCTGTCCTGCTGCCCTGACTTCCCTCAGTAGTTGACCTGGAAGTGTAAGATACTATCATCCCATTCTTTCCCAAGAAGTTATTGGCCATGTTGTTTTATGATACCAATAGAAAGCCTAAGACACAATAGATTCAAATATTTATCATTTCTTTACTCTGCATACATTCAATAGTCTTCTTATACCCATTTTTAAATATATCATTAGGATTTGTTTAAAGTAGTCACCATTCTGTTCTTTAAAATTCTAGAGTCTACTCCACTTAGTGACTGTAATGCTTACCCATTACCTTACCTGTCCTTACATCCAAGTATTAAAATAAAACCACACCATTAATTGCATATTCTGTTGTTCTGGATGAACTTTATTTTAAGAGGCTGTGGGAACTTGAATTTGGAAAAGGGGCCTAATAAGATTAATGTGACAGAAAAGTTTTAAAAATAATATTCAACATTAAGTTGACTCAATAAGGTTACACATATCTAATATTTAAAGATGAGGTCATGAATTTTATAGGACTGCAGGGCAAGGAAGGAGTTGGTCGTAGAATAAGAAAAAGTATAAATGATGTAAAATCAGAATTTATGTATGAAATTCTCAAAAATGTAAGAAAAAATGCAATATACTGCTGAAGACCGAAAATGCTTTTTTATAAAACTGATAATTTCATACTCTGTGTGTGTGTGTTGATGAAATCTATTCATTCTTTCCATAAAGAATTAAATTCTTTTGCTATCCCACCAAACTCCCCCGTCCAATTTCATAAGTTCTCTCTCTCTCTCTCTCTCTCTCTCTCTCTCTCTCTCTCTCTCTCTCTCCCTCTCCCTCTCCCTCTCCCTCTCCCTCCCCTCCCTCCCCCCCCCCCCCTCTCTCTCTCTCTCTCTCTCTCTCTCTCTCTCTCTCTCTCTCTCTCTCTCCTATTTTATTAACTCACAGTTTCTACTTTATACTGGGAGTGTGGGCACGGGTGTAGGGCCGTCTACCGGAGAATGGGTAGCCACCTCGGGGGGTCATCCATTGCCAATAGCTAACATCTGGGGTGAAATTTGCTGACCACCTCCCTGTTCCATGCTGGACTTTTGTCTCACCCAATTTTGTACATATCTTTGCATGTAGTCATAGCTGCTGTAAGTTCACATGTGAAACCTTCCATCGCGCCCAGAAAACAGTTTCACGGTCAACGTCCCCTGACTCTTAGAATCTTTTTTGTCCCAACTTCTGTGATAACTCCCGATCCTTGGAAGAAGTTGGTATAATAGAGATGACATTTTAAGGCTGCATACACTGAAATCACTTATTTTGAATGTGTCTCTATGTTAATTGCTGTTTAAAGTCTAATGCATTGAATTTATTTTTATGCTGTGGCGGTCTGAATAAGAACAAGCCCAAATAGGCTTATATGTTTAAGTACTTATTCCCCAGTGTGTACAACAACTTAAAAGGATTAGGCCCTGTGAATTTGTTGGAGGACAACTGTCACTGGGGTGGGCTTTGGTGTTTCCCACGTTCACACCATTCCCAGTTGGCTCTTACTCGTGTTAAGATGTGAGCTCTCAGCTACTGCTCCAGAGTCATGACTGCCCTACTGTTGCTTTGCACCCCTCAATGGAGGTCAGGGACCGACCCTTTAGTCCTCTGAGGCCCAGTAAACATTCTTCCATAAGCCGTCTTGATCATGGCGCCTCTTACAAACAATAGAAAACTAAGACAAGGCAAAAGGCAAGGAGATTAACTTAATTTTATAAAAATGATTTGCATCTGTAAAGCATTTAATTTTATTTTATAGAAATCCAACCATGGTAAATTATGCATGAAATCCAAACAATTAATAAGGATACTCACCTCTTTGTTCTCTCTCTCTCTCTTCGTGTGTCTGTGTGTTTGTGTGTGCGTGTGTGTGTGTACAGATGGACTCTAGTGTGTACACTTATGGAAGTCACAGATTGACTTTAAATGTCTTCCTTAATCACTCTGCAGCAATTTTGCTCATTCTGTTGTTTTCAGAACACTGAACATACTCAAAGGGCCGTTGGTAGACATCTGTCTGATCAACATAGTTTTACCCCTTTGCTCTCAGCTTGGTTGAGGGATGGAGAGTCGCTCTCTCTAAAGCTAGATTTCTTTTGGAAAACTCGCATTTAACTTTATGCAAATCATAGTCAAATATCTTCTTAACCCTAAATTTAAAATTCATAGCTGCAGTCTAGATTGCTTGTGTCAACACTTTTTTTCTCTCATTCAGGAAACTGAGGCCCAAGTCAACAATTAACCAGCTTGGGGCTTCCTAAGAGAGTAAAATGAAGCCAAAGACAGAACCCTGATTTGGTTTCACCCAGTTATTCCGGAGTTTCTAATCATATAAATCTAGGTGTTATTCCATTGGTGAATTTAGTTCTTACTGTACAGCATGTGTGTGTGTGTGTGTGTGTGTGTGTATGTGTGTGCTTGTGAGTGTGTATGTGGGTCAGCGAGTATGTGTGTATATGTGTACATATTCATGTGTATTTAAGGTTTGAATGTGTACGTTAAACATTTTGTTGATTTGAGGGGTCTTTCTTTCTTTCTTTCTTTCTTCCTCTCTTTTCAACATTAGGGACATTCTTGATGTATAATTTCTTTCTTGCTTTATAGTGCAGTGTAAATCTCCAGGCTGTTGTTTACCTGAAATTAAAATACTCAGCAATTTTGCTTCCTTAACCTACAGCTCTGTTCCCTGACCCTTAAGACAAGCTTCAGTGTGAATGTGGAGACTCTTACTCTGTGCATCGTTGCAGACTGAGATAATTGGTTCTGTAATTACAAGGGTTCTCTTTAGAAGAGTGGAATCAAAGCAATAATACTGCAATTTGCACATTGATCCCTTTACATCATTCTGTCAGCCTTCCGGCCCTCAATGGTTTCCTGAGACTATTATAATACAGCACAATGCATTCATGTTGCTCTCTGCACCATTGGTGAGAATGTTCTTATTAATTACTTTCTGTTTCAAACATGATATCCTAATTCAAAACCATATCCTTTTCTTCAACACTGTCAACATGATGTTTAATTTTTTTTTTCTCAGGGAAAAAGACTATTCCCAGATCTTTGTGAAGAAATAATGAAGTATTTACATGATGGTTCACTTACAAAAAAACAGCAATGTGCTCTCCCCAGAAATAAGGAAACAGGCGGTACAGAAGAAACACCGATCTCTGCCTTTCCAGATCCGAATGAACCTTCCTATGGTTCAGAAATTCAGTTAGCTGATTTCTGTTTGTTTTCTTTTCCATTTTCATGCTTCTATGCATCTCCAGCTGGACTGACTCTGGAAAGAGAAATATATTACAAGAAAGCTTGCTCTCGTATTTCCATTCTGGTCTCAACCTTTATGGGAAAGGTTAAGACAATCACAAGAATGCAGGGTTTCTTATCTGAGTCCCGCATCTTCAAATCTTAAAAGGCTTACCATCGCTAGTTCTGAGTTTCCAGGGTTTCCTTCTGGCTTGAATATTTGTTATGATTAATGTATCTGTGATCTTTTCTTTTGTCCCCTTCTCATTCTCTTTCTTCCTCTGTCTTCCATAGATAAGGATCATTCTGGTTTTCCTCTCATATTGATTCACTTATTTTCAGCCCTTTCATCTTCTAAAGGCTAACATTGGATTCATGGCTAAGGAAACAGTAAGAAATCCACTAGGAAAACATTAGATAGAGACTGTTAAATTTTATGATTTTCTACTTAAAACAGTATTAATCCCACATACAATTTATTTGCATAGGTTTTAAAATCAAGGTAGTCCTGAACACATAATATGCTGATAAACATGAATTTGATTGTAGAACAGATATCATTAAGAAGCTCCAAACTCACTGTAATATAAATATTTTATTTAAGATAAAATAATTGAAAACACTATTTTCAAAATAAGGTGTTTTATTGCTACAAGAAATTGAAGCTGTTTTTGGCTTCAGTTAAGTTTTTATGATCTATAAACAGTATTAATAAAAAAGAAATCAAGGAACAATAACATGCTGTGAACTTAATTTACCATTTTACAAGTGTCCTAAGTTTCAGAACAAAATAGATACGGGAATATTGACTTGATATACAAATGGAAGTATACTTAAGAAGTAAATACAAAAGTAATAACTGAAAAAATAATGCCAAGTGCACGTGGACAAACTTTAAAAGAGATAGAGATAAAGGGCTGTATATAATTAGTAGCCAGAATCAATAACAATTAAAGCAAAGTGCCATAAATAGGAACCAAACTCTTTTTCTGGTAAGATCAACAGTAATGTTTTTATGATATATTTAGAAAGAGCTATACAAAGAAAATCTTATTTCATAAAATTATAGAAAATTGGTTTTTGAGGTTTTAATTTTTGGCTTATAGCAAACATGGGGAAATCAGCAAGGAGTTAAAGGATTTATGGCAATTTTCCATAATGTCTTTGGGCTTAGCGGACTTGTTTTCTTTCATTATTTGGTGATATTCATGTGAGCTGTGCTATAAATCACTTATTTGAGATACTTTAAAGTGCATGACAAAAATGTTTTATGGGGTTTTATTTAATCTAATCCTAATCTTAGGTCTTTGTTGTACGACAGCCTCTGTTTCGATACCATAACACGTCTGAAATATTGGGTAGTACAGAAATTGCTCTTCAAATCAAAAGAAAAGAGACACGCAGAGAGATTCAGATTTGTGTTTCCCACTAACATGGAACTGAACAAGGGAACTGACTCCACTTTTTTTATTCTCTAAGTGGTATACTTAGCTTTTTCTTCTACCTCTTGTCAGTATTCTTAAGAAGTATAAATGTATCCAATGGTACTTTGTAGCCCCTTTCTCGTATATGACTTTGCGTGAGCATTTTTTTTTTAGCTTCTGGTGCTTTTACTTATATATTATGGTTTCCAATTTTGTACTTTTAGGTGCTTTGTTTTTATTTGAGTGTGTATTTCTTTTGCTTTTTATTTTTATTTTCTATTTTGTTTTTTTCTCTAAAGAGAAAGAAAAATAAGGTGGATGTGTAGGTGGAAAGAGCCTGGGAGGATCTATGGAGAGGAAAACAATATCAGAATAAATTGCATAAAAAGTACACACATATATCTGTGTGTGTGTTGTGTTGTTTTACATATATGAAATCAACATCCACATTTTGGAAAACTGTACAGCCATAAGTAAATGAAAATAGCTTTATAGACTAACACAGACAACAGGAAGTTCAAAGGAAAGCAAAGTTATGAGCAATATTGTAATATGCTGCTTTGCACATGAAAGCAAAGAAGTGTGCACGTGTGTGTGGTGGTTCATAAAGCAAGTGTGACAGTTAAACACTTTGGCAGGCAGGGGCCACTTGGCTGAAACAGAATAGAAAAAAAATAGACTTTCCCTTGCTTCATCTTGTGAGTACACTATAAAACTCAAATGCAAAACCAAACTTAGCAAAACAAACAAACACAAACAAAGAAAAACAAAACCCAGAAGGGCCTAAGTACTTAGACTATGCCCCTCAAGAAACCTGTGTCCATATGAGTAAGGGGGCTCCTATTTTTCCTCCAAATGCCCCTCTATGCCTCCTTAGCACTGCTTAAATGACTCCAGGGAAAAGAAATAAAAGTTTTGGCAGAGCAAACCTAATGAATTGAGTTTGAAACGCAGATACCATGGTACAAGTAAAAGGAGAATTCCAAATGTTGACCTCAACAGGTGTGCTATGACTTCCTCACCCCTGCAAAAAAAATAATGAATACATTGAAAAACAACATTTTCTTAAACTCCTACTTTGCTCCAAAAAAATGAAAAATCTGAAAGGAGATGTATACATACAAACCTAATGAAGAAATCATATTTCGTATTGAAGTTCTCAACAACAATAAGGTTTTGACCATTGGCTTTGGACTTAGATGTTATCTGAATCCAGATCAGAATTCTTCCGTCATCCTTAGGTAAATTCCAATGTTTCACCCCTCCAGTTTTCTCTTTTGTATCACCATATATATTAACAGCATGGTGACTTTAAAAATTAAGCAATATGTTCCATAGACAATCTCTCCAAATAAGCTAGAGATTGCTGGGACTCCGGATACTATCCATACAACCATCAGCGTTCATAACAAGGTGCTGTCCTAGTAGCTTAAAGGCAGTAAATTAAGGCAGTAAGTGTAATCCATAGATGGTGATATTAACCTTCTACAAATCTTTTGTCTAAATGTGAGCTAAATAAGGATAGCATCAATGATCATGCTAAACCTGGGGCGAAAAGCCCATTCGATGCCAACTCTACACAAAGAAATATAGGCAGCTGAGGAATGCTGGGAATGGGAGAGGTGGTCTTCTCCTGAAAAGAGCACAGCAGGTGGTTGCACACTGACAAATGGTCTGCCCTGAAGATGTACATACAAGTAGCATTATATGGAGTGAAAGATAATATTTTATGGGCACATATGCAATAACATATATATATATATATATATATATATATATATATATATGCAATAGCAATTATTGGATAAAAAGGTCATGGTTTTGAAAAACAGAGAGAATGGGTATATTGGAGGGTTTGGAGTAATGAAATAGATGAGACAAATGTTGTATTTAAATTATATTAAGATATAATTTACATAAAAAAGTAACTGGAGAATAATAGGAAGGTTAGCCAATCTCAAACCCTTGTCTTTCACAAGATTCCACAGGCGCTACACAGCATACTAGAAACTACCATGCTTTCAAATTTCCGTGAAAGCCAGAGGGCCCAGACAAATGTGCTGCAGACACTAAGAGACCACGAATGCATTCCCAGACTACTATATCCTGCAGAGCTTGCATTCACCATTGATGGAGAACACAAGATATTCCAGGACAAAAACAGATTTAAACAATAGGGAGCCACAAATCCAGCCCTACAGAAAGTACTAGAAAAAAATCGCCAACCCACGGAAGCTAACTGCACCCATGAAAACACCAGCAAACCCTAAGAAGGGAAACACACAAACACACCACCAAAATATAACAGAAATTAACAATCACTGGTCATTAGCATCTCTTAATATATATGTAAATTTATAATATTAATGAACAAGTTATGGTAAACAACCTTACATTTTATTTTACTACCATTTATAATAAAATAAGCTAAGAAACTTTTTTTCTGTTAAAAAAATAGCTGCTACACAGGCTATAGGATGATGAGGTGAAATTGTGTTAACATTATCTGCTTGTGAGTTGCACCTTCTCTGTGCATGTATATAGACATGAAATGATGGGGACAAATTCCAAACATATGAGACACTGTGAAACAAAAGCATTTTAAAACTGCCTTAAGATTCCTGTTCATATGATCCTATTTATTTCCAGCCCAGGAATCTCTGTCTTCCCTTGGTCCTTCCCTGGTTGCATTTAACTAGCTTTAACTGGTGTCAACTCTCCCTGACCTCCAGTGAAGCAAATGGCTGAAGTGTCTGGCAGGTTCATTTGCACAGTAATGAGTTCTGTCGACTAGACTGCTGGGGACTGATGGGGAGAAGGCGATTACCTTCCACTGCCTCCTATTAAATGTGATTGACATGTCTATATGAGAGCTGTCTCCTTAAGCAGCCCTCACTCCTCCCCTAGAAACATTTCATGAGCACAAAGAATTGCTGGACTTAAATGAGGCCTGATGCATTACTTTTCTACGGCCACATATTTTTCAATTGCTGTAGTACAAAAGATTTATTTTTAATGAAGGGGACAAATGATCTGATATGATACTGCAAAAAAAACTTGGAAGAGAAGGACTATTTCCCTTGTTAAGAAAGAAAATAAATATTATCTCCCCTAGCAAAGAAAGAAAGGAGGAAACTAGAAAATATTTAACAAATGTTTCGGCATCTTTATTGCCATATTACTTAATATTTTAAGCCACTGTCTTTTATTATAGTCTTTTCATGCATATTTCTAATATTCTTGTTCTATTTTTCTCAATTCTGTGCTATCTTTTATATAATTTTGCTTTATTGTAACATTCCTATGAACATTAATGTATAAAACTTTGTAATAGTTTAATAATATAAAATTATTATGACTTTCAAAGTTTTGCATCATTGTTAAGAGCATATTTAGGGTAAATATTCTAAAACAGTTAAGTATAAGAAATGCAAATATGTTTGTTTATTGGCATACTAGGTCTTAAGATGCTGAATTCTATTGACAGGCAGAAATTATAATCAAGTTGTGCGGAAACTCCTTCCATACCATGGTTTTTTTTTTTTTTTTGCCTCTTTCCCTGTTTATGTTTATGAGCTATGTTTTCCCATTTTCAGTGCGGTTGAATGTTTAAATGTGCCTAATAATAATATTTATTCAAGATCCAGTTTAGTCTAAATCATAGATTAAATAGTTTCTCACCATCTGAGCTACATACAAAAGATTTCGGCATACAACAGCTTACGAAAGCTGATGAGAGAATTTGCATATATAGCTATGTGTGAGCTTTTGAATATACTCTCTCTCTCTCACACACACACATACGCACGCACGCACACACACACACACATATACACACACGCACTTTGAAGTTCTATTTGCTGATTTTGGTTTTGAGTATAACCTCAGTTGGAAGTAACTGAAGCATGAACTCCACCTTCTTCTAACCTTAAATGTCATGTTGGTTCTGGTTCAACTTAATTGTTTGATGTACTCATTAAAGCAATAATAGCCAAGATAAGTGTTTACATTCACTCTGCATCCACTTTCCTAGATAGAGGCAATGAGGGTAGGGCTGAGGGTATTGTAGTCAGTGAATAATTATACTCCAACAGGTGTTTTTGTTACTTCATTTTTTTTCTGTTGCAGGCATAAGTTATAACAATGCACAAAAGAATGGCAGACATGACTTTCTTTCAACTTTGACAATCCAATTATCCCTATATGCTATTTACCAGGACAAACTTTGTATTTTTCAATTAAGATTGCTTTATTAACATATAAGAAAAGAGCTACTGGGGAGGACCTTTATTGTATTAGTATTATAATTTAATTTAACTCAGCACCCAGCAGGAAATTAGTTAATAGCTAAAAAATGCAGGCATGATTTAAAAGCATGAGAAGTAATTACTACATCAATTATAGAAAGAACAAAACAGCTGTGATTGACAGATTACCAGAAATTCATTAGCGTTTAAAAAACAATTTTGAAAAAAATAAATCACAATACAATCTCTTGAATTATATTAGACACATTTCTTGTAAAATACCCCATAAAGAGTGAAATAAAATTCAAAAGCATTTTAAACCCAAGTATATGTTGAAATTCAAAATAGAATTATCCTTGCTTTAAGATTTTATTCACTGTTGAGTTTTAGGGATTAAATTATGGACCTACATAAAACATATTTGAAATATAAATTGATTAGAGATATTTTGTTTCCCAATAAAGGGTCACACTCAGAAATGCAAATTTTCAACATCTATACTAAAAATATTTAAAAATTTTGCTCTTACTTTTAATCTATGCTTAGAAAATAATATGTAAAATAAACTCTGATTTCTTAATGGGTCTGCTCCCCTAGAGAAAGATCATTTTACTCATTGGCATCCCAGATTTCTTACACACATAGCATGTTTTGATTATCCATTATCTTCATTTTAGATAAATATTGTCATATTCAACATAATAAATATTTTAATGTTGTCAAACAAATATCATTTGAGAATTTTACATGTATTTATTCACTTAATCTTGAGAATAACCGTATGGGTGTAGTACTTATTATTTAAAGTTCATTTTAGCAGAAAGATAAAAAATATTGTTTGCATTACCACAATACATAAGCCTAGAAAGAGGCTGGTTTATAATTGAGTTAAAGAAGTTGAGCTTGGAACCAGCGCTATCTGTCCCTTTGAAAGGCTGTTGCTTCCTCTGCTTGTGTTCAGTTTGTGCTCAAAAAAGTCCATGCACTGTCTTACAGAATACTGATTACTAAGGGAGGGTAATCAGAATCTATATCGAGCATATGACATGTCATACTGGGAAAAAAGGAATTTCCATTCAGATGATGTTCCTAGGGTTTTCTCGTGAGAAACAAAAACTGCTATTCTCTATGCCACATTATGGCAAAAAGCAATGGTCTATCCCAATTACTCCAACACTCAGAGGGAGAGGGAGTTGAGCTTTCAGATAATGAACATGCCTAAGGTGCACAACTGAAGCCATTAACAAATTGAACCACCAAAGAATACTCTGAATTTTAATCAAAGTTCCTAAAATTAAAGCCATATCGATAAGGAAGTCTCCAACCCTGAAGGAATCAGAACATACCTACAATGTTTTTTATTTTATTTCTTTTTATATTTAAAAATTTCCATCTCCTCCCCTCTTTTTCCCCCTTCCCTCCCATCCCCTCCACCCATACCCCCCTCCCTCCCTCTTCAGGCCAAGGAGCCATCGGGGTTCCCTACTCTATGTTAAGACCAAGGTCCTCCCAACTCCCCCCATGTCCAGGAAGGTGATCAACCAAGCTGAGAAGGCTCCCACAGAGCCTGTCCATGCAGAAGAGTCAAAGCTCAGTGCCTTTGTCCTTGGCTTCTCAGTCAGCCTCTACCATCGGCCACATTCAGAGAGTCTGGTTTGGTCTCATGTTCCATCAGTCCCAATGTTTGAAACTCTTTTACATTTCTGACTTTTCAATGGCTTGTCCCTATAACAATTTTCCCCATGTGTTTAAAGTAGTCATTCGAAATATTAATGCTCAAATGAAAGGTAATCTTTCTAAATAATTGAAACATTTTATTCATTTGAAAACAGAGGCAATGTGGCATATGAACAATTAATCTCAATGGTTTCTTTGTAACTACACAGGCCCAAACTAAAAGAGACTTTTGTAAAATTTGCTTTGTCTGTAAATTGTTTTCTATTTTCCCCAACAAAAATACACACACACACACACACACACACACACACACACACACACACACACACAATATTTAATATAAAATTTGTCCCATTTATTTGAATGCTATTTATAACAAATTGTATTTTATTCACTGTCTTTCTTAATAAAAAATCATTACTTCTCCCTTTTCTGATTCTTTGTAATCTCTTGAATGTTTAAGGTTTGAACTCCTATTATCCATTCAACTTCTGCTTCTTTTCTTGATGCAAAATGTGCATTTATGGATCATTTACCATGTCAGCCACTTGTGTATTTTACAATGCTAGAAGCATATGTGATTTGTATCCTGCGTTCTTATTTTCTGATTGACAGCTTTTGTTTAAGGGTGACTGAGCTTATTTCCTGCAATTTACAATTGATAGATTCACAAAGCATATGCAATGATATCTAATATTGCTTCCCTGATGACAGCTGGAATAAAAGTTATACATGAACTCTTCAAACTTCGGAAAGAGACAAACTTTAACTTATTCAGGACTTATGTAAATAGTGACGCAAATTAACATTGAGACTATAACAGGAAGAAAGGAATTTGAAAGTGAGCCAGTCAAAATGACAGGAAATTACAGAATCATTTCAAGCACATTTCAGTCTCCAAATTGTAAATATGAACACTATTCTTTATAAAAAGGCAGCTATTACAATTTTCATCAATTTACATTAGGGATATAGAGTCCAGCAATATAATTAAATTTCAGTACACTTATCTGGAATAAATGTATTGTAATTTAGACTCTGAAGAATCAAACAATGAGGCAATAAACAATGACAGAAAAACAAAGTCTTCACTAAACACACATCATCTGTGAAGCTATTACTGTCGTAGAAGTGTAAGATGGGCAAAAAAACAAAACAAAACGTGACTTTCAAATTCTAGTCAAGTAAAATCAGACTTTTGACTCTCAGTTTTGATATCATTTTTCCCCAAAAAGAAACCCTCAGATATGATTAGATATTTTTTGAGATAGTCACACAAAACATTCCTCTCTCTTCCTCTGTGATTTTTATCATTTCACTGAACTTGATTGTTAATGGTATTTATTCCGCATGACATGTGAACATTGTGGATCAGCAACCAAATCTACTACCGGTGTCTGCTAAAGTAGTACAAAGTTATCACATGATGTAAATGAAGTAGTGTACTTTAGACCGAAAAAAATAAGAAAGAAATTGGGACCTTATCATTCTGCACTTACAATTTACATTTCTTCATGAAAATATATTTAAAATGTTATTAAGTATTAAATTTTTGAAGTCTTTAATAAAACAATATAATATATATCAAATTTCTATTTATTAAGTACAGTAATATTTTTAAAAAAATTTGAGAGGCAGAAGTAAAAAGGAAGTAAATTTTTCTATTGTATAAATGCCACGCTTTGTTTTTCTTATACAAGAATCAACTAAACATTGATCAAAAAGGCAATACTATCAAATACCGTCTGTACTAATTTTAAAAATAATGAAATAATAAAATCTCTGCTCACCTCAGTATTATTTCTTGATCAAAGAGTTTTGTCACTTAATTGTCTCTGTCTCGTTTACATGACGACACACCCCGATATACTATCAGTCATATCTCAAAGCTATGACTGATAATTACATTGTACCATTCAAAATCTTGAAAATGTTTTTGGTTACTTTACACACACACACACACACACACAGAGAGAGAGAGAGAGAGAGAGAGAGAATGCGTATGTTCAAATATTTAAAATTATATAGGGTTTGTTAAGACTGATTCAAATTCCAGTCTACAGAAAAGAAAAATTATTTGATGTCTTTCTCATTAAAACAGTTTATATGGTGTTCTGTTATCCAATCTGGGTTATACATCAAACTCAACACCCTATGGTCTCTGAAGATTTCAGTCCCCCAAACCCTTACATTTCTCCCTAAACAAACCTCAGCTTTTACAATTAAAGTCATGAGTTTTGTAGCCTAACTTGTATTCAACAAGCTCTCAGGGAACCTTCACTTAAAGACAAAACTTACTGATGATGTGTCTTTCTATCCCAAAGCCCAAGGAAGCCTCTGTTCTACTTACTACTTGCTGCAAATCAAAGATTATATAAACACTCAATAACTATCTGAAAACATTATGTGTCACAAAAATTAACATAAAATTTCAAGGGACATTTTAAAGATTGTTTTTTCATTAAATGTGATGAGAAATGGAATCATTCTACATCACCTTCCAGTACTTCTGAGTGGATTTTCTCCAAATTCATACTAAGCAAGAGTAGAGAATTTCTAGCCTGCATCTGTAATTTTTGAGTTCATCACATTTTTATAACTGTCATGAGCCTAGTCATTTTGATAGCATACAATGATAGCATTTATGGATTAAACAAATATGCCTTGACAGAGAGCTTCAGCTAAGCCTGTGATTGCAAGCAGAAGAGAGAAGCTGTCACACTGAGGAAAACAAGACACCTGATGACAGAATTCAGCTATGAAAGTATTTATGCATGTACACTGCCCTTCAAATAATTATGAGATATAAGGCATGGGAAACCAAAACACATGATTCTGCATCCTAAAGTATTTAAAACTTGTAAAGCTTGACATAACTGTAGAAACCCATCCTTAAGAGCATTATAGTTTATAATCAATGGATTAATCCATTGAGGATGTTCTTGCCCTTACCACCTAATTAGATCTGAGTCATACCACCTGTTGTAGCTGAGCATAGTCCAACACCTGGCGGATGAAGCCTAAGGACAGAAGGATTTATTTGAGCTCATTTTAAAGGTTCTATAGCCCACCTCAGTGACGAATGTGTGTTGTCTGTGGTAGCCGGGGCAGTGTGAGTTGTTCCTGGGCTTCAGGAAGCAGAAAGAAATAGATAAAGGCTTGGTTACACCCTTCAAGTCATACCCTCTGTTGAAGATGGATGCTATAAAATAATCAATCGCACACTAGCTCAGAATTGAGTATAATAAAGGATTATTTATTTAGAGATAGACTCAGAGATGATAGTTCTCTGCACAAAGGGGGACCATGAACTTAATCCAGCAGCAGGGAGAGAAAAAGTGCATGCTTTAAGTCAGCATTTATAGTATAAGAGGCCATGCCCCAGTGGGCTGGTATCTTAAAGGCTACTGGATGAATGAGTTCCCAGAGCACTCAGGTAAACTATTTCTGCCTTCCAAACTCACTTATTCTCTTAAAGCTTCCCACAGCTTCCAAAAACAATGCTAGCATCAGGGATAAAATTGCTCAAGAGGAGATCCTATGGGAGAATTTCCAAACCCAAATCATAAGAGCCATGGATGAAACCATCACCAAAAGCCTTTAGTGGAGAAATTCCTCATCCCAAACACAAGACAGAGATATTACAGCACCTTGCAATAGATAACCTTTCTCTCACTCTTCAATCAATGAAATCTCTATTTCTGGGGAAAAAAAGAAAACCCTTTTCCCTTAAAAATAACAAAAGAAGAATAAGTTGTTAAAGAACGTATGTTTAATGGTTAAAGAGATAACTATTTCAACTGAATCTGTTTCGTGTCTAATGTAAACATCTGCTCCAAAGCTTAGTGGTTTCTGTCTCATAGGAGTGAGACATTTTTATAAATTAAATACATATATGTTTTATAACAAACATGTTAGCAATAAGGAATCTCACTTTCTAAAATAGCTCATCTGAGCATGGTAGGAATCATGAAACAAACAAAATTAAACACAATTAGGTTTTCAGAATCTAGTAGGACTATCTATCAGTACTCAGGAAGATCCAAGTTCTAAAAATGCCACTCTGTATATCCTGTTTTCTGGGGATTCTCTCATCACCTGTTTGAACAAGTAGTTAGATTTCTCTCTGAAAACCATCATTCTTAGTGTAGGTAAAGGTTGTGCAAACTCTAACAATTGTGTTTTAATATGACCTCACCTACTCACTGAAAAAGGTTTGATTTGTTCTATGTCAAATTTACATAAGAAATTGTTTCTCAAAACAAAATAGATTAAAGTCTATTTTATTGCTAGCCCACTTATTGCTCATTTATAAAACTTGGTTGATTAATATAGACATGACCAAAAGTCACATGATTCTGAAGGATGCTTCCCTCCAACCCTGTTGGCAGGGCAGGTCTTTTGCAATAATTCTTAATAGGCAAATAACTCAGAAGTGACAGCACACCAGAGGCAATGAATGTGGAATTTAAATGTACTAACTTCAATCAATGTAAGAGACCTTCGGTTGAAGTGGTAAGTAATGGAAAGATACCAGTTAATAAATTAATCTAATATGTGTTCCACACTTTTCTCGCCCCATCCCCCCTCCCCCCATCCCACCCCACCCCTATGTTCCCATTTTTTGTCCGGCAATCTTGTCTACTTCCAGTATCCAGGAGGATAACTATATGTTTTTCTTTGGGTTCACCTTCTTATATAGCTTCTCTAGGATTTTTACGAATTATAGGCTCGATGTCCTTTATTTATGGCTAGAACCCAATTATGAGTGAGTACATCCCATGTTCATCCTTTTGGGCCTGGGTTACCTCACTCAGGATGGTGTTTTCTATTTCCCTCCATTTGCATGCAAAATTCAAGATGTCATTGTTTTTTACCGCTGAGTAGTATTCTAGCATGTATATATTCCACACTTTCTTCAACCATTCTTCCACTGAAGGGCATCTAGGTTGTAAGAGCTTGGGGGAATAGGATGGTTGGGATATAGGAAGGGTGGATATGGGAACAAGGAATTATATATCTTACTTAAGGGAGCCATTCTAGGGTTGGCAGGGGCTTGACTCTAGAGGGGTTCCCAGGTGTCTAGGAAGACGCCCACAGCTAGGTCCTTGGGCAGCTGAGGAGAGGGTGCCAGAAATGTACAGATCCTATTGCCATACTCATGAATATCTTGCATATCACCATAGAACCTTCACCTGGCATTGGATGGAGAAAATGACAGAGCCCCACATAGAAGCACCGGACTGAGCTCCCAAGGTCCTGATGAGGAGCAAAAGGAGGGAGATCATGAGCAAGGAAGTCAGGACCATGAGGAGTGCGTTTACCCATTGAGACGGTGGGACAGATCTAACGGGAGACCACCAAGTCCAGTTGGAATGGAACTGATGGAACAGGGGACCAAACCGGGCTCTCTGAATGTGGCTGACGGTGGAGGAGGACTGAGAAACCAAGGACAACGGCAATGAATATGAACTCTACAACATGGACGGGCTCACTGTGAGCCTTAACCTTCACCTGGCGATGGATGGAGATAGAGACAGAGCCCCACATTGGAGCACCGGACTGAGCTCCCAAAGTTCTGATGAGGAGCAGATGGAGAGAGATCATGAGAAAGAAAGTCAGAACCATGAGGGATGTGTTCACCCACTGAGACGGCAGGACAGAACTAATGGGAGACCACCAAGTCCACTTGGAATGGGACTGATGGAACATGCGACCAAATCGGACTCTCTGAGGGTGGCTGATGGTGGAGGCTGACCGAGGAGCCAAGGACAATGGTGATGGGCTTGGTCTCTACGACATGGACGGGCTCTGTGTGAGCCTTGTCAGTTTGGTTGCTCACCTTCCTGGACCTGGGGGGAGTTGGGAGGACCTTGGACTCAACATAGCGTAGAGAACCCTGATGGCTGTTTGGCCTCAAGAGGGAGGGAGTGGGGGTGTGGGTGGAGGGGAGGGGAGGGAAGGGGGAGGAGGAGGGGAGGAGATGGCAATTTTTAATAAAAAAAATTAATCTAATATGTGTTCCTTGTTTCAGATTAACTTTTCATTTTAGATTCATGTATTGAAATTAAATCAACCTTATAATAATATGTTAATAATACATAACCACACTTCTAAGTTAACTGAGAAAATAATGTGTCAAAATGTTTTAGCTGAACTTAACTGTTTACAAACACTTAAACACAAAGATTTTCCAGCATTCTCTATGTTTGAAGAAATTAAGCTGACTTTCATCATTAAATGTATTATTTATTATTTATATATTCACATAATATTTAGGACCAATCCACATTATCCCATTTCCAATTCCTCACTTATCCTTCCAAAAATTTTCAACGCAAATTAATGTTTACCCTTCTCTCTCTTTCTCTCTCTCTCTCTCTCCCTCTCTCTCTCTCTCTCTCTCTCTCTCTCTCCTTTAGCTCCATGAGTCCATTTAGTAAATTATGCATGTGGGTTCACATGCTGGAATATGGATAGTCGCCCAGAGTCACATAGTAAAAATTAAGTATTTCTCCTCCCAGTAGCCAATATCTCCTCAGACAGGGTTCAGGATAAGGAAGTCTGCAATTTTGACTGTCTTTTTCTTAGGCAAGGCTTGAGCATGTAGCTCTAAGTGGTATGATTTCTTTAAACAATGGCACTATCATGTACTGTTTTACAACGCTCCTCAACCTTGGGATCTTCTGTTAGGATGCCTTCTCTCTACCCCTATGTCTCTCATGATGCCTAAGCTTTGCAGGAAAAAGCATACATAAAGATATCCTATTTATAACTGAGTACTTTTCCAATCTCTGCAGAGTTGTTGGACTCTACATGAAATTCCATCCACTGCAAAAAGAAACGCTCCAGGGAAGGTTGAAATCTGAGACAATAGTGGCATGGAAAGGATATGTGGTGTGGATAATGCGAAAAGAGAGTAGAGAAGGCAGTATGCAGATGAACACTAACACTAAAGACCTTTGAAAATACCATGAGGAGCAGAAGGAGGGAGAACATGAGAAAGAAAGTCAGGACCGTGAGGGGTGCTTTCACCCATGGAGACGGTGGGACAGAACTAACGGGAGATCACCAACTCCAGTTGGAATGGGACTGATGGAACATGAGACCAAACCGGACTCTCTGAATGTGGCCGATGGTGAGGCTGACTGAGAAGCCAAGGACAATGGCGCTGAGCTTTGATTCTTCTGCATGGACGGGCTCTGTGGGAGCCTTGTCAGCTTGGTTGCTCACCTTCCTGGACCTGGGGGGAGTTGGGAGGACCTTGGACTTAACATAGAGTAGGGAAACCTGATGGCTCTTTGGCCTGGAGAGGAAGGGAGGGGGGGTATGGGTGGAGGGGAGGGGAGGGAAGGGGGAGGAGGAGGTGAGGAGATGGAAATTTTTAAATAAAAAAAATAAACCATGGGAAAAAAAAGAAAATACCACGTGGAAACTATTTCAGACAATTCCTTAGATATACATACATTGATATATTCATACATATGCACACATATATGCATATATGATGTACATGTATATGCATGTATATTTGTATATGTGTATATATGAATTTAAACACACACACACACACAGAGAGAGAGAGAGAGAGAGAGAGAGAGAGAGAGAGAGAGAGAGAGAACACTGGAGAGAATCACTGACACCATTGGCTATGAAATACAAATTCTAGTACCAGTTATGGGTTACCTCTCCTCAAGTTGTTATTTGGTGGGCTTCCATTGAATGTCTCAAACACTATAGGCTATTGCTATCCATTGACATTTATCTCCACTAATTTTATTGCTGAAGACAACAAACACCCGCGTCATGAGAGAGAAATTAATTGTGTTCCAACCTGTGAGCTTCATTCTTTCTGACTGTATGTCATTGTCCTAGAAGATTCTATGCACAGTGTCTGGGGAAAAATAATCATCAGTCTTATCCAACTGTGAACACTTTGAGCTACAACAATGATCCACCATGGCAATGTATGTAAGCTGGCCGACGCAACAGTGGCAGCAATTTGTGACAGTAACTAATTACTTTGTTCTAAAATTTAAACCTCATGTCTACTGCTACTTACTGGTCAAAAAAAGAAAAAAGAATTAAAAAGAAATAAGTATTGATAGTACTATGAGATAATGCTCTTGGACGCTGTAAAGATTTGTCACTTGCATGGTTTAATAAAATGCTGATTGGTCAGTAGCCAGGCAGGAAGTATAGGTTGGGAAATTAAGCTAGGATAATTCTGAGAAAAGGAAAAGGCAGAGATGCTGTTGCCATCCAGATGCAGAGAAAGCAAGATAACAACGCCTCACTAAGAAAAAGTATCAAGGCACATGAGTAAACATAGATAAGGATTATGGGTTAATTTAGATTGTTCGAGCTAGTTAGCAGTATGCCTGAGCAATAGGCCAAACAGTTTATAATTAATATAAACCTCTGTTTATTTGGGACTGAAAAGTTGTGAAATGAATGAGCCAGAAACTTCTGTCTACAAGGGGCTGGAGAGATGGCTCAGAGGTTAAGAGCATTGACTGCTCTTCCAAAGGTCCTGAGTTCAATTCCCAGCAACCACATGGTGGCTCACAACCATCTGTAATGGGGTCTGGTGCCCTCTTCTGGCCTGCAGGCATACACACAGACAGAATATTGTATACATAATAAATAAATAAATAAATAAATAAATAAATATTTAAAAAATAAACTTCTGTCTACAAAAGACACATTTCATATAAACAAATGTAGACCAGCCTATCTAGGTTGAGCATTATTTTATTTAAATGTCATGGGCCTTGGATAGTACAAATATTCAGTGCTTATATGTATTGTATTGGTGGCCTCTGTGATAACACTAACCCCATTTTATTCAATAAAGTGTTCACCTAGGCAAAACACTGTATATGTATATTCCTTTAAGATCTCATTGCCGTGGTACTGGTCTGCTTGGCTCAGCTTTTGTGACAAATGGAAAAAGCAATAAACCTTCTCCCATGATCCTTTCTCTTATTTGCAAAATTCTTTCCCTGCCCCTTTCATCTTTTCTGATATGGATCTGAAGTTCAGAGAAATGGTCCTTTAAGAAATATTTAGAAATTCATCAGTTTTAGAAGTAGAGTAAAATACTGCAATGTAGACTTGTATCTCTTTATTACATTCACTAAGCTTATACAATTAAACACTAGGGGGAACCTTTTTATGTGTGTAGTTTCATTTGTAAATATCTTAGCTGACAAGGAAATGTAAATGGGGAAAAGCTTATCTTACAAAACGAAATTTCAAGTTGAAATTAAACCAGGCCTGTTAACCTGAGACATAGCTCTTCCTCAGATAGTATTAATGGGATGCATTGCATGGCTTTAGACATGAACAAAGATCTAAAAAAATCTAATAAATGATCTTACTTCCCTTCTTGTTAAATTCCAAATTGGCCAATTTCCATTTGAATAACATTTGCTCCAGATAAAAGGAAGTACTGTTCATTATTTATAATAAATGTCTGACATCATGGATCAAGTAATTAAATTATACTGTTGGCAAAGCTTACCTGACATTCAGGAATAATACAGAACATATAAAAGTGATATTTAGAAATAACAGCACTTTCCTGAAGTATTTATGTGGAAAATTCTGACTAAAATTAATTATGAGTAAGAAATGTGTTATTGTTAGAGATTAAGAATGTATGCTCAGAATTACAAGAAAACCTTTATATCCTCACCCAGAAGGCATGAAATAAGACAGGAAAATATTAATGAAAAATTTCAAATTGGGTTTTCTTCCAATACTAATAAACTGATGATATTATCAGTTAAAGATGCCATGTTAAAGCAAAGAAAATATCTCAAGGTTTACAACTTATAAAATAGTCCTTTGTGTAGGGAAGAGTGAATGATGGAGATAGGAAGGAAGGAAGAAAGGAAGGAAGGAAGGAAGGAAGGAAGGAAGGAAGGAAGGAAGGAAAGAAGAAAGGAAGGAACGAAATAAATAAAGGAAGGAGAGAGGAATGAAGGAAAAAAGAAAAGCACATTTCTAAACATTTTTTACTAAGCAAAGATAAATTTGGTCATTTCATTTTAAGTCCTTTAAAATGGGTAGACCAAATGTTACATTTTATGTTTCACAACTTAGAGATTTTGGTAAATGTGATTTAAATATTCCAATGTAAATTCTAGACAGTCTTCTAGAAGAAATTATACTGAGGGTCTTGGATTTTTTATTCAAAATTAAATGGTTCCTAGAAGAATTACTATGAACACATATGATTTAGGAATATTAAATCAGCAGTGTTTATATTTCTATTTCCTAATAGTTATCAAGGGGACTCCCCCATAACCACATCCCACATTAGAGATATCTACATAGGCAAGGAAATATTTCACCAGTTCATCCTTTCTATTCAACCTGTATGATCTGCCTAACATATGCTTCCTTGTTTCTTATAAATAGCTTCCAAAAGTCTGAATAAATTTATTCTTGAAAACTATTCATCTTATCAAAAACATTTATCTTAGTATTCCAATACTTCTAAACACAATACATTCATAATCAGTATTTAATTAGTCACTCTTACAAGCTTTGTGGATTATTGCCCTAACATATTTGGCTGGCAGAGCACCAATGTAGATCAAAGACTTTGTGACTGTGTTGGTGTTCCTTCCCCCACCCCCTTTGGTAGCATTCAGAATATCTTCATGCAAAAAAGACACTAGAAAGTGGGGTTGAAGGATCTGTAGTTACCAGTTCAACTTCTCCATGTTCAATGAGTTGTGTAGGTGTTGTCTTCAGCAGTAGGGTTTTTAACAGTCAGTTTGCGGAGAACAACCTAAAGTCTTCTCACCAGGTTGTAATGCTTAAGAATTCCTGAGACCCCATTAGCTAATAGCTGAAGAAGATGTAACCCAATATTAGTACTGGAGGCTTCATCTGGTGACAAGAGATGTCCATTTGAGGAGCTGAGCCCACCCCCCATTATTAACAATTTCCTTTATAATGCATTCCTATATATTTACATTTTTAGAAACTTCTACTATATAGTTTCTATACTAACCTTCAAATGGCTCTTAAGTTTAATTGTCTCCATAGTATCCCATACATCGTGGCTTTACTAGATAGTTACTGTGGATAATAAGGTACAACAGCAACAGCTCCTGCTTTTTCCTGAGACTTTGGAAGCCCCCTTTACCAATAACTAGTAGTAAAATTGAGGAAGATCATACAAGACAGAAGGCATCACATCCCCATTGACTGGAATAATTGATATTGTCAAAACGACCATTCCACCAAAGCAATCTACAGATGTAATACAATTTCATTCAAAGTTTCAAGTATTGAAAGACGCAGACAAAATTTATTAATATTTATATGGAAGAAAAAAGATCCAGGAGAAACAAAGCAATCATGAACAAAAAGAATACTAACGGAGACAATATGATACCCAATTTCAAGTCAAAACACAAAGCCATAGAAATAAAATGCAGCACATTATTGGTACCAAAACAGTTACATAGACCAATGAGATAGAATTGAGTACCCAGATATACATTCACACAATTCTAGCTATCTATTGTTTGATAGACAAGGCAAAATTAGACATAGTCAACAAATTTTGAAGGAAAAATTGAATTTCAACATGGGGAAACATAAGACCAGATCCTTATCTCTCATTCCCCATATAACTTCAAATGGGTCAAAGTCCTCAACATAGATCTGATACTCTCAAACTACTAGACGGCAAGGTAGAGAGTACACCTCAATTTATCACACAAGTGAGAACTTTTTGAGTACAGACTACAGTTGCTTAGTGATAGGACCAACAATCAACAAATGGAATCTCATTAAACTAAATGCTCCTGTAAAGCAAAAAAAGCTAAAGAGAATGAAATGGCATCCCCCATGAGGGAGAAAAGTGTTTACTATATATTTTATGTATTTTTTAAAAATTAGCATCTAGAATATACTAAGAACTCAAGAAAATGAACATAAACAAAAAACACAATAAAATGGACTATTGTAACAAAAACAAAAGTATTAAAAGAAGAAATGAATATGGTTAGAAAAATGTGCTAAGTCCTAAATAGCCTGGTCTATCCAGAAAACACAAATTAAAAGTGATTTGAGATCTCAGCTCATCACAGTCATAATGACAATCAACAGGAGTACAACAACAAATGCTGGTGTGGTTATGTTTAAATTGGGAGTCAAACATGATTCGTGGGTATGTAAATTAGCACTGCATTTTTAAAAATTAATCTGGAGGTTTTGTAAAGTATTGGAATTTGATCTTTCATACTATCCAGCTATATCACTCCTGGGTATATATCCAAAGGACTTTTTATCTACTGTACTAAGTAGACAGGCTCATATCTATGTTTATTTCTGTTATTTTCACAAAATCTAGGAAGGTGACTCAACTGAAAGTTCCATCAACACATGACTAGAGAAGAAAATGTGGTACATAAACCAAATGAAAATTTGTGAGGCTCTACAGAAAAATGGCGGAAAATGTTATATAGAGAAAAGTAGCTTAGGATGAGAAGGCAAATGCTTTGTGTTCTCTCAAATGTAGGGATACTAACTCCAAATCTTTTGTGCATTTAACTTGTGTGCAAGTCAGAAAACTACAAATGAGTTTTTCTAGGTGGAGAGCAACAGGTTAAATTGGAGGGGATATAAGATTATGTATAAAATGAAAATAAAGATGACTATATGAGACAGCAAGGCTTAAAAATGGAGAATGGAGAGTTGCAGGAGGAAAAGAGGAGCCAGTTTAGAGGTGAGGGCTAAGAGTGTGGGAAAATATATGAAAAGAAAAATGGAAGTCTACTGTTTCATGACACATTGGCTGATGGTGGAGGAGGACTGAGAAACCAAGGACAACGGCAATGAACATGAACTCTACAGCATGGATGGGCTCACTGTGAACCTTGTCAGTTTGGTTGCTCACCTTCCTGGACTTAGGGGGAGCTGGGAGGACCTTGGACTTAATATAGTGAAGGGAACCCTGATGGCTCTTTGTCTTGGAGAGGGGTGGAGTGGGGGTATGGGTGGAAGGGAGGGGAGGGAAGGGGGAAGAGATGGAAATCTTTAATAAAAAAAATGAGAAGAAAAAAAATAATAATAATTGAAGAGATAGCTGAATGTATGTAAAAAAAGGAAGATGTGATAGTGTGGGGATTAAGTGATTAGATACAGGTGAAAGATGTGGAAGAGGACACAATACAGGTCAGCCCGGTTTCTCACATCTAATGATGTGTGTGATGCCTTGTGGAAATTTACTAGTGAGTAAGTGAATTTTAAAGTTCAATGTTGTTTCTCTCTTATGTAGTATATTCTGGTTTTTGTCATGTAACAATATTGGCAATGTTAAAAACAATATATTCATGAGTCAAACTGCATAGAGAGAAAGTGCAAGATTTTCATTTGTTGGTAATCATATAAATGGAATTAAAACCTTAGAATAATTTCCTGGTTTGTTTCCACAGCTATTAATTTACATCATGATATTTAATATGATGGGCTCTTTTCTGTACACAGGGACTCTACGCAGAAAATTTTACATAGTAAAGCTATATAGAAAGCTTCAAGTCTTTATTGATCCACTCACTAAATTTAGTTAATTAGGATATCTATGAGAAGGGTAAAGTAATCTTGAAAAATATCTTGGAATTTCTGTTACATGTTTTTGTCTGTGTACTTTTCCGTTGATTTCATCTGGGAACACAGATCAATTATGACCTCACTTATCTAGAGCACACTTTTCTTTGTCAAATTGAATACATGTGTATTCCTGTCTACACATACTTTGTCTTAGAGGTATAAATCAGAGGAAGTCTTTCAGAAAATCATCTGATCCTTCCTCACATCTCCAGACATAATTGTCCTGGAAGGAGTCCAAGAAAAGGATTGGCTTGACTTTTCACTAATAATATCATGGAAATGTCTCCACACACAGGCATAGGTGTCCTCCCTAGCATTCCAGACACTTACAAGAAAGCACATGTCCATTTGAATATACATTCTTTTTCTGGTTTAGAAGCACTTATGTGAGGAGCCTGATCCTATGAATAATCTTTTCACATTCACGAAAATTGCTAAATGAATTTTAGTTTAGACTTTTTCTCCCCTAAATCCTATGTGTTGTTAACCACTTTGCTGAAAAAAAATTGTTTAGGTTCATGCTGTGTTGATATATTTACTACTGTGCTTTAAACACAGATGGAAAAAAAGTCTGATTTTATCTGAGATCTGGATTGCAGAATTTTTAAAAATTGGCAAGCAAATATGGGAAGAATAGTTTTCTTCAGAATTTTACTATACACTGAAAGAATATCTTTCTTTTTATAGAATATTTAGAACTCATTGGTGTATACGTACTGTTTTAGGTTGGGTTATTGTCACTGAGATGAAACACTGTGACCAAAAGCAACTTGGGGAGGAAAGGGTTTGCTAACAGTTCCATTTAGGAACTCATCATCAAAAGCGGTGTGAGAAGGAACTCACACAAGGCAGGAACTGATGTAGAAGTCAGGGAGAAGTTCTGATAACTGAATTGCTCCACATAGTATGCTCACCTTGCTTTCTTATAGAACAGAGAACCAACAGCCCAGGAATGGCATCACTCCCAATGAGCCAAGACCACCTCACCAATGTTTCAAATATACATAAAACAGTCCAGCATCAATATGCAATTACTTACCTTTTAATTAACTGAGACTGATTAGACTAATAGACACACCTGTAAAGATGCAGTTATTAATGCAAATCTATCAGAAGGCCTAGGTCTTGCTCACATGCTGTGGGACAATGGTCTGTACCGAGTCACTTGTATCTTACATAAACGCTGATTGGCTAGTAGCCAAGGAGAAAGTATAGGCAGGGCAACCAGGCAGGAAGTAGAGGCAGGGCAATGAGAATTCTGGTTTCAGTCCACAGGCATCACACAGACTCAAAGAAAGCAAGACATAGAGCAAGCAAGATGTAACTGCCTCGTCAAAAAAGGTACCAAGCCAAGTGGCTAAAACAGAGAAGAATTATGGGCCTGTATAAGTTAAAACAGTTAATAAAAAGCCTGAGCTAATAAGCCACCCAGTTTATAATTAATGTAGACCTCTGTGTATTTCTTTGGATTGAACAGCTGTAGGACCGAGTGAACAGAAAACCCAGTCAACACTCATTCTTCACAGCTATACAAACAAGGAGGAACTAATAAAGTGATAGGATAAAAAATAAACGCAAATGATTTATGAATTCAAAAAGAAATGCTTTTACATGCATTATTTTGTGTATTTAATTTCTTAAAACACTACCTCTGGTGGCTTATCTTACATAGTAGCCAGAGAGCCAATAAACATATTTTTGTGGTTTATATCCCCTCAATTTTTCTCTATTCATGCTTACTCGCCAATCTTAGAGCCCATCAACTTGAAAAACTAAAATGAAGCCTAAATAAATTCATTAGAATAAACAAAACAAATCAAAACAAAAACATTGAACACAGAGTAATTTTAGTTGAAAGTAAATAATAGACCTGGGTAGAAAGGTCCAATATGTAAAGCACTTGTCATAAAATCAGCAGAATCCATGTGAAGACAGATGCAGCCACACAGCTATCTATGATCAGAGCACTCCTGTGGGAAGATGGGATGCAAAAACGGGGATTTCCCCCAATGACTTGCAGGTAAACCAGCCTGGCACCGACAGTGAAAAAACAGAAAGATCCTGCTCAGACATGGAACACAAGAAAATGTACCAGAGATTGTCCTCTGACATTTAAAGGAGTAAGACACACACACACACACACACACACACACACACACACACACACACATCCACATGTATTCACACACATGAATGTGCACAGAAGTGTGCACAAATATGTGCACAAAGATGAAATTAAATAATTATTAAATAAATTATCAGTTGCTCTATTTAGTACCTTGGTCTCTAGTTGAAGAAGAGTTTTTAAGTGTACGCAGGAGTGCCTTAACTTCTTTATCTGTAAGTGCCAATTCCAGGAGCTCAAGAAAATTATATTACTTCCAAAACAGAAGTCTATGAATTATACATATAAAGTACTAGGCTGACACATCTCACAATATCAGAACCTTGTTGATGAGAGGCACAGAGGAACACCGTGTCCTGGAGAAGTTCAGCAGTGCTAAATTCAATATTTTATTAGACTTGTACCTTTTTAGTGTCTCTTCTCTCCGAGTTCATTTCTGTCTGTATCAATCTAATTCTCACACTTGTCAATGTCACTAATTCAGCAGCTTCAGCTTTCCACTGTGACATTTTAGGGTCCCCATATAAAAAGGCTGTGTATCTTATCATGTGTTCAATATTGGTTTGTGTTACTGCTTTACCTGGATCACTTAGACCACCGAAGCAATTCACTATGGATTGGAAAGTGAATGAATTATTCTTTGAAAGGCATAGCGGGAAAGGTACATTATTCGCACTAGGTTGCCATTAACATAGGAATGTGGAATGGCTGCCAAGCAGGCAAATTACATATCTACTAAAATAAATAGATATGCCAAAGAGAAAAGAATGTGAATATCATGAAAGATACCCAACGATAATTTAGGAGAGTGGAAAAAAATTTAAAAAAACAAAACAGAAAAACCTAAAAACCTGTGGGTGAGGGAGTCACAGTGCGCTTAATTAAATCAATTTAATTTAAACCACAAAGTGAAGGGCAAATAAAATATTGACAAGTAGAATTAGAAGTTGGATGGTGTGAAAACATAAGAAAATATTGAGACAGTAAATAATGGAATAAAGATAGCGAATCACCTGTCACATAATTATTCAAATTGTGATGTGACCTAAAGATAATACGATAGCGAAGCATTCTCAGATGAGAGAATGGGAGCCTGAATAACAAAGCAGAGCTGTAAGATGGTGCTTCCATGATGCCCTTGGATCTGCGGAATAACATGTTCAAAGTTTTGCTTTGACAATGATTCATTTTCCAGCTGTGCCAAAGAGGCATTGTGCCAGAGCAGGGCCATTTAGGGTTCTATGGCTCAGGCCCAAGTAAAACACAATGGGCCGGTGGGCCAGGAACTGGTTGGAAGAAACAGGAATGAACTTTAGGTATCTCTTTTGTGAAATTCTCCCTCTACCTCTGCACTGCTTCTTATCTCGCATATGTGAATGAGGTCTTGGTCTCCTTGTTGAAATCTCCGGTAGCTTGTCTGAAGTCTCATCTTCTCTCTCACACTTTGTTTTATTATTCATCACTATGAATCAAAAATTCCTTATATATTTTTTATTTTTAAAACAATCTTATTTTATATACCAACCTCAGGTCCCTCTCCCACCTGTGGTCCTGCTACCCTTATCTTCCCACTCCATCTCCTACCTAGTCTTCAGAGCGGGTGGGGCCTCCCACAAGGAGTCAACAAAGTCTGTCCATCATTTGAATTAGGACCAAGGCCCTCCCCACTATATCTAAACTAAGCAAGGTATCCCTCTACAGGGAATGGGCACCAAAGAGCCAGTTCATGCATTAGGGATAAATACAGGTTCCATTGCTAGTGGCCCAACAAACTGCCCAAACCACACAGCTGTCGTCCATACTCAGAGGGCATTTATACAGGTGCCCAAGGTGTCAGTTCGGAGTCAGTAAGTTCCTACTAGCTAAGGTCAATTGCTTTGGTGGGTTTACCTGTCATGGTCTTGGCCCCTTTGCAAGTAATATTGCTCGTCCATGACTGAACTCCAGGAGTTTGGCCCAATGCTTACCTGTGGATCTCTACAGCAGCTTCCATCTATTACTAGGTGAAGGTTCTATGATGAGAATTAAGGTAGTCATCAACTTAATTTCAGGAGAAGGGCATTTTAGGTACCCTCTCCACTAGTGTTTAGATTCTTAGCTGAGTAATCCTTGTGGATCCTGGGAATTTTCCTAAGGCCTGGTTTCTCACCAACCTCCAAAATGACTCCCTCTTTTAAGGTATCTCTTTCTTTGCACTCTCTCTCTCTCTCTCTCTCTCTCTCTCTCTCTCTCTCTCTCTCTCTCTCTCTCTCTCTCTCTCCTTCACCCAACTCAATCTTCCTCATCTCTCATGTTCTCCTCCCCACTTCATGTTCTCCTCCCACCACCTCTGCTACCACCCTCCTTTGTCTCCCCCCATTCTGCCACTTTACGAAAGAGATTTTGTCTGCTTCCACTTCCCAGGTGGATCCATGTTTTTCTCTCTTAGGGTTCCCCTTGTTTCCTATCTTCTTTGAGGTTGTAGACGGTAAACTGATTATCCTTTGTTTTATGTCTAATATTCACTTATGAGCACATACTCTGTTTGTCTTTCTGTGTCTGTGTTACCACACTCAGAATGTTTTTTTTCTAGCTCCATACATTTGCCTGCAAATTTCAAGATGTCCTTGTTTTTTACTGTTGAGTAGTACTCCGTTGTGTAAATGCACCAAATTTTCTTTATCCATTCTTTGCTTGAGGAACATCTAGGTTGTTTCCATGTTATAGCTATTACAAATAATGCTGTTATGAAGAGAGTTGAGCAAATGTCATACTGGAATAGGTATGCATCTTTTGGGTATATGCCCAAGAGTCATGTTGATGAGTCTTGAGGTAGATTGATTCTCAATTTTCTGAGAAACCTCCATACTGATTTTCAAAGTGGCTGTACCAGTTTATACTTCTACCAGCAATGTAGGAATGTTCCCCTTACTCTGCATCCTCTCCAACAAGTTATCATATATGTTTTTGATCTTAGCAATTCTGACTGATGTAGGTTGGTATCTCAGAGCCATTTTGATTTTCATTTCCCTGATGGCTATGAATGTTAAGCAATTCCTTAAGTGCCTTTCAGCCATTTGAGATTCTTCTATTGGGAATTCTATGTTTAGTTCTGTACCCCAGTTTTAATTAGATTATTTAATATTTTGATATCTAGTTTCTTAAGCTCTTTGTATATTTTGGAGATCATTCATCTGTCAGATGTGAGGTTGGTTGGTGAAGATTTTTCTTTTTCTGTAGATTGCTATTTTGTCTTCTTGACTGTGTCCTTTGCCTGAAAGAAGCTTCTCAGCTTCAGGAGGTCCCATTTATTAATTGTCAATCTCAGTGTCCGTGATACTGGTATTATATTCAATGTGCAAATGTGTTTAAGGCTACTTCCCACTTTCTCTTCTATATGATTCAGTGTGACTGGGATTTTCATTACTATAGCTGTATAATAGGGCTTGAAGTCAGATATGGTGATGCCTCTAGAAGTTCCTTTCTTGTACAGGATTGGTTTGGCTATCCTGGCTTATTTGTTTTTCCATATGAGGTTGAGTATTGTTCTTTAAAGGTCTGTGAAGTATTGTGCTGGGGTTTTGATGGGATTACATTGAATCTTCACAGTGCTTTTGGTAAGATTGCCACGCTGACCATACCTATCCAAGAGCATGGTACATTTTAATCAGCTTTCTGTTTTTGGTGGTTCCCTTTATTGTTTGATCTTTCTTTAATTCCTTTTCACAAGTTTGAAACACAGCTGGGTAGAATCTTGTCCTGAGGTTACCACTCCCTTTATTACACTTTGCCTCAGGCTTTTCTTTAAACATTTTATCTCCTTGAGCACTGAATTTAGCTCCATTATAATTCGTGGTGTTCTTTTTCTCTTCAAACTCTAAGTTTTGTATTTTTCCTTGCTCAGATTGCTCTTTTTCATTATAGATGTGCATAAGAGTGGTCACCAATAAACATATGACAGAGTCCATACTAGGCTGCCTTGAAATCTCCTCTTCTAATGCCATTAATCTAAAACTCTTCAAATTAGCCTCAGGAAGATTTTGTGTGTGTGTGAAAAGGGTAGAAACCAGCCACGACCTTGGCCAAAACTTCATAAGAACACTCTTAAGGGTACTTTCTAACATTCTTCTCCTTCTTAACTCTTTGAGCCCCACAGTTTAAATAACCCTCAACACCACTGACTTCCATGCTTCTACTAGGATGGCCCACTAAGCTCAACTTTTCTAACACAAAGTTCCAAAGTTCGCATTCTACCAACAGCATGGTCAGACCTTCCACTCCCTGGTAACAAATTTTGTCTTAACCATTGTTGTAACACTATGAAGAGACACCATGGTAATGGTAACTCTTATAAAATAAAACACTTAATTGTGATTAGCTTACAATTTCAGAGGTATAGTCCATCATCATCATGGCAGGAAACACGGTGGTATGCAGACAGACATGGTGATAGAGAAGTGTCTGAGAGTTCTATATCAAGATCTGCAGGCAGCAGGAAGAGAGAGTCTCTGAGCTTAGAGTAGGTTTTCTGAAACCTCAGAGCCCACTCCCAGTGGCATACGATCTCTAGCAAGGGCACAACTCCTACTCATTTCAAATAGTGGCATTTCCCGGTAACAAGGGCTTTTGAGTCTAGGAGTGCATGGGTGCCATTCTTTATCATAGCACCTCGCCACTCACCGGCTAACCAGGCCCCCCAGCTGAGAGCATTTGAGCAACACAAATTTTGCTGGATGGGGAGAGAGAGGAGAAAAAGAAGAGACAGGATAAAGAGAAGAGAGGGGGGCAATAAGTTGAAGAACGATGACTGTAGTATATCTATTACCATCTTTCTATACTTAGCAACAAAGTTTAAATAAATAGAATTCCAAGAAAGCCTGAGTAATGATCTGTGGGCACCATTCCATGTGGGTTTCCATGCAAGGCTTTTGTTAAATGCCATTAAATTGTTTGCATCTGGTCTGGGTTCTGTAAAACAAGTATAGGTTGAGAATTGTGGGTGATGGGAAGAGCTGTTCTGTAGAAGCTGCACTTTCCAAGTTGAAGTGACTTCACTTAATCCCACACAAACTACATTCCTGAGGGCCATTTTAACCACATTCAGGCAGCTTTAGATTCCCTCCAAGAGATCCAGCTCAGATTTTTGGTGCAACATCTTCGTTTTATAGGATTCATCCTGGGGTTCTTGGGCTGCTAGTAGAATTTTAAAATACTTTTGTAGCCCAGACTTGAAGGCTGTTACATCTGCAGATGTGGAGGGCATTAACGATACCCTCAAGAAACCGCTGCTGCTGCGAACAGAAAGTAATTCCAGGGATTCTCTGGATACTAGAGTAATTTTACTGAAATTTGTAGAGCAGACCTTTTTGTATTTCAAAGAACATCCTTACAATCCTTACATGTTTTTATTTTCTTTTTGTTGTTTACTTAATATATTATCTGAAAACTGGTAAATTTAATTACTAGAAGGTGAGTCAAGTCTATATATAGACACTATAAACTGATGTGTTAATATAATTAATGAACTTCTTCTTGGCTAACTCTTACATCTTAGTTTAACCTATTTCCATTAATCTGTGTATCGCAGCATGGCTTACCAGGTAAAGTCCCAGTGTCTGTCTCCAGCCACTGCTCCATGGCTTCCCTCTGACTCTGCCTTTCTTTCTCCCAGCATTAAGTTTAGTTTTTTCCACCTAGCTCTGTTCTACCGTATCAGGCCAAGCCAGATTATTTATTCACCGTTGGTGTCACAACATACAGAGGGGAATCCCTCATCATGCGTATACACATACAACCACAGTATATATATATGGATGTCAGCGAACATCTTTGTGTATTCAGTGCTCTCTTTGCATGACTTCTGAGGATTAAATCAAGTCATCAGCTTTGGATGGCAAATGCTTAAACATCTCTCTGGCTCAGATACTCCCTGTGGCTATTTATTCTCCTAAATTCCTTGAGAAAATACAGATCTACATGGATATCCTTGTTTCTTCTCTATAGCTGCTACAATGAAGTATCCCAAAGGAAGGAAAATGAGAGGCTTGATAATTTGGTCTGCCTGCAGTTTCAGGATACAGTCCATCAATGCAGAGAACCAAAGTTGCAGCGACACATCTGCTCATACCACCTCTAAACTCAAAACCAGAGAACAAATGAAGGTATTCTTTTTTTTTTCTCTCTCTCATGGTTTATTTTTTTTATATTTAAAAATTTCCATACCCTCCTCCTCCCCCTTCCCTCCCCTCCTTCTCCCCCTTCCCTCCCCTCCCCTCCACCCCTACCTCCCCTCCCTCCCTCTCAAGGCCAAGGAGCCATCAGGGTTCCCCACTCTATGCTAAGACCAAGGTCCTCCCAACTCCCCCCAGGTCCAGGAAGGTGATCGACCAAGCTGAGAAGGCTCCCACAGAGCCCATCCATGCAGAAGAATCAGAGCCCAGCGCCATTGTCCTTTGCTTCTCAGTCAGCCCCCGCTGTTGGCCACATTCAGAGAGACGGGTTTGGTCGCATGATCCATCAGTCCCATTCCAACTGGAGTTGGTGATCTCCCACCGTCTCTATGAGTGAACGCACCCCTCACGTTCCTGACTTTCTCCCTCATGTTCTCGCTCCTTCTGCTCCTCATCAGGACCTTGAATGCCAATTAACCCAATTAAAAAATGGGGCGCTGAACTCAACAGAGAATTCTCAACAGAAGAAGTTCGAATGGCCAAAAGACACTTAAGGTCATGCTCAACCTCCCTAGCTATCAGGGAAATGCAAATCAAAACAACTTTGAGATATCATCTTACACCTGTCAGGTTGGCTAAAATCCAAAACACCAATAATAACCTTTGCTGGAGAGGTTGTGGGGTAAGGGGTACACTCATCCATTGCTGGTGGGAATGCACACTTGTGCAACCACTTTGGAAAGCAGTGTGGCGGTTTCTCAGGAAATTCGGGATCAACCTACCCCAGGACCCAGCAATTCCACTATTGGGAATCTACCCAAGAGATGCCCAATCATACAACAAAAGCATATGCTCATCTATGTTCATAGCAGCATTATTTGTAATAGCCAGATCCTGGAAACAACCTAGATGCCCTTCAGTGGAAGAATGGATGAAGAAACTGTGGAATATATACATGCTAGAATACTACTCAGCGGTAAAAAACAATGACATCTTGATTTTTGCATGCAAATGGATGGAAATAGAAAACACTATTCTGAGTGAGAACCTCCACCTGGTGATAGATGAAGAAAATGACAGAGCCCCACATTGGAGCACTGGACTGAGCTCCCAAGGTCCTGATGAGGAGCAGAAGGAGAGAGAACATGAGAAAGAAAGTCAGGACCGTGAGGGAACCTCCAGCTGGCGACAGATGGGGAAGGTGACTGAGCCCCAAATGAAGGTATTCATAATCGTTTTCCTGCTTGTTTGTGCTGCTCTTGATTTGTCTATTCAGTTTAAGATCTCAGCCAAGAGAATGGTGCTTCTCTGAGTATGTGGGGTGTCCCAATGCCAGTCAATTTAATTACATCAATCCTAAAGACATGCCCACAAGCTGACACAATGTAGAAAATTCTCCATTAACACTCTCTTCCCAAGTGTATAATTATGTCACATTGACAATTAACCTAACATCACACCACTCCATTACATAAACCAATAAACAAGGATACTCTTAAACTGATATGTTCTTATATAATAAACCTATTTTAACATTGATCTGTTTTACTTCTCAAGTTTATGCCTTGCTTAATTATAGCAATAAGAAGAACATATATATTGTCAGAGAATGTACATTGTTCTACAAATGTCACTTAGAAAAAAATTTTTGTTAAGATTGTCTAAGTTACTACCTAACATCATAGGTCAGTCTGCTTCAACTTTTACACTTAAATGAAATTTTAATTGAACTTAAGACAAGTATAGTAAAAAAAATTGCAAGTAGAAAAAAAATGCACCCATGAATATTGTATTTTCTTTGTCAAATATTGACACCAAGAGATTCAATATCTATGTGATGTTGTTGTCTGTTCCATCACTGAGAAGGGTTATATCTTAGCGATATGCATGTTGTTATATCTTAGCAATATTATATATCTTATTATATCTTAGCAATATGCAAGTTATATAATTATATCTTAGCAATATGCATGCTAGAAAGTAGTTGCTTTGTAACAAAGGGAAGGTTCTGAGATTTGTAGAATCAAATTCTTAAATCTGCCCTGCTTTTTAATTGTTGATTACCAAGTCTGTTCTTTAAATATAATTTTTCCAAATATTTTTATTATTTCTACATATTTACCATACTTACTGCAAAGCAGCATATTTTAGACTATTAAAACTTTTAGTAGCAGTTTGAAAAAGCCAGAAACTGAATTATATTTGGTATTTAATTAGTCAGAAAGATTATTATTGTTTCTAAGAATCCCATGCCTTAATTAAGCCTACCATTTGTAATATGTTTTAAAAACACTATGCAACTCAGAGCCAGGAATAACAAGCAGAGAGCATTTGAGCATCTCTTGTAGCAACTGCCAATGTTCACACACTCCTGCTTTATTCTAACTTTGATCAAAACCTAATTCCCAGATTAGATTGTATTATGTTGTCATATTGCCCACTGCAGTCATAACCTGATTCTTCTGTTACTGGCAATGATTCGCGACACTTATTAAAATTTATGGTTTAGTAATTCCTTTTAAATTGGGGGATTATGAGTGTCCTGTTCTCAACACCAAGTATTAAATCTCTTCTTACCTAAAGCCTCCTAGCCTGAAAACATTTTTGCAAAAATCCCCACACTTATTTGCATTGATTAAGCTTCAATTTAGTCCTGTGGTAGCATAGTTTCTTAAATGTGTAATCACTTTAAACAATGGAAAAAAAATTTGGTTATGTTCATCATCTTAGTTCCTTACCTGATCAAAAACTTATTCTTTTCTCTGCATTGATTTCAGAAAGCTGTTTTCCAGTCTCTGAGTTATAGCATTCACAGAGTGGATTATATTGCCTGGGGGTAGGTGCGGGTAGGAACGGAAGGGATGATGTGGGGGAGGGAAAGACTGAGGGAGAGTGTACAGGGAGAGACAACTGAAGTAGGTGGACATTATCGAGGTGTTATGGGTGCCATAGTAGTGGAAACTTCTGGGAGCTTATGAGGGTGACATAAGCAAGGAGTACAAGTAATGTAGGTTGTGGAGCTTAAACCGCAGGTTCTGTAGCAAGGCTAAACTGGCTCCTAGTGGTAGGATTGGGTTAACAACTCAGCCACAAAGCATTCAACCCACAACCTGTCCTGCTGGCTAGATGCATTGGAGCAATGATGGCTCAGAGCTTGTCAGAGTGGCCAACCAATAATTGGTTTAACTTGAGACCCAAGACAGGAATGGCAGCTTATGCCCAACATTGCATGGATGACCAGGATCCTGAAGCTGGAGGCTCGGAGTCCTAGGAGAGAATGAAACAGGACTGACCAAAATATAGAAAGGAAGGAAGGAAGGAAGGAAGGAAGGAAGGAAGGAAGGAAGGAAGGAAGGAAGAAAGAAAGGAAGGAATCAACAAAAAGATCCCTAATAATATTCTGCCATACTCATTTGCCTCGAGCAATCATTATCAGGGAGGCTTCCTTTAGCAGCTGATGGGAGCAAGTAAAGAGACCCACGACAGATGATAGGCACAGAAAAGTGGGAAGGAGGATTTTAAAAGACATCATAGCCAAGGACACTAGGAGAACACAACCCACAGAATTAACTAAGTAGGTGTCCTAGGGGCTCACAGAGACAGAAATGGAAACCACAGAGCCTGCAACGTACCGTACTAGGGCTTCTACACATATGTTAGTGTTGTTTAGCTTGGCAATTTTGTGAGACTCCTAACAGTGGGAGCTGGGTAACTATGACATTTGCCTCCTTTTTGGGACCCTTTTTCTCCTACTGGGTTTCCTACTCCACAGCTGATATGAAGGTTTATGACTAATCTTATCTATATCTATCTTATTGCATCTTGTTATGCTATATTTGGTTGATATCCCTGGGAGGCCTGGCCTTTTCTGAAGGGAAATGAGGGATCACCGAATCTGGGGGAGAGGGGAGGTGGGTAAGGAAGGGCTAATGGGAGTTGGGGGAGGCTGCAATTGGGATGTATTGTATGAGAGAAAATAAAGGCAAAAAAATCCCTAAATGTTTATTTTCATTTAAAGACATCATTTGAGAGTTCAGACACTTGTATAATGTATTTTATCAAACTCATCCAGATTCAAATTCCCCTTCTTGCTGCAAAAGCTATGGGAAAATCAATCCATGACCTCATAGGATAAAGAAAATAAATTTTGTGAACAGGAAATAATCTTTGCTATATTGTGAAACCCAAGTCTTTTTTAAAAACTATGTATTTATTTATTTGCTTGTTTATTGATTTACTCGTTTATTTATTTTGCACCCTGGCTGTAGTTTCTTCTCCCTCCTCTCCTCCCAGTGCCTCCCTTCTACCTCCCCTCCATTCTATATTCAATCCACTTCTCTACTTCCATTTAGGAAAGTTTGGATCTCCCATGAGTATCAACAAAACATGGCATAACAAATTGCAATAAGACTAATCACTTCCCATATGTTAAGGTTGAGCAAAGTGACTAAGTATGAAGAGTACGGTTGCAAAACTCTGTAAAAGTGTTGGAGACAGTCCTTACTCCTTCTGTTTATAGTCCCACAAGAGGATGAAGCTACACAAATGTAGCATATATGCAGAGTGTTAGGTCAGCCCATGCAGGCTCCCTGGAAACCCATTCTTTAATGATATATAATCTTTTTCTTTTTCTTCTTCTATTCATTTCCTTCTTCAATATTCTCAACTAGTTTCTCCACTCTCCCCCAAGGTCCCCACCCCCCACCTTCAAGAATTTTTATGTCAATGAATTTGATCTTTTCTCTTATCTTGACTCTCCCATCTAATTTATGCATTTGTGGATGTTTCTGATACTTTGACCTTATCCTCAATTCTGGGAGTCATCTTTTGAAATGTATTATTCTAAATACCAACTCTCAGAATATCCTTTATATTATTTTATTTCATTGTTATAAAAACCAACTTAAAAAAAGACTTCTTATATTTAATTTCCATGGTAATGCTGCCCTTCAAAGAGTAAAAGTATAGCCATCAAAGACATCGGCTTAAGGTTGAGCACTTGCTAAGGTGCCTGTATATTCAGAACAGTTGGTTTCGAGCGTGCGACTCCCCATTACCTTCCAAAGTAGGATTGATATACTAGAATAAATGATGAAACTCAGTAAAGTGCTATATAGACCATTACAGTTGTGTTGCAACAAAGATGATGTAAATAAGAACCAGTCACAAGGAAAGATGCACAGGGTAGGACACATGAAAATATCAAATGTAAACCAACGTTTCCATCTTCAAGTAGATTCAGCAAGAGACACTGATCCACAACCTCAGTGTGCATTACCAACCAGGTATGTTTTTCTAAGCTTCCATGTCTAGTTTATTAGTGGCAAATATCAGGCTACATATGAACAGCACAGACATTGGGACAAGATTTAGACAGCTTGTCCCAGGAATATCAAGACCAGCTGAATTCTTTCACTATACAATAATTACTGTAAAATGACCTTGTATGTTTATTTTTAGTTTCTTCCTAAAACTGTATCCTGGAAGCCAAAGAATATTGTCTGTTTAATTACTGCAGAAGAATGCCAAGTAAAAGGTGTTTCATAAGCATTTATGAAATGAATGAACTATGATTTCATTATGGGACTTGATAACTCCACAGTGGAGTTGCTGTCTGCCAGTTGCTCCTTGAAGATATTTAGAAAGAAATGCACATGTCAGCAGAATAATACTGTCAGGATTATCCTGGTGTTGCACATTATTTTCTGATCTTGAGTGCATCTTCTACTGATTATGTACTAGGTGAATTTTCTGTTGTTATGATTTTCAGATTTCAGCAAAATGGCCACACTTTCTACCTCAAAAGGCTTTTGTGAGACTCAAATAAAAATTTGATCTGAAAATTATCTGAAAAGGACGTATTCTTTACAACCTTCTCTTTCCTTATTAGAAATCCGATGACTCTGTTGCCTGAGTATTCCAGGATATGGAAATGGAAGAGTCACTGGAATGAACCCACATCATCTCTTACTTCAAAGTGAAGTCCATTGTGATTAAAAAGTATCCAGTAAATGATTGCTCTGGTGGCTCCTAGTTAGATTATTTAATTTAATTTGAAATTCATTATGTTATATAAGAATTTATGTAATGTAAGAGATTCAAATAACCTATGGCTCAAAGCTAAACAAAGCACATGTGCATAGCATGTACATGTGTAGAAGGTTAATAATAAATACTCTACAAGGTAAAGAATATATTTATTCAGATACTCTATAACCTTGATACCTCATAGCAATGATATGTAATGGGTATCAGATAAGTAGGATATTTCTGTAGTAGACATTAAACTCTGTGTACATATAGGAATATAATATATTTATTGGGAGATACACAACTGTGAAAAAATTACAATGAAAATGGTGCTCAGACTGAAAACACACTGAAAAATTCAGAACTAGATCTCTTTAGATACATACACCTTCATCTGTATAGAAGTTTAACTTTCAAGTAGACATCCTCATTAGAATTTATTTCAGTAATTTCAAAGCTATTTTAAATACAGACTCATTACTCTTTTTGTTGAAAGGCAAAATTAAGACAATGCATCTCATTTTTCTATCTTGATTATATATTCGATTATTCTTAGAAGAATGGTATTTTCCTTTACACATTCAATAATTCCATACTGACTTCAATTTCAGAGCAAAGAGAGCTGCTTTTTCAGCACTATCAAGAGGTCCTGTAAACTCATTAACCTATGATCAAGGTATCTACCAAATGCTTACTATGCAGCAGGTCCTCATCTAGTATTAAGGTGTAGTATTGAACAACAGAAACTAACAATTTGAATATGCTGACTATGTTCAGGAAAATATAGTAACTTGAACAACAGCAAGAAAACTATAATAGTCTACATTTAGTATCCCTACACTCAGTATTTACCTTACATCTCCTAATTATGAGATATGTGTAGTCCTAAGAGCAAAACATTCAGCAATGAAGGGTGCCTATCATAGGGAGACCAATGTAGACAGAATAAAATTTTATTGGTAACATGATTTTTAAAAGATGTTACAAATAAAGACAGAATAAATGTTTGAAGTACAGGGAAAATGTAAATTTTTACTTAGAAGAAACTTGGGAAAATGATGCCTTAGGAATATCTTTGCTCTGTTTTAAATGTAAGGAAACTTGATAGACTGTTGGTAGGTCATATTCAAAATCCTCAACCTGAGGCAGGATGTCTTACCATAATTTTAAGACCATCCTGGTCAACATAGGGCAACATCGTCTTCAAATGAATAAGAAATAAATGAAGATGTACTCTGGGATTGCCTTGGGTCCTGGAACTCATAAAGAATGTCATCCTCTATGCCAATTGTGATAAAGAAACAAATGAAACATAAAGTACCACCTGTGGAAGCAATGCCATGGAAGGACTGAGTTTAGAGTCCAGCTACACAATCTAGATTGACAAACACTTTCCCACCTACCTACTGGGTGAACATAGGGAAGTTAATTTATTCATGTGTCAGTAGCGTCATGACCTGAGGACAAAACTATTATGGAAAATAAATGTAATAATGCTCCTAAAAAAAAAGAAATAAATGAAGACACTGAAAATATATTTCAAAAGGATTTTAGTGTTTGCTGTTGTGGATTATAGAAGCAGTGATAAAAACGTATCTACTGAGGTCAAAGCTGAAATCCATTCAGTCATAACACCATGCTTTAGCTCCTCAGTAGAGACAAGTTCCACCCCCTGTATTTGACGTCTCACTCCCTAGTATTTTGCTGTCTTCAGGGAAGTTATCTAATTATTTTCCTTTCTTTAGCATCGTTGCTCTTTTTCAGTTTGCGAAGGCGAACTCTTTACAAAAAGCCTAGAAGGCAAAAGAGATTATCGATATACTCAATGAATCATAAATCTTAGGATACCGATGTAACTTGAACACTAAAGCAGCCTGGCACCATTTTCAAGGTCCAGGCAAAGTAAACTAGAACTCTAGGCAAACCAGAAGAAAAAAAAAGTGTTCTTCTATCAGCATCACAGCCAAGACTTCCAAACGGTTTCCTGAAACTGAATGAGTTTTTATTTTCTCTATATCAAGTAGGATTATCAGATAAAATAGAGAATGCCTAGTTGAATTTGAATTCTAGATAAAAACTAGGTCATACTCCATGAAATATTTTTACAATGTAACCATGTTTTGAAAGTATAAAACTTATATTCTTGCCAATTGAAAAAATGATTCACAGGGAAGCAGAAATTAGCAAAGTATTTCATAGTATTGATTCTGAAACATACACATGTAGTTGCAAGTAGCACAAAGTTTTCCAATATGGATTGAAGTTAATGTAAAGTTGAGTTTCAGCTCTAATACCAAGGCACACATAAAAACTTAAATCCGTAGCATCATAATTAATTCCCATGTGCATGATATCTGTATTTTAGCAATTTTATGCATGTGTGCATATATTTTTAAACACATGCATAAAAATGGTTAAAAATAAAATTGCCCTATGCAAAGGCAACAATTTTTCTACTACATACCAGAAGATAACTATTAAGAGGCAAAGTGCCAGGAATAGTTTGTGTTTTCAGACACTGAGATCTCATAGAACCGCAGGCAGAGCTTGTTATTGTCAGTGTTCTTGATTACCATCCAGAACTTGGCTGTGAGACCCACCTTCTGAAGATACCACATACTCCAGTCGGAACATGGTGAAATCAAACTGGCATCAACCTAGATGTTGTATCCTTCCTCGATAGCTTTCACAGATCTGAAAGATGTAAAGAAGCTATCAGAAGGGAAAGATAACCTTCTCTTTATGAACCCTGCAAGCAATAATGACGAACTCGGCAGCACATGTCCACTGGTACAATAGTGGTACAAATGACACATAAGTAACAAATCACTTTCTGATTATATGTTACTTCTTTTCTAAAAGATGAACCCCATATTTGATACCATTACTGCTCTAAGAACCTTACACTGCTTAGGCTGTAGGTCATAGTATTACTATAATGATGACAAATGAACTTATTTTGCTTTTTATGTTTGTTTGTTTTGTTTTTTGACCCTAGGTTTCTCTGTAGCTTTGGAACCTGTACTGGAACTAGCTCTTGAAGGCCACTTTAACCTCAAACTCACAGAGATCTGCCTGCCTCTGCCTCCCGAGTGCTGGAATTAAAGGCATGTGCCACCACCGCCCTGCCACAAATAGACTTAGTATTAAACCAATTCATAATAACTTATTGTTGTTTACACTGATCAGTCTATCTCTCCAACTTTGCCAGAGATTCTTCTATTTGTAACCTATGGTGATTAAAATTGTGACCCACTCTAAACTGATAGAGAGTCTGCACGGGACAAGGTCCCATGAGTATGTGTGAAAATTGTGTAGCTTAGTCTGTTTGTAGGGCTTTTGCAGGGAGTTCATGGCCTGTCCCTGGGGCTTGAGCTAGTTTGGGGGAATCTATTCCCCTTGCTAAGTTGCCTTGCCCAGCTTTGGTATAGGGGGAGAGGCTTGATCCTGCATCAACTAGATGAGACATATGTGTTGATGCCCTGGAAGGCTTGCCCCTTTCTGAATGGAAAGGGAGGAAGAGTGGATGTGGAGGTAGTGGGGAGATCAGGGGGAGGGGAGGAGAGAGTGGAAACTGAGATTATGATAGTAAATAAATGGAAAATATTAATAAAAAAGAAAAGAAAAATAAAATAATGACCCATTGATAGCTAATGTGTGGAGAGTAAGAGACTACAGGATGCTCAGCCCCAAGAGGAATATATATACACACATACTCTCCACGCCATGAAAAGGATCAGGAATCATTTCAGAAGAGCAGACAGAAGTAGTATAATAGTCAGAGGCAGTGCATAATCAGAAGAAAAAATATCCTGTAGACACACAGTTGTACATATGAATTCAAAGAAGTTGGTACAGTATTAAAAAAAAGTGTAAATCCAAGCCAGATGTAGTCCCATTATGGTTAAGATTTGGGTACAGAATCCCTACCCTAGAAACTTTTTGCAATTGTTAGCTTCTAGGAGAGGGACAGACAGGTTTTTTTCTAAGAATGTAGCCCCTGGTAAATCAACCACTCTCCAGTGGAAGGCCACACATCAGATATTTGGTAAGTACAAATTAGTCTTGAAACTTAAAAAATAACAAAAGTTTGGAGCCGGGCGGTGGTGACGCACGCCTTTAATCCCAGCACTCAGGAGGCAGAGGCAGGCGGATCTCTGTGAGTTCGAGACCAGCCTGGTCTACAAGAGCTAGTTCCAGGACAGGCTCCAAAGCCACAGAGAAACCCTGTCTCGAAAAACCAAAAAAAAAAAAAAAAGTTTGGTGGTTAGGGAAGGGTTGATAGTTTTGGGAGGTGCTGCAGAGGTAGATAAATATAATCAAAACATATGTGAAACTCTCAAGGACTTCTCTCCGTGTGAGTGTGTGTGTGTGTGTGTGTGTGTGTGTGTGTGAGAGAGAGAGAGAGAGAGAGAGAGAGAGAGAGAGAGAGAGTTAGACCATTATTAACATTAACATTAATTTTTATATAAACAATGCTTTATTAGGTAATGCTTATCTGTACCTGTTATTCTTAATTGAAATGACTGTCATTGATGAACAGTTGTTTCTGTTAAGCATCCAGGTTAGCAAGCTTCAACATTACTATTGAGTAAAATTTTAAATGTGTATTTTGTTCACAAAATAATATTGTTATAACATTGAAAGTATTGTTGCTGCAATGCTCAAGAAAGGCTGTGTCTAAAATACGTTAATGAAATCTGAAGAGAGGAAGCTCTACATTGTCTCAAATTATCTCAGTTATAACTGTTAGATATTGGAAGCGGCTGCTTTTCTTCAAATTATATGCTAAGTACAGTAGAAGAAGCATGCTTACCTGTCTTGACATTACATGCAAAGACAGAAACAGGAAATGTGAATAGCAGTCAGGAGGTGATTGAACAAGTCCTGAACGAAGTGATATCTTTAAAGAGGATTATTCTGGGCAAAGGTTCTGCAGAGAAGAGTGATCATGAGCCTACATTTACCTGCTGAGCAAATTGCATTGCATATTTTTTGAACAATTGTAAATCTCTATGAAGGAAGGGAGAATCTTGACACTCTCTCTGAAGACTTATAACTCATCCTAAATAGTCAAATGGCTAATGTAAGTTGCTTCCAAGAGAATTCTAATGAATAGTACTCTAAAACCTATTTGGTAAAACTCAAATTTAAGTTGTAGCTAGATGGAACCAAATCTCTAGTTGAGAAATGTTTTGTCTCTTCAAGAAAATGGATATATAATTTTACTTAAAAAGGAACCACGGTGGAAGTATTTAGCTGAAGGAACAGCAATGACTGTAATAATGCGAAGTAGAGATCACGTAGCATAAAATTTATTGAAATGGTGCTCCAATTGATTTGAGGATGGAAGGATTAGGTATGCTTTCTAACCAAGAATAATGCATAAAATAGAAAATCTGAAAGTTTTGGTATGTAGATGTAAAATGAATAGACGATTTAATTTCAGCAAGCATTTTCTGACTCTGGCACATACCAAACAGAAACCACAAATAGGATGACTTATGGAATTGGTTCGCATAAAATTTGTGGTGGTACACATCACACACTCACAATTACTCACAACATGTAACTCTACCTAAACCTCATAAAAATCTATTCAGAGCACTTTTGGCTACTATGGTTGGTCTCTGAAACAGTATAATCTTTAGTGGTATTCTAAATCTTTACTCCTATACCCACAGATAAGTATATCTCACCACACACACACACACACACACACACACACACACACAGACACTTATTCTCGCAAGAGATGGAAATCCTTACAGAAAGCCATAACTGGTTGAACTGCAGAGAATAACTAACAATGGCATGCCTAGTTCCAAGCGACATGTCTACAACACAAGCCCTGCACCCAACAATCAGAGGACCTGGCAGAACAGGAAGTGGCAAAATTGCAATAGCCAGATAACAGTGACATTAGCTACGAGACTGTGTTATTAATACATGGCAGGGAAGCTGCACCTAAACGAGGGGTGGAAAACAACACTGGTAGACTCGCCTAGGTGAATGGGGAACCTCACAAGTTCCCACCCATAGATGAAGAGCTACAGGCAATTGATGATACAGAGAGGGGGAGAATTAGTGTTCCTGGGTTAGTCAATACTAAGGGGTTAGCCATAGAACATATACGTATCAGCAATACTACACAAATTCATTGGATTGTTCTACAATCTCTCTCTCTCTGTGTGTGTGTGTGTGTGTGTGTGTGTGCGCGCGTGCGCTCGCGTGCGTGTTTGTGTGTGTAACAGAGAGAGTAATGAAGAAGATGTCATAAATTTGAGAGGAAGGGGACATGAGAGACTGCAGAAAAAAAAGAACAACGATTAAATCCACATATGTGGGATTATAAAAATTAAAATAAAAAAAATCCACTAATGCGCATTCTTTCCTCCACAGAACCTAGTGGGTTGACGAAAAATTCAATAAATAAGTATTCAATGTATATATACTTGGGTAGAAAATCCCCGAAGAGAGAACAATTAATTATGCATAGGAAAGTCTGGAAGGGTTTCACAGTGTTTGACATGTGAATTTGTTTTGTGAAATAAAATATTAATAATCAATCAGAACATGCAGAGCAAGCTAGCCAGAAGTAATATTCTACAGTATAGGTAAATTTTTTTGTTATGATTAGGTAATAGAATTTGATGTAGTTTGGTGAACTATAAATTGCCCACGGATACTAAAAGTTTTGTGGTAGATGATGTTGTAAAAATATAAATTGAAGCCAGATTCTAAATGTTGATCCGCATTCTCACTCAGTCTGTTTTAATTTTCATAGTATAAAATATTTAAACAATTTATTGGTTTCTGAGGATAAATGTTCATTATTATTTGTTGTGTCCATTTTTTAGGATGTGTTGATCATTGCTGACCATGAGGCAAATTTTAGTAAGCACAAAGCACAGCTGAAATAAACAGATGAAGCCCAAAATATGTGGACCATATAGTCTACTTTTAGTGATAAACAGTAAGGAGACAAAAACAAGAACATTCCCATGAATCTATAATATTCATTTAATTAGCAAATATCTGTTAAACATCTCTGTATGAAAGTCATATTTTAAACTACACAAAAGTCAGAGTTAGTAATATCAGCTCCAGGGAGACAGAAATAGAGACATTTTCTGGGATTTACTGGCTATCCTACTCTGAGTTTCAAGCCAATGGCCTAACAACAACAGAAATAAAGTACCCATGGAATAACATCTGAGGTTATCCTCTGACCTGTACAAATACGCCTACAGATGCTCATGAACTCTTCCATGCATTTACATGCACCCACAGACACATAAGCACACACGCATACACACATATACATACACAAAAGGCAGATTTCTTGTGCTATATGTTTTCAATGACTATATTCTGTTAATATAAAACCAAAAGTGAAATGTTGTGCCAGAGATTTAACAAATCTTTGAAACAATAGCTATTTTTAATGTAATTATCAGAAAATTGCTCTACCAGAACAGAAAATCTAAACAGAGCTTTAAAAAATAAGGTGTCCAAACAACATGGCAGTTGAAAGCTTCCAAGACTGGAGATGCATTGTTATAGTTAAGAAAACACTGGAGGAAACGCAGAATGAGGATGAGAGCTTAAACTAGATCATCATCTCCATTATGAGTCAGTAGGTTTAAATGCCTGAATATCGGAGCTTAATACACAGAAGTGACTTGCTATGATTTGATTATTTTGCATAATTTATTTGGTCTTTTGAAATGAAAGAGGGAAAGGTATAGGCATATAAAGGATGAGATAGATGAAGTCATAATGGTGATGGTTAGGGCAATAATTACTTGTTACATTATGCTCTTGATGCTTTTCAGAAATCAGTGGGACTTGTTGGAACAGTGTATACACACACACACACACACACACAAACACACATTCCTCCCAGAGGCTCCAAAAACATCACGGAAAAGGAGACTGAAAGAATGTAAATAGGGACAGATGTGAAATGCTATCTTCTGGCCAAGACATAGCAAATGCAAATGGGATTTGCCAACAGCTATAGCTTCTACATATAGCACTGTCTGAGGCTGACCCTCTTGCCAGTCAACCAGATCAGAGACAAACTCCTAGAACCTCATACCTTCCTCTTGAGCTATACAGTACTGATAGCTCTGCAGGATGGGAAGACATTGTCTTCAATTACTGTAGCCACTGATGATCCCATCACAATCCAATGGGTAATTTCAAACCTATGTTTAAATTTTAGAGGTCACAAAATAAAACAAAAACACATGAATGGAGAAGGAGACTTTCAAGAATGTAGTGTCCAAAAGAGGTTTAGAGAGTCTGAGAGAGCAGAGGGTTGCCAGTAATCAGAATACATTTTATAATGTATGTCACTGTCACAAGACAAATATTAAAAGGAGAAAATAAAGAAGTAGAACTATTGAAGATAGTCTAAGTAAATGTGAAAACACAATTGTCATCCACACAGAGTGGTGGATTTTTTTGGTAGAGTTTTAGAAGCAAAGGACAATGGCTCTGGGCTCTGATTGTTCTTCATGGACGGGCTCTGTGGGAGCCTTCTCAGCTTGGTCGATCACCTTCCTGGACCTGGAGGGAGTTGGGAGGACCTTGGTCTTAACTTTTCTTCTGATTGAATATTTTCATGAATAAGAACCAAGATTATCAGTTGATAGTAAAGAGAAAAAGATGTGTGAAACAGTTATGCAAAAATTAAGAGAGTGCCGTCATTAAGTAAATACAGTAAAACAGCCAAGCAGTACTGGGGGAATTGAGAGTCTAGGTTATGAAGTTAATTTGAGATTAGAAACCATGTTTCTTTGGCTTCTTTGAACGTATTTTTTTTCTGTATCTCTACTTGGCTGTTATCATAAAGGAGTAGGTGACAAAATTAATTTAAAATGCATTACAGTTGCTAATATATATATATATATACATATGTATATATATATACATATGTATATATATATATATATATTCTAGATATACATACCATTCTGGGTCAAATACTACAAGATCATAATATCCCAGGAAAATATTCTTGTTTTATTAGTGAGATCACCATTTCATTTATTAGTGTCAATCTTTAATATAAATTAGCATCTTGAAGCATCTATCTGACAAATCATAAAATAAATTTTGTGTTACTTTACATGAAGAGCTACAAAAATTGCCTAGGAATAATATACATAGGGACATAGAGATAGCATTTCACTTATTCAACCTTGGTGTGCTTACAACCTTGCACACCATCTTGAAGCCAGTACTGCAGTGACGAGTAGATAAACACTGTTTTAAGATGAAGCTGCCCATGCTTCCTCTTTCAGCTGTCATGTTAATATGTTTCTTTCCATGAAATAAAAGGGATGGTTTTGCCAGTTATTTCCCTGAGGAATCCTTTATGTAATAAGTGTTCCATTCCACTCCAAAAAATTCTTTTCATATGGCAAGATTAGATCAGTTTCATTCATTCATTCCCATCACCCTTGGCAAACCCTCCAGAGCTTTTTGGGGGCGATAATTGAGTAATACAACAATAGCTTTAGCTTTCCCATAACGGACTCATGGTTCTCGATGGTCTTCATTTTCCATTCAGAGCTCTCTGAGCAGAACTGCAATTTCTGAGCCAGGAAATAGCATACATTTGATGAAATGGATTTCAGCTATTTGGCTTGAAAATAAGACCTCTGAACATTTAAGGTAAAAATGTCCTCATTTCTTTACCATTGGCTTTCTTTTAAACATCATATGCTGTCTTATAATTTTACACATTTCTTTACATCTGAACACACAGTCTTTATTTGCATCATTATTTTATATATGCTCTAAAATGAACACTTAGTTCTTCAAATAATTTGGAAATATTTGGTAGGTATTATGGAAGTATTAAAAGGATTCAGAAAAGTCAAGATCAAGCAAATGGTGAATGCTACTTTGAATATGTATCATTAGTTTAAAAAAATATATAAAGGTTGCTCCAATATATAATCTCAAGACAAAATTAATGATAAGAGATGGGAAACAGAAAATAATGAGGAGATAAAATAAATGGAAATTAAATATGAGGACCTCTTGGCATACAATAAGAGCAGAGCAATCAAATAAACAAATTACAAACCTAAACATAGTTTGGTGAATATGTTAGAGTAAAAAATTGATCAATTACTTTGGTCTAGACAAAATTTCCACGTTTAGATACTTTTTAAAAGAGATCCATCTATCTATCTATCTATCTATCTATCTATCTATCTATCTATCTATCTATCTTTCTGTCTCTATCTATCTATCTATCTATCTATCTATCTATCATCTATCTATTTATCTATCCATCCATCCACCTATCTATTTTATATCCCAACCCCAGTTTCTACTCCTCCTCTCCTGTTACTCCCTCTCCACACCTCCTCCCTGTTCCCATCCCAAATCCACTCTTCCATTTCTATCTAGGAAAATTCAGGTCTCACGTGAGTATCAACAAAACATGACGTATAAAGTTGCAGTAAGTTTAAGCATCTTCTCATATATTAAGGTTGGACAAGGCGAGTAGTGATAAGAAGAGTCCCACATGCCAATAAGAATTGGAGACAGCTACTGTTCCCATTGTGAGGAGTCCAACAGGAGGACCAAGTCACAAAACTATGACATAATGCAGAGTGCCTAGGTTGGTCCCATACAGGCTCCCTGGTTGTAGTTTGGTCTCTGTGAGCCCCTATGTACTTAGGTTATTTGATTCTGTGTGTTTTTTGTGTTGTCCTTGACCTGTCTGACTCCTAAAATACTTTCTCTCCTTTTTCTGCAGGATTCCCTGAACTCTGCCTAATATTTGGTTGTTGGTCTGCATCTTTTTTCATCAGTTTCTGGATGACTTCTCTTTGATGTCATTTGGGCTAGGCACCAACATCACAAGAGATAGTAAATTTGAGATATGTTTTTGCTTTTGCTAAGAGTCTGAGCTGGAGTCCGGCTTATAGATTCCTGGGAGATTCCCTTATGCCAGGTTTTTACTATATGAATCAAATTTTACTTAGTTAATGTTCTAATTCTAAGGGAACTCAGGGCTCTTAGGAATGTAATTCTAAATATTTAATTACTTACTTACCCGTTGTTTGAATTCATGCTAACTTTGAAATCATACATGAGTAGTTTACAAATAAACCACAATATTACTTTACTTTTCTCTGTCTCACTTTGATTAAATCTGGCATCTGCTTATTGTACATAGACTTTTTTTCTTGAATAGAGCTTGATTTAGAGATTCTATTATACATGATATTTAATCCATTCATTTTTAAAAACTGTTTTATTTTATTTTATGTGTGACAGTACTTACATGCATGTGCATTTGTGTGCTGTGTGTGTGCCTATTTTCACAAAGACTAGGAAAGGAGGGATGGATTTCCTAGAAGTGGAGTTACGGACCATTGCAAGTTGTTTTATGCACTCCTAGCTTTGCAAGAGGTGGCTGAATCACCTCTCTAGCTTCTCAAATTCCTTTTTCATGGATAACATTTAATGTGACATCAGTAAATGTGGTGTTTGTCTCGTAGCATTTGCATGTAACAAATGACAAGCACACAAAGAAATTTTTGATAAACTGCATGTGAATCTTTTACAAGGAGAATATAGGCGTTATGTTGGCACAAAATAAACACAATGCATGACTGTTCTGGAATGACTGTGCAGGGTTATCTTTTACCTAATCCATTATATATAAAACAGTTGTGACACGAAGTAATTTTTATCTGGTGTGAAAAATAGGAAAAGAAGTGTTATCTTTAAAAAAAATCACCAAGACTATCTCTTGTCCGACTTAGTTTACTAAGAAAATTAAACTCTGGCTCTGGTGGTAAGAGAATATGAGAAAGAATAGGTGGTGGTCCTTACAGGAGGAAGAATGTTTGAACTCACAAAACTGAAAGTATCATAAATGGTATTTTAAAGCAAAACAGCAAGTCAGAGTTTTGTCTTGAGTAAATGTAGCTAATTTTATTTAGACTAGATTATACCTTAATGATTGTCTATTACCTTTTGTGCTTCTTTTGTATTTCCAGTCTTACCAATGTACATTCCTCCCATAAATCATGTCAAGAGTGCCCTTTCAATGCCCTTCATGTTTGCGTGTATTCTAAAAACCTTGGGACTACATTCCTTTCCCTTACCACAGTATGAACTAATTCTGTCACTGCATATATGGCATTTTTTGTCTTGATCCGTAGAATATCATTTCACATGCACTTAGGTGTGAGAAAAGCAAGCATTGATGATATTAAAGGCATGTTTTCTACTGTATGGAAGCCTGTAGAAGTGGGATGATCCCCAGAAGAGGCATCAGTAGGGACTGTCACTTTTACTAACAGAATATTAAATACCTCATAGCAGTAGAGATTAATTCCTGGCCATATATTTCTCTTATGTTGTGGAACTTCCCTGTCCTATAGAGAAAGGTGAGGTATAAGTTTATTTTATTGATTATTTTTAAAAAAAAACTATATTTTTTTTTCATTTTACATACCAATCCCAGTTCCCACTCCCTTCCCAACTCCCATTTTCTCTTACTCACCTCACATCACCCACCATCCACTCCTCAGAGAGGGTAAGTTACATTGCTTTGGGGAAAGTCAAAGGTACTCCCTACTATATCTATATCTATCCAACCATAGAGAATGGGTTCCCCAAAAGCCAACACAATACGTAGGTATAAATTCTGGTGCCACTGCCAGTGGTCCCATAGTGTGCCCCAACCATCCAACTGTCACCCACATTCAGAAGGTTTAGTTTGGACCTATGCGGTTTCCTTCCTTGTCCAGCTGGAATTGGTGAGCTCCCATTAGTTCAGGTAAACTATTTCAGTGGGTGTTCCTATCATGGTTTTGACCTCTTTGCCAATATATTCACTCCTCCCACTCTTTAGCTGGACTTTAGGGACTCAGCCCAGTGTTCCTCTCCCTGTCTCTGCATGTATCCATTAGTTTCTGAATGAAGGTTCTATGTTAACATTTAAGATAATCATTGAGCTGACAATAAGGCAAGACCAATTTGGGCACCCTCTCTTTTATTGCTTAGGGTCTTATCTGGGGTCATCCTTGTGGATTCCTTGGAATTTCTCTAGTGTCAGGTTTATAGTCTGTGGGACAATGGTCTTGTATTTTTTTTAAATAAAACTCTGATTGGACAGTAGCCAGGAAGAAAGTATAGGTAGAGAAACTAGACAGGAAATAAAGACAGGGCAATGAGAACAGGAGAATTCTGGGAAGAGGAAAGTCAGTCTACAGTAGACACAGAGGAAGGAAGCCAGACACAGAGGAAGCAAAAAGAGAATGCCTCACTGATAAAGGTACCAGGCCACAAGGCTAGCAAGACAAGAATTATGGACTAATGTAAGTTATAAGAGTTAAAAAGAAGCCTGAGCTAATAGGCCAACCAGTTTATAATTAATAATTAATATTATAGAGGATTTACTAATAAATATATATTAAGTCAGAAAGATATATTTTAATTATATGTTAATATAAATATACTTTAAATATTTATTAGATATAAAATATATCTTATATATATATATTTTAAGCTATATATATTTTTTAGTTTAAAATGAGTATCCTATCTAAATATATTAGTTACTAAATAATAGAAAACTGGCCATTTATGGATATCACATAATTTATATGAAATGTATTGAAAAATTGTTAAAGAAATCTAGGAAGTGACATTTTACAAATGCATTTTAAGGCTGAAATATTAAAGAGTAATACACTGGTGACATCAGCAATACAATTTTAACATTAAGCATTTGGGTTTGAATGGCAAACAGATAAAATTATAGCATTTGAATAGTCCATATGGGCATGCCCTCTACGTGGAACCAACTGGAAAAGCATTTGCTGAAGAAGATTGGGGATAAGAATGGTAGCATATGCCCATACCTCTCACCATGTCCAGAGACCAAGGAGATGTAAAAATGAGGTGCTGAATGCCCCCAAATCAAGGCTTGTGACTACTAGACTAGTTATCAGAAAGAAACAGCCGGTCCTGGTACAATGAATGCAAAAGGACACTAGCATCCAAGCTTTGCAGTAACCCATGCTTGGTTGCTTGGTAGGCACCTGACTGGCTGCTCATTTCCACATGCCTTGGATAGGAAGTTCCCAGTTCCCTAGCAGGCTAGTCTTAAAGATTAATCCCTATACCTCTAAAAAAAAAAAATTAAAAATGACCTCTTACTTTTACTTTTCAATATTGTTTTTTTAAGTTTTATTGAGAAATTACTTACTTTACCATTATTAAGTGGCAGGAACATTGACTTCAGCAACTTCTGAACTATGAAAAGACACCAAAACTTTTATATTAAAATATGCTATAGAAATGAAAAGGAAAGTTTGATCTATAATGAGCACCCTTTATTTCTTCCATCCAAGTACTAACCAGGCCTTACCCTGCTTAGCTTCCAAGATCAGAGTAAACAAGGAACATTCAGGGTTTTATGGCCATAGACAAACCCCTTTTATTTGTACAAATAAACAAAATTAGATTAATTGGAGACACTTGGCAATAAAGACATCTTCTACTTGACTGCCTGTTAAGTCTGAATACTATCCGGCTGCTAGCCAAGGAAAACCTAACTAGAATTGAGTGGAAATAGACAATATTCTCCCACAGAAAAGCTTAATAGACTTATTATATTAAATTCAAATTTGGGTCTACAAAGCAAAAGGTCTTATACCGGTAATCACACCTTCTGGAAAAGACAAACTCCAAGTAATTTTAACAGGATTTGCAATTCTCAAGATTACACAGTCTTCAAGAAATCCAATTAGATAAAATAAATATCAAATTTCTAAGGAAATATTAAGAACCAGGTCTTTTCTATTTACCTGAGTGATATCAGCATTATTAGAGCATGTGTTTTCAACCTTCCTCAGACAAGTACTTCTTAAGGAAGTTTGTAAAACTATATACTTCTTTACACAATCTTAGCTTATTTAATAAATTTAATTATAACCAAGGAAGAAAGGTATAAAAGTGATAAACATTGACATTTGAGACGAGTTCGACTCAAGACATTCAGAAAAATGACAAGTGAAAAGATTCTCAGTGTTAACCCCCACACTTTGATGCTCATTGGCATGCCTTTGTTAACACATGAAAAAGCGGTTCTTCGCCATTTTAATTCACTGCACTATTTCCCATTAGCCCATATTTCCAGTGAACTTCCTGATAGAATGTAATCCTAAAACATCTTCTGATGACTAAAACTTTTTTATTTCCTATTATAAATTTTTGAAACAACAACAACAACAAAAAAAAAACCTTAGATATTCTCCAATGATAGGCACCTGGTCAGATTTTTCTCTGCAATTCAGCTTCCTCTTTCCTTACAGTCATGTTTGACTCAAACAAACAAAACACATTTTATACATTATTTAAATTATAATTTTAACATTATAGAAAAAAACCCTTTTCTACCAGTTTGATACACCTGTATGGTGATTTGTAAATAGGCGAAATAGGTCCAACATTGGTTTGGTTCCATTAAAAGGAAACATAAATGATAGCAAGGGGTGAAAAGGTGTTTAACAACTTATAAACACTTACTGCCCATGCATGAAGACTGAAATTCACATCTCAGGACCCAAGTGAATGCTGGCCATGATTCCATGCTCTCCTGGAACTCTTGCATTGACAGGATAGAGACAATGAGATAGATCTCTTGGGTTTTCTGACTAGTAGTACAGTCAAACACCTACCTCAAAGGAAAAAAACAGCAATAAAAGAACACCATAAAGGACCTTCTCTGTTGTATTTCATTATTATCACAACATATAGGACTCGATTGCTCTTATTTCCTGTGGAAGCTTGCATGGCTATGTTCAGTACTATGGAAGCTAGTCCTCAGAGAGGATGAGGCTTTGGGGTCAGATCTAGCCTAAACCAGGTAAGAACTGAGTTCAGAGGCATTTTCAGCAATGGGGAATTATTTTCATTTATTTCTCTTTCTTTTCAGTCACTTTTTGAATCCCTCTGGAAAATGGATGCCGTCTGTCAGCCTTGTCGCCGTGAGCTCCACAAGATTGTTAGAAACGTCACTCCATTCCCAATTTCCAGCCTCTGTTCCACACAGTTTCCCAAAGCGATGAATGTCAGGAGAAAGAAGCATGGCCCATGTCACAGACACAATTTCTGCAATTTTCTCTTGGCACGCTGCACGGTCCTTTCATGTGCAAACCCTAAGTCAATGTTTTGCTGTGTCTACAAATAACAAATGGCATCGGGGAAAATTTTTGCCCCCGTGACTCCGTGCATTCTGGCATACTGAACATGTCACCTTCCCTGCGTCTGTGGGTTTCTGATGTCTTTGCTCAGATACCTTCATAAATCAGTTCTCTCTAGTGTTGGTCCCTTAGACGGTTTGTCACTCAAATGGAAAATTACTCATTTCCATACTGAATCATAATTCAGTCTACCTTAGTGACATTTCTGTCATAACCACCATAACCAAGGCAAGTTATCAAACAAAGCTTTGAATCGGGTTTCCCACTTCAGGTGGGAGTCTCTGAGGGCAGAGTAAACGCATGGGGATAAGCATAGCTGAGAGCTCACATGTTATTCCCAAGTAGGAAGTATAGGGAGAGACTGAGGATGGCCCAGTGTTTTGAAAACTCAAAGCCTGCCCTCTGTGACACACCTTTCCAGGAAAGACGCAAGACTTAATCCTTCTCAAATATTTCTATGAAACTGTTACCAAGTATATTAAACTTATGAGTCTATGGAAATAATTCTCATTTAGATCATCATACTGTCATAATTATGCTGGTTTTTAATCTTTATTTCTTTATACAGTAAAAAAATAAATCATGCACTTAAAAACTGCGTCAGTGTTTAAATAAGCAGGTTTGTGTAAATAAAAATAGAAATATTTTCAATTGCATTAATAAGCTCCTTTATTTTAGTTATACATTCTAAGTTATTTGAATTTAATATGCACTTATATAAGAAATATAATTGTAATTTAAATATATAAAATAAAATTCCCTGAGTAGTAGTTAAAAACAACTGAACCTCTAGTTCCAATGAAGAAAATAGTGTCTACTTTCCTAAATTCTGTCAATATGGAAATTGAACTATGACACAAACTTATGTGGAGATTGAGCATGACCATCAATGTCTGATGCCCAAGCTTTGGACTCTAGCTGGATTCTCTTAGCTGAGCAACGTTGCAAAACCTAGCTTCTCAGAATCTCAAGTTCTAGACTCCATTCTTTATAAATTATAAAATTCACTCTTAGAATTCTAATGTCTTTTGATAGGAAGGTTATTTCATTCCACCTGTCTCACAAATCAAATAAATACACACACATTTTACATAATGCCACCTACTGAGTAGACAAAAACGTACCCAGCACATTAATTCAATGGTGTTATAATTTATGCACCTAAATATACAACTTGAGGATGTACATGATGCATTATACTTTTCATAGGTGATTTAAAATCTATTTAGAAACAAGGTCTTAAAGTTCACTCAGTATCTGTACACTTCTTATCGTCTTATTTTGAATATGAATGTGATCTGTGTTCGATTTAGCTTAGTACAAAAAATTCCAAATCAAATCGATAATTAAAGAAGAACAAGGTATTTCCCAGTAGCATTTACTTTTGGGCATATTCCCTTCTGAAAGTTTTGTCATTACTCCTTCCTAATCTTGACCATTACAAGTGCATTAAATTTCAAATAGAATTATTTTAGAAAGTAAAACAGTTGTGTAATTTTATTTTCAAATAAATAATCATTGCCATAGTAGATTGATTATCCAAATTAACACAAATGCCCACTTTTCAGATGGTATCAAATTAAAATAAATGCAAAACAGAATATGTTATCAAAACACACAAAAGTTAAATAATTAACATTATCTAAATCTTGCTGCCACAGCTACTTTTACTTCAAGAAGCAGGCAGATCACTGAGTTCAAGGTTAGACTGGTCTAAAACGAGAGTTCCAGGAGAGCCAGGGCTACAAAGAGAAACTTTGTCTTATATGAAACAAAACAAGACAAGTATCTTGTGGTCATTAAATAAAATAATTTCAAATTTCATGGTTTTTATTGTATACCTTTCATGTGACTATTAGCAATCATATTTAATCTTAAGTATATGTTAAAATGAATGCTATATTTAACAGTTCATAAATTTGAGTAACAGTCACAATATTTTAGATTTCAAGCAAAAAAAAAACTGGTGTCACCACTTTTGGCCTAATACTTTATTCCCTGCACGTAACAGAGAAAATTCATGTCTCTGTGAGAATTTTATGCGGATAATGAAACAAGACAAGGGCATCTGTTGAGATATTTTGTTTGTGCTCTAACAAATAAAGTTTGTCTAGATATCAGAGTGCAGAACTCGCCACCAGGAACCCATAGAGGCCAGGCAGTGGTGGCTCACACCTTTGATCCCAGCACTTGGGAGGAGGGAGGAGGAAGCGATGTGACCGTGATGTGACGGAAAAGAGAGGAATATAGAATATAAGGCAGGCAGAAACAGGAGCTCACCCCTTTTCAGTATGAGGAGTTGGCAAGGTATGAAGTGGCTGTGGCTTGCTTCTGTTTCTCTGTTCTTTCAGCATTTATCCCTATATCTGGGTCTGAGTTTTTATTATGAAGACCAACGAGAATTCACGATATAGTCAGCATCACCTGCATTTTACCTCAACCTCCTTCTGAAAGAAACCAGTGTTTTATAAAAGTAAAGTCAAGGGCATAGTTATCTTACCCTGTAACTTTTCTGCCTGAGGTCTACTTGATTCATAAGTGGGGCTTTCCTTATACAAATTAATAGCGATGGGAAACCCTGCAGACATTATGTTTTGGCCTAACCATGCAGCAGACAGGTTCCCAGGCACTACATTGATCCAATGGAAATTTCTCTAATCAATGAACACATTTCATTCTTGCAGTGTAGCAAACCAATAATACTGAGTATTGTAAACTTCTGTTTATTTATATACTTTAAAAAATAAAGTTTTGGCCACTGTTGAAACCCCAGAGGCAAAGTATCCTCATATTAAGGATTTTTTTTTCCTCCAGAATTTAAATACCACAGCAGATGGTAGCATCTTTGAATCATTTCCAAATTATATTGCTGAAATGTAATTACATTATAATCCTATTAGTGAAAAACAAGTCATCAGGGCCATGTTTAGGGAATCACATTCATACTAAATCACTAGCTATAATGATATATCTGGAGCAGATGGCAGAGACATTCTTATACTTTCAAATCAAAATAAGTTCTTGTTTTGATATGAAGGAATACCCCACTTTGAATTATGCCTTGTTGTCATTAGAAATAATGCAGCACTGACCTCTTCTACTGGTAGGATAATCCTTTGGTCCAACTAAAACTTTCCATTTAAATCACAGATCCACAAAGATTTTTTTAGATGCCTTTCCAAATGAATTAATGCAGTAACTTTTCTGCATCTTTATAAGTGCTTACATTTCTCCAAGCCCCCCCCCATTCTCCCCTTCACGCTTTTCTCTCCCCATCTTCCCTTGGCCCCGTCTCGCCCCACCCTCAAGTTCCCAGTTTTTGCCTGGCGATCGTGTCTACTTCCAATATCCAGGAGGATAAGTATATGTTTTTCTTTGGATTAACCTTCTTATTTAGCTTCTCTAGGATCACGAATTATAGGCTCAATGTCCTCTATTTATGGCTAGAAACCAATTATGAGTGAGTACATCCCATGTTCATCTTTTTGGGTCTGGGTTACCTCACTCAGAATAGTGTTTTCTATTTCCATCCATTTGCATGCAAAATTCAAGATGTCATCGTTTTTTACCGCTGAGTAGTATTCTAGCATGTATATATTCCACAGTTTCTTCATCCATTCTTCCACGGAAGGGCATCTAGGTTGTTTCCAGGATCTGGCTATTACAAATAATGCTGTTATGAACATAGTTGAGCAAATGTTTTTGTAGTATGATTGGGCATCTCTTGGGTAGATTCCAAACCAGACTCTCTGAATGTGGCCGACAGTGGAGGCTGAATGAGAAGCCAAGGACAAAGGCACTGAGCTTTGACTCTTCTGCATGGACAGGCTCTGTGGGAGCCTTCTCAGCTTGGTTGATCACTTTCCTGGACCTGGGGGGAGTTGGGAGGACCTTGGTCTTAACATAGAGTAGGGAACCCCGATGGCTCCTTGGCCTGGAGAGGGAGGGAGGGGGGTATGGGTGGAGAGGAGGGGAGGGAAGGGAGAGGAGATGGAAATTTTTAAATATAAAAAAATAAACCAAAAAAAAACAAAAAATGCTTACATTTATTATTTTTACTTAAGTGTATGTGGTGGTTGTAACGTGTGCATGTGAGTGCAGGTGCCTGAGTAGGTCAGAGACATCTGTTCCCCTGGAACTAGAGTTACAGGCAGTTGTGACCTACCAGCTGTGTGTGACAGGAAATGAACTCCTGTCTTCTGAAAGAACAGCATGCGGTCTTAACTAGTGAGCCATCTCTCCAGCTCCAACTTGCTTTTGTAAAAATAATGTATTTCATAAATGACATTAAATTGCATTTTCACATGAACTGGTGCAAGAATAAACCACAAAGAGCCACTGTGTCCTTTCTTTTTATAATTTTGTCATCATTAATGATAGGACTCTAAAATTTTCACCTGTTGTCATCTCCTGCCCCATATAAATATGCTCCTGCAAAGGACAAAGGATTAAACGGCGTGTGTCGGTGATTCTCTGTGTAAGAACTTTGAAAATATGTAGAAAGCCCACTGAAACAAAGATCCCCAAATGTTGCTCCAATGATCTTTAGAGAGGGATCTTAGGCATTCACACTGTAAAGTGTTTGTGTTTGTATTAGATCCAGACAGCAATTTTATCAGTGTTAACAATTGCAGCTCACCAATACGAGGCTCGTATTTTGGGGACACTCTATGTGGGGTTATCTATTATTTTTGTAATGCAACAATAAGTCTTTAGTGGGCACCTGGGTGTATAATACCTCTTTATACTTTTCTATAGCTAAATCAATGCAGCATGCAGGAATTTAGCTTCCTCTCATTTTTTTCTAACTTAGAGATTGAAGTTGTATTTCTAGTTTATTTTGGAAACCGAAAGATTGGGTTTATCCAAACCCTTATATTGAAGAAAATAACTAGGTGTCAGCATGTTCTCAGGATATCACAAGTGGATAAATGAATGAGTCTCACAAAGGAACAGCTCTTTTCAATAAAATGCCAACTCAACCCAGCTCGGACACGGCAACCGTTAATGTTCCTTGGTTGTTTTGTCTGTTTGATGTTGTCCCACACATCTTGCCCCATTTATACAGCAGTAAGTAAAAATGAATAGACCAATATGAAACCCGTCCTTGAAATAAAAGTTCTCCATGTGACTTGGAGGTAATGTGGGACTGAATTCAGGTTTAACTGAGTGATGCAGTCACATGATGCTCTCAACCTCAAGGGCTATAATGACCTTTGCATCTAAGGGGTAGAGAGCATACACAATCTCAATCACTACGAAGAAACAGAAAGATAAAATCAGATTCCCATATATTTTCATGAAGAAAGTGCACAAAAATTATTTATAGAGCTGAAATTAACTTCGCAGGCCAGTTTTCTAACCCCGGTTGTAATGTTTCGGTTTTTTATGAACCTACATTGCTTAATTACTTCTGCCCTTAGAGAAATCATACCAAAGCTTACTGCAATTTAATTGACATTGGAGAGTGGTGTTACTCCATCGCTTTAAGACATTATCAAGTTCCAGACCTTATTAGGCACAGCATGATGAATAAATATACGCAATATAAATTAATCACTTCTTACCAGAATATACATCTCAGAAAACAATATTTGAAATAAGATCTGAGAAAAGGCTCTATCTTTAATAAGTTGTACTGCTCTTCCTTTTAATGACAGTAAGAAACAGAAAAAAAAAATCTTGGCTTTGCTTATGCTTCCGTAAAAGTCTTTAACTGTGAAAAGAGCAAAATTTTGCCGTACAAGGTTCCTGGCAGCCATTTAAAACTTGAGGTTGCTGTTCTGAATCCAAACTTGTCACTTCATCAGAGTTAGAGCAACTCTCTTGTGCCTGCAGAACAGCTTTCTAGACTGAGTGGGAGCAGAAGGCCCTGGCCTGTTCCCGAGATTTCTCTCTGAATAGTCAGAAAAGTCCCTCCCATTTGGTGGCTGGTGGTTTGGACGGGATTATCTAGTCCAATGAGGCTCGGCTTCTCTTTGAGGTTTGCCTTCTTCAGTCTGCTCTGCTCAATACTGTAGCCTGTTCTTCATTGTCTAATGCCTCCTACCTTTGATATTAGAATTTACCCTCCCAACAGCTGCTCAAGCTTTCTGAATTTTTGACATTTTACTTGGTCTATGACAAGTTTTGAAGAGACCATGTTATCTCTCAATGATCATAACAAACTTCAAATGCAATATAATGATACATTTATACTATTATTAATATACCTTTCTGCCAACTGGATACCTAGTTACAGTAACTAGCTAATCAAACTCAGTCTTTTCAATTGAAACAAAACTGTCAATATAAGGCAGGCACATCAATAAATAAACTTGGATACCTATTTATGTCACCTGTTTGAAATCAGCAATAAGAAATGTATAATAACATGGAAAGTCTAAAATTTAATCACATAAATATGATGAAGAATAATTTAAAGAAAAATGTACAATTATTTATCTGTAATATTATTGTGGAAAGGAATATAATACGTTAACATAACAGGTTCTGCAAGCATCAAATGTTGCTATGATTTTGAATGTTAGCTTTGCAAGAATACATTGCCCAAATGGATTCAATTCTTCAAAACACAATATAATATTGGGACAGTGGTGACTAATGCTTTTAATCCCGTAACTTTCGAGACAGGAAGATCTCTGTGAGTCTGAGGCCAGCCTAGACTACAGAATGAGTTCTGGGATAGCCAGGACTCTTAAACAGAGAAACCCTGTCTCAGAAAAACAAACAAAAATCAAAAAAAGAAAAACAAGCAAACAAAAAAATCACAATCTATTGAAAGCACGGAAAACTATGAGATGAACTGGTCAGTTGTGGGTATGGGATGAAACCCAGTGCTATTGCTGCACTGAGATGGGTTCCATTATTTTTTTTTATTTTTTGCAAATAGATCAATTCTGTGCTATTACATCTAAAATGTACTTTTATTGAAAATAGACATGAACTTCTGGTACCTGGAATGCCTCCTCCCCCTCTCCAGAGTCTCGTGGGTTAGTCACTGGCCTCGGTTTGGTAATGTTAGGAGGAAGTATAGAACTTGTGTATGGTGAGACCTTATATAATGAAGTTATGTCATTGATGCAGGCTCTAGAGGGAGATATTGATTGACACATTCTCTCTACCTTTGCTTTTCAGGTTGTCGTGAAGTGATAGTTTTCTCTGTCCTGGAATCCTTCCATTGGTATTTGCTGCTTTACCACAGACTCAAAGGCAGTGAGACCATGAGAGCAAGGAATGAAATCTCTGAAATTATGAGATTATAATTATTTTCCTCTTGACATATATATATATATATATATATATATATATATATATATATATATGTCAGAAGTAAAGGGAAATAGGTTCTGTGTCCCAAAGGGGCATACATGAAGATGCTTTGAGGAAGGGTGTGGTTGCTAAGGAGAATAGAAACGTTAAGAAGGTACCAAGTTTCTCTGGGATTCTGAATTGTAGTTTGGTTTTCTTTGCTTTATATCTAAGAGCCACTTATGAGTGAGTATGTATGATAAACAACAATGAGGATCCTAAGAGAGACAAAAATGGATCTACTGTACATGGGAAGTAGAGAAAGACAAGATATCCTGAGTAAATTGGGAGCATGGGGTTTATGGGAGAGGGTTGAAGAGGAGGGGAGAGAAAGGGAGGGGAGCAGGGGAAAATGTATAGCTCAATAAAATAAGTAAAAAGAAAGAACTAGTAGGATTTTGAAAAAGAAGAAGAAGAAGAAGAAGAAGAAGAAGAAGAAGAAGAAGAAGAAGAAGAAGAAGAAGAAGAAGAAGAAGAAGAAGAAAGAAGGTACCAAGAGTATTTTGCAGCAGAACAATGGGCTATTAGATTCTTAGAAACTAACAAGATACTACTCATCTCCCTGGTGTAAAAGTGTAAACTTTTTCAGACCTTTGTTTGGAAAGACAGCTTTGGGTTGCCCTTCTTGCAAAGAGGTGTCCAAAGAATTGTACCCAAAAATTTATTTCTTGATATTCTGGTAGCATGACAATAGGAGACCACTTCAAGGCTTGGTTCAAGTAGCCCTTATCTCCTATGGAAGTAAATTTAACATTACCCAGATGACGGTGCTTTGTCAGAAATGCAGAAAGCAAGTTTGTATGGTCATGGGTAGTTCCTTTAATGTTTTAAAAGAAGTCTGACAATCAAACAAGAATAGATCAGGGTTTGAATCCCTAACAGAGAGATGTATGAAAAACAGACTGAAAGAGAAACATCAGAACCTGTGCCTAGTGATGCTGCAGCCAAGCAGGAGAGCCAGGCAAAGAGACAATGTAGGCTCCAATCAACATTTCACTGTGATGGGAATAGCTAGCTATTCAAACTTGTTGGTGTTCACAGTACTTCACTGTGTTTTCCAAATCCTGGACATATAGTTTTTGATGTGGTCAAATTCGGGGGTTGAGAGAATTTCAGAAATGTCATAAAAATTTATTGAGTGTTCTTCTCCATGGAAAATTTTGATGTTCCTATCCTCCTAGAGATAAGCATTACTTGCCTTGGGGAGGCAATGTAACTAATGGTGACATGTGTCACATCATGTCAGTATTAAGGATTTTAAAGGCAAGAGGTGGTCTAGCACATTTCCTTTTCCTTGACTTTGCAGTTTTACAAGCAACTGTTGTAATGGAACCTTCATCAGTCTGTTTCCATCAATGTCTATAAGGAATACTACCTCCCTGGTTATCCTTGATGAGCAGGCAAGATGTACAAAATCATGTCTTGCTGTTCTCCTTTAGAGCAAAACTCATTTATTGTTTCATAATTTATGCTGACCAATTGTTGCTGTTAGTCATGCAGTCCTTGATAAAACACTTAGAAGTGAGAAATATAAGAATGTTGCTGATGATTTGGAAGATTCAGGAAAGGGACATGTTGAAGACATTATATCCATGTCATCAATAAAACTATATTTGGAGCTAGAATTTCATAACACAAGTAAAGAAATAAGTCAAGTAAATGAGTCACCAACACACATCTCTAGTCTCAGAGCACATATAAATAAATAAAATAAATAATGGGAGAAAAGTTATGTACAAAGAGTTCCTACACTTCATACAGGTTTGTGAATAGATTCTGATGTACATTAAATGACAGGGAACCCAAAAAGACTTGCATGCTGTTTTTCTATCTCATTTCAATGTTATCAGTAAGATAAATACTAGCAAAAAGATATGATATCTGAAATGATCACTGTAGAGCATGGTATCTTAGAACAATGAAAATGGACTCATAGTTCTTTTAAACCCAAGTTAGAGTTATCTTTGCAATGATTTCTGCTTAAAGTAAAGGCCTTCTTGGTGGCATACTCTTACAGTTTAAGTGGAGAAGAAAGAATTCTGAGAAATAAGTTGTCTACATAAGAGAATTTTTAAAAAATGGCAATGTCCTACCAAGAAATGTCAACTGTGATTTCAATAAACCCATATCTTCTCTAGAGTGGAATAAGATATGTCATGAAAGAAAGAACATTTAGCAAACGTCTTTATAGAAACTAGGACAAGTGAAGAGTCACTTATTTCGATCAATATTTTATTTTTCTAACTATTCGAGCCTGACCATTTAATCAATGGTCAACCAGGAGTATGAATCAATGAACTGAAAGAGGATACACAATTTTTCCTGACATTGTCAGCCCATCTTTCAGATGTAATTCCCAAATATCAACTTCTTTTGGGCAGAGCAGGGTCATGCCCCAGTGAATTATAAAATAAACAAGAACAGCTCATGAAATAAATTGTTCCCAAGGTCACTTTATACCCTAGCTTAAAAATAAGTTTGACATTTTAGTTCCCTTTCCAACTATAGCTGGCTACTTTCTCCCATAGGGAACATGAGATCATGAGAAAAAAATTATAACATTAAAATCAACTTCACAAAGATGCCCCATTTGAAGACTGCTAATGTCTTCCTTTAACAAATTCCCAAAGGAAAAATTTGCCACAAGGTTAAAATTAATTAAAGTCAAGCATTGCATTACCTCACTAAGTAAATACAAAGAGATTTAACGTCTGTCTATACACCCGTTTTCTGTATTTTGTTAATTCTTGGCTAAAAAACAGTCTTACAACTAAGCACAAGTGTATATTTTTCCAGCAGCTACAATATACGTTCTGTTATGCAAATATGGTGCCACCATTTGAGTTTAATGCCAACTGCCTCCCAAGATTATCAAATCCTGCTCAACGATCACAGAATTTAGAAAAGAAAGTTCCTCTTCTAGTATATTCACTTAAAACATCAAAATGTAATCACAGAACAAAACCTTGATTGCTCTGAGATAAGTGCTCTTAAATGACAGATGTTTGACAAAGAACAATATTGTCTAGACTTCTATATGCCCTATAACAAACAGAATCCATGACTTTTTAACATTATACTTTTTAACATATACATTTTTAACATTGTCCAGTATCTACGGGAGTATTTCATTTTCATACTCTACCGGTACTAAGTTCGTGGAGAAGGTTAATGCTTCATCCTCCTTAAAGAAATCACATCTACTACGTTTCTTTAGCTTGGGAAAAACTAGTTAGCATCTTGAAGCTGGGATGCTTGCCTCTTGACCTTTGTTCATCTAAATTTCTGGCCCAATCCTGACTCCCACACTCACTGCTCTTTCTATGCTGATGCTAAATTGAATAGAAATTTTGTCTTTTAAATAACTCAAACTTAATAGACCAAGTTACTGGACAAGAGTCAGAATTTTACTCATCTGCTTTCCTTAACAATTTACCTGCAACATCTGACCTTAAGCAACTGGTGAAATTCATCTCTCTGCACTGTTAGGGGAACATTGAAAACCATTACTTTGGCTGTCATAACTTTTTCTTGACATTTTAAAGATCAACACTTTGAGAAGAGTTTCTCTGCCATGCACATCTCTGTTGTGGTACAGATAGTGTGGTGTTTTATTTCTACTACTAGTCTTCCATTTTCTTTAGGAAGGATTAACTGAATTTTGGATGCACACCTTCCTAGGCCTGGATGGAGCAGGGAGGGCCTTGGACTTCCCCAGGGCAGGGTACCCTGCCCTCTCTTAGGACTGGAGGGGAAGGAGAGAAGGCAGAGTGGGGAAGCTGAAGGGAAGCCAGTGGAGGGGAGGAAGTGGAAATTTTGATTCCTAGTATTAGTAAAGTAATAAAAATAAAATAATAAAAATAAAAATAAAAATCAACAGGATTCAATCTGTCATATTTTTTTTATTGTGCGTGTTCTTTATTTGGAGCCTTCATTGCATATTTTTCTAAGAACTGTTTTCTCAAAATGTGGTTTTTAACTGAAGTGATTCTACTGTATGCCACCTCATCTCTCAAAAAAACCCTATTTTCCTGTACCCCAAGCATCCCATTCCTCCAAGCTCCCCCCATTCTCCCCTTCACGCTTTTCTCTCCTCATCTTCCCTTGGCCCCGTCTCGCCCCACCCTCAAGTTCCCAATTTTTGCCTGGCGATCATGTCTACTTCCAATATCCAGGAGGATTACTATATCTTTTTGGGGGGTTCACCTTCTTATTATCTTCTCAAGGATCCCCAATTATAGGCTCGATGTCCTTTAATTATGGCTAGAAACCGATTATGAGTGAGTACATCCCATGTTCATCTTTTTGGGTCTGGGTTACCTCACTCAGAATAGTGTTTTCTATTTCCATCCATTTGCATGCAAAATTCAAGATGTCATTGTTTTTTTACCACTGAGTAGTATTCTAGCATGTATATATTCCACAGTTTCTTCATCCATTCTTCCACTGAAGGGCATCTAGGTTGTTTCCAGGATCTGGCTACTACAAATAATGCTGCTATGAACATAGTTGAGCAAATGCTTTTGTAGTATGATTGGGCATCTCTTGGGTAGATTCCCAATAGTGGAATTGCTGGGTCCTGGGGTGGATATGGGAGCAGGGAAGCATATATCTTAATCTAGGGAGCCATCTGAGGGTTGTCAAGAGACTTGACCCTAGAGGGGTTCCCAGGTTTCTAGGGAGACGCCGCCAGTTAGTTCCTTGGGCAGCTGAGGAGAGGGAGCCTGAAAAGGCCAGTTCCTATAGCCATACTGATGAATTTCTTGCATATCACCATAGAACCTCCACCTGGCGATAGATGAAGAAAATGACCGAGCCCCACATTGGAGCACCGGACTGAGCTCCCAAGGTCCTGATGAGGAGCAGAAGGAGAGAGAACATGAGAAAGAAAGTCAAAACCGTGAGGGAACCTCCACCTGGCGATAGATGAAGAAAATGACTGAGCCCCACATTGGAGCACTGGACTGAGCTCCCAAGGTCCTGATGAGGAGCAGAAGGAGAGACAACATGAGAAAGAAAGTCATGAACGTGAGGGGTGCGTTCACTCATGGAGACGGTGGGACAGAACTAATGGGAGATCACCAACTCCAGTTGGAATGGGACTGATGGATCATGCGACCAAACCCGTCTCTCTGAATGTGGCCAACAGTGGGGGCTGACTGAGAAGCAAAGGACAATGGTGCTGGGCTCTGATTCTTCTGCATGGAAGGGCTCTGTGGGAGCCTTCTCAGCTTGGTCGATCACCTTCCTGGACCTGGGGGGAGTTGGGAGGACCTTGGTCTTAGCATAGAGTGGGGAACCCTGATGGCTCCTTGGCCTTGAGAGGGAGGGAGGGGAGGTATGGGTGGAGGGGAGGGAAGGGAAGGGGGAGAAGGAGGGGAGGGAAGGGGGAGGAGGAGGGGAGGGAGGGGGGAGGAGGAGGGAAGGAGATGGAAATTTTTTAAATATAAAAAAAATAAACCATGAGGAAAAAAAAAAAAAAAGACTTGGTCTTAACATAGAGTAGGGAACCCTGATGGCTCCTTGGCCTGGAGAGGGAGGGAAGGGAGGTATGGGTGGAGGGGAGGGGAGGGAAAGGGGAGGAGGAGGGGAGGGAAGGGGGAGGAAGAGGGGAGGAGATGGAAATTTTTAAATATAAAAAAATAAACCATGAAAAAAACCCTATTTTTAAATTATGTATTTTTGATGACTTTTATAATCTTTTCATGCATCTAAATTTTATATTTAATCCAGTTGTCTCAATTTTCCAAAGATTTGCCTTTTCTTTTCATTTTTTTACCCAATTCACCTTTACGTTTTTCTTATTTTTCTAGTTCGGCTTTGGTTGTATGTAAGACATATCCAAGCGTCCAGAATGATGACAATGAAAGGACTCAGACCTAGACAAGTGGGCTCATGAAATCATGATTGTTGTCCAGATTACATTAAATAAATAAAAATCTGGTTATTTTCAGTATCACACAAGATTATTCTTTCTATAATTTTAGTCTAGAAAATATCAAACTGTGCTAACTTGATTCACTTCAACTCTTTTAGCAATAGAACTAGAATTTTTCACACCCACTTCAAACATAATACAGCACAGCCAAACACTGTCTCCGTATGGCTATAAAGGTGTACATATAAAAATTCTCTCATTCCCTATGCCTCATGCTCTCTCTCCTTTAGGCAAAGGGCCATCTATCCACATGTACTTTTACCTATATAAAATGGCCACATACTTAATCCATGAACATTTTCCCGATGAGATTCCACTTACAAAGTGACTTTTTTATTACTCCAGAATATGGAAATTCAAGGTACAAATTCTAATGGAGTTTCTGTTCTTCTCCATATGAATCTTCCATTTTGTTTCCTCTGTTCTGGTGATCCAGAGTAAGTGCTTGGTCCCACAGAAAGTCACACCAAAATTATAGGTCACCCTCCTTCCTCAGCAGAGTTCAAGTGAGATTCTTTTAAATACATGACCATGTTCATTTTATTGCCCATTAAACCACACCCCCCACTTTAGTCATTCCCAGTGGTCTTTCCCATCCAACCAGGTAACACATTTGTTGATTGTATAACATCCCTGCCAAACTTAAGCTATGCATTCTTCCACTCTTCTGAGTAGAATATAGAGGGATAGGGCAAGGATCCCAGAGTACTTAGGGAACATTTTTAATGGAAACCAGGTTTGGGAAACAGAATCCAGAAAGTTTAGTGCCCTCTGTATATATCCTGATCCTAAAACTTGACTGTTAACCTTACATTCTCCACTTTTGAAGATAAATTTCTGAATTTAAAAAGAGTAAAAGAGGTTTGTAGATTTCTTCAATTAGACCTTGCCCATGGGTTATAGTATTCTTTTTACTATGGAAATATCTGCACTGACCTATAATTATACAAAAGCTTTAATATCATACAGATATTTCCCCCACATCTTTTTACATTGTGATTTTACTTTCTCTATAAATAAGAAAGTAAGTTAAGCCTTCTGTACCGATTTGCAATAAAAATTAAAGTGACTTTCAGATAGTTTACATGATTTGAAGCATTTACATTACTCAGATCTACCATATTTAAGTGAGTAAATGTGATGGTTAATTTTGATTGGTTGAGTAATGCCTAATAGATTAACATAGCCTTACTTTGGGCTTGATTTGACAGTGTTTCTTTGGAAGATTAAAGGACAAGGTCTGAAAGCATAAAGATTTTCTCTCTGCTTCTTGCCTACCAATTATGAAATGTTTTATTGTTGTCAATATACCCCCCCCCATGACGGGATGAACCCTCTAAATCCATAAAACAAAAAAAAATCCTCCCTCCTCAAATTGTTAATATGAGGTATTTTGATAAAGCAACAAAATGTCAGGCCAACATAGAAAATAAGAAATGGGACTTTATAAGACAAGGTAGTTGAGAATGCTTGAAGGGACTGGGAAGACTGTTCACTGGTAAGAACACTTGAGATGAAGCAAGAGGACCTGATTTCAATTCTTCTTATCTAATGGAAAAGGTTTAGTTTAGCTACGCATGTAAACATAACCCAGGCATCATCAGGAAATAGATGCAGAAGCATTTCTGGGGATTGCTGGCTATACCTTAGCTCCAGGCGGAGTAAGAGATTCTGTCTCAGGGGAATAAGGTAAAGAGAGAGTGATTTGGATACTGATCATTCTCCCCTAGCTTCTCACATTCATGACATGTACACACTGGACAATTCACACACACACACACACACACACACACACACACACACACACACACAATACATGTATACAGGAATATTTGGAAAAATCTTAGAAATGGGTACTTAAAAATTACTGTCAGCAGGAGTTTATTGTTTGGACATAGGCCTGATCTTTCATGGTATTTGTCATTCTGAAAATCCACAGCTCCTGCCTGAAAGAAATCTGGCCAAGTCCTGCTACGGCTCTTTTTCTTGGACAGAAAATTAAGAAGTCATGCTGTATTATTGTTTTTATAGGCTTTTATTTATGGTTCTATCTACTATATGATCAATTTATACTTTTTTTGGTTTATTGAAACAAGGTTTTTCTGTATAGCTTTGGCGCCTGTCCTAGAACTAGCTCTTGTAGACCAGGCTGGCCTTGAATTCACAGTGATCTGCCTGCCTCTGCCTCCCCTCCTGAGTGCTGGAATTAAAGGCATGCGCCACCACTGCCCAGCAATTCTTTTTGATACATAAGTATAATCTGCAACTTCACACTAATTACTGGAAGTATAGAAAGCCAGATATGTTTCTTTATTTGTGGAAATTTTGTCTCTCCCATCGACTTACCTCTCCCCCACATCCCAGCTACTACTCAGGCTATCAAATAATTTTTGGTGTCGTCCTTATGAAGTTGGTCTTTGTACATGAAGAATGCAAGAGTGTGCACATGGAACATTCCAACTATGTTTTAACGAAAGGCTGAGAAGCCAGGTCATACATGATAGGGTCGTGATTGCTTTAGGCAGCCCTTGACAGGGTAGTGTTAAGCCAGAAAAGTAAAGACAATAATAGAGTGGAAATTCTGGGAAGGTGGAGATGCCAAGAATGTGGAATATCTGTTAACAAAGAGAGGCAGGCTCCAGAGACAGCTCATTAAAGAGGTCCTTGTTTTTACAATCATCCCGACCACAAAGGTGGGACTTCCCAAGACTTTAGAGCTCCCACAATACCACTTGTACATCCCTTTCACAATTTAACTGGATTTTTATCGCTTTGGTCCAATTTCCCTTGCTACCACCCTCATTACTTCCTTTTACAATGGAAATATTTACTATGTACTCTGGTGTGATGAAGCTATGCAGGACTATGAAAATTCCTGGAGGTGAGTTAAATTTATTATTGATCATGAGACATACATGAGCCGTTCGGTGAAAATTGGGAGAATGCTGCTGTTTCAATGGATGGGTTTTGTAGTCTGGCTAACAGCAGGTATGTCTGTGACGGTTATGCTTTAACTCTACGTGGACTCAAAGAAAACTCAAAGGTTAGTAAAGCACACCTTGGTTAGGTGTATGGGAGTGTTTCCAGCAAAGAATATGCCACGAGGAGAAGACCCTCTCTGAAAGTGGGCCACACCACCCTACAGTCTGGGAGCTTGGAAGAAAGGGAAAGGGAAATGGAGAAAGATCACTAGCATAGGTAATCTTTCTCTATCCTTCTTTTTCTATGTAGAAAGTGAGTTGTTGTACTCCATTAAAGTCTCCAAGTATCTTCTGGTGACAGACTAAAACTTCTGGAGATAATAACCCAAAATCTTATGTGTGCCTTTGGAGTAGTACTGCTGTGCATTTTGTCATAGCAACATAAAACCTACTACAGATTAAAGAAAAAATTACTACCCATAATGTCAGTGTTGAAATAAAGGCAAGATCCTTCGTTTGAAAGCAAGCAAGACTGATGCTCTATAATATTGTAGAGTCATGGTTCTTGTTCTTAGAATTGGCTCCTTTTAGACTCACACCTCCCAAAAATCTCAAAGCACAAGAACATATTTCTCTGAATTGTGTGACGTTATTATTGCCTAATTTTAAAGAAAACACAGAAGTATATCTTATTTGGTGGGTAAAGTTTCTGTGCCTGACAAGTTTACAATGAAATTGAGTACAATTGATAGTTTAACACAGGCCTATACAAACTGCAGGTCCTATTCGTAGCCTAATAAAAAAAACAAACCTTTATTTAGAGATATTTGTGTCATAACAGAGGAAAGCTTAGAACCTTTAACTATGCCAAGGAACTCTGCAAAATGACACAAGAGCTCTGTCTATGGTAATAATGATGTCATAACCAGAGCTAAGTGCCCATATTCTATCAAATAACTCTACACTCATGTTAATTACAAGCAAGCATGATTAAGCTGGGTGGATTAATGGGGGAGGTAATTGGCAAAGTTACAGTTCAAATGGAGAGGGAAGGGGAGAAAAAGGAAAACGAGCTTTAAATTACTTTTCTATCATGGTGGAGACACGACATATGTGGCAACTTAACAAAAGAAAATTTATTGAGGTTCACAGTTTCAGAGGGTGAGTTCATGACCGTCATGATAAAGAGCATGGTTGCAGCCAGGCAGGTTTGATGCTAGGGCAGTAGGTGAGATCTTACAAACATAATTCAAGGAGGCAGTGGGAAGACTTTGAAAGGATGAGCTTTTGAAATCGCAATGTTCACCCCCAGTGACACACCTCCTCCAAGGCCACAACTAATCATTCAGAGTTCTATTAACAGAGGCCAAGGTATTTAAATATCTGGGGCTATGGGCACAGTTTTCATTCAAACCACAACAGGGATAAATGCAATGAAATGTATGTATGAATAAAATTTTCAAAAAGTAGAAGAATATAAAGGGGCCACAGCAGAAAAGGGAAAGGAAGTTCATGGACAACATACCTGGATTCTATTCCCTCCTGCGTTTTCCTGGCAGCAGTACATGGCCTTAAAGACGAAAGTCAGCTGTGATAGGGTCAGTCCTTATCAAGGGGGCAATAGGATGTTTTGTTTATGCATCTGCTTTTTGAATTAACCAAGGTTCCAGAACAGTTCCCAAAGCTGCAGAGAAACCCTGTCTCAAAAAACAAAAGCAGAAAACAAAACAAAAAAAGAACCAAATAACTGAAAATATATTTCTGGCATTGTTTTAAGTTTTAAACCTGTTAATTTTTTTGAGCTCTCTCTCTCCCTCTGTATGTGTGTGTGTGTGTGTGTGTATGTGTGGGTGTACGCGCGCACACACTAGTATGCAACTTGCACGTGCACATGAGTATGAGTATGTAAACTTGCGCGTGTATGCAAACTCTTATGCTTGAGTATAAGTACTTGCATGGGGCACTCTTGTGGAGGACCCAAGACAACCTTGAGTATCTTTCCTTTCCTCCAGATTGCTAGACACAGCTATTGTTTGCGATTGCATTAGTCAGGGGAACTAGTCCTTGAACGTCCAGTGGTCCTCCTGCTTCAGCCTCCCATCTGTCCACAGGAGCCCTGGGATCACAGGTGCATATAACCCATCGTGTCTTTTGTTTTTGTTTTATTTTTGTGAGGGTATGCAACTTTAGAGGATCCAACTCAGGATCTCAAATTTGTAACACAAGCATTTAATTATATTTGTTTTGGTAAAGAAGTCTACAGTTTGTTGTAGAGTATTATTTTAAGGTGTGCAACATTTGTTTTTGCTCTGGAATATTTGTTTAATGATGCAAAACTGTGTTGCTTTTGTTTTTGCTGCATTTGTTTAACTCTGTGAAGCTGTGATTCATTGCCTGTCTGAAACACCACGTGGTCTAACAAAGAGCTGAATGGCCAATAGCAAGCCAGGGGAAAGGATAGGCTGGGCTGGCAGGCAGTGTATAAATCGAAGCAGCAATGAGGACATCAGGAGCCAGCCACACAACCAGCCATGGAGTAAGAAAGCAAGCAAGATATGTTTGGTGGGGTTGGGGCATGCCTTTAATCCCAGCTCTCAGGAGGCAAAGATAGAAGAATCTCTGTGAGTTAAAGGCCAGCCTGATCTACAGAGAGAGTTCAAGGACAGCCTCCAAAGTTACACAGAGGCAACTGTATCCAAAAAAGTAAGTTATACAGAAATAAAAAATGGAAAAGCCCAGAAGCAAAATGTAGTCAGGACAAATTTAAAAACTCTCTAAAACAAGCCAAACTAAGGCTGGGATTTTTAAGAAAGAATAAGATTCTGTGTGAGATTTATTTAGAAGCTCGGTGGCTGGCCCCACTAAAAGGCCCAAAGAGTCAAAGAGTAAAAAAAAAAAAAAAAACAATAGTTACTTTCCAATAGTAAGAAAAAATTCCAGCTGTTAACCATAGATAATTTTTAAATTGGTAACTAAATGGACTTTAAAATACATACTTTAAAAAGTTAAAGCGTGGCTTTTACCTAAGTTTAAAATGAGTAACTCTTATCTTCCTTTCAATTTAATAATTCACAAAGCCATTGAAAATGACAGTCTAATTAAAAGTGGAATTTAGAAATCAAAGGTTCATATTAGCCAATCAAGAGACTTGGAGGAAATGAGTTTATTAATAGAGGCAATATTAGTAAATAGCCAATGAGGCTATAATGATAGAATTATCTTTTCCATTAGACAAGAATCTAAAAATACACATAATAGTTAGCACAAAGTAGTGCTCTAATCAAATATTAAATAGTACAATCAAACACAGGTACTTTCTTCCCTACAATGTTTGGTGAATATGCTAAAAAGGCAGGAAAAAGTATTTAGGATTTGAAAGGAAGAAAAAACCACTAATCTTTACTTGACATTCTCATAAGTTTTTTTAAACATTTGATAAAGATAAGATATCAAAAGAGCAATTAACACTAGATTAATTGGTTCATTGGGAACTCTTTCTCTTTTTAAAACTTAATTGAGATATAAAGAAAGAACAAGCTAATTTATTATAATTACAAGCACAACCATTTTGGCAAAACAAAATCCCTGATTTCAAGAAGATAAAAATTCAGGTGTGTTAGTGTACTCCTGTATTCTCAAGTAATTGGGATGCTAAAGGAGGAGGATCCTGAGTTTGAATCCAGTCTAGGCTTTAGAGGAAGATGACCTCTAATACAAACTCTACCCAACTTAGTACAAGCAATGAAAGTCATCAAGACAGACAGACATGGGTGGCCTTATTTCTTGATGCTTGTTGTTAAGGATCATTTTATATTTTAATTGCAACAGTATCCCTGACCCCCAAACCAAAGCCATTCGGTACCAACTTAGAATACCCGGATATCAGATTCAGCATTTGTGGAGAAGAAAGCTATGCTTTTGACTCCATGGTACCATGTCAGGAAATAGTTTTTCCATTTTAAATTCTTTTTTTTTTTCAGTCCAAAAGGGACCTTCCACAAAAATAGATTACCAGCCACAGCAAGAGTACGGGAACTCAGATGGACACAAGCAGAGGTGGGCAGGTGGAAAGATGGGTATGTTTTGAAACATACACACTCTTTTAATTCTTATTAATTACTGAATAGGTATTTTTACACAACTATTCCCTAAATGTGTTCAAGAAAGTGTGGTAAATAAAAATATGGCCAGAAGAGAATTTAAAATTTTAACTCATCTTATCTAAAGCACATTTGTGTTTTATATAAAACAATTTTTTGATTGCCAGAACACAAAAAACAAAAAAGGGGGTGGGGGGAACGCCGGGCGGTGGTGGCACACACCTTTAGTCCCAGCATTCGGGAGGCAGAGGCAGGCGAATCTCTGAGTTCAAGGCCAGCCTGGTCTACAAGAGCTAGTACCAGAGTTCGAGGCCAGCCTGGTCTACAAGAGCTAGCTCCAGGACAGGCTCTAGAAACTACAGGGAAACCCTGTCTCGAAAAACCAAAAAAAAAAAAAAAAAAAAAAAAAAAAAAAAAAAAAAAAAAAAAAAAAAGAGCTAGTACCAGGAAAGGTCCCAAAGCTACAGAGAAACCCTGTCTCAAAAAACCAAAAAAAAGGGGGGGGGGGGGATTCTATGGTCAAATAATTAAAGTTAAGCTTCAATTTTAGCACTTTATTAATAACCCTATTGACAAGAAGAGTTCTTTTTATTGCAGTCTTATTTTACCTTTAGGAAGAACTGGGGGTGTTGATTTCTATGGAAAATGTCTGACTATCAAAGATTTCAGTTAAGAAATCCCATTCAATGGCACTACGAATGTTTAAAAGTTTTGCTGGCAAGACATGGTAGAAGACAAAAAGTAATAAATGCTGAGTGGCTCTTATTTCAAATCAAGTCCTCATAAAAATTAGCATTAAAGACTTAATTTTTAGAAGAAAATAAATATTTCAAAAATACAAAGAATCAATAATAGCATTTTAATTCAGACACGTTCATTATTTGTTTCCTATATATGCAAATGTCATTTAATGTACTTCACTTGGATGACATCTACATGTCAATCTGAAATATAGTATTTTCTCTTAGCAGTATGTGATGGATGCATTTTTAGTTTAAGTAATATTGCAGTGGTCATCATTGTATATAAACCTTGGCAACCCACATCTTTGGTGCGAATTCTTAAGTTGGATTTAAAAGAATGATACTTAACTTTAAAACTCTTGAGACAGGAAAAAATGGGCACATGTTAATGCTTAGAGATTATGGATTGCCAACAACAATAAAAATGGAGAACTATTATAAGATGGTAAAACATTTAAAATCATCTTCCTTTGGCTACCTGATCAAAAAGCACATTGTAGTGGAAGCAAACTCATGCAGGTAATTGTTTTCTTTGGATTTATTTTGAAACTTATGATATTTTACTCAATAACATAAGTATCACTAGACAATAACGTGTAGGTTTACAAAGCGCATAAGAGTAAGCACCAACATGCATAAGATTGGGAAGACAGCATCAGTGATCCATTAGTCATCTGAGTCACCTGGGACTGTGGAACAAATAAATTCATTACATTGTTGATGCTTATGCATCTATGATGGATATAGTAAGCACAGTGAAGTGTGGTCCTAACAGTAACCTCTTCAGGCATGTCTATATGGATTTTAAATGTTTCAAGACTCTCAAATGTGGAACTTCAAATATTTTAAAGTATTTATGGGCAATGAACAAATTTTAAATGACGTTGATTGGAGAATTTATACTTACAAACAAAAAAGAATGTGTGAAATGAATCCTTTCATTTCCAGCCTCAGATGTCCATCTTCCCCTTCCTTGTTTGTGACAGGATCTCTTTCCTGTTTGCTACTGTGTATGCCAGGCTAACTGGTGGTGCTCTTCGTTTTAACATAACTATAATTACAAGTGGAAGGACAAGATTTGTAAGTTTGTCTTTAAAGGATTAAAGTGGAATGTGTTTTTAAAATTATGACTTTGGAGAATTAAATGTTGAATTAAAAAATGAATAAAACTATCATATGGCCTTGCTATGCCACCTGGGCATAATCCCAAAGGACTTTACCACAGAGACGGTAGAATATAATACTCATTGCTGCATTATTCAGAGTATCAAGGAAATGAAACCATTTGTGATATTCATCAAAAGATGGACAATAAAAATAAGTTTTGTATACCTAGTGGCATTTTTCTCAACTTGAAAGGAAAATCATGGAACTTTCCAGAAACAAATGGAGCTGGAAAGTGTTACATTAACTGAAGTAAATTCAGACCCAGAAAGAAAAGAAATTTGAGATTAGCTCTCATTTGGATCCTAGCATACAATCTTTATGCTTCTATAAAAGTGGGGATGAGTGCAGGATGGGTTATGAAACTAGGAAGAAGAACATGAGTGGGGGGACATGGGTACTGAGAAAGAGGGGCATATAATAGAGCATACTTAACATGAAAATTGAAAGGAGGCCATGATTGACTTTGGAAAAACCATACAAGGAGAATCAACCAAAACAATTTGGTTTGGAATTGTGAGAACAAAACCTAGTAGTTTATATAATGATTAATTAAAAAAGAATACGTGTAAAATTGAACTTGTTATTATTTCCAGAGCTCTGAATAGGCTATAAATCCCAAGCCAAATTGGGCACAAGATCAGAGAAGTAAAGTTTTTAAATGTGCTAACTACCATATACAGTTTTATGACTGTGGGTGTAAGAAAGATGAATGCACACAGACAAAAATTTACATACTGGTGCCATCTTTAAATTTTGTGTTTGACAGTTCCTTGTCAGATCAGGAGTTTTACATTTGATTCAGTTTGTTACAATGTTCTCTAAAGTACCCAAAATTTTAGTTACCAAATACATACTTTGAAGTTTTATACAATAGTGGTTCTCAACCTTCCTAATGCTGAGACCTTTTTAAAAATGTTCACCATGTTGTCATTTCCCCAACTATAAGATTATCTTTGTTCCTACTTTATCAATGTAATTTTGCTACTGTTATGAATCATAGTGTAAACATCAGTGTTTTCCCATGGCCTTAGGTGATCTCTTTGAAAGTTTCATTATATGCACAAAGGGATCGCAACCCACAGGCCTAGAAAAACTTCTCCAAGAAAGCATACACCTACCTGATAGCATGACCTAATTCATCCAGTAATTAAGGAGTACAGGCAAATCGGAGCATTAAAACCATAATTTGAATTGCTGTTATATTTAAATCATGTGTCAGAAATAATATTTATGACAAAGTATGTTTGATTATGACATCAAAGTGGAATATTTAGATTGTTTTGTTATTAAATGCACATTTCTGAATGAAAATGTAGCTGAGTAAATTTTGCAAACAAGCATGAACTCTACAGATTTTGACATAGCACATATTCTGCAAACGACAAAGCTGCAATGGAATGCTAGAATCCACCGAAAAATAAAAGGTAGTCGAAGGACGTGGATCATTAGAACTATGCAAACTGAAGAGCTACCTACCTTGTATTAAGGATGCACTAACTGAGGAAAGAAAAGGAGACTCAGAGCCGGGCGGTGGTGGCGCACGCCTTTAATCCCAGCACTCGGGAGGCAGAGGCAGGCGGATCTCTGTGAGTTCGAGACCAACCTGGTCTACAAGAGCTAGTTCCAGGACAGGCTCTAAAAAAGCCACAGAGAAACCCTGTCTCGAAAAACCAAAAAAAAAAAAAAAAGAAAGAAAAAAAAAGAAAAGGAGACTCAGTCTATGAAAACAAAGCTAAAACAATGAATAAATCCAGCCTTTAGTGATAAATATTCCATTCTCAAAAGATTTTGAGATGTAAAAACACCCTGAAACCAACATAGTAAAAATAACTAGCTATAATAAAAAGTTATAACGATAATACTATGGGTGATTTCTTTTAATATTGACAGCTAAGAGATTCTCTAAGGTTTTGAATATTACTTTTCATCATTTCTGACACTCAAGTGATTGGGCATCTGGAAAAGAGCTCACCTGTAGAATCGTGTACTCAGCTGCATGGTGTGCGCATCCACCCTGAACTTGTCTGCGAAAGCTGAATCGCAGCTGGAAAGAAACTTAGCAAACACTGTCATTAATCCTTTGAGTCCCTCGGGTGTTTCTGTCTATATGGTGATTAGGTTGGCTATTTTAAATATTTTCTAAATTAGTAAAAAGACTGAATAAGATGTACCTATGTATCTTCAGATAAAATATAAATGTGATTCTCATTTTATAAATTATCCAGTGATATAAAGTATCCCACAGTGCTTCTATTTTTGTTGGCCAATATAAAGTAAATGATCATGAGTCAATTTAATTCACTTCCAAATTCCCAGTTGGCTGTAAGTAAACTTTGAATCCATCTGTTATATAAATGAAAACAGGTAACTTAAAATGTGGAAGACAGTCGCTCATTGCTGTTTTTTCCTTGGCTTTTATCACATTGACTTCATACGATTGCTATAACACATTGGCACATACGTGGTGATTTAGAGTTACAAAATAAAATTTTATCCTGTTTGCCTAACTGGGAATCCACGTCACCCATAATAATTAGTCAAGTTTTCTCTTATTTCTTGTCTCCCCCGCTCAAGACCCCGTTCACTTCCTGCCTCCTCCAGGAAATCTGTACACGCACACTGAGAAGTAGGGCTCTTTCCTCACTCCTCATTTGGGTTCCCTAACCCTGATTTCCTTCTTAACACTCTAGTTATACACATTAGAGATAGAATTCTCATTCTTTCTTCCCTTCGCCCTTCTAACATCACTATCTCAGGGTTCTACTATTTACCTTTCAGATCTGTTCCTGACGTTCCAAATTTAACCTTCACTCCCTTCAAACATTTTATTCTTGTCTTCCGAGGAGCTGAATTAATAGTCTGCTTGCTCAGAAGGGAGATCAAATACCCCTCTTCCATTGGTCCCCAGAGATGGCTATCTTAGGACCATCTTGGAGTGCCTGCTTACTTTGGGCATAGAACCTGTACACATCTTGCCCTCTGACACATCTTCACCACTGTATGAACATCCACTTCCTCCTCTTACTTCCCCAGCCTGCTGACAAACTAGCCCCAGTGTCTGAACCTGCTTGAAACAACTGCTTGCTCTCCTAGGTATCTTTACTTACCTTTTTCCTAACACCCACTGGGCATTCTCTTGCCTATTTTCTTACAACCCTCTAAAAGGTAAGACCATTTTGTTGCCCTTAGTTCACCAAATTCCACAGTCTCAGCATCAGTCTAGGGTTTCCACCAACTGCTCAGTTCAGAGGTTACTGCCATATAGATCTTCCACACCCAAGTGCTAACCAGGTTAAGATCAGTTATAGAGCACCAGCCAAACCCATAGAACTGAAGCTTTATACTGTTAACAGCACAACTACATCTCCTACATGTCATTTCATACAAAACATACTCTAACGAAGCCAGAGATTGTGTAAGCACAGCTGAACCAGAGTCACCTCAGCTATTCTAGTTTTGAATAAACACAGAGAAGTTGCATGATTGAGCTCAAAGAATCTCTTAGGTGATCCAAAGCCAGCCATGTCAGGATCACATAAAGTATAAAATAAACGCCCCACTAAACACAGGTAGGCCAGAAATTCATATTGAGAAACACAGCCAATGACATAACGCTAGATACCAAGGTCCCATTGAGAAATACAAGCGATATAAATACCAAATAAAATGTGTACACTCTTCAAACATCAATCACTTATTAATAATAGTTGCTAACATAAAAGTTAGAAGAAACTAAAGACACAAAATTCTTAGAATCAATCATAAACATATTCGAAAATTTAAAGAAAACATAAATAAGTACCTTAAAGAAATATAGGACAGAAATAAACTCCTGATTGAGGTCAAAAACAGGAGGAGAAAGAAAGGAATTAAGAAAGGAAGGAAGGAAGGAAAGGAAGAACCACACACACATACAAACACACACACACACACACACACAAATAAAATAAGGATGACAAACCAGGATATTAAAAAGAGAATTCAATAAATAGAAATACTGAAAAAAGTCCAAATTAAAATGAAGTTGGAAGTGAAGAATCCATTATGTCATAAAAAATCCAGTTAAAAGACGCTAGAACAGCAAGGCAGCATGTGTCATGAAAGAGAGAGAGAGAGAGAGAGAGAGAGAGAGAGAGAGAGAGAGAGAGAGAATACCAGGGTTTGACAACAATGTAGAAAAGTTGGATAATTGAATCAAAAAATATTTTTAAAACCTTTTAAATGCATGAATAAAATATTCAGGATTTATGGAAAGCCATCAGAAGACCATATCTATAAGTTATATGCACAGGAGTAGAAAAATTCAAGCCTGAAATAAAAGAAATAACAGAAAAAAAGTATAGAAGAAATGCTCTTCATAAATCTAAGGAAAGAGAAGGCCATCCAGACACAGCAGGTATATAGAATAACAAAGGTAAGAACAAAAGGGAAATTCTCAGCAGCATGTTATAATTAAGATGAAATATGTGAAACAAAGCACATTTGAAAAGCTGCAAGAGAGAAATCCCATGTTAAAAGTTAAGGAAAAAAGCCATCAGAATAGCAGCTGATTTCTTACTGGAGACATTGCAGACTAAAAGGGTTTGGAGCAATGTACTTCACGATTTGAAAAACCACAGCTGCCAACTCAGACTAGTATGCACAGACAAACTGTCTGTCATAATTGAAAGAGACAGAAATTTTCCATGGTTAAAAAAGAAGAAGCAGAAATGCAGAAGAGCCTTATGATCATCAAGCCAGCCAAACATGGAATACTGAATTAGTATTTCACACAGAAAATGGTGAGCATATGTAGGACTAAGGAAACATGCAAAGTAGGGTAAAGAAATCACCACAAAGTCAGCAATAACCTAGCAATTAATACACAATTTGCAATAATAATAACCTTAAACTTTAATGGCAATAATTCAGCAACCAAAAGACAATGAACAATCCATCATGAGGACATTTTAGTTCTAAACATATGCACAAAACTTGACTACTACATATTTCATAAAACAAGCATTCATTGATATAAAACCACAGATTAATTGCAATGCAGTATTACGAGGAGAAACCAACATTCCACTTTCACCAATGGACAGGGCATCCTGAGAGAGAATAAAGACTAAAATATTGGAATTAAGTGATATTCTTGATCAGATAAACCTAATATACTATTCATAAAATATTCCACTGAGAACACTGCAAAACATGCATTCTTCTCAGCAGTCTATGGAAGTTCTTCTGAAATAGACCACATATTGGAACATGAATTAAATCTCTACAACTGCTGCATTATGAGGAGAATTTCTTATAATCTATCTGAAAACAATGGACAAAAGCTCAAAACAATAATAAAAATATATAGAAATTCATAAAGATTAAAACAGCATATGCTATTGAATGATAAAAAGTCTGTAAAGAAATCAAGACAAAACTAAAAACATTCTTAGAAGCAAATGAAAAGGAAAGCAAAATATACAAAATCCTCTGGGATACAACATAAGCAGTTTTAGGAAGGACACTTGGAGCAACAGCTGGTCTCCCCATTGCCAATACCTTAGATGAAATCTTAAGATCTATGAAGCACTGTAACAGAAAACAGAAGGATAAAACGACAAAATAAAGCAGCTGTGTTTATTTTCTTCTATATATATTTGCCGTATGGCAATTATCAATTTAATAACCCTTACTATGAAACCCTTTTTGTTACTTGTTATTCAAAACCATGTAGAAAACTTTAAAGGAATGACAGTTGTTGTTAATCATTATCAATAATTGGCACAAGTGAGGCTTTCCAGGACAAAGAGCATTGACTTTTCCTGGTCTGGCTTTCCTTGTTTTCATGTGACTACCTCTGCACCAAGAAACTGTGATACTGACCTTCTCAACAGTGGTACCCAGTTCTTGCACACACATAAATTCCCTCGCATCCCATTCTTGTACATAAACCGCCAGAAGCATGTAGCAGCCAGGAGTCCTCATCGCTAACCCCAGGCTGCTTCATAGTTGAACGATTCTAGGAAAGAAGTTTCTCTTGGACAGCTTTATTGCATACACTATTCACAATGTATGTCCTGTTTTTTTTCAGACGTAGTGAGCCCTTATCTCTTCAGTAAAACGTATCTCTCAACCCCTGTAGGCTGGAAGCTCAGAGGTCTTTCATGGGTATGCTATCGCAGTTCAGTAGTATTGACTTCCTTATGATCTTGGGAGCTCTATTCAACTTTATACTATTATTGCTCAGTTTTTTAATCCCCACTATAATTAAAAGTTCTTTGTATTACACTATACCTATATAAATTCACACTGATGCTTTCTTCAGAATCTACTGGTTCATAAACTTATAGCAAATCCAAAAATCCAGTATCTTTGAAGCTACTATTTATAAAGCAATAGTAACACTTTAGAAGTGACTGTAGAAATTTTGTTGAAGTAGTTCTCAAATTTTTCCTTGGAATCTTTGTCACAGCATATATGCCCTATATAAGATTGGCTCCGGGGATTACTAACTGAAGGAATTCTCTTCCAACTAGGAATTCATGGTGGTTATAAGAATAGCAAACTCACTCAGAGGTCCCAGCACTATTATAATACCATTAATTCTCTTTAAGTCTGAATATCTTCAGTATTTCTGACCCTTAATGTTGTTTACTGAGTAAAAGCAACTGTTGTTATTGTGAAATGTCTTTCCAAGAAATAAAAAAATTCTAAAAATATCAGTAAAATATGTGACACTGTCAACAACAAAAAATAAAGGAAATTTTGTTTATCTGCATATAGAATGCATTCTCACAGCACTGTGTTATTCTTAGGCACCCCTTTCACGGATGCCATGGAAATTTGGCCAGGAAATGCTTTTCTCACTCTCCCATAAATGGAATACTGTTCATGCTGGGTGTAGTCAGCCATAACTTAAAAATAAGATGCTAACTGATAACTAGCTGGGAAGAAGGTGTTTTGCAATCTCAAAAAGTAAAAATTCATATTTGTTGTATTATAAAATATAAACATAACAAAAATAGAAGGTTGATATAAGCATTAATACATAAAATTCTTAGATGACCCCCACACTTTTTCCTGTCTACACCTGTGTAATCCATTACTTTGTGTGTCTCTGTAACCTGTGCTTTTCTTAGCCAATGAAATAGAGGGAAAATGGAGAGATGATTCAGATTCAGGTACACATTTTAGATAGCTGAAAGAAGGTCTAGAGAAATAAGTTAATGGTTTAGGAGACTTCCTGTTCTTCTAGAGCACTGGGGATAAGTTCCCAGCACATACATTAAGGTGGCTCCCAACCTTCTGTCAGCCACAAGCACATGGAAATTAAACAATGCTGAACTGAATCATCAATGGGTCAAGAAAGAAATGAAGGAAGAAATTACAGACTTCCTAAAATTCAATGAAAATGGCAAGCCACTTATGAGTGAGTACATAGGAACCAACTCTTTGTCTCATTGATTCTTTGTACTGTTTTCTTTGTTTCTATTTTTGTTTATTTCAGCTTTCAATTTGATGACTTTCTGCCATCTAGTTCTCCTGGGTGAGTTTGCTTCTTTATGTTCCAGAGTTTTTAATGATCTGTTAACTCACTGGTATGGGATTTTTCCAACTTTTTCATATAGGCACTTAGTGCTATGAACTTTCCTCTTAGTACTATTTCCATGGTGACCTATATATTAGGGTATGCTCTTGTATTAGGGGCATGATGTTCCATATCTTGATTTACTCTTGATGAAATTTTCCTGAGACTTGTATGAAATGTCCTTCTTTGTATATTTTTATTGATTTAAGTTTGAAGCCTATTTTGTTAGATACTAGGATAGGTATACCAGCTTTTTTCTTAGGCCCATTTGATTGAAAATTTTTTTCCCAACCTTTTACTCTGAGGCAATGTCAGATTTTGAGGTTGAGGTGTGTTTCTTGTATGCAGCAGAAGGATGGATTCTGTTTTCTTATCCAATCTGTTAGCCTGTGTCTTTTTATAGGTGAGTCGAGTCCATTTATATTAATGGATATTAATGACCAGTAATTGCTATATCCTGTTAATTTAGTTTTCATTGTTGGTGATGTTAATTTGTGTGATTTTCCCTTCTCTGGGATTTGCTGCTGTGAGATCATCAATTGTCTGTGTTTTTGTTTATGTAGTCAAATTCCTTGGGTTGAAGTTTTCCTTCTAGTACTTTGTGTAGGGCTGAGTTTGTAGCTAGGTATTAGTTGAATCTAGTTCTGTTGTGGAATACTTTTATTTGTGTCCATTTATGATAATTGAAAGTTTTGCTCGGTATAGTAGTTTCTGCTGGCATCTGTGTTATCTTAATGTCTGCATAACACTTGACCAGGACCTTCTGGCTTTCATTTTTCCATTGAGACGTCATGTGTAATTTTGATAGGTCTGCCTTTATATGGTACTTGGCCTTTTTCCTTTGCAGCTCTTAGTATTCTTTCTTTATTCTGTTGTTTAGTGTTTTGATTTTTGTGTGGGAAAGGGACTTTATGTTTTGATCCAGTATATTTGGTGTTCTCTAAGCTTCTTGTATCTTCAGAGGCATATCATTCTTTAAATTGGGAAAGTTTTTTTTCTATGATTTTGTTAAATATATTATAGTAAGAGGCCGCTTGTTTGTTTCCCATCCCTCTAGCAGCTCAGACCAAAAATAACCACACAGAAACTGTATTAATTAAATCACTGCTTGGCCTATTAGCTCTAGCTTCTTATTCACTAGCTATTATGTAATGATTTAACCCATCTCCATTAATTAGTATATCACCACGAGGCTGTGGCTTACTGGGTAAAGTTCCAGCATCTGTCTTCAGCAGGGCTAAATGGTTTCTCCCTCACTCCACTTTCCTTCTCCCTCCTAGCTATATTCTGCCTTGCTCTGCTATAGGCTGAAGACAGTTTCTTTATTAACCAATGGTTTCACAGCATAGACAAGGGAATCCCACATCACCTCCCCTTTTCTGTTTAAATAAAAAGGAAGGTTTTAACTTTAACATAGTAAAATTAGATAAGCAAAACTGTTATCAAACAAGAATTACAGTTACAATACTTATATCTAATTTATCTTTTATCATAACTAAGGAAAACAAGTATAACTATCTATTCTTCAACTTCATCAAAGTTTCCAGAAGGAGGGGGCTGGAGAGATGGCTCAGAGGTTAAAAGGATTGCCTGCTCTTCCAAACATCCTGCGTTCAATTCCCAGCAACCACATGGTGGCTCACAACCGTCTTTAATGAGGTCTGATGCTCTCTTCTGGCCTGTAGGCATACATGCAGACAGAATATTGTATACATAATAAATAAATAAAATATTTGTAAAAAAAAGTTTCCAGAAGGATATAATATTACCTAAGTAAACTGGAAGTGCATTTGTAAGCAATTTCCAAAACTCTAAAATTGACAGAGACATCTCGCTACCTGTATAGTCACCCAAAGTTCTTCTGTATTGTTGGAGCATCCATCTTCAGACTACACGTCCATAATATCGAGCAGACTTTTCATGAAACAGGAAATTTCAAAGACAGTCCAGCCTATATTGGTAGGTTGTCAGTCACTTTCTTCTGTGTCCTGTAGAATGTCTGGCAGACTTTTTCATGAAGCAGGAACTCTGAAGTACCATTTTCATACAAGTTCTGCAGTCATTTTTCTGTGGGTCCTGCATGTCCAAGCAAGAGCAGTTTTTTTTTTTTTTTTTTTTTTTGCCCAAATGGCTAGCAAATTCTATAAGAAGTCTCGTGTAAAAGCAAAAAGCAAATTATATACAATGACACAGAGTACATTTTGCCAGTAAGGCTTAGCTAGTTTATGCCTCCATATCCCAGTAAACAACTGAGGGAAGTCAGGATATGAAAGAAGAATCTGAAACACAGACCATGGAGAAGTGCTACTCACTGGCTCATTTCCCCTAGCTTGCTCAGACGACTTTCAAACAAAACATACACTCAATAGCCCAGGGAAATGGGTCTTCCCATATCAATCAGCATTCAGAAAATACCCACATACATGTCCAAAGGCCAATCTGGTTGAGGCAATCCATCACTTCACATTCTCTCTTCCTAGATATGTCTATGTTTATGTAAAGCTGACAACAACTAAATATATCACCTGCCCTTGCCATTTTATCTTCTCTTGAAGTATGTCTCTGACCGCCTTAAAATTTTCACTTTACTAAAATGAGGTTCAGTTGCTACTTGCAGCTGAGATTAATTGGCAATTTAATATCTGAGCCAATGATCCCCAACTGCTAAGTTTTATGATTTCTTCCTCCACCGTCTTATTAGGCCTCCTCTTGTAGTGTGCATAATTAGGTTCTTAACAAATTGCCTCATCACTTCTTCCAGCTAGTACCTCAATCTTTAAATTAAGTTTATTCTCCTTAGGATATTTTTCTTTTTCTATGGGTAGTATTGACATGGGAAGAACCATTACATTTTATTAGTCTTTGGGGATAAAGCTTTACTCTATATTTCGCTTTGCTCGCCAGTGATGGTAACTAGCTAAAAAGAAATTTTCTGTGTTTATAAAGGTAGTGCAAATGTAATTAGGAATGTAAGATACACACCAAAGTGATGACCAGTTTCCCAATACATCACATCTAAAATGTTTATCTCTCTGTCTTTTGATTCAGCTTTTCATAATGCTGTTTTTCACCAGCCAAATGCCAACTCATGATCGTTTATTTTATATACTTAGGCAATATTTCAAGAATGTGTTCAAGTATATAAGGAATATTGAGACATGCCTTCTAACCCAGGAAGTTTATATTGATTAGAAAATTAGAGAGTCTATTAATAAGGGTGTCTATTGAACATAATTGACTTAACCATACTGATTCATTTCATACCACCCAAGATATTTCCCTTAAATCAAACAACATATAGGCATTTATCAATGGTTAAGTTATATGGAATTAATTACAGTAAGCAATAGGCAAAGATGATTACATTTCAAGGGCTAGAATTACATTTTCTCACAGGCATGCCCTTCTGTTTTGAATTTTTAGTTAAACCCTGATGTAGTTACATTTACAAATAAAAATAGCCATCACATTTCCACTTCTTTTCAATCTGACCCATAATAATATCTCCTTATATTGTAGTAGCCAGGTCATAATAATGCTTAAACATTGAATAACAATCCCACGTACAATTAGAATAAATCATATGTTTAAGCAGGTCATAATTATACCTAACATGATATAACTTCCGTTGTAAAACCACAAACACATTATATATATTTTGGATAGTTGGCAATTTCCCTTAAGGGGCATTCTTTTAGCATATCAAATATAAATATGATAATATTGGTATTTTCTGATAACATCACATGATAAAGAAATTGACAGAGGGAAGTAGAAATTACTGTCTAAACATATTCTTAACAAAATATGAGAGAAACACTCACGACAAACAGGGCCACTCTCTAGTGACAAAGCATTCAAGTCTATGAGTTTCTGGGAGATACTCTTATTCAAAGCACTGCATTCTCCTCCCTTAGGCTTGTAGTCTGACAATAATGCAAAAATGTATTTAATTCAAACTCAAAAGTTCCCATCATCTATAACAGCATCCTTAATAATAATACCTAAATAATTCCTTAATTAGCCCTCTTAAAAACTCTAAAGTTCAAAGTTCATTCTGCGATGCATAGCAATCTCAAAACTGTCACACCTATAAAATCAAACTTAAAAAGCTGAACATATACATCCAACATACAATAATATGTGGCACAGAATATACATTAGCATTCCAAAAGGGAGGATAGGGAGCATAGTCAGGAAATACTGTAACAAAATAACACCAAAAGCAAGCTGGGCAAATTCCATACTCTGCGTTTTCTTTTTTTTTTTTTTTTTTTTTTTTCTCATGGTTTTTTTTTTTTTATATTGAAAAATTTCCATCTCCTTCCCTCCTCCTCCCCCTTCCCTCCCCTCCTCCTCCCCCTTCCCTCCCCTCCTTCTCCCCCTTCCCTCCCCTCCCCTCCACCCATACCTCCCCTCCCTCCCTCTCAAGGCCAAGGAGCCATCAGGGTTCCCCACTCTATGCTAAGACCAAGGTCCTCCCAACTCCCCCCAGGTCCAGGAAGGTGATCGACCAAGCTGAGATGATCTCTAAAATACATACTCTGCGTTTTCATTATGATGTCAAAGTACTCTTCAGATCGTTTTCAGCATTGTTGACCACAATACACTTTTATCTCTTTGGACTGTCCAACACTAGTCTACAGCTCTCTTTGTTAGGAATTACACAGCTCTGTCATCTCCAACATTTTGGATTGTCCAGTAAAATTCACAGCATCACACAATGACTTCTCTGGTACTTGATGCAGGGATGCCCCTGATACACACCTAGCCTCTGCAGATTTCCTTAGCCATGGAGAAAGATACCACAACCCTTTTCTGTATCCTAATTCTAAAGCCAGAACCACATCACTCAAGTTGTCAAATTATTCTGCTTACTGGAGCTGGATCATGGACCTGTCACACAAATACATTTCAACAGCTTTTTGGTTTTGTTGGTTTCTTTCAGTGCCTACACCTGGCTGTCCTGCAACTTCCTCTGTAGACCAGGTTGCTCTTGAAGTTAGACGACTGCCTGCTTCTGTCTATTGAGTGCTGGGATTAAAAGTTTACCCTTCATGCCCACCCTAAAATTTTTTAAAATTCCTTTTCACAAGATGTAATCTTAACTGGGTAGGGTCTTGCTCAGAGGTCACTACTCTGTTTCATTTAGGATCAGGCTTTTTTAAAAAACTTTTTTTCCCTTGAACTCTGGACTTAACTCCATCACAGTTTCTAGTTCTCCTTTGTTCCTCAAACTGTAAATTTTGTATTTTTCCTTGCTTAGCTTACTCCTTTTCATTAGAAATCTGCAAAAGAGTAGCCACTACTAACCAAGTGACATAGTTAATAATATGCTGGCTTGAAATTTACCCCACCAAGGCTACTAAATCCAAAATTTAGCCTCTGGCAGATTTTTTTTTTGAACAAGGGCAGGAAATAGTCACAATCTTTACCAAAATATCCCAAGAATCATCTCTAGGCTACTTACTGTTATTCTTCTCCTCTGAAACCTCTTGATACATCATAACCTACCTTGCTTTTAGCACCACTATATTCTGCACTTCTGCTATTATAGCCCATTAAGCAGCACTTAAAACATTCAATCCTTATTCAAAGTTCCTGTAAGTCCATATTCTACTGCAAGAAGGATAGTTAGGACTGTCAAAGAAATACCCTGCTCCCTGCATTTAACTGGGGCTTGCTTAGAGTTCAGAGGCTTAGTCTATTACCATGATCATGGCAGGGAACATGATGGTGGGCGAGTAGACATGATGCTGGAGAAAGAACTGAGAGTTCTACATCTGGATTTGGAGAAGGCATGAAGAAATAGACACTACACCTGGCTTAGATCCTTGAAACCTCACAGCCCACCTCTAATGACTCATTTCCTTCAACAAGGCCACACTTACTCCACCAAACCTATGCCCCTTAAGAGTTTCTTCAGTTTGATTTCCTGGTGACAAAGCATTCAACTCTATGAACCAATGGAGGTCATTTCAATTCAAACCACCACAGACTTTAGAGTTGAACTAAATATATTCTTCTTTATGGTATGGACATGAGCCTGTAGGATCTTGAGAATGTAGTGGTTTGAACTAGAAGTGTCCCTACCCAATCAGTGATAACGTTTAGAGAGATGGTGGAATCTTTAGGAGGTTCATCTTGCTGGAGAAAGTTGGGGTAGCCTTTGAAAGATCATAACCTCATCCTGTTTCCAGCTTGCTTTCTTGGCTTTATGTTTGCATTACAAGATGTGAACACTCCAACTCCTGATCCAGCCACATAATGACCTACCATTCCTATCATTATAGATTTTAACTCTCTGGAATAAACCTTCTTTTGCAAATTGTTTCTTATCAAAACATTTTATAATGAGAACCAAAAATAACTAATACAAAATAAGAGTGGAGAAAGTTATTTAAAAAAATCAGTTGTAAGCCGGGCGGTGGTGGCGCACGCCTTTAATCCCAACACTCGGGAGGCAGAGGCAGGCGGATCTCTGAGTTCGAGGCCAGCCTGGTCTACAAGAGCTAGCTCCAGGACAGGCTCTAAAAAAAAAAAAAAAAAAAAAAAAAAAAAAAAAAAAAAAGCTGCAGAGAAACCCTGTCTCGAAAAACCAAAAAAAGAAAAAAGAAAAAAAAAATCAGTTGTATACTGAAAAATCAAATGACTTGTCTTGTTTACCAAATTTTGACTTTGTGTAAAAATACATTTTATCTTGACAGAAAGAATAAAGAGATCTTGATTTTCCCTCATTTTTTTTCAGAAGTTCCTGTAAGTACTGTAACTCTGTGTTATTGGAGGTGCAAATTGTTCATTTTATAATTATTTAAGCAATAGTAGTCTCTCAAAAGAATGGATGTAATTTAACCCTAGAGAAGCATGTTAGTAAAATCCTTCATTCACAACACTTTTGTATGTGCTCCAAATTAAGGTATCAGTTTCAATCACTGGTTTTCAATATGTTTTTATGAATTTCCATTAAAGCACAGTAAATAAAGAGCTTCAATGACATCAAATATCAGAAACAATGGATTATGCCAGGATAGATGATTCATTCTATCAAGTATTAGCTACATTCTTGGTGTGCCTTCATCTTACTTCCATATTTTTATTTTAAATATATATAAAGATACATAGTAGACTAAGTTAAAAATCAAGAAGACATGTAACATAAAGGAATACCTTCTAGGTATTTCTGGCAAAGAAGTTATTCACAGTAAAATATCATATAGAGATATGTAGATTATCCATATCCACCTTTACTTCAGGTATGTAACAATTACCTTTTTTATCACAGTCATTATTTTTCTAATGATCAAAGAACAAATTGTTCTTAATTCTTACCTTATACACATTTCCCTATAAGTAAAAATCAGTAAAAATTATATAAAATGCATATGGATGAAGTGATAAAGTAGTATTATGTCAATGTAGTTTACAATGTAGTTTTAGATATGTAAGCCTCATCTTTAGAGATGTTACATTCTTGTGTTTTATCTTTGAAGGGATTTTTATGTGATTTCAAATGTTTTGCCCAAACTATTTGCTTACTATATATATATATATATATATATATATATATATATATATTGTTGTTGTTGTTTTTCAAGATAGGGTTTCTCTGTGGCTTAGGAGCCTGTCCTGGAACTAGCTCTTGTAGACCAGGCTGGCCTCAAACTCACAGAGATCTGTCTGCCTCTGCCTCCCGAGTTATGGAATTAAAGGTGTGCACCACCACCGCCCGGCATGCTTACATTATGATATATAAAAATCACCTTAAATTTTCATAACTTAAATTAAGTATATTTTATTTTCTCAATGGGTATATATTTACTGCAGTGCTCATGTTGACTGCGCCATAGCAATACTATGTAGCAGCATCAAGAAGGGCTGGGCTAATCTAAAGTATCACATTTTGCTTGTAGCCATGGAGATGGTAGAGACAGAAAGGATTAAAACCTAAGAAAGGAACCTTAATCCCTCATGCTGTTAATGATATGTTCATGTTACAGAGAAAAATGAAAGATCATTTTTAAATTCTTTGTTTTGAGTAATAAGAAAGATGATATCATTAATAAATATTATTTTACCCTGCATTGGTGGCTAATGCCTTTAATCCCAGCACCTGGGAGGGAGAGGCAGGCCGAGCTCCATGAGTTTAAGGCTAGCCTGGTTTACAAGAGCTATTGCCGGGACATATTCCAAAGTTACAGGGAAATCCTGTCTCCAAAAAGCAAAAATAAATAATATTTTAAAAGATGAAAATCTAGTTCTATGTTACATTTTAGGGTGGACCCCTCTAATATTTCCAACATATATTATGTACTTCTTCCTTAGTAAAATGAGTAGTATTCCAGCTGGCTGCACAGCCATCTAGAATAAAGACTGTAATTCCTAGTTCAAGGAAGGCAGATTAAGTTTGAGACAGTGTAAACAGAGTCACAATGCAGTGTTCAGAATTTTGCCTAAAGCTGAGCAACATGCCTTTTTCTGGTACTATTTTCATTTATTGTGGGTGAAAGTATAAAATTTTTGGTGGATTTGGAGTTACCCTCTAAATCTGTTTCTTGAAGTTGACAAAGAATATAGAGCAAGAAACCTGGGTAATTGAGAACCATCAAATTTGGGTGAGCAAAAGAAATCCCCTTTTGAAGACATCTGTCATACTTTGATATTCAACTCTGTTATTATTAAAAGCACTCATGGAGACATATGAAAGAGAACTTATGACAGTTTTAGGTCTGGATTACTATCATCTGAATGATTCTTTCCAGTTCTATATATTAATATACAAATTTTATAATTTCAATTTCTTTACAGCTGAATAATAGAACTTTTTTATCATTCATTTTTCAGTTGATGGATATCTATGCTGTTTCCATTTTAAAAATATTGCAAATAGAGCATCAAAGACTATGAATGGGCAAGAGTCTGTGCCATAAATCATAAAGCCCTATAGATACAGATCAATAGTGGTACAGCTGGATCATATGGTAGATCTTTTTTAGTCTTTATTTGAAATCACATGGATTTCCATATTGGCTGGACCATTTTCCACTCTCAAACAGTGAATAGATTTCTTTCCACACATCCAAACCTCCCTACATTTATTGCCATTTCTTTTTGTTTGTTAAGTTTGTTTTTGCTTTTAATATAAATCATTCTGGTTAGAGTAAGATGGAATCCCAAAGAATTTCTCTCTAATATAAGGATGCTAATTTCCAAAAATATTATTTGTGAAATTGGATTACTTGTGATATACTCCTTTAATATCCACATCAATGTACTATTAGCTCACATATCATAATAGATGGATGAAGCAAAATAAACAACATACTACTAGTGTGATAATTTTCATTATACTGTTGTCTTTAACAGCAGACATCTACTTTCCCAATTATTGTTCTCATTATTATTTCCATGAATGATTGTTTTCAAAAATATTCTGACAATGCAGTATTGTCAACCAAAATACAATCAATTGCTATTTTCATAAATAATATATACATGTGCAATTTTAAAATATTATGAGCTACATTATTTCAAATTAATAGGTATACAAACCTAGCAATGGTTATTATGTTTGCTAATGATAATAAATCTTATCATCATATCCCACAATGTAATCATTATTGGGTGTTGTACTTTACAGACTCAATGAAATCTGTAGTATTTGACCCCAGGTATTTTAGAAATAGAATCTTATGGAGGAAGAAATGCTGAGGAACCCAAACAGAAAAGCATACAACACCATCACTAATGAAAACTAAACAGGGAGATAAAATGTATTTCATAAAGCAAAAGGGGAAATTCAACTTAGACTATTGAGCATAAAAAATCATCTGCTCTCAATGATAAGCTAGCATAGGATGCAAATTTCCCAGAACACAAACCATCCACGTTTACTTCACATCTTTTTTACTAGGCTACTCTCTACATATTTAGTGTACTAAATACTCTATATTTATACATATATAAATAACTAAGAATAAATGCCTCACACTTATGGCCAATGTGATTGACAATTGTTGTCTTTCTACACATGCTATAATAGTGGTGTACTATGAACACAGAGTGAAAATGTCATGAAAATATCACTCTAATATATATCATTAGCACTCTTGTTTCCTTATTGAAAATATTTAAACATTGTAGTTCAAAAGTATTGAACAAGCACAATTTCTCAGATTAATCTTTTGAAAATTTCTGTCCTGATGTAAGGAAAACTTTATTAAATTTACATAGTACTTATTAAACCATAGGTTGTAGCTTATTTTATTTTATATTAAATCAGTGAATCATAAGTTGCAAATTATAAAGATAAAATGTCATTCAAAATATCCTGCTCATTTTCCTTTTTTTAATGTCCACAAATTACATTTTCATATGGACACAGGATAAATATCCAGAATGTAATATTTCCCATGACAAGTTTGGTTTGGATATGAAATATCAATTTCATAAACCTATTTGTTAAAAGATTGGTATTAAAACAGTGGTGATATTGACTTGATTTTGAGATTTCTAACGTCAATAATGAATTAATGAATGGGCTATTAGGAAATGTTTCTACTTGGCAAAAGTCACTAGGGATGGATTTACAAAAAGCATATCTTGGTTCTAGTTAATTACTTTCTGTGCCTTCCTACTCCTTGATGCCATAACATCACCATCTTCGCCCTACCTACCTACAGTTATCCTACCACCATGATGTGTTTCTTCACCTCAGCCCTATAGCAATTGAGAAACTGGTATATACTGCAATCTCTGAAACAATAGAGTCAAAATAAATATCTCTGCCTTCTAAATAGTTATTTGTTCCACAGTGAGGAAAATGTACTAAAATAAGACGTAAATGCTCTACCAGATATGCTTCTTGAATGTATTGGTTGTTTTACAAACTGTGACTTTATTAGAATACCTCAATCTATATGGACACATTCATTATCTCTGGTATAGACTTTCAAGATCATGCATTTCTATTGGTAGGAAAGAAAGATATGTGACCAACACCAAGGACTTTGTTTTCCAAGAAGTACCACTTGAGATCTTCTGACTTATACCTTTGAAGTCAAGCACCTGACACTCTCTTCTTCAAGTACCTTAGAGCTCTTGTTGTCTCCTTTCTTCAGACAATTACCTTCTAGTCACAGACAATTGTCTTTCTGTCATTTTTTTTTATTTTTCATCTCTATACATACTACTTTCTTGACACCTTGCACAATGGCTTGCAATTCTATAAGCCTCTTGAGGAAATAATGCAAAGCTATTATGAGACGTGTCACGTAGCAGATATTCAAATATTTTACAAAGGGAATACATTGATGCTATTTTATGTTACTCTATGGCAGATGTGTTGCAAAATAAAACATCATCAGTGATATAAAGAGCTCATTTTGCTAATAGTAGCACTGTGAAGAAAATGGTACCCAGTAATGAAATTTTATTATAAGAAACTTTCCTCATGCATGCAAATGGAGACAGATTTTCCCTTTGATCCATGATCACAAATTTAAACTCCTCTAGGGAAGATAGCTAGTTATGGTTTAAGAAGAGGAGAGACTAAAAAAGTTTTTCTTTCCTATGATTCATAAAGTTCATTGTAGTTCAAGCATTTAAGCTGAAATATAAAGAGATTATAGAGTCCGATTCCCCACATGATCAGGTCACTTTATTCATAAATTGTATAATGAACCATGATCTCTTGGGATTATAATGAAGGATTCATTCTTGTCAGTCTTTCTATCACAGCCTCATTTTTTATGAACAGATGCCTTCTGAAAGAAAATCTTTAAAATATAAATTGAAAATAAATGTGCTTTCATAAAAATTCCACCCTCCATAATCTCCTCTTTCAGAATTTCAATTGAATCCAGTGGCAGAAAAAAACACTGTTTGTTTTCTGCTTTTAGGGGATAGCTGAAAACACAAACATCAAAACTCGGATTGAAATTTTCTAAGGGTAAAATGTAAGCAACAAACAAGCAAACATATAAAATGAATAAATTAAAAGCATGAAAATATTTTACATTTATACATATCAAAAACAATATAGATAATCTCCTAATAGTCACTACTACTATATTAGCTCTTAGCACATGAGTGAATCAATTAAAAAATTAATAAATCAATTTATTTAATGCCCAAAAGACCTGGAATACATTCATCTGTCTTGAGACTTACAATTGTAAATAAAAATTCTCACTATGATCTAAAATATAAAAATTCACAAGTAGTTAAGCTTCGGAACAATTTCTTCATTTTGCTATTTCTTATAAAAATACACTCGCATTTACATTGCAAATGCAGTGCAACGCGTGGTGTATTCTTGATATATTTTGTCTTTTGGAGGGATTTCAAGTTTGCCTTATTTCCATGAGTCCTGTGTGACTCCATGTCCTACTTCTGCTGGTTGTTCTGATGATTGTCACTATCACCTCCATAACCCTCATTTATGTTTCTTGTTGTCAAGGGACAGAGAATCCTAAGTTTCATGCTCTCTCCTGCAAAAATTATACCCACTTATAATAAATCCACCATATATTATTAAATTCCTTCCATGCACAAGATAAATCAAAGTTCAAAAATTAAAACTCATAAAACTTTTCCAGGCTTCTTTCTGCAAAACTGCATGGCATATTTTCTGAGGTGATGGACTAGTGTATCAAATCCTTGGTTCAATAAAACCATAAATATTAGCATGCGTCTAAACTCCAGTGACCTTTCAGTAAATGGAAGACAGAAATGGGATAATTCCTTAAAGCTCTGGGCTACTTACTCCGCCAGCAGTATTGCAGTGTCAGACAACAGAGAAACTCCACCTCAAACAATGCAGAGGCAGGGAGCAAGACTCGTGGCTGTCTCCTGAACTCATCATCCAACCACACCTACAGAAGCACACACACACTCATGCCACACATCATACACGCAGACACCAACAACATACATACAAAACCACACCTACAGAAGCACACATACACTCATGCCACACATCATACACACAGACACCAACAACATACATACAAAACAGAAGATAAAAGAATACATCTATTTAGAAAAGTAGAAGTAATAAAGAATTATATAGGTGCAACTTCTTTAAATTCTTGTTTTTATTGAGCTATGTATTTTTCTCCACTCTCCTCCCTCCCTGGCCCCTCCCCTTTTACCCTCTTCTGTGATCCCTGTGATCCCTGTGATCCCAATTTGTTTTGTTCTACTTCCTATGTAGGTTAGATCCATGTATGTCTCTCTTAGGGTCCTCATTGTTTTCTAGGTTCTCTGGGGTTGTGAATTGTGGGCTGGGTTTTTTTTTTCCCTTTTTCTAAAAGCCACATATGAATATATACTATATCTGTCTTTCTGGGTCTGGGTTACCTCACTCAATATGCTACTTTCTAGTTCCATTTATTCGCCTGCACATTAAAAGCAACTTCTAATGAAGTATTGAAGTCGGGATGATTATACTTTGCCTGATAGTAAACAGGATAGCAACCCAACAGTGTAGAAAAGATAGCTCAGTAGTTATGAGGTTTTGTAGCTCATTCAAAGGATAGAAGTTCAGTTCTCAGCACCCATGTCAGGAGGTTTCCAAACACTTATAATTTAAGATCCAGGGGTTCTGACAACCTCTTCTTTGTAGATAAACACAAACACACACACACACACACACACAAGCACGCACACACGCACACACATCCTCACCCTCAAAGAAAAACAATTCTTCTACAGAAATAAAACATTACTAGTTATAAATGATTCTTTGCAAATAAGTAAGCCTTATGAAGTCTCTAGTGATACAGAATTTTTAGTTCTACAGAGTTCATAAGTGCACAGTCGACAACATAGGGATAGTAAATAGCACAATTGAGGACATGCCAAATACAAACAAATGATAACCCTGTGTTTTCAATGATTGGCAATGAAAAAAAGAACTGGGAAAAGAACACATATAAGAGCTGGTAATTGTAAGTGATTTGAAATTGTGGCACGCATCAGCTCCTGCACTTTCTTCTAAAGACATTCATCTTTCCAACTCCTGTAGTCTATGAGAACCTGCTTTTTCAGATACAAAGGATCAGCCACTAAACACTGGACTGGCTAAGCCAAGTGCCAACACTTAGCAACCCACAGAAACAGAAGCATTAAAACTATCAATTAGAAAAAGACAGTGTAAAGTCAGTTTTAATTTAGCATGAGGATTTTGTCTTGTTTTGTCTGTGCCTCCCTTCCCCCACTGTGGTGCTTGGTTTTGCTTGTTTATTTGTTGACAGTTATGTCTTAAACAAGACACTTATATTTTTTTTAAGGACAGAGAATTTTGGCAAAGAATTTCAGGAAAGAAACATCTCTGATATTTTAACTTTAAACCAAGTACTACATGAGGAGGATGTTCTGAATATTTCAGTGGTCGTTTAGATTTGAATTATTTATTTTGTGTCTTAATTTTGGTGGAGAGGTAGGTATAGCACCTATTTTTAAAGTCCTTTTAAATCATTAGTGGAATTTTTCTACAAATAGGAATTGTATATTCCAGTGTGATTGCTTACTAAGGGTAGTAAATCACCTATTTAAATGATCCTGACAGGAAGTCAATCTCCCTCTTCTTCAATCAAGGCAGCGATTTTTGTTCTTTCTGCGGACTAGTTTGCTTCCCAGTGATGATGCTAAGAAACATACAACCATGATTGTTTCCAGCCCCCCAATCTGAATTTTTCTTTTATAATAACAAGTTTCCTCACACACATAGCACATGGGAAACACACACACACACACACACACACACGGTGAAAGGGGAACACACAAAAAAAATAAAATCTGAGAAAGAAAATAGCTTTGTCGATATTCTCTACTGTCAGTTGCATTAGAACGTGGTGGGAATGTTATCAGCCTCTCTGGCCTATTCTGTTCAAGTTATATTTTTTAACTCTACAATGATTATTGATCATGATTTCTTAGAATGTATTAGGAACAGGGACATTCAAAAATAACAACAAAACCTCAAATAAATAAGCAAACAACTATGTTGCTTTGGCTTTTAATTTTCATAAAATTGAGAGCAAAGTATTTGGGGATATTTCAGCACAACTTAATAGAGAATTATAACTGTGTAGGTAAATCAAAACTGGTGATAATTTAAATTTAATAATTAGGAAAAAGAAGCTCTTAAGTAAAACTGAAGAGAACTTAGTTTTCTGTTTTAAACTTTGTGTTAATCCATTATTCCTTCTTGTTTTAGTATACCATCCTCCAGAAAATTAAAGTTCTTCTCCTATCCAGTACTAACTTAAACTTCACCAATATAGAACAATCACATTACATATCTTTTATTTCACCAATCAACTAGATGAACTATATTAGGACCAATCAGTTATACCTTTCTGAATTCAATAGCGCAATCATCAAATAAAGATTTATTAAGCATATGTTTACTTTTGAGATAGATTAGTCAAAGCATGGTAATGCAGCAGAATAGTATACCAAATTTTTAAATGAAATAATCTCTTTTTATGCTACAGTGTAAAATAAATATAGATTTACAAATGCAAGGAGCAAGTAACTGTGCTAGTTCAGTACAGCAATTGCAGGACCTTTTCTATGTTGAATCTTGCTCTACCAGGAGGTAAGGCCTTCTTCCATATAGGGATATAGCATCTCCATAACTCTTAGAGAAGGAGAGCTTTTTGGATCTCCCCATAATTACTTGGAGGAGGCTGATGAAATTGGTGGTGTGGAAACTTGAACAGGTAGAGTTAAAAAATATAAAAAATATAAATGTCAGTGTCTTTCCATGGATGTTGTATTTCTCTTTTATTTTACATAAGTTAGTCCATATCTACTTAGAACTTAAGCTTCACACAGCAGATGATAATAGATAGCTTCAATAAACACCTGTACCCACTTCAGAGACCCTTCAGATGGAGAAGAATAAACACCTGAGGATAGACCTAATACAAAGAACATCACTCTCTAGTAAGATCTTCTCTTCTCTGATTACTTTTTCCCCTTGTGTCTGTCCCTTTTCTTTTCTCTCTCTCTTCCAATCACTGAAGGGGCTTTTCAATTGTATCTTAATAAAGAAAGAGTGTCTGAAGATATGAGAGTAAAACAATCTCACTGGTCAGCCTTACAGACCAGATAATGGTAACACACACCATTAATCCCAGTAACCACACAAGTTGCCATAGAAACCGGGCAGTGTATGCACACTTTTAATTGCAGTCCTAGAGAGGATTTTGAAATGGGAGAAAACAGCTCTCAATACACAATCTCATTTTAAATTCCTAGAGACTGGATCGCTATTTCAGACTGAGGCTGAGGTAAGAGACAAATGCTGGCTGTTTTGCTTTTTGGATCTTCAGGTTGAACCCCAATTTCTGACCTTGAGTTTTTATTAACTTTGCTTCACATCATCATCATCCTTAGAAATTTCTAAGGCCTTTCTCACACTATTAGCATATAATACGGTGGTTTAAAAGGAAATGCCTTGTACCCCATTTTCCCAAGACTCACATGTCTGAATAGTTGGTGTCAACCTCATTGTACTGTTTGGGAAGGATTAGGATGTGTGGGCCTTTGTTGGAGGAGGTGTTTTACTCCAGGATGCGGTGGGTTTAGGGGTTCAACAGATTTATGTCATTTCCACTGTGCCCTTTGCTTCCTGTTTGTGGATCACGATGTGAATTCCCAACCCTTCTCCAGTGCCATTGCTGCCTGCCTGTCTGCCTATTGCTATGCTCCCTGTCATGATGGTGATAGACTTTTTTTTTTTTTTTTTTTTTTTTTTTTTTTTTTTTTTTTTTTTTTTTTTTTTTTTTTTTTTTTGGTTTTTCGAGACAGGGTTTCTCTGTGGCTTTGGAGGCTGTCCTGGAACTAGCTCTTGTAGATCCTGCCTCTGCCTCCCGAGTGCTGGGATTAAAGGCGTGTGCCACCACCGCCCGGCCCGGTGATAGACGTTTTTACTCATCCGGAACTGTATGTCCCAAGTAAGCCCTTCATTCCTTAAGGTGCCTTAGTTCTGATGCTTTATCAAAACAATAGAAAAGTTTTAATATAAAGAACCTTGATGGTTGAAGACATCCAGTGGATAATAATTGCTGCCATTCCTCTTCCCCATCAACATGACTTTGTGTTCTATTCTTAGATTTTTTTTGTTTGTTTTTTAGTAAGAAACCCAATTGTACTTCCCACTCATGGATGGTCAGCCTTCTACTAAAGCATGATGGACCTACCAGGAGCCATTTAATACCCTAAAATAAAATAAAATAAAATAACACCTTAAGAAAACTGACTTTCCTCCTCCCAGAAATTATATATTGCCAATAACTCCTCATATAGTGGTGGGACTTCAAGCATATCTCCCCTCACTAATTCTGGGTTTGTTCTATCTTGAGTTTGGGCCGTTTATTCACTTGCTGTCATAACCACTGTGAGTGAACTCATGCAAATGTTCCACTGTATCCAGAAAACACTGTTTCTTTGTAGTAATCAATAATGTCTTGCTCTTCACTCTTTCTTTCTTGTCTTCCATGAGGGTCCCTAGGCTGTCAGAGGAGGGTGTATGATACAAACTTCCCACGTAAGCCAAAGATTCCTCAGTCTCTCATTCCTTATACCTTGAACACCTGTGGCTCTCTGCTAATCTCCACTTAGTAAAGAAACTTCTTGAATGTTGGTTGAGCGAGGTACCAATAAATGTTAGCAATACATTATAAGCAGTTTCTTTAACCCTATGTCCACTTGTATTTTCTTTTAGAGCTTTGCTTAGAGCATGACATTACAGATGCCATGACATTAGTTTAGCTTCCAAAACTTGGGATTACTTACACAGCAGACAATTATTGTTAGTTTGTAAAATAGGCCTAGAAGTCTAATTCGATAAACATTGGTAGACTTGGCATGTCTAACCCTATTGCTTTGATAAATCAGTCTTTTATGTTATTTAGATAAGTGGCAGTAAGGGTATCAACATTCAGACCCTTACTAAAGCACTTGGTAACAAGTAAATAAAAGTAAGGTAAAACTTGGAAGAATTTGATAAAGGAGAGATATTTATATATTCTTGATATGATTAGGTATACTCTTGAGACTATCTACAGAGGATAATCTTATTAATATGAAACAAATACCCTTGGAGCCAATTGAAGTAACCAAGAGGATAGATTAAACCAAACAAAGAAAAAGTTGCCTAAAAGTAATATCCTCTCTCAATATGATGCTAGAAAAATTGATTTCCTGGATGGCAAAGCTGGAAGAAGTTAGTTACTTTCATTCAAATGTCTTCCTTATAAACTTAAAAATAGATGTCAAAATGTTATAGCATATTGTCTAAATCATCTGTGAATTTAGCTTCAGTGGTTTCCAGAGATTGTTTTTAAAGCCCCGAGGATATAAAAGGCAACTATTTGCAAATAACACATGCCGATCCTCTCACAACTTCATGACATTAATTTGTAATACCAATTATAATGTGAACACTGCACAAATAACTGTAATGAGTACTTACTTATAGAACAAAGAAGCAATTATTTTTCAACTTTTCTCTGTTATTGATTAGATCTGTAAAGTCTGAAATTCTAGATACAGCAGGCCAACTGCATCTGATTCTCAAATGAATAATTAAGATCCAATATATACTATGACCTGGGTTTCATCAAGTAATTGTGTGTGTGTGTGTGTGTGTGTGTGTGTGTGTCTGGTTATGTGAATGTGTATATGTGTGTATGTTTATGAAACATTGAGGTAAGAAATTCCTAAGATATTACTTTTTACAATGTTAGAAGATAAACTTGTGAATGTGTGAATTTTAATAATATGTGAGCATGCAATAATTCATGAATCCATTGCTTCAGGGCTGTTGATTATAGAGTCTGAGGAAAAGGCTTAAGAAAAAGGCAAAGTAGAGGCACAGCAAGAAATTTAATGGATTTTTTAAAGTTTAAGTAGTTGGTATACTTTAATTAGTCTGTAAAGAATTCAAAGGCAATATACCTATATGGGGTGCATATAATGACTCGCTTAATCATTATTTTCAGGAAAAAAAAAAACCATGGAATACATCAACACATTGTCCCATAAATTTGTTTTAATAAAAGAAAATGTACACTGTTTGTGTATATTTTTATTTCATTATTGTAGGAGGAATTTTTATATCAAGTTTATGATTTAAAACAACAACATTCAGATACTTTACTGAACAAGCTTTTCAAACTACCCAATCTTTAGGAGAAAATAGGAATAATTCTGTACCCCATGGAAAGGTGGAATTTGCCCATGGTGGTTTTATTCATTTCATAAAGGTTCAATTTCATCAACAAATCATTTGAGAAAGAACACATTCAATTCTCAAAAATATCCATACATCTGATTTTTTAAATAATAAAGAAATGTAAGCATGAGATGTTTGACAAAATATTCTACACCAGCTACTTGTGGCAACAATGCTTCTGTGAGCACTCCGTCATGCACAGTCACGGAAGTAACACTGGTGAAGTTACTGATTTACCTAACCTGATTCAGAAGTTCTTCGGTCTCTTATCATTGCTCTTCCTGGGGGGAAGGGACATTTGTTTTTTTTTTTTCTCCCAGGAAAATTCATGCTACACAATTTTTACCTAAACAGAAACATACAAAACTGAGGAAATTGCAGAAAGTTGCACGACTCCCTACTGGGGTAAAAGCCATATAACAAAGACAAACCTGTCAGAAGGAGTAGTACCCATGGGATCAATTCAATATGGCAGCATTTCCCTGAGTGAGATAGGATGGATTGACTCCTAAGTGTTGTGGAAGCTATGTGTCCCATGCTATGGTAATATAATACCTGCAATTAAGGATGAAACAGAATAGAGTGTTACCAGGTAAATTCCAGCATGGCTATTTTCTTTTTTCTGCTTGTGGTATGGAGGGGCATCGTTCCTTTATGAATATATTCTGCCAGGTGATTATTAGGATGTTCCCTCCTGCCAAATAGTTGATGTACAAGAGAATATATTGTAATTTCTGAAACAGTCAAATCTAAGAAAGTATTATGAGCAGTCTAAAGCAGTGATCAGGTGAGACTGGAATTACAAGTCATTATGAGATAACTGGTAAGAGGTGTTGTAATTGGATCTCTGATCCTCATGACTGAGCAGCAATGACTTTAACTATCGGAACCATCTATCCCGGTTGTTTGTTTTCTTGTTTTCTTTTACTTTTTTTTCCCTGATAGCTGATAGAGTACAAGGGAAAGACAGTACAAATTAGATTTACACTGAGGAGTCCTTCCTGAGATCCATACACATGCAGTCTACAGGAGAGTCAGGCAGTGGTGATGGTCAGAATGAGGTAGAATGTTAAAAGATATCCTCAGTCTTTCCTCATATTGAAGAATGGAAAGTCCATGGTTCAGCATGCAGTATGGTACTTAATAAATGCAGGAAGCCCCATTGATAGAGCAATCATGCCTGTAAATCACTTAAATTGAAAGACTTTGAGAAATGAAACAATGCTTCACCACCTCACTCATGAGGCCTTAGGATATGGGGGCAGAGATGATAAATTTCATTGCCATGAAATGAAAGAAACCCAATAGTCTATCTTTTTAAAGACAGAATTGAGGTACCTGAGACATGTGAAGAAAATTAACCACCCATAGACTGGCTCAGGTGTTCTATTAAGGAAATTTGGTTATCCCTGGCTAAGTGTTCCATAAATACCAAGCAAGGAGAGGGGGGCATGAGAATTTGGAGAAGGCATGAGAGATCTCATCACAGATTTTGGTTATTAAGTTCTCATGAGTTTGACCTATAGTGTCTCACATACTGCCCATTTTGTGGCAATGTGTAAAGTCAGAAAAACCTTAATATATTATTTTATCCTGGAGATATAGTTTATTTCACTGTGAACATTCAGAAATAAACCTTAATGAAACTACATTAAGCATAATACAGCGGTTATCAGAGGCCCTACTATAGAAAATGATATTGGTCTGAACATCACTCAGGAGGAACTTAGGTGGTCCTAACAAATACTTTTGTCATATGATAACGTGGGATTTGTGTACTAAATAGGAAGTGCTGACAAGTAGCCGTTTCTATGGTTGTAAAGAAAGAAATTTGACATCAATGGAAAGTGATAGTAACGAATAACCCTGTTATTTATTATTTGATAGTCACCACACGAGATAATTCAATCTTTATTATAACTTTATGGTATAAATGCTAGTATTGCTCCCATTTATGGGTAAGAAAATTGAAACACAATGTTCCTCATTGAGGCAGAACATGAGAAAATATCTTATTTTAATTGGTTTTTCCTTATAAGAAATGGCTGCATTAGACACAGTATACATAATTTTAAGATAAAAAATACTAGAATTTATTTTAGGTTTGCCTTATTACTACTGAAAGACAGAACGTTACAGTTTTAATGCAGGAACATTATTTCCATTCCATTTTAAAATTAATAATACAGTGATAGTTACTTATCTAGAAAATATAGGAAGAGTAGAAATATAAATATGCAATGAAAAAGTCCATGTAGCTATATGTCATTTGTAGACTCAATCATCTACCACACTTTTAATATCCAAATCTCATTCCATATGAGCCATAAAATTTCAATTAATAAATTAGAGCACTATTAGTTAGATTATTTTAAAATATTTTATTGTAAACACTATATAGTAAAAATTCTCCTTTGCTGTTAAATATTATCCACAACTCTGAGATATGGGAAACCAAGCATCACATTCACTTAAATTCAACAAATTGACATTTATGATTTTCCCTTCTATTATTTTTGTGAGTTTTAATAAAAATCTCTGAATGGGCATTGTGAATTGTAAATACTTTTACACATCTTTAATTATTTCTATGAATAATGTACATTTGAAATCTCTCATTATTTTAGAGCAAAAGTTTAGCAACTATTCATAATTTAAGATCTATTTTAATGTATTTTATAATTGAATGCTTACTTCAAAACTTTTTTATTTAATGTGTTTTCCTATGTGAAACACAAAGATATACTAGCAAAACTTATATTAATAACCACTAGCACTTTAATATTAAAGTTAATAATTTGTCTCAAGGGATTCAAATACTTTCGATGTTTATTAACTACTTATGAAATTAAGTTGGATGTAAAGTTTGCTCCAGAAGCAAATTATCCACCTTTGCAGGCATGTAAAATCAAGAGTCATCAAATCCTAAATCTATAAAAAGCCTGATAGCTTCCCTCAGAAACCATACAGATAAAAATGTATATGGACCAAAATGGTTCATCCTATTTTATTTCTTTTTCCTTGTCCTTGTCCTATTTTGGGCAGAACAGGCAGAAGACATTGTCTCCCCCAAAGCCACAGATTGCTACACTAATCTGCGTCTCCTAGCTATGTCAGCTCTGCCTGTCCCAGAGACAGCAGTGGACATTTCTGAGAACACAACCAGGTGCTATGTGGGAGGAGAGCTGCAGAGGTACATAGAGGCCCATATCAATCCTCTCAGCTCTTTCTGGAGGGAGGATTCAACACTCAGCTTGTTTCCTTATGATCTTTGAATAGGAAACGTTTTATCTGCCATTATTCTTTGAGTTGCACGAAAATTTCTTGTGTCAGAAAGTCATGAAATATAGATGTGTGTAACACACCTCTCTGAGAGTAAATTATATTTCAATGACATGTATGCAGAGAAAAGAGTATAAATATCACTATTTTAATCAAATTACCACAAGGTAAATTAGAGACATGGTCACACAATATCTTCCAAGGCTGAATATGTACATTATTAAGAGATATGTTTATTTTATGTATATATAAATCCTTACATATTTGTGCATGGACCACATGTATGTTTAATATGTATGGAGAACAGAAGAAGGTGTTGGATCTCCTAGAAGTGGAGTTATAGCAATTGTGAGCTTCCTGATGTAGATGCTGGAAACTTAAGAGTTCCCTGCAAGAGCAAGCACTTTCTGCTACTGGACCATCCCTTCAGCTCCTGATACTCACATTTTAAAAATCCAATGTAGTCACCAATCTGATTACTAGGAGTCTTAGCTGAGGTCATCCTTGGGGATTCCCTGTAGTTTTCCTGGAACCAGGTTTTTCCCTAACCATAAAATGGTCCTCTCTCAAGATTTCTCTTTTATTACTCTCCTGCTCTGTGCTGCCCCCAGCTCAACCAATGTGATTACTCATGTTCCCATCCTCCCATCATCTCCCTACCACCACCACCACTCTACTCTCAGTTTACCCAGGATGATCTCAAGTATAAAGGGAGAACCCAGAGAGACAGTTGACCTGAGCTTGTGGGAACTTGTGGACTCAGAGTCAATAGCTAGGGAACCTGCATGAAACCAACTTAGGCCATCTGCACATGGATGACAGTTGCGTAGCTTGGTCTTTTTGTGGGGCCGCTAGCAGTGGGAACGGCACCTGTCCCTGGCTCATGAACTGTTTTTGTTGTTAGTTTTTTTTCTGTCTTGTAATCTTTCCCCCATGCTAGCTAGAATGCCTTGCTCAGCCTTGATGCAGGAGAAGCAGCTTCGTTCTGCCTCAGCTTCATATGCCACGTTTTGTTGATGGCCATAGGAAGCCTGCCCCTTTCAAAATGGAGGAGGAATTGAGAGGGGGACCGGAAGAGAGGAGGGAAGGGAAACTATAGTTGGTATGCAAAATAGAAGAGAAAATTTACCAAAAAAACCTCAATGTAGGATTTTATTCATGAAACTTAATAAATGTTAACTGAACAAAATCTGAATCAAAATAAAGATGAACTGTAAATACAATTTTCCCTCCTGAAAATAAGTGGGCCTTTTCAATAATAATATATGCCTAAAATATTTTTGTGAAAAAAGACCAGACTCAAACAAAGGATAGATTATTAAATATTTGATTTGGGGAGGGAGAAAATTCTCTTTCATTCAGAATTATTTGGACTGAAAAAAACCCTGTCTCTGAAGAAATGCATTTTTAAGACCATCACTTGTACCTGGACCTGATTCAGATGCCAAAATTTTGGTATAATTCCACAAGTAACTGTGATATTTCAGATTTGGGGGAGAAAGTATTACTCATCTGGAACGGATGTGCGTTTTCAGACGTATAGTGGACTATAACGAAATAGTGCTGCCACAAACCTTTCATTCCTTCCTCATCCCCCTACACCTCCTCCTCTTTGCCCCCTGGGTGAAACAAGGATTATATGTAGCCCTAGTGAGTCTGAAGTTTGCTGTGTAGATCAGGCTGACCTGAAATTCTCAGAGCTCTGCGTGCAGGGATTAAGACATTCGCCACCATGTCTAATTATTATTTTTTAAGAAAACTATGTGATTTTCTTTGACCAAAGAGACACTAGAAAGTGAAATAGAAGAAGAAACCTGGTAGGCACTTACACATTGTGTGTAACCTTATGTAATGTATCCTTCTTGGCACCATGAGACAAGCCACCTTTCTGTGAGGAGGCACAGGGCAGCTTTAAAGAGAAATCATGTAGAGAGGAATTAAGTTCACAACTGCTGAAGCCAAATCCTCAGATACATGATTTCAATCAAACTGTGCCACAGAGCCCTTTAATGTTCAAGTTTTAATATCTAATATCTCCAGTACAGACATGCTTAAATGTCTAACTGTGGAATCACCAAGTAAACTCATTATGTGGGGACCAGATACAGTAAAAACTGAATCTCATGTAAACGAGGTTTATGCTCAACTCTCAACACCACAGCTGTCCCCTCCCACACCCTAGGGTTACAAGCGTGTGCCACTATGCCTGGCTTGTATAGCAATTCTTAAGGCACTTTATTGGGGGATTAATAGAACAATTGGTAACTGAAACAGCAGGATTTTCCAGGAGTGGAAATACTGAATGTCACTGACACAGCATATGAATCAGTAGCAGCAGAGGTTACAGCAAAATCACGTAATGAGTGTATGCCATGACCTCAGCTGCTCCTCAGGAGAAACAAACAATGGCCCATTCCTCCTTTTCGGATAATTGGGTAATTGAGAGACAGTTCCAGGTGTTGAGGCATGAACTGCTTACACATATGTGATTGCCAAACCTTCCACATTATACTGGGAAAACTCTTCACATTCTTACATGGTAAAATGACCTTCGCTTCTAACACTACACAGTGATATTATAAACATGTTATAGAAGCCTGCTTTTTGTTTTAAGGTTAAATTACCTTAATGGAAAATCTAGCAAATGCTAGAAGACAGCTTCATTCTTCAGAATGGATTTAAAGACTAAGCTAGAAAGAGAATATTCTTACATTTAATACCAGCAACAGGTCTGTGTAAAACTGTATCGTAGACTGTGTATTCTAAATTGAATTTAATTATATCTTTGTAGTGTGACCCTTAATCTGAAATAGTATATCAAATAAATTTGGTGTTTTTGAAATTCTAAATTAATTTTAAAATTTTATCTTCCTGGTCTACAAGAGCTAGTTCCAGGACAGGCTCTAAAAAAGCTGCAGAGAAACCCTGTCTCGAAAAACCAAAAAAAAAAAAAAGAAAAGAAAAGAAAGAAAAAAAATTTTTATCTTCTTTTAGTCCATTTTGAAAAGAGATTTGGGAGTTGTGCTGTATTGGATTTTTTGTTGTTGTTTTTTGAGAAATAGTATAAAGCTGGGTCGGTAAGGAGAGGGAGAGGATCTGGAAGAACTTGATTGAGGGGAAGAAAATGATCAAAATATATTTAAATTTAAAATTGTTTTAAATAATATATGATTAAAAAGAAAATTGATTTTTTAATGCACAATATATTTCGATTATGGTTTCCTCACATATAACTCCTCTGAGATTCTCCCTACATACCACTGTATTTCTGTCTCCCCTTAGAAAATAAGCAAATAAAGAAAAATAATAAAATAAGATAGGACAAAACAAACACACAGAGGAAAGGGACAAAGAAAAAAGTACAAGAAACACATAGATGTAGAGACAGAGACTTACAGGTCTGAACACAGAAGAAATCACAAAACAGGGACCTTTTTCTTCCTGAAAAAGTATAATAAATTCATGCCACTAGAGAGTCTATCACTTTTAGTTATTTTGTTTTTAAGATCTGTTTCTTGTGGTTTAATTTTTAACAGATGGGAGCAATTGAAAAAAAAAAAAGATAAATGCCACACACTCCTGAGGACTTTACTACACACGCTTTGGTTTCCTTCCTTCCTAGTCAGCATTTAAATCTGAGCAGAGCACAAAGCTGCAGACTGTCTTCTGAGGCTCTCGTGTATCCCCCAAACTGCTGCAAAAATTAAGTGGTTCAGAAGCAAACCAGTTGCTCTCAGTTAATTTTCTTGCAGACGTTTTACCTAAAGGAGCAGCTAAAGATGGTAATACAACTGTGTTTCACCTTCTGCTAGAGGGATGTTAAAAACTACTTTGCTCAAAACCCTCGATTCTCCCTGTAACAATAGAAGAAAAGATACCCCATTGTTCTTCATTACTGATTTATTCATTAGATCAATGACCTTACCATGTGGCTATGAAGCTGTAACAAGCATGAGAAACACCGCCTTCCCCAATACACAATGGAATTTTCCATTGTTCACTGATCCTATGAAGATGTTGGCAAGCTTTCCAAGATGGTGCTCTGGAAAGAACAAAGGAGAGTTAGAACACACGTTTCGAAGACCTAAGCTATATTCTCAGCTATACTTCTTCCATATTAGCAGTTTAAAGCCAGGCTTGTGTTTACTCTTGCATGACTCACAAGTCATTTTGGAATTTTTCACGAATTTGCTGAGAACAGGGCATAATGGAATCATTTCATGCTTTTTCACGTAGCTATCTGTGAGCTAATGTTGTTTCCTATAATGCCTGCACATGGCCCGTGCCAGAGGCCTGGGCTTCTTCACGGAAGAGTGGCTGAGTTTCAAGTACAATCATCAAGCAGAATAGATATGTCCATTTAAAAACGCAACTTCAAAAACCTAATCGCATTTATTCTATTGCTGTGGATCTTCAGATTCTGTAGTAAGAGAACAGAGCCCTTTGAAATCTCTTCTGTGGGAAGTATTGATGCCTTCTTCAGGGAAGGCCATACCAGAAAGTGTATCATAGAGCTAACGTCTGGAAAAATGAACTTTGCCATGGTAAATCTACTGTTTTGCTCAGGCCTCTCATTCCCGCTGTGTTTTCATTCCTATTGTACAAAGTAGAAGTACTGACTACTTGATACACTTCATTCTATGGTTATGAAGTCCAAAGGCAGGTTATAGAACAGATCTTTAGAAACTGCCTCACCTCACAGGAGCCCATGCGAGTTATATGTTGAGCCATGTATTGAAGTAAGAAGACACTGCTGAGAATTCCCGCCCCTCATAAGAAAGTTGGTGTTAACAGTTGGGAAAACTGGCCTTACCTCTCTCAATAGGCTCCGCCCCTCTCCTGAGTTGGGTGATCCCAGAAGCCCGAAAGGACAAACTCAGCTATCATCCAGGGCTTTCATTGGCCACTCCCAGACCCTAACCCGTGTGTGACCTGCTAGAGCATGTGAAGGACCTGGTCTGGCAGAACCATAGTTATAAGATCTCTACGACTCAGGAACTTGTCACAATATTCAAGAGGAGATTCAGTGAAGGTCTGACATTGGTTGTATACTAAAAGTCAGAGTCCTTGAATCTGACCAACAACATATTCAACAATTGGCATTTTTAAATAAAGCTGAGTGGAAAATATGGTAAACCACGTCCAAGCATCACAGCTCTCAAAGCTACTGGAACAAACGAAAAGATGATGGAAAGGCAGGAAAGACAGAGACACTTTGTGTCTGTCAGTTTGTTTATTTGTTTGCTTTTTGTCTTTGTATTTTATTTGGTTATTTTAATTAGTATTTGGTGTGGGAGGTCCTCCTCTGTATGCTGTGAATATATTACCATTGTTTAATAAAGAAGTTGCTTTGGTCTATGGTAAGAGAGAATATAGCTAGGCAGGAAATCCAAACAGAGATACAGGGAGAAAGAAGGTAGAGTAGGGGAGATGTCAGAAGCCTCCAAAAGAGTAAGATGCCATAGCATTACCATTAAGCCATGGGGCACACATAGTAATATGCAGATTATTAGAAATGTGTTACTTTATAAGTAGAGTTAGCCAGTAAGAAGACTAAGCCATTGGCCAAACAGTTTGTTGTAGTGATGAGCTGCAGGCAGGCCTGCTTTTCATCCTGCCCAGCTCTCGGCTGCATGGCTAGCTTATGCCCCAAAATAACAACACACAAATTGTATTCTTTTAAACACTACCTGGCCAATTAGTTTCAGCCTCTTACTGGCTAACTCTCTCTTGCTTTAACCCATATTTAGTAATCTGTGTAGTACCACAAGGTGGTCGCTTACTGGGAAAGATTCAGCATGTCTGACCTGGTGGCTGGCTTCATGGCATCTGGCTCACTCAGGATTGTCATGGCGATTGCCTGAAGCATCTGACTAACTTCCCTTCTTCCCAGCATTCTGTCTGTCTACTCCACCTATCTAAATCCTGCCCTATCAAAAAGCCAAGGCATTTTCTTTATTAACCAATGAAATCATCAGATAGATAGAAGACACACCTACATCAGTTTGTACTTAATATTAAGCTTCAGATTCAATATTTGGGAACTGGCCGGGGAAGAGAAAACTGCAATTACAAATATTATTACCTGTATTGTATTATTTTTTAAATTTTCCTTTGGTGATGCTACAAGAGTAAAGGGTAGATACAAGATGGGCTTGGAAAAGAATAGGACTGGGAAGCATGATGTCAATTTCCCAAATAATCAATAAAAAATATGCTTAAATAAAAAAAACCTTTTAACTAAAAGGCGCCTGCTGTTGATCTGGAAAAACAAAGTATCTAAAAGCAAAATAACAGTCAAGCATTTCTGCCTCCATTTGTGTCAGTCTCCTATATTCAATTGCACTTAGCTGGGTTAATAACTTATTGTATATCTCCAAGGCTGAAGACACAGAAATAGGAGTAACTGAACAGTGGAAATCACATTCAGGCTTCTTTGCCAGTTTTATTTCCTGCTCTGTAACAGGAAATCTGCTGTGGTCTCTCTTTCCTCTCTATCCCAATCCCCAATGCATCACAGAGAACTTCTTCTCAAACCTTCCTTCCCACAACTCATTGAAGTGTCTAAGCCTCCAACACTGGCAGGCATTCCCCATGAACACACCAGCTGAGCAGGATAGGAAAAGAGGCAACACATAGCCATCAGAATCTGAAAAGCCAGAGAGGAAATGGAAACCAAGGAACAAAACACCTGTCTGACAAAGACAAATACAGAAATCAGCAAATAAAACTCAAATCATCCCCAAACCTGATATCTACACAGCAATGGAAAGACATGATCAATATCAGTTAGATCACTATACCTCTATTAGAACCCTGCTATTCTACCACAGTGGGCCATGCATAGTCTGTCATAGTAGAAGCACAAGAAAAAGACATTAAAATGAGCTATACCAAGACAGTAGAGGCCCTTAAAGAGGAAATGAATAAATCCCTTTAAAAATATCCAGGATAAACAAACATTTGAAGGAAATGAATAAAATTGTCTAGGACATGAAAAATAGGAAATAGAAGCAATAAAGAAAATACAAATCCCATCAAGGATCAGGGAGACTGCATGAAGTTTCTTCCCTAACAGATGAGATACTGTGATTTATAACTACTGACAAAGGAAGGGTCAGCTTCTTCAAAAATGTAGCCACCAAGAAGGCACCTGTGCACCAGTGGAAGAAACCTAGCTTACCAAGAATATTTAAACAGTCTGAATTGGTCTTTAGAGGATGGCGTCTCTCTCTCTCTCTCTCTCTCTCTCTCTCTCTCTCTCTCTCTCTCTCTCTCTCCTCTCTCTCTCTCTCTGTGTGTGTGTGTGTGTGTGTGTGTGTGTGTGTGTTATACTATGGAGATGGATCTGGGAAGAGTTATGGAGAGAAGGTAAATATGATTACAATACATTGAATGGAATAGAATATTCACAAAGAACTAATAAAAATTTTAATGTGGGGTAAGATTCTTGGAGTTTGTTTGGAGAACTATTCATTTTTCTTGATACCACATAGGAACTCTTTACAAACATACTAGGAATCCACTCTCATGGTTTTAGAAATATTATGAAATCATTTTCTCAAAGAACAATCTTTTAAACTTTATTTTAAAATAGTGTTTCTTAGGGCACTGAATAAAATCTATCAGATATTATGATGCAGTTTAGACATACATTTAGGACAAAAGTAGCATTTAAACTCAGTTTCTCCCCCATGGTCTTGGTCAAGTTATTAAACTCCTAAAGCCTCAGAGAATTTTCTTTTAGTTTTAAAATTTAGATAATTTGTGTGAGTTTCGTTAATGTGGATGTTAATGTGTATATTAATATCTACACATATTATATCAGTACATTTATACTCATTGTAATAAATAGTTTTCATTGAGATAAAAATATAAATTAGTATTGCTTTTACTCAAACAGGGAATGGGTAAAGGGCATAAAACACCAAACAAAATAGTTTCTATTCCGTAATTTTCTTCAGATTTAAAACATTAGTATATTGGAGGCATCTCTAACAGGGAAATTTTTAATCGATTGTAAAGCTCTGTTCGACTCATGTATGTAAGGAATGGGTGCTCTATTTTCCAGCATAATTTCCCATTAGCAACGTTTGAAGTGTAACTTCCTGTGATTCATGAAAATGCAGTTCACGGTTCCAAGAAATAACAGATTCAAGAGTATATAATTAGAATAGGACCTACCATGAAGAAATGGGTGTCATTATGAGTGACAATATTGTCACTATTGGTCTCTGATGTTCACAATATTAAATGTTCAATATAATCAGCAAATGTGGAAAGACTGATAGAAAATTCTTGAGAAAACCATCCTAGAAAGAGTGCTAAGTCCTCATTCGGTGTTACAATTTTTCAGCAAACTGTAGCTTTTTGGAACCTACATAAAGCAGATAAAACTGAAAGCAGTTTTCTATACTAAGGAAAGTTCTCTAGACAGAACATTATGGAGGATGTCTCTATATAAAATGGAACTGGATAGTCAAACAATAACCATGTAGCTTCTAAATCCAGACAACTAGATGCCTCAGAACCCTCAGTCTGGTGCTTAAGGATGGAATATTCCTGAAAACCCGGTGATATTCCATCTACACTAGAAGGCTAAAGAAATTTAATTTTGATGCTGATAAGAGATGAATCAATCAGCAGCAGAACCATTTATCAGTATAATTATTATTGTCATCATCATCACCCACAGTAACAACTGAGACAGTCCTGTTAGAAGTAAAGGCAGACAAGAGAGTGGTGCTTTTGTCTCCCAAATCTGTATACTTGGGCCACATGTTGGAAGGTTCTGTTTACTCTGAGGGAGGAAATTCTCACTCAGGTAATCCATTATAGGAAGCCTCCCACAAATATTTCCAGATGTTTACCTATTACTTAATACCGGAGCCCATCAAGTGTATACTCATGATTAACTATCACACGCTCATTTAGATACTAACAAATAAAATTTTGTTTAAAGTATGTGTTGACTTTGAGTATATTAAAATACAAAGAAGAAGAGGCTCTGAGAACAATGTGTCAATACCAAATATGAACATGAACAAAAGCAGAAGATACGGTTAATCAGCAAATGTTTGCTTCAACACTACTGAATTTATTGGCTGTCAAATTTTTATAATTTCTTTCTAAAACCAGCCAAAGTCTATATAAATAATTCCCTAAAAGAATTGTAATATGGAGTGTATATGACAAGAAATGAGGTAAGAATATTGTAAGAGAGTGCTGTAGACTAAATTCTGCCCTCCCCAACTCATGAGGAAATTCTAAACTTGAGTCCCCTAGAAACTACCTCTATGTGGATAGAATGTCTTTTTAATTTTTTTTATTTTGAAGATTATAATTTATAATTATAATTATCCATTTCCTTTCTTTATTTCAGGCCCTCCCATATAACCACTCCCTGTTATTTTTCAAATTTATGGTCTCTTTTTCATTAATTGCTGTTATTTGCATATATGTATATCTATATACACTTATATTTTCCTAAATATACCCATCTCAGTCTGTATAATGATACTTGTAAATATCTTTTCAGGGATGATAATTGAATATGGAGTACTGATTAGGGAAGGCTATTTTATCCCACTGTGAAAATCCCTTAGTTACCTGCAGTTCTTTATATATGGTTGAGATCTCTTGGGTTTTCTAATGACCATATTAACTTGTTTACTATTGTTATCCTTGTTCAGTTTATGTTTAGGTTCAGTTTATGAGAGCTTAAAGAACAATTCATATGAAAAATCTAGTTTAGCTTTCTTCCAATATGACATATATCTTCATAAGAGGAAACATGGATACATACATAAAGGGCACAAAGAAAGAATGTCATAGACAGATGTGATTTTCCACAATCCAGCAGAGATGACCTAAGAAAACTCAATCTTGACCACCACTTGATTTCAGATTTCTAGTTTCTAGTGAATTAAAGTTACAAAAATTCCTCTTTTAAGGTATTTAGTAACATGTAAAGTACATGTGCATATGTGAGGAGAAAGAGAGAGAGAGAGAGAGAGAGAGAGAGAGAGAGAGAGAGAGAGAGAGAGCTCTCAGTTTTTCAGTGTCAAAATCCCTGCTTTCCCAACAAGATGACCTATATCTCTGACCAGATTATTTTGGGATTCTTAAATTAAAATCCTTAATATATTATATTAGAATTAATCATTATGTGTACCTGTTTCTTGGGATGTCTAATTTTTTGTAATATTTCTTTTTCTTCCTCAGAGAGAAACACAGTAAATTCTAGTGATCCAGTCAAAGGCTTTCTTAAATCTACTCCTATAACAAGATGTAGAAATATGCTTTTAGATATAACAAAATTTCTTAAGTACAGTATCCAATCCTATGCCAGATGAATTATCATTCATGAATTAATTGGATGGGGTATCACATTAACTAATAAAGAGAACCTATAAACTTAGCAATATGTGATTAATTATTCTTTTCTTCTTGATAATTTCCTCTTCTTTCTAATAAGTCATGCACTACAAATCCAAAATTTTTGTCAGATTGGCAAATTTGGGTAGTAAAAAAAATGATATAGATCTATAATTTTGAAAGATATAGATTTAACTCAGGACTGAAACAGGTCGAAAAGAGTATTGAAAATTCAAGAGATGAAATTCCAGACAAGCCTAACCATTCCCTAATCTACTTTTTCTGACTGGAGGAGGGAAGTAAATTCAATAGTCCTGGGCTCCAAGCCAATAACAAAGATTCTATTAGAAGCACTGGCAGGGTTTGAAGAGAAAGTTTAAACTTTTTGAAAGCAAATAAGCAGTGAACCTGGATCATGAAATGGAAGATGGAATTCTGAATTCATGATACCGCACATCTAATTAATACCTCTAGCTACATCTTAGACAAATGATCCATTCTTTGTATTATATGGAAGATGGTGACATGCGTTTTATAAAGGTCACAAAAGCAGATCCAAATTCTTAAACAGAAAGACAGTCTGTTTCACACAAAATGTTAACAAAAATGCTTGATAAACCATCAGAATATTGTCCTAAGACTAAATATTGTCCTAAGTAAATTTTCCTTACTGATCTTTCATCTATACTCAGTATAATGTATCAGTGTTATTTTTCAGCAAGGTCTCACCCTTTAGCTTGAAAATCTTCAGCAGCCCCAAATTAGCCAGGCTCTAATCTTTCTCATATAAAAAAATACCCTTTTTCCCAGACTCCTCCTCCCATAAAGGGCCTTTGTTTCATTGGTCCAGGGTATGCTACAGGTTTATCTATGAACAAAGTTCTCTAGACAGAAGAGTATGATGTGCTGATTCACTTAATGTAGGAAATATATGTGTTTCTGTATCCAGAGAACAGCCATCTTAACAGAAATGCAAGGAATCAAAAGGAAAGTGGCAGTTTTTAAAACTACACTTTTTCTAAAAAGAAGAAAACTAAGTCATTGGTGCCATGACCTTAATATGCCATTTGTAACCCGAAAGATTCAACTTCTAGAAATCAATTTCTAGAACAACACTGAATAACCTTATAGCATATTCATGAATGCATACTTATTAAACACTAGGTCCTAGTAATAAAGCCATGTCCTAAAAAACAATCTTACTATCTTAAAATTACAGCTTTCAATCTAAAAGTTCATTGCAGAAAATGAATACACCAAATTGAGAGGAATCTTTGGCTATATGATAAAATACCCTTAATGGAAAAAATCAAACCCAAAATCCTATTAAATAGTTTTGCTTTTTTGGTGACTTTATTAATTTGCTTCACTAGAATTATTGAAAAACATGTGCCTATAATGCATAGAAAGGGATGTTTTAATCAGCATAAAAGTGTTATCTTTAAGGTTAAACATAGTAAAAATAATAAGCCTGTGTATGAAATATTTTTATCACATGCTGTGACAAAACACCAAATGAAAACAAGTGACTTTCTGTAATGACAAACAAGCTCAACTTTTAAAATCTCATTCTTATACTTTCTTTAAGGTGGATTGCCTTTAACTTGAGAAAGAATAAAATAAGATTTTTTTGTATGTACAATATGAAAACTTTAATTCATAAGCCAAGCAGAATTCCAGAGTACTACTTTTAAATAACTTGAGCTTCATTTAAATAAACAAATGTTTATATTAAGTAGATATAACAAAGCAATTTTACAACAAAATAGTTAATATCGCCAGTATAATACAGAGGTTATAATAAAATAAATTGCCTTTTTTAATTCAAGAGATTATCTGAAAGTGAATTTATTTTATTTTATAATGGCTTGACTAACAGTGTTTTTCCTCAGGTGTTGGAGGAAGGCTGCTTGTTGGTTCTGGGTCACCCAGCTAGCTTAGACCTGAAATAATCACACAGAAACTGTATTCGTTAAATCACTGCTTAACTCATTAGATCTAAAGTCTTACTGGCTAACTCTTATATTAATTTAACTCATTTCTATTAACCTGTAATTACCACATGGCTGTGGATTACAGGGAAAATTTCCAACGTCTGGCTCTTTTATAAGGAAAATCTTCAGCATCTGTCTCTGTCAGTTCCATGGCTTCTCTCTGACTACTCCTTCTTTCTCCCAGCAAATAGCCGAGCTTTCCCAGCTAGTTCTGTTCTGCCCTTGCCAGAGTCTCAAAGCCGTTTTTTATTCATTAACCAATGAAAGCAATACATAGGCAGAAGGACCTCCCACACCATTTTCCCTTTTCTGTTTAAACAAAAAAGAAGACTTTAATTTTAACATAGTAAAATTACATAGTTAATTCAATGCTTAAGCAAATGCTTTTCATTCAGTTACTTGTATGTCTATGACTTAGCAAGCATTTGCTCTCTGTAGAAATTTCATTTTATTAATAACTATGCTATCTAGTTTTTTTATGTTGTGATACATAGTATACTTCTCTAAACTATATTTTATTCTATTGTTCATAGTTTTTTGATTAATAATATGTAAAACATCTAGAAATCTAAAAGCTTAAATTTTTGCAAGCAATTTTCTTTATCCTTAAATATTGTGGCATAGACTAACTGCCAGATTATTATACATGTTTCTTTTGCATTGTAAGACATTAAAATTTCCTTCATCAATAACTTTCATTTTCATTTTAAATTGAGTCAATGGGATGGAGTGTTCCTATGTTTCAGAATATACCACAGAATGAGTTTCACTATCACTTCCCTGGGAACACTGATACTAGAAAAAAATTTGAGCTATTTTTCTATCAGATCTCTTGTTCTATTTATGGAATGCATAAACACTATTATTCCTGAGCTGTATTGGAGAAACTATTAAGAATATCTTAAAATAGGGATAGTTAAATTAAGTAATTATGGGAGGGGGACAGTTTTCCTTTCTTAATTATTTTAAAACAGCATGTTTTCTTTTCAGTTTAATTACTCCAATTATTTTAACCAAATTAAACAATAAACTTGCCTCAGAATCACCCATTACATAGGTTCTACTTGTGCAAAGCAGTTTGGTTCAATAGTAGGAAAGTGTACAGCATCTTTATTCAGGTTCTCTGAGTCCTAATCTTTATTTTCTACCTGGTTAATTGGTTTTTGAGTGGCTGTATCTTCAGATTTTAAACATTCCCTCTTATAGGGAAGAGGGAAATAAATGGAACAAACAAGACCCAGTAAATAAACAAAAATTATAAAGCATTAAAATGCCTGAAAATTTATAGTATTCCCGAGATCCTTTCCACAGGTTTATACCAGCAGTGACAAGTGCAGGTGAGACTCTGTTCATCCTGAGCTGCTTGTATGTCACACAAAGTTCATCGGTGGTAGAGTTGTCATGGATGTACTCCACAGTACAGTTGTACTTTGAATAATGCAGCTTTCTTTGAGTCATCCACATCCCTGTAAATTAAACACCCTTCATTCAAGCTCCTTGTGTAACTAACCCCAATAAACTCACTGGTACACTAAGCTAGATTTGCATGATATTGTTCTTCAGTCTTTCTTCAGTACTCTATCTAGATAACTGTACAATTAGCACTTTGTTCACTTATACCTTTTAAAAGTCACAAAACACCGGTAATCAGAACTCATGACACAAATGAGAAAATTTGATTGTACAATTTTATATAGAAACAGAATCCACTAGCCTTTCTATCAATAAAAATATGTAGATGTGTATATTTGAGTAGCACTGTACCCCGAAACAAAATAAAGACATTATCTATCCATCAGTGTTTTTCTCTCCTATACCAGTCTTCACTTTCAGCTGTAATCCTCACAGTGTCAAAGAATATCACTAGCTATTCCAGACAAACACCATTCGGACAAGGCAAGAAAAAAGATCTTTAAAATAACTCCAACTGGCTTCAATGTCATTATGTGTGTTTATACAACAAGCTGTTAGGTGAAAACGGGTGAAGAATCATGGTGGATTGGTAAAAGGAAAAGATGTGAGGCATAAAGCCAAATGGAAAATGGACAACTATAGAAGTTTGAAAGGATGACTTTCCCCAATGGAAAGACTGGATGGATAAATAGACACTAATGTTTTTATGCTCACCTTGAATACACTCTTTAATCTCTTTTTAACTTGATAACTCTATAAATTTTGTAAGGTTGAAAACATTGGAGAGATTTATTAGTTTTTTTTAATTTTTTAATAAACAAAATGAAGAAGGAACCTTTAGGACATTATTCATAATTTAATAGACTGACAGAAATCATAAAGTAGATGTTATATCCCCTATGGGGGGAAACAGTAGGGACACTGTCACTTTAAAGAATTCCATTTGAACTTATCAAGAAGTAAAGTAGAGCTTAGCAGGTGAATTGACAGCTGTCTAGAAACAAGCTATGCCCTTGTTCTTGGGTCTTTCCCAGAGATTTATCTTTTGTGCTTGTTTTTGAGTGGATTTAAACTGAATCTCTTCTCTGAGTCAAAGAAAAGTATTATCTAAAACAGCAAGGAGTCCCTGAGATGGAAATAAGAGCATTGGAATATAATTTTCTGCAAGTTCGTATTTGGGTTTGAGACGCAATAAAAGTTAGGTCTCTGCTATACAGATTAAGAGGTTGTAAGATCAGGAACAAGTACTCACCGTCCCGTCAATTGATCTCAAATTCAAGAAGAAAAGCCATAGAGAAAACACAAACACATTGCTCTTTTGCCATCAATCATGCAAAAGTATGTTCAAAGTATTAAAGATATCTAGAGAACGTTGGAAAATTAGAAACAGATAAAAATCAAATTATGATTAAACTTGGACAAGTTAGACAATTCTAGGAACATGCATGACTTCTAAAAATCAAGCACCCTTTGGACATTTAATACCAGAATGCTTTATCCTCAAGCAATAAAAGTAGTTCCATTAAACAATAATTTAAGAATAAGGATATTCAAAAGGAGAGAATGGATGCAGTGGGGAATGTATACTTTAATAATTGAATAAAACATCCCAAGATTAAGATCATATACATTTTTCTTCTCAGTTTTCCTCTATGCTGTATTATACATAACATTTATATTTGTCTGTAGGCAGAGACTACATGTTCATTTCCAGCTGCTCAGACCAGAATAACAACAAAACTATATTAATTACAACACTGTTTGGCAAATGACTTAGGCATATTTATATATTTATAGTTAGCTCTTATGTATTGAATTAACAAATTTCTATTATTCTGCTCATTGCCACGAGGCTGTGGCCTACTAGTTACATTCTGACTGGTGGCTAGCATCTTTTTCCTTTGACAGTTACATGGCATCTCTTTAACTCTGCTTATTTTCTCTCTATGCTCTGTTCTGATTTTCTGTCTGGCTTTTCTCTACTAAGCCATTGGCCAAAACAGCTTCTTCAATAACCAATGGTAATAAAACACATTCAGAACACACAGAGGAAAATACCATATCATTTATTAAATGTTGTAAAGAAATAATAAAGTAAAATATATGTATCCATAATAGTACAAATAAACTACTTTTCACGTTTTATGGATCTATTAAACTAAAAGATAGCAATGGCCATTTAAGTATCATACAGAATGAATAAAAAGTAAATCATTAGAAAATATCAACTTATACAGGGAAATATTAGCCTTGTCCTTCTTGATGGAATTTCAAATAATTGAGGAAATGTCTTAAAGATCAGAAGAAAAATCATTGCAGGATGACAGTTGTGCACAAAATCCAACCCATTTTAAGAGGTATTATACCTTCATTTTTTCTTACACCTGTCAAAATAGCCAACATCAATAAAGCAAGTGATACATCATACTAGTGAATATGCAGTGTAAGAGGAGAGCTCATTGCCAGAAGATGTGGAAACTTGTACAACCATGATGGATTCTCAACAGAAGAGGAGGAGGAAGGACTGTAAGAGCCAGAGGGGATGGAAGACACCGAGGAAACAAGGCCTTCAGAACACAGGAGAAACAATGCCCATATGAACTACAGGTACTATAGCAGCATGCCCACGGTCTGCACAGGTCTAAGTCAGATGGAGTTCTAGGGTTGAAAGATGGGAGTGGATACAATTCCTCATCTCTAACCCAGATGCTATCTCCAATTGCTATCCTCTTTCAAAATAAAAATTTGTTTTCTCCAACAGAGTCTCATTGGGTTTACAAACCACACTTATGGTCAAGCCCCATGCCTATCAGTAGATAGCCAACATAAAATGAACTCAATGGTATTTTTGGATTTATTTTTCTTGTAATGCTTTCTCTTGAATTTTTTTAATCATACAGGTTTTTGCTTATATATTATGGCTTCTGATTTTGTTTTTATGAGCTTTGTGTGTGTAGAACTTTGTGAGTCAGCATGTCTGTATAAGTTTCTTGTGCTTTTTCTTTGGCTCCTTTTCTTTTCTGTTTGTATGTTTTGCTCATTCCCGTATGTTATTTATTATTATTATTATTATTATTATTATTATTATTATTATTATTATTATTGCCTGTTTTCCAATGAGAGAAAGAAATGGTGTAACTTTAGCTAGGTGCAATGAGGGGAGGGAAGTTGGAGGAGGGTAAATCATAAGTAGAGTATGTGTTGCGTGAAAAAAATAAGTCTCTTTACAGTCAAAAAGAGATTTAAAGTTATAAAAATAGTGTATATAAAGTTAAATTCAAAATATTCTTAAAGAAGTGATAATCCCAAAGTATGATAAATGTGGTATATACTCATTTAGAAAAGCAAGATGAAGGATGGAGAGGAAATACATGAGAAAGATGGAAGCAACAGAAATAAGTGGGAAAAAAAGAAAAAAAAGAATGGGGAAGAAGTTGTTCCCACAGAAAATACATTAAAAAGGATAACCTAAATAGGAAATGACCAAACTTTGTTATTATTCCAATGACAATATGCTTTGGTGAAAAAAATTATTAATTGTGCTAAGAATAGTTTCTATCAAAGAAAAATTCTGAAGCTAATGAACTTAGTTTATATTGTCTAAGATTCAAGGTAGAAGAGGGGCAGAGACAATTGAATCTTCACTGAAAATATATATTTTTCAATTTTTTCTCAATGCTGTATTTGCATACCATTTATAATTGTGATGGGTATTGTAAAAAATTAAGTAATACTGCACATTCATAATAATGCAAATGGGTTTTATTTTGTTTTTATCTTTTTTTCATGGTTTATTTTTTTATATTTAAAAATTTCCATCTCCTCCCCTCCTCCTCCCCCTTTTCTCCCCTCCTCCTCCCCCTTCCCTCCCCTCCTTCTCCCCCTTCCCTCCCCTCCCCTCCACCCATACCTCCCTTCCCTCCCTCTCAAGGCCAAGGAGCCATCAGGGTTCCCTACTCTATGTTAAGACCAAGGTCCTCCCAACTCCCCCCAGGTCCAGGAAGGTGATCAACCAAGCTGAGAAGGCTCCCACAGAGCCTGTCCATGCAGAAGAATCAGAGCCCAGCACCATTGTCCTTTGCTTCTCAGTCAGCCCCCACTGTTGGTCACATTCAGAGAGACGGGTTTGGTCGCATGATCCATCAGTCCCATTCCAACTGGAGTTGGTGATCTCCCATTAGTTCTGTCCCACTGTCTCCATGAGTGAATGTACCCCTCACGTTCCTGACTTTCTTTCTCATGTTCTCTCTCCTTCTGCTCCTCATCAGGAACTTTGTTTTCATCTTTGAGTAATATGTTAAAATAAAAGTTAAAGATTAGTTTATAGCTTTATAAAACATACTACCTTTGATCATGGAAAATAAAGAACACCTTGCAAGCATTTTGGATACAGTGACTGGCAGTAGACTAGAAAGATGCCCAAGAATTCTACCATTCTCATGGCTATGTCAAACTATAACTTTAAAAACCTAAGACAACACACAAACTTTTAAGTATTTACAGTTACATAATGGCTCAATTGTGGATCATTTTGGTATTCAGTTGAAACCATCTTTTAAATGAATATGGTATGTACTCACTCATAAGTGGATACTAGTCATAAACAAAGGTCCATCTTATTACTTAGTTTCTCTAGGATCCAAAGAAAAACATATAGCCACCTGGAAATTATAATCAGACAAAAATTTGGGAGCAGGGAGAAAAGGGGTAGAAGAAAGGGGAGAAGGCCTGTTGATGAGAATTTGAGGGAATGGGATATTCGGATGGAGGAAGGACAGATATGAGAGCAAGGAAAGAGATAATTTGATTGAGGGAGCCATTATGGAGTTAGCAAGAAACCTGGCTTTAGAAAAATGCCCAAGAACCCACAGGGATGACCCAAGCTAAGACCCTAAGCAATAGAGGAGAGGGTGTCTGAACTGACCTTACCCTGTAGTCAAACTTATGATTATCTTAAATATCACCATAGAACCTTTGTCCAACAACAGATGGGGAACAGAGGCAATGACCCACATGGACACTGGACTGAGCTCCCAAGATTCAGTTGAAGAATGGAGGGAGTGAGAGTATGAGCAGGGAATTCAAGACCATGAGGTGGCCATCCACTGAGACAGTTTGCTTGAGGTTATGGGAGCTCACCAACTCCAACTGGACTGGGAGCAAGCAAGCAAGCATGGGAACAACCAAGCCCCCTCTGAAGGGGGTTGACAGCTGCAGCTGACAGAGGGGCCACTGATAGTGACACTGGGATGTGTCTCTACTGCAGATATTAGCTTCATGGGATCCTGTTCTCTTTGGATGTAAACCTTGCTCAACCTAGATGTAGTAGGGGGAAGGCCTTGACTTCTCCATAGGGCAGGGTGCATGGCACTCCCTTAGGGTTAGAGGGATGGGGGAGGGTCTATGGAGGGAGAGGGAGGGGACTGGGAAAATTGGCATTTTTTAAGTAATAATAAAAAAGAAAGAAAGAAAAAATAACAATAAAAGAAACCAACTTTTAGGGTCGTTGTGTATTTCTGAGATGACTAAACATCTCCGTTTTCATAGTTTCTCTCCTTGTATGATTGCATGTTAGAATTGAGCAGCTCATGAGAGAGGCAGCTCCAGCACTCTCTGGAGCAATTGTGATCTGATGCACTTTCAAATGTAAAACTTCCAAATTTCTGTCAACACACAAAGACAATGCCTTTCTCTATTAGATACTAACACAGTAAATAAAAGTTTTTTACGGGTTCTTGAAAATGGAGAAATCTTCCTGGAAAAGTCTTCAAATCACTCAAATTTATTTCTTAAGGCTGACATAATTATTTTTCCTGACATTCAGAAGTTATTCTTAAATCTAACCAAAAACCTCACAAAATTTGTGCAGGCCTTTAAATAGTGTGCTAAATGTTGTCTCCTGGAACATGAAATGAAGTTTGTTTTCTTTTTAAAAAATCATTAGATGAAATAGAATGTATTTGAGTTCCTTGTAGATTAACAATTACAGCAGATAAAATAAAATATATTTGGGGCTAGGAGTAGAGGAACTTTGACTAGTATGGAGTTCTCAAATTATTCTATTGAGAATGTTTGGTAATCTTTCATTTTTAAAATAGATACTTGAAATCACAAAAATATGCATTTATTTGATAACATCTTGATATGTGTAAACATATTACAATGTTTATAAGCACTTTTACCTCCTCAAAATTTCATCATTTTCTTGGTGAAAATATTCAAAACATTCCCCTGGCATAGAAATGTAGAGTATGTTGTTTATTTTCTAGAATTTCCCAACTGTTCAACAGTACACTCTAATTTCTTTCTCCTATACAGCAAATAATGTATCCTTTGTTTAACGTTTCCCCTTCCTGTTCTCCTCCCTCCCATCTCTGGTAGAGACCATTTGACACTCAATTTCTGAGGTAATTTTATTTGATTCCAAATAGGAATGAGATCATGTGCCTGGATTATTCATATACATATGATCTCAATTTTCATCTATACTGGCACAAATGACATAACTTCCTTTCTTATTAATGGTTAATATTACATTCTATTTGTGTATATGTGTGTGTGTGTGTGTGTGTGTGTAATCTCCAGTTTTATTTCCACTTTTCATTTTTCATTTTTCCAGTATTCCCTGTCTCTACATTGTTTGTCTTGATTCATTTCCTACTACTCCTGCAAAGTGCCACAAGCAGAGTTACTTAGAGCACACATTCATTATATTAGAACTCTAGATGCAAGAGGTCTAAAATATACCTTACTTCCCTGACACAAAACCATGCTGACACCAAGAAGGATATCTTCATGGGCCAAGGCTTATCGATTGCACTCCCAAATTGTTACGCCTGTGATTCCGCAAATGTGGGACATTTGATGGTATAGTTTGTGTTATTAAGGTGCAACATTGACTCTCACTCAATTAAAAACAAACAAACAAAAAACATTCAGCTCAAACTTCACCAAGAGTCTGGAAAGGCTGGACTCTAGGGAGGAGCATTTTCCTTGCTTTCTCCAGATGGAAGAGGCTGCCTGCCCACTTTGGTTTGGTTGGTAACTTCCTCCAAACCAGCAGAGAGAATTGCCAAAACTCTTTTGGAGTCTGATATCCACACTCACTTCTTTTTCATTTTACAGGACCCTAGTGATTATACTGGCTGACCCCAAGGGGCTACCCAAGACAACCTCTCATTTTAAAGTCAGCCAACAAGCAAAGCTAAATCCATTTTGGAGCTTGTTTTTCTTGGTCATGTAATAAGATATATTCACAGATTCTGAGGTTTAAAACTTGTACACTTTTTTATTTGGGATATTACTCTGGCTACTTGTAGGGCCCGGGTCTGCCCTTGTTCCTGGGGCTCACCTTGAGGACGGTTTCTGGTCAGATGACTAAGCATCCTGTTTGTTCCTGTGCTCCTCAAATGCCCTGGTGATTTGTTGTAGGGCCATTGTTGACTCTACTTGTTGTATGGTTAATTTCCCACCTGCCTAGGTGGGAATCCTTGTGCAGCAGTTAGATATGTTAATTTCCCACCTGCCTGGGTGGAAAATTCCTTGGGCAGGAGTTGGGGTATTAAGATTTTGCCCCAAGGCTAAATAAATGGCATTCGCTGATCTCCTTCCAATTACCCAGGTCCTCTCTGTGTGTTCTTTCAATCTCCAGGCCCTTGTCTGACTCGCGTAAGGTACAGTGGGCGCGCGAACTGTACCGAGGGGGTAACACAGATCGGGTGTTTACAGCTACTGTAGCAAATTTTCAAGTCTCCATAGTGTGAGAGTTGGGGCAATTTTCACTTCTGGCTCTGTTTGCTCCTTTTCTCAAAATTTTCTCAAAAACAAAGCTAATACAAAATATTTTACCTGATCTTTCTATTTATATACTTTTATCCAGATACTTTAAATTATTGAGTTCAAGGGAAAATCTAAGTATTTGTAGTTTTGCCTTTGAACTCTAGATAATAAGGATATGGATCATGCATTACTCATATTCATAATTTCAACATTTTGATACATATTAATTATCCAATTGCCTGTTGTGTACCTAATTACTCACTCACACAGACACACACACACACACACACACAAGGTGTGGGAGTGTGGGAGGTCCTACTGTCTATGAGGGTCCTCCTGTCTGTGTGTTGCTTTATTGGTTAATGAATAAAGAACTGCTTTGAGCCTATGGCAAGGGCAGAATAACTAGGTGGGAAAAAAATCTAGGCTGTTATGCTGGGAGAAAGAGGGCAGAGTCACAGAGAAGCCATGGAACTGCTGGAGATAGACACTGAGAACTTTACCTGGTAAACCACGGCCACTTGGTGATATACAGATTAATAGAAATGGGTTAAATTAATATAAGAGTTAGCCAATAAGAAACTAGAGCTAATGGGCCAGGCAGTGATTTAATTAATACAGCTGTGTGATTATTTCAGGGCTAAGCAACCAGAAACAAACAGCTGGAAACCAACCAGCAGCCTCTCACAACACACACATACACACACACACACACACACACACACACACACACACTTTGTCTATCAGGAAGATTTAATATGATGCCTTTCTATATTTTTAAAGATTTGTTTCATAGATGAGGAAAATAGATATAATTTTCTATATAAAATACCTTAAGGCCATGAATAGATCCATTCTTCTTTGGGAGATGTGCTTATGTTTTACTAAAATCATTTCCATTCCTAAAACATTTTAGCACAATTATACACTTGGATGAGGAGAGAAAGAACATACAAGAATTTGAAAAACATTAAATGTGCGAAAGAAGCATGTTGCAAAGTAGTTCAAACTTGTTCTAATAGCTACTGAGAAAATACTTCACATAGCCTAGAGTTTGCACACAAGCCAGAAATCAAGGGAACTTAGTTGATTTCATATCCCTTTGCTGTCTACTTAATCACAGATTATTTTTCTATACATGTGATATCAATCTATATCTGATACAAAGATATCAGAATTGATTAAGTAACATTCAATGATGCATTGCATATATTTATTTTTGTTCATTCCATCCTTTATTAAGGCACACTGCAATGAATGATAATAGTGAGCAAGAAATTGAATTTGCAGTGTAAATATTCATTTTCTTTTCAATTTCAGCATAAATATATGATATAGAATATAGGACTCTGAGTTTAAAGAAGCTATATTTTTGTTGGTAAACATTTTCAAAAAGGAACCCTTTATTCTTCAAAATAGAGCTAGAAGAAAAATGAAAAAACTCATACATGAATATAGATAGAAATTATGCAGATTTTAAGAACATAAAACAGAAAGAAAACCCACTTTTATATGAATCTGTGCTTTATAAAAGAAACAGGGAACTTTTATCGTACTGGATCTATTTTTTTAGTTCACAAGAATTGAAAAATAAAGCACGTATTAAGGGAAATATTTTACAATCATTTTCTCTAAAGATATCTTTTATATATTTTGTTTTCAATTTTACTCCTTTGTTTGATCTATGATTTACAGAAATGTAAAACTATACCTTCATTGTCTTTAAAATTTTCAGACAATAGTTAGCTTGCAAATAAGTAAATATTAATTCCTTCCTTAATTCAGTGTCATAATTATGATAGTGTAATTTGTAAGATTAACGGTTTATTTTATGTATGAGAGTATTTTGCATGAGTACTCTCCATGTTGTGCCCAAGGTGTCCAGAAGACAGCAATAGATTGCCTGAAGCTAGAGTTACAGAAGATTTGTAAACCACTTGTGGGTGCTTGGAACTGAATCTGCATTTTCTGCAAGAGCAGCAATTGCTCAAACTTACTGAGCCATCTTTCCAGACTCTTAAAAATAATGTCTATTAAAATACGTTTAAATATGAAATATATGCCATCCCTTTAGTATGAATATGGTGGAATGGAATAGATTTTTTTTTGTTTGTTTTTGGATTGTTAGTTAGAGTTGGAAAGTCAGGAATAGCCATCAGAATGTTTCCCTTTAATAGGCATTTGAGCATCTGTGCAATTCATTCTAATAGATTTTAGAGATGAGATGAGTATTACTATTTCACACATCCCAAAGGGATCAGTAGTGTAGAGTGCAGGACAAACACAAAACATGCAGGCACACTTTTCTATCTTTTTTTTCTCTGTATGAATTCAGCTTTCCATTAAAGGGTTCTGATTAATTTTTAGGAGGCTTTCTCCAAGTGCTAGCATGCATCATGCATGTTGGAAGACTAGACGTCATTGATCTTCAGGAACCAATTATTTGCATGCCTTTTTCAAGCACTATGAGAATGACTGGTGAAGAAAATGTCCATAGTTAACATACAGCATGTCCTACTCAAGAAGGAATAGTTAAGTCTATAAAGGCTTGTTGGAAATGAATTATTATTTTATCTAACATTTACTTTTATATCATTTACTTAATACTGAAAAACTTCAGAAAAAGAAAAGTTTATTTGCAGTAAATACCCATATGGTCACTATCTTAGAAGACAGATTCAATGTTTTAGTAATGATTGCTTGCTCTATATTTTTCATCAATATATCTCTCTACCCATATGAGTATCTACATTATTTTAATGCATTGCAAACATTCCTGGGGCCAACAGTACACAACCCTATAAAGTATAAAGACACACACACACACACACACACACACACACACACATTTACCTGAGATTTTATTTGTTTTGAGGTAATATGTGCAAACTAAATGCCATTAGTATTTGATGTATTCCAGGTATTTCACAGAAACATATACCTGTTCAGATAAACCTAGTATGGCACATAACCATCACTCCAGAATCGTCACACAAGCCTCATAGGAAATCAAAAAAAGCTCTTTTATGTTATCCCCTGTTATTTCTACAACCTCTCTGTAAATGAAGCTATACAGTCCTTATTTTTATTTTTATTTAAAACAGAGTCTTCTCTCATAAAAAAATACATCCTGATCAAAATTTCCCCTCCTCCACACTTCCCAGCTCCTCCCAACATCACCTCTCCCCCCAGATCCACCCCATCTCTAATGTCCCTTCAGAAAGAATGGGTCTTGAAGAGATAACAACCAAGGAAAGCAAAATAAGATACAATAGAGAAGCTGAACACACCCCAATGTAGGAAAAAGAGGCTCAAGAGCAGGCAAAAGAGTCATAGACCCAATTGCTCCCACTGTTAGGAGTCCAGGAGTCCCACAGAGAAAAGCTAGCAGTGGAAACATATGTAGAAAACCTAATAAAGACCCATGCAGGCCCCTGGATTGCTGCTCTATCTCTATGTGTAATCTTTCTTTCACTCAGTACTTTGGAGAATCCTTGTTATTCTACCAGCATTAATATTTAGTCCTATTTACCATTAAGAAGCCCTGTTTTATATTATAAATATATAAAATAATTTTTTCATTTTTACTGAGGCTAACAGAATGCTAATAGAAATTTTGGTCATCATAATTGTAATAAATATCAATATTAATCTAGGTGTCTATGGTACATGATGCTTTTAAATTTACTGTGTAGTTAGGATGGTCATTTCTGAGTAATTGGTAAATATGTATTAGTTTTATAACAAACAAAGATATTTTCAAAATTACTACAGTATTTTTAAGCTCTTTCAGCAATACTGAAGTTCTACTTTCTTCATTTTCTTGCCATTATTTTCGGTTTTCAAAACTGTTTTTATTTGAGTGAATATAGACATAAGAAGCAATTTCAAACTGTGATTTGGTATAATGTTTCTTAATTACCTAAAATATTGCATGACCTTCCTTATTCTTATTCTTATGCATTTTATTTGTGAATCATACATTCAAATCTTTGCTAAAATGATATTAGATTGTTCTACCCTTTCCAACTTTTTTGCGTTGCAGGATTCCTTTTTGTATGTCTCCTAATTGTGAATCAGAAAAGTGTTTTTCAAATGTTTCAATATTTCTATGTAATTATAACTTGCATATCCACTTCCTTCTGATATATTTAATGCACAGAATTGTTTCATTTTTACTGAGGCTAACAGAATGCCTAATAGAAATTTTGGTCATCATAATTGTAATAAATATAAATATTAATCTAGGTGTCTATGGTACATGATGCTTACATTTTAAAATTATTTCCTTTATTCCTGAGACTATAATATAATTACATCATTTTCCCCTTCCTTTTCTCCAAAGCCCCTCTCCCTCTCTCTCTCTCTCTCTCTCTCTATATATATATATATATATATATATATATATATATATATATATACATATATATATATATATATGTCTCCCTTTTTCAAGTTCAGGGCCTCTTTTGTCATTAATTGTTGTTATATACATGCACACACACACATACACACACATGCATATAAATGTACATATGTTCTTAATGTAAACTGGTCAGGATGTATGTTGCTTTTTTTGTATATTTCAAGGCTGGTCATTAGGTTTTGGATACAAATTGATGATCTTTTCACTTCTCCCACCCTAAGAATCCCCTAGTTAACTGCAGAGTTATGGTCTTTTCCATTTGGCTTGTCTGTTGTTTTCATTCAGCTCTTGCTTAGGCATTCATGTTCGTTAGACTCAAAGGATGCTGCCTCTGAGATCACTAGGAGACACAGTCTCATTAACAAACTCCTTGTTCTCCTGGTTGATACAATGCCCCCTCCTCTGCAACGTTCCCTGAGTCTTTAGCTATCATGATTGTTTACCTTGATGCATCCCATGGGACTCGACTCCACAACTTTGTATTTTGATTGGTTCTGGTTTTCTAGGGAGTACAACTATCTGTGGATTAATAACTAATATTTATAATGTAGTTAGAGATTATACTGGTTTAGTAAGGTAGCAGTTGTAGGTTCTGCTCCAAAGATCTATAACTCACTAGACCTGGGTAGTTGACTCTGTTTCCGATACCAGACATGATTTCTCTCTTGTTGAGTAGGATACTATCAGGAGATACTTGTTAGGTTGCTGTGCCATGTCATAGTTATTGCAGTGATTCATAGGCATCATAGCTGAGTGTAAACATTGGTTGTTTCCTTTTTTTGGAAGCCAGCATAGAGACATCTTTTATTATGAAAGCTAGTCCTTAACGAGGAAGCATTCAGGTCTTTCCAGCTCAGAGGCTTCTGATCCCACATCTGAAGTATATGGTGCCTTCAACAATAAGAACTTACTTTACACTTCTGAGGATAAATTAAGGGCAGTAGCAATAGATTGCAATGTTTTGGGAGGTCTCTTGGACATGCCATATCAACAACTCCAAAGAGAACTTCTTGCAGCCTGGTGTTGAGCTTTTTCTCATAAAATATTTGGCTCGTGGGGAAGCATTGTCAACCCAGAAGAGAAAATTTCATCTAAATTATATATGTATATTTACACATTGAATTATATATGCTATAGGGTTATAGGTAGATAATTAATAATTATTTTTTATTAATTTTTGGACATCCTTAAAAATCACTTACTTTTATGTCATAACATACTTCAGCATACTGGTTTGTTACAATAGATTCCCTGTTTTTTTCTAAAAATTCCACATTATTAATTAAATACATTAAGTATATTATTTATCTAAATGCCTTATGTTTAGAGAGAATACAGTTGCGGTTGATTTTCTTCATAATATCCTGTCATTTTCACCAATTTTTTAAAAAGAAACTGTCTCTCTTGTCATGCTTTTCCTCATTCATCATAGAGAAAATATTTTCAGATGGTTGCCCTGGGTATTACAAATTACGTGTTTTAAAAGTTTTGACTTTTATTTTCCTCCAAAATGTTTTTAAAATTTTACCCAGGGATTTAGCTTGGCTGAAGTCAAATTTCAAATTCTTGTTTTCCCTTCAGTAAAAGACAGTTAAATCTCCTATCAGCTAATTTAGCTTCTCTGAGCTACTCCGTGTTCTCCCTGAGCACAGACTGCCAGGGTTAAACCAGAACTGTGGGACGAATCCCCGTTTAGTATTTCAGAGTTGTTTCTGGATTTCTTTGTCCTGGGACTTCATTCTGCAACTTTTCAATCAGTTGGGTTTTCAACGCCATCCTATTCTTCAAGTCAAAAAAATATTTTCCATGGAAACTGTAATCAGCAGTCAGGTACTTGTCCTCCAGATAAAGACTGTAAAGTGGAAAATTCATTCAATATTATTATTCGTTTTCTTGGGATTATAATTTTCTTGCTCGATTCTCCCCTACTCTCCAGTATTTGGATTGTTCCTTTATATACTTGCTCTGGGCCTTTGGCTGTTATATTGTTTTGGTCATGGTCCAAATGAAAGTACAGAGCCATAGACATTTTGGAATCCCCCACATTCACATTTTACATCTACCTGTACATAATAATTGACTCTTTAATTTAAAACATTATGGTGATGTCAGTTTATCAATAATAATGGCAATGGTGTTATATAAAAAGTCATAGAAAGTACTAAGTGTAATTATTTTATGAGAAACATCACTTTAGGTTTTGGTATTTGAACACTTTGTCTCTGGTTGGTGCCCCATCTGGGAAGACTGTGTAGCCATAGGAGTACATCATTAGGGGTGGTCTCTGAGCCTCACCCAACTTCCAGTACATTCTCTCTTTCTCTTACTTGACATTTGATGTGATATCTGAACTCCCTGCTTCTTTACTGCCACTATAGACTCCCTCTGAAACTATGAACCAAAATAAGTTCTTTCTTCCTTTGATCATAGTGTTTTTTGATAGCAAAGAAAAGTAGCTGATATACTGGGCTATCAGAAAATGAACTATGTGTGTGTGTGTGTGTGTGTGTGTATGAGCTATGTATATAGGAGAAAGATGAAAGTCACCAATACAGCAATAAGATGTTTTCTGTTTTAGTTTGATAAAGCCAAGAAGTAAACTCTCATTGTCCTTTCTCATAGAATTTTGAATATATTTTGTGTCCAATGATAGCTTTCACGTTAACTTTAAAATTTTCTCTGTTGTCTGAGAATACACATTTCCAAGGTCAATTTCGAAGACTATTTTCTACTACTTTTTTGGGAAATTCTGGCTACGTTTGTATTTATTTTACATTCCTAAGTACAAAATAAAATATTCAAACACATTGTATAAAATATGACTTTCTAATATATTATTGAGAAAAAATTTAAAAGTTAACGTGAAAACTATCATTGGACACAAAATATATTCAAAATTCTACGAGAAAGGACAATGAGAGTTTACTTCTTGGCTTTATCAAACTAAAACAGAAAACATCTTATTGCTCTTATATGACTTTCTAAAATATTATTGAGAAACATGAATTCAATAGTATGAAACCAATTCATAGCACAGAAGTCAGTTGACCTAACTAGTATTTATCCCTAGGTTCAAATCAACTGAACAAAACTGAATCTGTTAATGAGTTCTAGAAATTTTACTAATAGTTATTCAACTACTACTTAAATTTTGTGTTTGGACAGTTTTTTGTTGTTGTTGTTTTACTTAATTTTCTCCCTGGTTTTCAACAATATTGGGGATAAAATGCAGGGCCCATGCATTCTAGGGAAGCACTTAATTACTTAACTATGTTCTTAACTTGATGATTTAAGACATTATGTAAACATTGTTGTGCTTTAGTTTTTATAATTCCTCAGTCAGTCACTATTTATCAAATATCTCTCTGTTTAGGCTCTGTGGAAACAGCAGTGATTACAAATGAAAAAAGAGCAATAATACCACACAGATATAAAAACTGTAATAAAGAAGACCAGAAATGATGTTTTCAAAGTATTTCATTTATTTTGGGGTTTTATGCAATGTATTTTAATCATATTCATTCCCTTCCTCACCAACCACCAGATTCTCCCCACATCTTACCCTAACTATGTTTTTGTCCCATCTGTCCCTTCTCTTTCTTATCAAGTCCACTTTGTGTTTGACAACTACTGGATGTGAAGTCTACCCTTGAGTGTATTAGATATACCAGCCGTCACACCATTAAAAACAAACAAATTGATGGTGTTTTATGCAGCAGCTCTTCGATGCCAATAGCCCTGCTGCTAAAGTGGGACTTCAAACCCACTCGTTATTCCAGAGCTAGTTTTGTGTGTGGATTATGCTTTTCTATGACTTGGGTGTACTGTCACAAGTGCTGTGAGTTCATATGTGTATCTGTCATGTTGTATTCAGAAAAGGATTAAATAATATTAAGACTGGCATTTGTAATTATTTAAAAAATGAGAGGTTTTGAAACTATAATATATCAAAATGAAAGTAACTCAATTCAAATAAATAAAATGCAAAAAAACAAAAGTTAAATTAAATATGATATATTAATATGGAGATAGATAGTTTAGATAGATAGATGATAGATAGGTAGGTGGATATAGATAGATGATAGATAAATAGATAGATAGATAGATGATAGATAGATAGATAGATAGATAGATAGATAGATGATAGATAGATAGAGAGAGAGAGAGAGAGAGAGAGAGAGAGAGAGAGAAATAGATAGATAGATAGATAGATAGATGATAGATAGATAATAGATATATCAAACTAAAGTCTGATCACAAGCACTTAATGTGTGAAGTCTCTTTACTTAAGACTGAATGATAATTATAATATAATTAACCACAGTGTAAGTTCAGAAGATTTTCATCAAGTGAAACAAAAAATACTTTCAGCAGATGTCAGTGTGAATGGTACTCAAAATATGTTGCTTCAAAGAACTGCGACAGAATTTATTATGGTACAGATGTGTATATTCTAGAGATGGAAGAATACCACTTGATATCCATTGAATTATTAATTTCATCATGTTTTCATCATATTTATTTTCACATATTAAATAAAAACAGACCTATTTAAAAGTTTTTAAGAGAATTTCTGATAAGATATATTTGAAATGGAGTTACAACATACTATAATATTTCAGCCTGTGACCTTAAAGAAGTCTTTTCCTTGGGGAACTGAATGGAATTTTCTATCTTGAACCTGAAACTGTCAGTAAACCTAGTAAATAATGAAAACAATAAAAGCAAATGTGTTCAATTTTAAAAGATCTTAGTGAGACTTTATTCCCACACACAAAAAGAAATCTCGGCATTTGTATGTGTTCTGAAAATTTTCAAGTTACACTGGCTAGCCTTGATTTATGTTCCTGCCTTGGATTCTATTATGTAGAGTAGATAAACTATATAATAAATGATTCATTCTCCAACATGATTCTTAGATAAGAAATACCATCAGGTAAAATTCACATTTTAATTATCTCTTCAGTTACTGAAAATCCATATTCATTTTCCACTGATTCCTAAAAAAAATTAATCTTTGTCTATCTTTCTATTTTATTGATCACATTCTGATACATTAGATTTGATGATTTGTTTTAATATTTTATGACAGAGGTCAGAGGTAAGAAAGGTATATGCCGTGCCTGCATATGGTTTGACTCGTCACTCATTACATGACAAGATCATCCAAATTCCCCACAGCTTCATTCTTCATTGGACATGAGTCTCAAAAGAATGGACAGATTGACTTAGTCCCATTGACAGCTTTCAGAAAGATAAGTAAAGTGTCACTATTGAAGCAAACTATGGTTTTTGATAATAAAAGAAAGGAAAGGAAAGAATAGAAGAAAAAAGGAATAAAAAATAGAAATTCCTTAAAGGGAAAAAGAATCAAGAACAGGCTTAATAATACAGAAAATTTAGTTATGGACTAACAAGGTGTCTCAGAGTGTGAAACACTTGCCCTATGCGTGTGAAAACATGGTTTTGAAACCAAAACCCATACAAAAACTACATACCTGTTGCATGCATTGTGCATACAATGAAGAGCATGATAATCTCTATGGGAAGACAAGAGACAGAGAGAAGAGAATCCCGAGAAACTCGTGGGGCACCTATACTGCTTTACACAGTAGTGTACAACAGAGACCCCCATTTCAAACAAGGTGGAAGGGGCACACAAACACTAATGTTGTCCTCTGGCATCTGACTGGACACATGTACTCACATACATACACATAGCCTACCTAGTGAGAGACAGTCATTCATTGTCTGAACTAAACCCTATGACTCAGGCTAGTAAATCCTAACTTAATATGTGCATCCGTTGTAACATTTCTGTTCCTTTAGAAAGCATTAACTAATTCACCTTGAAAGTTTACTATTATGTTAGATTATATAAAATATTTACCCTAGTACCTCCTATATTACTATTCTAGTAGATATTTGTACTCATTACATGAGAATGACTAACCAAAGTTTAAAAATATACTAAGAACAATAGAAACATTAAGTATTAGTACCAATATTTTCTAGAGCCATGGTTCTCAACCTTTCTAATGTTGTGACCCTTTAACACACTCTATCATTCTGTGGTGCCCCACAACCACAAAATTATTTTGTTGCCACTTCATAACTGTAATTTTCTATTATAAATATCTAACATACAGGATATCTGACTTGCAACTCCCAAATGGATTGCATCCCAAAGGCTGAGAATGAATCACTGTTCTATATTATCCATATTTGATCATTTAAAACAAAGAGTGAGGAATAGAGCATTTAAAATTTAATGGAAGGCTTTTTATAAGCTGTATCTGCCTAGAGAAAGAGGATAGAAAGGAAACTGTGTGATTTCCTCTTATTTCCAACCTCAGAAAGCAATTTTTGAGAATAAATATTGGAGCAAAACTCCCTAAAAAGAGATTGCCCAATGTTGAATCATTTCCAGCTTTGTTTCTTATATTTTTTAAAAAATAATAACATGACAATGCTCCCGTTTTCTCCCTTCTGTAGAGAATCAAGAAAGATAATCAACAATGTTTGCTTTTTCTTTATTTTGTACTAATCTTCCTACACAGCGACTGTTTTCACATGCCATGACTACTATGTAATAATCACAGAAGCACATTTCTTTAATTGGTCAAAAAAAAGAGCCAAAGTTCTGAGGCTGGGTTCTAGATTTGCTAATTTTTTTAAACTTTATTAAAAGCTTTTCATTTTTATTTAAAAAGAGGAAAGTGACACATTGAAAAATTGGCTCTAAATGAGTATATTTTATAATTTATACTGGCAACTTGATGTTTTTACTGAAAATAAGTCCTGAAGACTTAATTATGACGGCAGGAAACAGTTCACAATGCAAAGTTCCGTATCCACATATCTAGTGAGGCTAAGCAGGAGCAATAAAAATTGATGGGCAGGCTTCTCAGTTTTGTTTTATCTATTTTAGGTTTTTCTGCTATTTTTAGGATTAGTAGTTAAACCACTCTTCCATCCCTTCACCTGTCCACTTCCCTCCCCTCCCTTTCCCTTCTTCCCTCCAAGTCCCTTTCTCACTCCTCTTCCCCTCCCCTCCATTATGCTTCCCTACCCTATCCTTCCCTTCTCCTTTTCCCTTCTCTTCCCTACCCACAATGCTTCCATATCTCCTCATTGCTCTCTTTCCACTTCCTGTCCCTCTATTTCTCTTGTTTGTTCTTATGCATATCTATGTATAATAGTATATACACACAGAGAGAGAGAGAGAGAGAGAGAGAGAAAGAGAGAGAGAACCTGCCCACTCTGTAATGTTACTTTTCTTTTCAATAATTATTTGTATAAAATTTTATGCTAGCTCTGAGAAAATATAAACTAAAAAGGTGGAATTTTAATCACATATCACATCATACATTGAGTGTTTGTGTATATATAGATATATAGAGAATAAGTATCTGTATTATATAATTATATAACAATATATTTGTATAATATGTATGCCATGATAAATATATAATATGTATAAAATAAGTATATGAATATATATTCTTCTCAAAGTTTTACTAATAGTATTCAAAGACCATTTTTGCTTAAAGCTAATAAGCCATAGTCACTCAATTATGCACCAATGAATTTGCCTTCTTGTAAGTGCCTTGCCTAACTAAATACTACTGCATATTGCAAACTGTGACAGATTGACATTTTTATACATTTAAAAATCTTGCAGAATAAAAACTCTAAATGTCCCTGTCAAGCTTGAAACTCTGAGCAATGTTCAAGGCCTGAGCTAAATAGAAGCCCTCTGTACTGAGGTGTAATTTGTAATTCTTTCCACTTACAGGAAACTGTCCTTTTCTGTAATTCTTTCAACTTACGGAAAAATGTTCACAAGGAACATTTTTTTTTTCTCTAGGAAACTCTTTTCCATATTGAAAACTATGAAAATGAAACACTTAGGTACTTCAGGGTTGGTTAGATGAGATAGAGATGAAGGCAGATGTGATGGATAATATTCATTATCAATTTTCAGAGTTTAGAGTCACCTAGAAGATACGCATGGAAGGGACATATCTGAAAGCGAGTTTCTGGATAGACAAGACGTACCCTGATGTGGGTAGCACTCTCCTATGAAATGGATTCTTAGATAAATAATGGAGGAAAGTAAAAACCAGAAGGCGAGTTGAGCAACCTGACACTATCCCTATCTCTGACTGCTGACTTAGACACATTGTGACTCGCTGTCCCTCACTTCTAACATAACACCTAAAGTCAATCTCATCGCCATGCTTCCCCAACTAGGATGGACTCAGTTACCCAACTGTGAGCCAAAGTTAATCTTGTTAAAGGTTGTTGTTTTTTTTCATGGATGTTGACACAGCAAGATGCACCAGGCACAGAGGAGTACACTTATAATTCCAACACTCAGGAATCAGACTCCAGAATATTAGGAATTCAGGGACAATCTGCGATAGATAGATGATGTTGAAGACAGACTATGCTGTCTTCATATGTTAGGCCCCGTTTCAAAATAAAATAGCAATAATAAAATCATAAGTAGGTGTGCAAGCTTGGTTTTAAGAATTATACTGTCACCCCAGACATGGCTTGATGATCCATGTGACTTCTGAGATATAGAGACCTGGTGACAAAATCAAAATGAAAAACAAGGTGTCTAGGGTGCTTTCTCAAAGCAAATGTAGAGGAGGATGGGGGACGAACTGCTTAAGCAGCAGGTACAGAACGCAGTATGGTGAATGCGAGTCAAAAAGAATAATACAACCTGGAAAGCAAGGAGGCCGAGAGAGCATACAGGGCTAACAGCAGCAAATGAAGCAATAACTGCCAGTCGTTTATGCTGGAGCACAGTGAGCTCTCGCACTGTGAAAATCTGATGCATAGCTGAATATAATTTCAAAAAAAAGTTAAAAGTTAGATCTTAACCAAAACCCAGATGTGTGTATCTATTCAATTGTTTATGCTCTCTTATTTTAAACACTACTATAGAAACTAGGGATGGTAAAAATGGAAAGAAAGCTGCCCTCATTCTATTGAAGACTGATTAAAATATATAAACAAATCCTGAGCCTGGCAGAGTGTTCAAATTCTGTGGGGCAGAAGTTTGAAATGAGATCTAGGTCTTGATGGTAGGAAGTCAAACCATTGACTATGTAGGATTCTCTAGGGGCAAAGGAAGAAAAGGAGGCAACAAGGATTCCTAAAGAAATCAGACAATCTTGGGTCAAGGCAGTCAGTGCAGGATTTCCACTTGAAGCTGGGGATTTACAGAGATATTGACCTCAGGAGACTGAAGTTAATAAACTTTATATGGCACTTGGCCAATGACTTCAATGGTTCACGCGTGGACACTGTACTCATTCTTTTTAGGAATGATCTCATGTAACAAACTCTGTTGTTCCAGTTTCTAATGTTTATTTGGTTTTTATTTTATGTGGGTATATTTTGCCTACCTGTGTATGTATGCTACTTTAATGCCCAGTGCCCATTGAGTTGGAAGTATACATTAGATCACCTGGAACTGGATTTACAGGAAATTGTACCAGTGTAAACTGAACTTGGCTCCCCTGGAAGAGCGGCAAGTACCGAGCCATCCTTTTAGTCCTAAACAGATAACTGTAAATTGCCTGTTTCTCCAATGAGAAACAGAAGCTAAATTGAAGTTAAGAATTTAGCTACCATGGTGCGTTGCTTCAGTTAAACCTAAATGCAACAGCATTAACTGATCTTAGCTCTTACTCATCTTACCTCTTATTTGACCTCTCCAATTACTACAGATTTCTCACATTGCACCTCTGTCTTCATCTTCCCATTTGGAGGGATACCATACTCAGCCTAGATACAGTGGGGAGGGCTTTGGTCCTGCCTCAAAGCTCGACTTTTTGACTCCTCCATGGGAAGCCTGAGCCTCTCTGAGGAGTGGATGGGAGGGGTGTGGGGGTGAGAATGGGGAGGGAGAACTAGGATTGCTATGTAAAAGTTCAAGTATAAAGGAAAAATTGTTATGTTGGACGGTTGTATGTATTTCCCCTAGTTTAAAAGTCAGCAGATCATAAATATTACTTTTCATCTGAAACTCAATTTCTCTGTTGCCATGTAACAAAACACGCATATACAAATTCTGAGACTTAGGGCATGAGTGTCTTTGAAGGTATGAACAGCTTGCCTATTACTGTTCCAAATCTGTGCTCCTTACTTAAGAACTCTGTCCTTACAAATGTAGCTAGGCCACAGGTGGTTTCTGTTTGGACCGGCCAGACTAAGTTTCATATCCTCTACAATATTCTAGGACGCAAAGGTGATTAGAGCCAGACAAATTTTGGTTCCTGAAATGTGTTTTGATTATCATCATAACTCAACACGGTACTGAGTTGAAAAGCAGAATCGGGGGAAAACATCAGATGAATGGTAATGGGATTCTTGAATTCTATACAAAATTTTAGCTCAACCAAGTTTATATGTAGTAGAACCATGTTGATATTCTTATGAAAGAATCTTACAGTTGCCCTTGCTCTCAACTGGTTTCGGTTTTATTGTCCTTGGTGAAATACACTTTCAGCAGTTTTTTTCTGTCCTTTCCTTTGAATTCCTTCACTTTTCTTCCACCTGAAAAGTGCAAAATGTTAGTCTTCTCAGTGACTTTTGTTCACCAAGAAATACAGAAGCAAATTAAGAGTGTATGTTTGTCATGATCATTTACCCCCAAAGATTGGGATCATTTTTCCTTTTTTAAACATTGAGTAATACCCTACTACCCTATGGCCACTGATATCAATACTCCTCCCCTCCTCTTTCTGTCCTCTCTTGTCCTATCCTCCCTCTACTCACCTCTCCTATCAAACGACTATTCATCTACCTCACTAGCACAATAAAGTGTCTCTCCTCCTTATTAGCGTTTCTTTCCTCTCCCCCTATCTCCCTCTCCTCCCCTCTCCTCTCTCTTCTCTTCTGTCCTCTCTTTTCATTCATTTCTTTCACTTCCCCACTCTTTCTCCCTGCCAATAGACTCAACCACTCCATACAAGGGTGTCTGTGTGATATTAATGGCACTATGTTTCTCTGTTCTGAACACAAACTCACTGTTGCCCTTATCCATTTTCTGTACTCTCTATCATATTTTCTATATAGAAAGAGAGAAAAGTCTTTGGATATATAAACGAGAACTATAGCATATTAAGACGCTTTTTTTATTAAATCAGCACAGTAGTCTTTCAAAGTTTTTCAATATGAAGTTCCTTTTTGATATTTTACTTAATTTATATATATATATATATATATATATATATATATATATATATACATGCACGTGTTTTGATAACATCCAGCCCCATTGCCTCCCCTCCAACTTCTCTCTAATATGCCACCTCTTTTCTATGAGAATGTCACATGGTCTCTCTCTATTTTTTTATTTTAATTCCCATTGAGTCCATTTACTATGTCCTGCATACTTGTAGGTGTGGAAATGTTTACTAGAAAAAGAATAGGCTCTAAGGTGCTACATTCCTGGAAAAAAAATCTAATTCTCTTTCTCCTATAAGGAATAAATTTCCAGTGGATCTCCAACTAAATGTTGAACTTTATGATGCCCTCCCAATACACCGTGGGAATTTTAGTTCCTAAGTCTTGTGCATACAGTCCCAGCAGATGTGCAATCATGTGCACAGCTGTGCTGTTGTATTCAGTAGATACTGTTTAACTGCAGATAGTTACTTGTTCTGCATCCAATAATCTTTCCATTCCCTCTTCCATGATGAACCCTGAGCTTTTTGGAGAGAGAGGATGTGATACAGATGTTTTATTTGCAAATGAGAAGTCCAGTTGCTTTTTCACTGTATGCTGACCAGTTTTGAGTCCCTGGACTCTTCATCTACTGAAAAAAAAATCCTTCCATGATAAATTTTAGGGATAGGCTAGCATACGGACTTAAAGATAAGAAGCTAAGGGACAGTTTACTACCATGTACATTTAGCAGAGCAACAGTACTTGGTTCTGCTCTCGGGCCAATTACTTATCCTGCCACATGTTTTCCCAATTAACAATACTATGTATTAGCTCCATGTTGTAAAGTGAACCTCACATCCCATCATAAATTGTTGAATGCTTCCATGCCATATGTGTCATCATTGTACAAGCAGAAATACCATTGCCTGGCAGTCGTATCTCTGTTAGGTATAACTGTTTATGACTGTTCTCCCTGGTTAATTTATGAAGAGCGTTCCAACCCTGTGGATGCTTACCAGCAGAAAAGAAGCTTCCATGTTAGTACAAGCTTGATTTGTGCATGTCCCATGATTTAGGTCTTCGTTGTCTTAAGCAGCAGAGTCTTACCGTCAAGTTCCGGATGGTAACCCAGATCAGTAACCTGGGATGTTTGGGAGGGAGAATCTACAGGACTTCACTAAACAATAATCCAAAAAGAAGTAACCCATGAATGCATGGCACTTGACTTTTGATTTGAAAACTTGGTGTCTGAGAAGCCATTGTCCCTCCTGTTATAGGGTCATTTCATTTAAACCTCTTTTATATAATGGATATGCAGGTGTTTTAGGGCATTTACCAGCAGTAGGTTCCCATGCAGCATTTTCTGAGGTCTTTTGGATCAATTATCCTTCACTTCACTCCTTCCCTAATTTCTTCTTTTAATTTTACAGTGCCCCCAAACTTTCCTGTAACTAAATTTACACGCAATTATCTACTTAAGAACAAATAAACATAAATATGTGTAAGTCATGAAACTTGACTTCTGAGAAGCAAAGTTATCGCATATTTTAGCACTGTCTTTTCCTGTCTATTACCAAGATTTACACTAATTTATACAAAATGGTTCTGTGATTTACAGTACAGATGCATAGTGGATTCCCTGTAACCAATTCTAATCCACACTGTATGCCTACTTACATAGTATCAGAGTTACTACTTCTGACTTCATAGGCCACCATATTAACTCTCTTTGCTTTGTTCTCAAAACAAAAGTGTGTAAGTTCCCTTTCGTCTGTATAGCAGTGGCACTCACATAAATGAGTGTGAACTGAATAGTGGAAAATCCTTTGAATTTATTCTCAAATAATGTAAGTTAATTTTTTTAGTACATGAATGTTTAGAAACCATACAGGACACAGGCAAACTATCATTTGCATATAACTTTCCCTACAATGTAGAATTTCTACCCTTCTTAGGTATTGTGCCTGAAGCTAGCTGCCTAAGACAGTCTCTTTCCTACGGTCTAGGAACTACTCATGTACACAATTGCTTAAGGGGCTATCATCTTCTGCTGTAAAAGAAAAAATTTCTATGAAAGAGTGTACACCAGTACCTTGACACGGTGTCCCAGTTACATCCCAGTAAGAAGAAAGCAAGGTTGGGAGAATGACAAGTGCCAGGACATGAGTGTGGGGCATGACAATAGGGAAGAGCACTTCTTCCAATCCAACTTCTCACTCCCTAGCTGCACACCTACGAAATAGCCATGCCTGCACATGTTGTTCTGACTCGTGCCTGGCTACCCTGGAATGTCTCTGTGCACTATGAATCTGAATATACTCCATCTTGGAAATAACTTCCCTACTGTTAACAAGAAGCTGAGTTGTTAACCCTCAGGCTTTCCATAGGGCCAGGGAATTAAAGAAAAAAGCATGGATACCTTGGAGTCTGAGATCTTATTAGTCTTCTTTTCATAAAGAGTAAACACTTCTTGAAAATGGAAAACATTTTATTTTACCATTGCCAATAAATGGCGTACTCTTAATATATTCCGGGGAAAAATCAATTCCAGATACCTGGATTGTAATAAGAATATGCTACATGAAATCTGACCTTTCATCATTTTTTAAAATGTACTGCATGCTAATGCAAACTATGGGAATGACATTAGATAGCAGATCTCTAAATCATATTCATCTTATGTAACCCAAATTTTCTGATCCATTAACAGTAGCACTTTTCTGCCTCTTTTCCACTACATCTTCGCGATGCCACTTTACCATCTGCTATGATGAGTCCAGCTCTTTTAGGATTCTCTTCTAAAAGGACTGAATGATATTTGCCATTTTCTTTACTGGTTTGTTTCATGAAAATCACAATGTCCAAAATTATCCATATGGCTGTAACTTGTAATATTGTGCTCTGTTCGTTGTAAAGGAAGAATAATAGTATCAATTGTTGTGTGGTATACTTTATTTGGCAGCTTGAGTTTTCATGACAGGGTGCCTCTGTGATGTTATAGCTATCCTGAAACTTTCTATGTAAAAAGGGAAAGGAAGGAAGGAGAGAGAGAGAGAGAGAAGAGAGAGAGAGAGAGATAGGGAGAGAGGAGAGAGAGAGAGAGAGAGAGGAGAGAGAGAGAGAGAGAGAGAATAATTCATTATGTAGACCAGATTGCTCTGGAACTCAAAGATCTACCTGCCTCCTCCTCTTGAGTGCTGGATTAAAGGCGTCTGCCACCATGTCTGGCTGTATTGCCTTTATTAATTCATCTGTCAGGAGACAGTAAATTGTCTCATATATTGACTTCTGCAAATAATCCTGCAATGAGTGTGGACAAACATTCAAACATTGAGTCTTTCTCTCTTTTATTCATTAGAATATTAGGAAACAGAAGTAATGAATGTGATTTTACATGTTCTCTTTCTAGTGTTCTATTCTTTTTCTAATTCTAAACTTGAAATTCATATTTATATCTATGCAGGTCTAATTCATCAAACCACCAAATATGATCTATGAGCATTTGATCACTAAATACTAACCACATAACAAGAACTGTAATCAAAATTTGTTAAACAGAATTTACTTATGATTCACAGATCACTTCCAGGGGTTCTGCTGTGCATTCCCACACTACCTGTAAATGCCATCCCTACTCTTCAAGTTTGTTGTTATATCGGTCTATCCTACTACCTTATAGTTTCCTGTTATTCTTTCTATGTACATACCTTTGTACAAATAAATAACTTACAGGATGTTCTTTTTTACATGTTTTTTCATGTTTTGCTTAATTAGAATTGTTGAACTAATATCTGTAATTCTCTCCTCATTTTTCACTTCTGAAATGTTCTAAACAATTTCATAATTATTGCAAAAGCCATTGTATTATGAACATGAAACTTGCTGTGTTTTAATTTCTATACATTTTAATATGGTGGCTAAACCTAGATAAACTAGAAATGCAAACCACACTAGATTTTTTAATGTGGTGGTTATGCAAATAAATCACAAGGAAAAGTTGACTTATGTTACTAAAAAATCTACACAGATACAACATTCAAGTCTGTTGTGCAAATCTGAGTATCAATGCCTCACGTATACCATGCCTGCGCGGGCAGCCTCAGCAGTAATGGGCTCCCTAAACTGCTATGTAAGGGCAAATAAAAGACTTTCTAAGATTAAAAAAAATAATCAAATGTGAAATTGCAAGCTTTTGATAGACCACAAGAATGTTTAAGGGGAAAAACAGCATCCCAACATGGCATTATTTGGGCCAGCTTTTCGAACTTGCTGCAAGCTGAGCCAGAGCCCACGGTGCCAATTTATCATTAGGAAAATGCTGGGCATGCATGTTTTGGAGCCAAGAATGTGGTATGGAGGGGAAAGCAACATCTGAATACCTGAGTGCTTCGTGGCAAACAAATGAACTGGACAATCTTCTTCTAAACTTTGTCCTATGAAAGAATCATATTATTGATATTGAGAATGAGCTTGATTCATTTGCCCTCACTTTAATCAAATTATTAAAAACAACCATCAATGCCAGCAAATAGATTTAGATACAGAGAACTGCAAGCCAGAAAAATTATTTTATCAGTGCAGAAGAATCAAAATAGGTTTCTAATCCTACTTTAAAAAATTAACAAAAACCAACCACTTACTTTACTAGGTACTATTACAGCTGCTTAATAGATTACTTGAAAAAATTATTATAAGGGTTAATGATTTCATGTTCTCACTGAACATGAATTCTCAATTGCACATCTAAACGATGTATAAGTTACTTATTTATACAAAGGAGTGTACATAAAAAGAAAATCATGAAACTATAATGATAGACCAGTACTACAGCAAGCTTGCAAAGTGCGGATGGCATTTATAGGCAGTGTTTTCATTTACTGTTAATGACAGAAGTGGCCCTGGAAGTTAGCTGTGAGCTTATATGCACTCATTCATCTATGAACCCGGTCTCATAACACAGTTTTGTTATCAATCTGGCAGTAGTCGTGAGCTCATAGACAAGGTTCTCCACCATGTAGTTTCTAGTGATGGCCGAGAAGAGGGAGAAGACAAAAATGCATTGTTCTATAAAGGGTGTGATAAGAGAGTGTGACATGTGGTATGTGACGTAATACAGGTAATGTGTGTCAGAAGAGTTGTTGCAAGGTTCCCATTTACCTAAGGTGGTCAAGAAGGAAGCATAGTGAGGAGACAATATTTGATCAGAGATTCTATAAAAGAGTTCCCTGAATTATACTGGGGATAAGTATTCAAATATCTACTCTTCCCACATAAGACATTTTACAAGTCAAGGAAAGGATGCTACACAGCTCAGGCTTAGAAAAGCAGTGAGTTTTTAGGGGCTACTCACAAGAACACAAAGAGAGGCTGCTCAAGGCACATCTGTGATATTGAAAGCCCACATCACCATGGTGGAAATCCACAAAAGCTGCTTCCTTTCAGCTACCTGCATTCCTTGCAGGTAGATCTGCCAGTGGGAATGTCTTCTCCCCCAGTTTCTACTAACTTGGGGAGGACTGTCGTGCACCCCACCCAACCCCAGTCTGCGTTCTATGCGCTAGAATCCAGTTCGCCAGCTTCGGGCAAGGGGCTGGAGGTTGAGGAAACACACACAGAGACAGACAGACAGACACATGGACCTCCAATCACTGGTTCAAAGCCCCTCTTTAATAGCACCATGGAGGCTTAAAATACCCAGCAGCCAGTGGTCAACAGATGAAAATTCCATCCTTTGATCTTCTAAGGAAGGCACAGCTTTTAGTAACTCCAATTAGAAGGCTCTAGCAGGGAAGAGGAGTTGAAGGCCAGGACTCCAATTGGTCCCAACAGAGGACTTGGATTTTGTAACTTTCAGGGCATTCCAGAAGTGGAGTTCTATTTAGTCCCTGAGTCCCCTAAGTTTCCTTTGCTTTGTAGATGTTAAAGCCTTCCTGCAGGACAGAATGCCTTGATGCAGCAGAAACAGGCATATGACAAGAGCTAAGGCATCCAGCCATAGAGCAAATATAGCAGACTTCCAGACAAAAGCAACATGTAACACAACGTTTGTCTCAGGATTATACTAAATAGCAGAGTGAAGAGCATCTGGAGTAGAGGTGAGAAGGGAAGGAGAGTAAAAACCAATTTCCCAGAGGCAAGGGGAAGCCGGGCAGTGTGATACATTAAGGTCCATGGTTCCCTTCTGGATGTCAGTCTACTACTGTATGTCCCACTGATTTTTGCCTCTCAGATTATTTTTCCATGACTTGAGAAGATATAGTTGAAAACAGACCTGATCAGACTGATGCTTTTTCCTTCTACCACTTAACCTCTAACAATGTCCCCTCCCTCATCCACACGCATCCTTTCTGCCAAAGCACAAATGTGCCCATGCCCATTGCAGGGGAGAAATCCATCTGCCTAAGTCGATAGTCCATAGGCCTGAAAGAGATTCTCTGATTGATGGAGCTTGTGAAATGCCCACATGTCAAATTCGCTTCTTACATGACCATGTTTCCCGGCTGGTTAAAATACAGGTCTCTCTTTTTGTCTAATGGCTCCCTCAGGTGGATATTTATGGATGCAATCTATTGCTCAGTTCATCCTCTGCTGTAAATAATGAGGGCATTTAGTCCTCATATAAGGATGTTGAATCAGAATGCGTCCTCGGGTAATTTGTACTCATATTCAAGATTCATCGAGATTCATTTCTGAGGATTGTCTCTTCATGCTTCTTTTAATAAGTATTATATTGTTAAAACTGTCTTAATTTTAACTAAAACTTTAAGGCTCTTATGAACTGCTATTATAACGGAATTGAAAGTGAAAACGTCCTAAAAGCAAGTTAAGTTGGAATGACTATTTCAGGATGGAAATTAACTTATGAACACTTTTCTGTGTCTAGTTCCATGGACAGCGTGGAATGCTAAGAAAAGTCTATGTATGTCTTTCTTAGAGTCTAATCTACATGGGAAGTAGAAAAAGACAAGATCTCCTGAGTAAATTGGGAGCAGGAGGGCCTTGGGAGAGAGTAGAAGGGGAAGGGAGAAGCAGGGAGTGTAGTAGAGAAAAGTGTAATGCTCAACAAAAATCAATAAAAAAAAGAAAGAAAAGTGAGAGTCAATCCTGAGGATCCTCAGCGATCCCAAATAATATCCTTAAATCTCTACTCAAATACAGTAACTACGACCCAGGAACCATGCAAATTTGAGTCCCTGATAATCAAGACACTCTGGGGTAAAATCCTCTTTGGGGAAGTTCAAATCCATTAAAACTCCTTTGAAAATAGAATAACATTTTCTGACAGACCTGTCTCTTCATCCTTCTTCATTACTTTCTGAACTCACATACAACCGGAGTCACTCATAGTGTTTAACCAAAATTTGTTACACAAATTTCATTCCTCGTGGTTCTTGTCCACTGTAATTCTTGACATGGAGGTTTTTTAAATATGTGGGTTTGTCATCTCCATAAAACTGAAAGTATATATTGTCATGTTAAAAATAAAAAGTAAATAAAGAAATTGGACATATCATGCCTCACTGAAAGCCTGTAAAGAGGGTTAGTATTTTGGGGTGGGACTCATTGGAGATTTTTAGATACACTGTTTTCTATAAAGCATAAAACCAAATTTACTGTAGATCCTATAATTTTCTCAAAAATCAACCATATTGACCACAGAATACAGATGGGCCATCAAGCCAATGGCGTGTGGTCAACAGAATATTTTTGGGAAAGAGAAAGAAAAAGCAAAAAAAAAGTCTCTGCAATTATTATTTCCCATACACAATTAGGTTATGTTTATTCTTACCAGCCTTTCCTAGAATATTTCTCCATTTATGGCTATTACAGGGCCTTGCTTGTGAAATAAAGAAACACACTGCTGTCAAAACGTTAGGGTAACTTAGAGGAAACCTAACTTTTTATCGACATTGTATGTTGGCTGAGACTATTGTTGGTGTATGCTATGGATGGAAAGACCTGCTTCCAGTGTGGGCCTTGCTTTGCAGTTTGGAGTGGAGTTCTCAATGGACAGGAAGAAAATATGGAACTTCCCTAAAGGGAAGTGTCTTTAAGGAGGGTGAGAACAGAGACCCTGATGTCTGGGATCAGGACTCAGTTCTTACAATATGCCCATTGAGCCTAAAATCCCTTGAAGATGTCAGGACTGACGGCCAGGTGGAACATTCCCAAACACTTAACCATAAAAGAAAAGAATATTTTCCCTTTCTCATAGGACATAAGTGGGATTTTACCCTTTTGATATTTCAACCCTGAAATAAAATTAATGCCAGTAACATGCAGTGTTACTTTACTATTACGATTCTATTTCAGGAAAAGGAGGGAGGCCACGTGAAGGCATAAGTCACAAACAATCCCACACCAGTTTGGAATTATGATTAATAGAAGGGTTGTTTATTAAAAGGGGAAAACTTACAGATCACTGTCCCAGACAGCAGCCCTCTGCGCAATTGGGAAGGGAGCCTAGTCGCCGCCAGAAGTGGAGCTGGAGGCCAGAGAGTGAGGGGAGGGAAGTGGCCATATTTTTTAAAGAGAGAGACCACGCCCCAATGGGCTCGTATCTCAGCAGATATTGGTTGAAGGAGCAGAAGGAGCTCCCACGTAGACTACATTCCTCTTGAGAAAAAAAAAAGATACAATTATCATGGTTAATAGGCTCATTGTTCCAGTTAAAGGGTTAGTAACAAATCCTTAAACTTCTCACCATTCAGAGGGTCCACTATCGCAAGTAGAAACTGACTAAAAAGATCTGATGGTAAATAAATTAACTCACATAAGGTTTTTTGTTTTGTTTTGTTTGTTTGTTTGTTTGTCTGTCTGTTTTTATCATGTTCTCTTTATTCTTCCAATGCTCTCTTAAGGTTCCCTTTTGATGTTCCTTTGTATTGTTCCTCCCGGACCCACAAGGTTTCCAGTTTATAATCTCACACCAACATAGTTAGCAGTTCCATAAGCGATAACAATGGTACCAAGCAAACATTTCTCAGGTCTAACAAGATGGATGGAGGCTGGTAAAGTAGGCATCTTATGTCTCAGAAGGTTGTGTATCTGAAGCTCCCCTGTAGATACCAAGAGGATTAGGATGGGGCTTTAAATCAGTACAGAATTCTAACAAGAGAAAAAAAGTTTGTTAATTACATTTGTATGGTTAGTTAAGCTAGAGTTTGTAATTGGTAAAATGCAGAAAAAGAGAAAGAAAATACACTGTAGTGTTGTGTACTCTCTAAGTACTTTCCAGCAGCAGCTGGGAACACTTCCTTTATGGTAGCAGGGGCAACCAACATAAGCTGCACAGCAGAAAAGCAGATGGCACTGGCACTTGGTCCCCAGGCCAACAGGGTGCTGTGGGAGTCCTGTATCCACTGGCACCCAGGTGAGACGGAATTCCTTTATCTGGGGCTGGTTTAGGAACTAAAGCTTTTTCCCTGTATCTCTAGGGGTAAGGCATAAACAGTTTTCTAGACTAAGATCTTGTGTCAATGCAATGAGGTGGAGGTAAGTACAGATCTGAATAGCTTGTTAGGGTAGAGCAAAGGTCAGTAAATTATACTCTCCTGAGAATGATGGTAGAGAATCCAGAGTCACCCAGACATATTGTCTCCCCTATTCAACGCTTGTTCCAATTGAGGTTCTTATGTGACCCGATATTTGTAAGGCTCCTTTCTTTGCAAAAGTACTGACAATAGGGATAATTGTGGAGGACTAGCTTTATGTAGATTTGACTATGAGAATAAAGGTTTGGCTGAGTGAATGCTTTCACATCAGGGTCCCAGAGTGTGAAGAAAGTCATTCAGTTGCCCATACAGGAAGAAGTTATATACTGAGCGAATGATTTATATTCTACTGTGGAAGTAGTCCATTATAGAGATGAGAAGAGCCATGACTTAATATTTTTACAGAATTGACAGTGACTATTCAAAAGAAAGGTGTTCCCAAAGTTCCACATATCGGGCTCCCCACCAGATCACACTCCTGTGGGTTTGTCTATGGATCTGTCAGCTGAACTTTTACTATATAATACTTGAGGCTCACAGCACTGAATGACCTATTAAATGTATTAAAATTTTGGCAACTTCTTTATAATTATGAAAGTGGGAAAATGGGACTTGGTTATTATTCTTTCTTCATTGGATAAGTTTTTTAAATTGCATGATAAAAAGTTACTGGGTCTTAATCTAGAAAATAACACCAGCTCTGAATTTAGCTACCTCTCAAGCAACTACCGTCTTACGTTTTCATTACTGTAGTATTTGGCCTTGCATGGGAATATCTCTATTCAAATATTGTAATACACCAAGAGACTCAATATAAATGAGTAGTTCTCAATCTACTCAACTCAGGGGGTCATGAACCCCTGGGAGTCAAGTGACCCTTTCACAGGGATCACAAATTATATATTTACATTAAGATTAATAACAGTAGCAAAATTACAGTTATGAAGTAGCAACAAAATAGTTTTATGATTGGGGGTCACCACAACATGAAGAATTGTATTAAAGCGTCACAACATTAGAAAGGTTAAGAATCACTGATATGGAGCATTATCGACAAGGTTGCAGTGAGTTATAGCCCATTTTAGAGCTGAAAATTTGCAAAGAACAAAAAAGAATCAAAAAAAAAGAAGACAGATGGTGCTTTGAATTGATCTAATCCAGTTTGTGGAGCATGTTACTTCTTTCTTTATAAAGTATAGTAAAGGAGTACCATTCTTTGGTAAATGTTTATGGGCTATCTACATGTGTCTGCACTCAGTAACCTGCCAAGAGTCTCTTCTTGGGAAAGATTGGCTTTAATTCTGATAGTTCCTTTCAGCATGTTTCAATGTCTTTACCAACAGTTCATCTCATATACTGTATGCACACATGTCTTCTTATGGAGGTCAGAGAAAACTTGGCAGGAATTGGTCTCTCCTAATATGTGAGTCCTTCGGCTTGACACCAAGTGTGTTTACTAGTGACACCAGTTTACTGATACATTTTAAATTATCCTTACAAATGACTCTCGTCACTTTGGTTATAAATACAACTTATCTAGGATTCCACATTTAACTTCAAAAATATCATTTGCCCTTGCTTTCTTCCATATGCACACAATTTATTATAGCATACGGACTCTCATTGCATTGGACATTTCTGGTGAAATTCATTATTTTGTTTAGGGTTTGACAGTGAGTACATTGTATTAATAAATATAAAGTTCAGAAAACATAAACTTGTTATTTTTATATAGAAAATCCAGTGCAGAAAGTCCATGTAAGAGGGATGGATGACTTACCATGCTAAAGCGATGTCCCAAAGAGAATACAGCATAGAAGCAGCCATGATTCTTAAGGTTGACAGAAGACATATAAACTTTCATACTTGAAACTGCTAGAAAAACTAGTAGACCTAAACCCTAGTTTCAGGAAAGTTATTGACCAACTGATATCACACTTAAGAGAGAAAGCAGTAATTCAGCTACCTAGAGCCTATCCCTACAAACAGAAGATGCTCCCTGGTGGTGCTTCAGGAGTTCCAATCCAGTGCTTTGTAGAGGTTAGATCCCAGATCTCTAAGAAGAGGTTTCTGAACACATAGAACTCCAAATTCTATGTTGACTTTGTCAGTATGTTTGGGGAGTGTAGACGATTTCTAACTGGCCTTAATAATAAAACCTGGAGTCATGTATGAGGGTTAATACTGAAAGATAAGAAAAGCAGAACAGCCAGCCATTAGTTCTTCTACCAAATCCTCAAACTAAATAGGCTATCCCGTCTCTGTGAATCCTTAAACTAAATGCAGTCTCTAGAAAACCTCAGACTGAATGCTATGAGCTCCTGTCTCCTCCTGCCTTATATTCCTCTCTCTGCCTAGTTATATCCTTTCCTATCTCCACCTGCCTAGTGCTGGGATTAAGAATGTAACTCCCAAGTACTGCGATTAAAGGTGTGAGTCACCACCACCTGGCTCTATTTCTCTTTTAGCCTAATTCAATTTCCTGTAGCCTAGAGTGGCCTTGAACTCTCAGAGATCTGCCTGTCTCTGCAACCTGACTGCTGGGATTAAAGATGTGTGACAGGACTGCCAGGCCTCTATTGCTAACTAGTGTCTTGGCTCCGCATTTTGATTTTCGGGTAACCTTCATTTGTTAGATCACAAACAAAATATCACCACAGGGGGTGGTTCACCATAAAAAATCTGGAAGCCAATTTCTTCCATAAACAAGAGCTGTTGTTGCTGGGGCTGTGGTGTCAGAAATGACACTAGCTAGCATCTCAGAGTAAAGAATGAGTAACCACTTGATATAAGCAAAGATACTTAAGGCCAACCATATGCAAACAATTATCCTTTTATTCTTTGCCTTTGAATATTATTGATTCCTTGTCCTCGAAAAGGCCTCAGAAAATTCCACTGATGAAATTTTCTCAAACACAGATTCTTCCCCTGATGCATCAAGAAATCCACTTAAAATATTCTTTAGTCTGAGGTGGAGAATGTAGAGATGGTCATTCATTATAATCTTTAATAAAACAGTAAGAATTAGATTAGTAGAAGAGGCAACATGTACATACTCACCCTATTATAGTATGCTGGAGAAGACATGCTTCCCTGTTCCATTATGGAATTCTATAATCAATTGTGACACCATGGTGAATATCAGGTCCAGGTTGACAGCATGGTGCTGTGCTCAATGGTAGCAAACACTCATAAAAATAACAATTTCTACCTAATGAGTGCTGTCCTTGAGTGGAAGGGATTTCCAACAGAGATCCTGTGGTCCTGTGAACTCATATGAGCACACCATTGTCAGCACACCAGGAGTAGAAACTACACCTGGCTGGGTCATACTCCTCATGTCACTGAAGCAAGAAACAAAGGAGAAAGCAGCAAACTAGGATAAAAGTTCCTAATTAACAGGAATAAATTGGAGTTGCTTCTGTTTAAGAGTCTGCCAGAGACCTAAGGGTTTCCCTAGAGGTGCCTTCTCATTGCTTCTACTGAAATTCTTAAAACTAATGAAAAGCCAGAACAAAGGAAGAAACAAGCAAAGAGACAGCTGTGAGGACTCGGATCCTTCCCAAATGGAGACTGAGATCAGAGAAGGGAAATGACAAGGCTCAACTATGTGAGATTGATATGGAAATGATATGGAAAGTACATTGTGGAACGTACGATAAGAACTGCTGACTAGAAATTTTTGTGTTCCCAAGTCCTAATATTGTTTCTAATACATTTACATTCTCAAAAAACACTGAGCAACTAAATAAAATTTGTCTACCAGGATAACTGTATTAAGTATCATTGTAGAAAGATACATCCTCTGAACACAATCAATAAACAGACTGATGAGTTAGGGTTAGAAATACTCACACTTTATTCTCTATATGTGAATATAAAAATATAACTCCCACAAGATGATTATATTAACATCACCATTCTGATGAAAATATTCTGAATATTTGCATTCTTAATTAGAGGTTTTAAGCTTCCTTCTTTTGATTTTTGACCACTAATATTATGATCCAATGGAATTAAATGAATCAGTTTGTTAAGGGTTGGATTTGTCTAGGACTTTGCCGGAGGCACTAATGATTGGAAAAGGAATTTTTCCTTTTCTAAAACCAGGAACATACTTGGCAAGGCCAGTAATTGCTTGGGGCCAGGGCCTTAAAGAAGCTATGGTTTAGGTCTCCTACTCTATCCCCCCACCCTCAAGGTCTGTGGTACTCAGTCTCAGGGCTGCTGAGTTTGTGGCACACTTAAGATATTCTGTGCTCCCTTTGTATAACATTGCTTGGTTAGCTTCCTGCTAAGTTTGTCCCATTGTGTGTTAGATTTCTGCTGATTCTCCGTTTTCCCCCTGCAAACTGTATATATAAGATGTTGTACATTTTTTCCAACATAATACTTTTATTGATTATTTGGGAGTTTCACATAATGCAAGTCGATCATATTCACTTCGCAGTCCTCTCCAATACTTACCCATCCTCTTATGGCTTCCCCCATAACCCCTCACAAGAAAAGAATAAGAACAGAAAATAAATACCTAGTCCATTCTGTGTTATTTATATACTTACTGAAGCATGGACAAACTCCCAGTACCAGCTCCTTAAAGAAAACTGAGTCCTAGCCAGGAGAAATTCTGACTGGAGAAACAACAACAACAACACAACAACAACAACAACAACAACAACAAAAGAACACTGAGTCTGTTGGACCCTAGCATCCAATCACCAAGGAGGAGGAGTCATCCCAAGAGACCATCTCTCACATCACAGCTGATGTAAAAGCATGAGGATTTTATTAATTCTGTCATGACAGGGTCTTCCAGCAGTCGGGAGGCTAGAAGACCCTGAATGTCTGGTACAGGCTATTTTTTTTTCTTACCTGATTTATTTATTTATTTATTTATTTATTTATTTATTTATTTATTTATAATTATTATTTTTAAGGGGAAAAACACAGAAGGAAGGGGTGTCTGGGGGTTGTTCTTTAACTATTATGATTGGCTTATTCAAAAGGGTTATTACCAATAATTGGCTGGAGAGTAGTTGCTAGATCAGATGAGGTAAAGGAAAACATCTGAGGGTCACTTTGCTGAATGTGTTTATCAGGTGTAGAAGTTTCCTAGAAGAATTTTTCAGGTTGCTTAAGTAGAGTATCATATCATTTGAAAATAAAAGACTTCTTTTTAATTTGTATCCTTTTGATCCCTTTCTACTGTGTTTTGCTGTAGCTAAAACATCAAGTACTATATTGAATAGGTGAGGGTAGAGTGGAAAACTTTGTCTTTTTCTAAATTTATGGCTTTGAATTTCTACTTTTAAGTAGATGTTGGCTATGAACTTACGCCTTCATTATATTGAGGAATATTCCTTGTATCCATCATCTCTTCAGAACTTATTATCATGAAGAGGTGTATTTTTTCAAAGACCTGTTCTGTATCTAATGAAATGAAAGTGTGCTTTTCTTTTCTTTCAGTTTGTTCAGTGAATTATATTTATTAATTTGCATGTGTGGAACTATCCCTGCATCTCTAGGATGGAGCCTATTTGATTATGGCGGATGATCTTTTCATGTGTTCTTGTATTTAGTTTGCAGGTTTTTTTTTTTTTTATTTTGAGACAGTGTTTCTCTGTAGCTTTGGAGCCTGTCCTGGAACTAGCTCTTGTAGACCAGGCTGGCCTTGAACTCACAGAGATCCAGCTGCCTCTGCCTTCCGAGTGCTGGGATTAAAGGTGTGCTCCACCACCACCCAGCAGTTTGCAAGTATTGTACTGAGAATTTTTGCAACTATGTTCATAAGAGAACATAGCATGTAATTCTTTTTGAATTAGTCTGTGAAGTTTTTATGTGGTGTAGATTTCATGGTTAACTAGAATAGGTTAAACCATCCTAAGTAATAAAATAACTACTGGATGGTCAACATCAAAATGTATTTCCAGGAAATAGTAATAAAAACAGCATAATATCGGTACATAATCAGACACATTGATCAATGTAATAGAACTGGAGATTCATACATAAATCTACATACCCACGGATACCTGATTTTTGATAAATAGTCAAAAATGGAAAGAAGACATCATCTTCAACAAATGGTGCTGGTCAAACCGGATGTCTGTGCTCCAAATCATTTGGATTCTTCCACACAGAGATTCAAATAGTTTCACTATATATAAAACTCAACTGTAAATGGATCAAATTCTTCAACATAAAACCATATACAAAGTACCAAGAGAAAAGTAGGTAGATAGTCTTGAATTCATTGGCACATGAAAAAGTTTCTGAATAGAACACTATTAGCACAGGTAATGAGATCAACATTTGATACATTGACTCCCAGGAAACTGGAAGCCAAAGGACACAATCATTCAGACAAAGTGACCGCCTACAGAATGGGAAAATAGCTTTGCCAATTATATATCTGATAGAGGACTAGTATCCAAAATACATAAAGAACTTAAGAAAGTAGATTTTTTTTTTTTTGGTTTTTCGAGACAGGGTTTCTCTGTAGATTTGAAGCCTATCCTGGAACTAGCTCTTGTAGACCAGGCTGGTCTCGAACTCACAGAGATCTGCCTGCCTCTGCCTCCCGAGTGCTGGGATTAAAGGCGTGAGCCACCACCGCCAGGCTAGAAAGTAGATATTTTAAAAATACAAATAACCCAAATAAAAGATGGGGTATGGATTTAAAGAGAGAATTATCTGTAGAGGAAACTCAAATGGCTTAGAAACTCTTAAAGAAATGCTCAAAATCCTTAGCTATCAAGCTGATGAAAATCAAAACTACTTTAAGATTTCATCTTACACATGTCTGAATGCTGTGTTACAATCCAAGAAACACAGAAGTTAAATATATAGTAAGAGGCTGGGTAAACAGATAGTTTCTCCTAAAAAAGGGAAAAGAAATACATAGTTACAGAGAGATGAAAGTGAGCCTGGCAGAGTATGTTCAAATGAGGAGCAGAAAGGAAGAAGGGAACAAAATATGGAATATGTAGAGAGATAGCAAAGTCAAGAGTCATTTGAGGGGTCATAAGGAAACCTGATACAGTTGAAGCTTCCTACAATATATACTTATATGTAAAGGCAATCTAAAAGAAATCACGAAATAACAACGTAAGTAGAGGACCCCAACTGGACATCTTTTATCGCCAAATGATGTTTCCAGTTCCAGAAATGGGTTACATCTAGTTGAAGTGTCCAAAGGGGTGCCATAGCAACCACCAAACAACTTAAACTGTTTCCAAGATTGTAGGTTGCTCTTCACAAACTGATGGCAAATGCTTATTGTTGAAGACAACACCTACACAACTCAGTGAACATGGAGAAGTTGAGCTTGTGCCTACATAGAGCCTTCACCCCCCACATTTTTCATTTGTTTCATTTTGTACAGGAAGGCACTCTGCACACTACCAAAGGAGAAAGGTAAACATCAACCCAACCACAAATACTTCAATTTACAAAGGTGTCCTATCTACAAGATATGCTAGTGCAATGGTGGTACAAATTTAGTGGAAGTAACCAAACAATATTTTCTATGACTTGTGGACCAGTTCTTGGGATGCTGCCCAGCTCTGTCACTGCGTGGGTAACCAAGAACCTGAAATTAGATAGCTTAGTGACCTACAACAAACCCAGATGCTACTGTTTTACTAATAGTCCATCGCAACAAATTGACTCCTAATGAAAATCAGCTGCAATCATCAGTCAATGACTTGGTCAACTATTATCAGAGAAGCTTCCTCCTGCAGGTGCAAATGAAGAAGAAGAAGAAAAAAACTACAGCCAACAAGATTGTGTGACAGACCTTGAAACACTTAGCCCAAAGAGGGTGGTATCTCTATCAAACCTCTCCCCGCAGGGCTAAGGGAACCCTTCAGTAGAGGAGGCAGAAAGATCGTAAGTACCAAAGTAGATGGAGAACATCAAGGTACCAGGACTGACCCACATATGAACTCACAGAGACTGCGGTGTCATGCACAGGGACTGTTCCTGACAGGGTCTTAGAGCTGAAGGGAGAAATAGACACACATCCCCATCAATAACTGGGAAGCCAACTCCAATAGATAACCAGTTACAAATGAAAATTTAGTGTACTCCAAAGGGATCTCACTGGGGAAACAAATTACTTATAAAAGAAGGCTGCATGCCCAGCAGTAGATGACCAACAGAAAAATAATTCAAACATTTCATTGGGATTTCCTTGTTTTGTGATGTTGTGTAAAAGCTTTTTCCCCTACCATATTTTATTTTATTTTACTTATTTACATTTTTTCGCTCATTTTATTTTACATGACTTTTGCACATATATTAAGGCTTTGAGGTTATTGTTTTCATGGGATTATTAAATGCGTGAATGAGAAAGAATTCATGTCCTTATCTGATTCTCATGTCTTTTTCTGGGCTCTATTCCATCTGTTTATTTTGTTCTATTCTACTGAAGGGGTAGCTTTTGTTATATTAATTATAGTATAGTATAATGCCTTAAAAGCTGTTTGCTTTCAAATGATACACAGAAAGGGGGTGGATTTGCATGGGAGGGGAGGTGGGGAAGAACTAGAGAAATAGAGAGAGGGAAAAGCATAATCAGAATTCATTATGTGACAAAAAAAGTCAGTTTTCATAAAAGGAAAAATGTAAAAAGAATTAATAATGGTGATCATTTTCTATCTCCCATAGAACTGAAAGCATTCAGGTTATAAATTATATGGTAGTGTATATTTATAATATAAAATTGCAAAATAAAAATAAAGGGCTTTATGGAAAAAAGTTTCAATACTGAATTATTAGTGTCAATGACTGGGACATAACATAAACCAGCGATAAGGAAATGTGCTACTGCCCTCTTCTGGAAGAAACTTAAATGACAGGAACTTTACATGTACAGTTAAAATGGAGAAAGAAAAATAATTTCTAAGTACTATGATTCTTTCTTTAGTTTTTAAAGTTTTTTATTGTATTGCCTTATTAGGTAATTTAATGAATTTGAAATATATTTAAAATTTTGTTTTTTTACGCCCTAGAGTAATCAGTATGTTATTTCAAGAATATTCTTTATCACATGGTCTACTTCAAACTTGTCTTCCTACAAATAAGGCACAATGGTGAAGTCTTTAAGCTTGAGGACAAGCCTGGGAATGATGGTGCACACCTTTAACTCAGCACTCAGGCAGAGGTAGACTGAACTCTATTATTTTAGGCACCCGGGACTACAAAGTATTTTGCAGGCTACCCCAGACAATATAGTGAGACACTCTCTCAAATATATATATCATATACCTACACATTATTATGTAATATATATACATACATTTTGTGTGTGTGTGTGTGTGTGTGTGTGTGTGTGTGTGTGTGTTTGAGGACAGATTAATAATTGGTTTGGCACTTCAATTCTAACTGATTTACATAGATGAAAAAACTGGATTAAGCAGAAGATAAGACAATGTCAAGAGCCAGAGGAGATAATTAAGTTAATAAAGCACTTATAGCTCAACTATAAAGACTCAAGTTAAAGTCCCCAGCAACCCTATCAATGACCAGGCATGGTGGCATGTGCAAAAAAAACCAACTCTGTGGAAGCAGAAACAGGAGTGTCCTGACAGCTTGTTGACCATACACTGTGGCCAAATAAGTGAGCTCAGTTCAACAAGAGTTCCTGTCTCAAAATGTAAGATGGAAAGTGAGAGAGGAAAACCTTTGCCTTGGACCTATAACCTCCATATACATGCACACACACACACACACACACACACATAAACATATAAGTACACATACACACATAAACACACATAGTGTAGGGGCGGGAAAATGCAGGTCCATTCCCACATTGTCTGGTGGTCAGAGAATCTGAGAAAATTACAGGTGCAATTTGCACTTTCCACACAGGAGGTGGTCACCTGACTTCTCTTGAAGTAAAGCAAACTCGGAGCCATCCTAACAGGTGGTCAGGATATGCTAATATAATTCTGCTCCTTCCACTGTAACTATGAGGTTACCTGGAGAGTAGGTGTTTTCAGCCTATGTGACCAAGTGTTGACCATGTAAATGTGGCTTGACTCATTTCTGCTACCTAGGAAACAGAATGGTAATGAAGCTTTTTGTTATCTTCTCCACCAGTTTACATTGATATAAAAGATGTTTGAAAAAATAACCAGGAGGGTGGATTTCTGGATCTGAATAATAATCTGAAAATCCCTCCCAATACTGTTGTGTGAATAGTGTCTTCATTTTTCCCATGCCTCTATGCTGGTAAGAAATGCTTTTTGTTAGGACTGTTCCTCAAAAGCACACACAGAAACAAACAAAATTTATGCTAAGGTAGGAGTGAAAGCATGTATTATTTGCCACTATTGTTCTAGGTTCAGGGCTAGGGATGCTATACTATTAGCCTGCTGTGCTTTCATACAAATCATGATGGTTAAACACTCTCATTTTGACTTCAAATCTTGAAATACAGGCAAGGAGAAATTATACAAATCAATTACATAATAGCATGTTGGTGTTGGCACACTAAATGCCACATTTTAATCCCAACACTATCACTTGGGAGGCAGAAGCAGGCAGATCTCTGGGTTCAAGGTCATCTTGGTCTTTACAGTGAGTTCCAGTGCAGCTAGAGCTACACAGAAAACCCTGTCCCAAATTTTTTTATAGTTATTAATTATTTTATAGTTATTAATTGTGGCCTATGAAGACCATTATGACATCCTCTAAGGACGGTGCTTTAGGTAAGTTCCTATTTAAACCTTTCACTGTGTTTCATACCATGTTTTAAACCCTTCATATGTTTCACAGGGGGAAAATGCATCAAATACAGAAATTTGGAATGAACAACCACATTCAGTCCACAGCAAACACACAGGTTTGAGCTGTCGTTATCTTCTGAAACTAATATTATTTTGTATTTTCCACATCTCCTCCTTTTCTATTCATTCATTCAATAATGCTTCACCCTTTCATGCTAAATGTTACATATGTTTTGGAAATACAGTTCTGACCAAAACAGAATTCCTGACCTTTGAGAGTTCATTGAGTGATGTAGGAAAGAATTTTAATATAATGAGATGAGTGTTCTTTCAAGGACGAGAAAGAACGTGATCAAAGTGAATATATGCATTAAGGAAAGTACCATCTAAATGAGAACTGAAATGTGGATTGGGTCTAACCAAAGACAGAGGATAGAACTGTCACAAAAGTGAGCACAGGAAATAGCAAGGATTAATTGAGAGTTCAGAGGACTTTAAAGAGCAGCAACAACTGTCCCATGTGCTAGCAGAGAGAAGAAATGAGACAAGATCTGTCTGAAGAAAGTCAGCATTATCACACAGAGCTGACCCTCAAAGAAGTGGAGAGACTTAGAATGATTTTTCTGCTTTTATAATTTTTTCTACATAAAATCCGGTAAGGTGCTTTTAGTTTTTGTTCATTTTTAAAAGATAAACTTTTATGTTATGAACCTTCACTGTCATGCAATTTTAAAGGAAAATGTTTAATTTTTATTAAAAAATATTTCCTTCAAAAATTAACAAGTTTATTGACTCCTAAAACACGTACAACAAAACTTTATTAAAATATAGACTTTTATAAAATCTAAAATATCAAGAAAGTGAATGCAATGTATTGATCATTTAGTAATAGCTCTGCCCACTAGTATAGAAATTTGTGATCACTCTTAGATAAGTGAACCAGTTTACCCACTGTATCTTAGGTGTTAGTTGTATCTTATGTATTTGTTGTATTTTAGGTATTTGTTGTAAGTCTCTTACTACAGATAAAGCATTTACTACAGATAAATGATTTTTGAAAATAAATAGAACCTCCTAAAATATATGAGCTATAAAATAGATATATTCACATAATTTTTAATAGTATATTCAAAAGTCCCAAAAAATTTAAACCTAGAGACTAGAGACGACTTAAAGGTTAAGAGCACAGGCTGCTTTTCATAGGACAGGGTTGGATTCAATTAGCACCCACATGGTAATTAACAACTATTTTTAACTCCAGTTCCAGGGGATCCCACACCCGCACATAGACAAGCAAGTAGGCAGATCACCAAGGCATGCAAATAAAAATGAATTAATTTTAAAACTCGAATCTGATACAAATAAGGGCAATAGTAAGGTACTGCTGTCACTATGTCCTTCAATATTTGTATAGAAAATCAGGATTACTGCACTGTTTTTAAAGTATAATTTTAGTGTGAGCATTCTCTTTAAAATTCAAGTCAGCCTTGAGAACACATCAATAGACACTAGACAAGCTGTTCAAGCCTAGCTAATCAGTGATGGACACAGGAAAGGAAAACAGAATCTTCAGTTTGTTCCTCTGCCTAGTGCATATCTTTCTTTAATAGTGTTACAGAGGCACTTAAAAGAAAAGAAAAGCTCATTCACAAATAAAATAATTCCTCTTCACTGATGACTGAAATGATAACGTGCAAGTAAAAATGCTACTCAGTGTTTTGCCAGACAAACTCTGTAATAGTTTATCACTCAGAGCAGGTTGTTAATGCCCAAATTATTTTTCTTTATCCCTCTGAATTTTATGCCATAATGTTACTTAAAATAATATGATCATTATAAAAAGCAATACTTGTATATAATTCTTGAATTCCCCCAAAGATGATATTTATAAAAAGTTAGGCACTTTCAATTTGTCATGTCAGAATCAAGCAAAACAAAACTCAGAATTAATACACATCTTATTTAACATCACCATATACATTAAATATGTATGCCTTTGATCAACATTATGAAAAATTTGATAATTTCTGGTCATGACTCCAATCCTAGAACTAACCACATACGCATATTGAAAATAAGCTATCTGGTTAGTCTAACTATAGCAAAAAATAAACAACCGAAAACTGAAAACCTGAGGTTTCACATAGGATTTTTTCTAAAGTAAGGTGATTGATTACAACAAGAGTGTGTTATGCTATTGGATGAGGTTTTACATTTTAATAATAAAATGTTTACCTACATGTTTAAGTTAGGATTTGTTGGGATGTAAGTATTTTATTAATAACTGGGAAAATTTCACTATTGAATAAGAAAAACTTCCTTATGTTTTATGGCTCTGAGTTCCTGTGATGCAGCTTAAAATAGGGAAAGAAAATATATTACGATGTGAAGGTAGGTGTTGTTTGAATGATTAGCTGTCTACCAAAAATAAGTCATATAATTAGTTCACTAGAACACAACTGGCTAAAAGAAATGAAGAGCTGGCACTCTTATTGAACATTACACAATGATTGACTTTGTGATAACATGGAGCTATTCTTCCTGAAGAACTTTATAAAAAATGGTAGTTACGGTTAAGTTTAAAAAAACATATGAAATGTCTTACTTCAAATATTTCTACCCAAAAGTGGATTAGGAAAGAATAAAATTAAAAAATAATAGCTGTTTTTTTATTTAATACATGTAGCAATGGCTGGCCTATCCAGGCTCCCATTTTTACTGCGTTCATTTCACAATTTTATAAGATATTGATTTAGTTTATTTTTGTGCTCACATATTGATCCTTCTAGCATTTTCTCATTATTGGCTTGAAATTAATCAGAAAAGTGTCACATTTTGGATCACAGTGATAGTGAATATTGTGAGAAGACGAGTGTATATTGGTGAGTGCCAGCATCTTTGGATGCAATTTACCTTGTGGATGTGGTAGATTAAGGTTAGTAAGTGACAGATTAAAAGGATGCCATATTGCTCACTGTACTTGAAAATGTTAAACTTTGTTTCTGCTTCTTGGTTGGGGTAGACTGTGGTACTGAGATCTCAGGTCAATGTACACTTTGCAACCATGATTTTAGTTGAGTGTCTATAGGAACCATGGTCTCAGAAGAGTTTAAACCAAGGAAGCGTGTTCTCAGGTCAGATTAATCTAAAGTAAATACCATATCATATCATGTAGTAGAGTAATATGTACAGAGGTTACAATATACTGAGTATAATGGTTTCACATCAGGATACAAATAGGATATTATGATCTGATGTCAGGGTATACTAGGTGCCATGTTCTAAAGTCAAGGAAGACTGGGGTACCATGTTCTCAGGTTAGGTTACACTGGGATTTCATTTACTGGGCACTTAAAGAAGATGTTTTTGTAACTATTATAACTGAGTAAATTTTCCTCTTGGAACTCTATATCAATCTGTTCTACAGCTTTTTACAATTATATTCGCTTTAATTTTAATACTGCTTTTTTCTGTCATGGTTTCCAAGATGTCTTATAAATAAGTCACTGCATTTGTAATGAAGAAAAATGTGATTTTATGAAGGAGGAATAAAATACATTGGTTTTAAAGTGGCAATTCTAATCTCAGCCAAACAGGCTGCTTTATCTGTTGTTTATTCTGCAAATTTGGCAGAAAAAAACACCCAAAGGTCTGTGGAACTGAGAAGTACTTTTGTGCTTAACAGGTTACCCAGCATGAACACACTGAACCTGTTAGAGGAGAAAGTGGGAAGTACTCTACAACATTTGGGCACAGGAGACCGCTTCCTACGTATAGCCCCAGCAGCACAGACATTAAGGGCATCATTGAATAAATGGGACCTCCTGAAGCTGAGCAGATTCTGTAAAGCAAAGGACACTGTCACTAAGACAAAAAGGCAGCCTACTGACTGAGAAAAGATCTTCACCAACCCCGCAACAGACAAAGGTCTGATCTCCAAAATATATAAGGAACTCAAGAGACCAGACTTTAAAATGCTAATTAACCCAATTAAAAAATGGGGCACTGAACTGAACAGAGTTACCCAGCATTTTAGATAGAGAAATGGGCTCACACAATTTGGACAAGGGTGCTGCTGGACTGAGACCAGGGTAGCAAAGTGATGGAAGGATTGGAACTATCCCATTCAAATCCATACAAACACTAAACTGAAAGCCAGAGTACATATTTAAAAGATATATTTAAAATATTTAAAAGATAAAAAGAGGCAAAATATATAGTAAAATAAAGTAACAATAAAAAATAAGAATTGATTTTTTTTGATTTAATAAAGTTTTATTTTTCCAAATGTACAGCTGATTGAACCTGTTCATGCATCTTCACTAGAAGCTGGGGCATCTCCACCCTTTGTGTTTCTGGTGTAAATTACTTGAGCTCTGTGCTTTGATACCAGCTTGAAAAGCCCTTTACTAAGGAGCTCCCTGGGCTGCCCTGGCCAAGGAACCGCGAGTCTTCAGTCTCTCAGGGACCATGGCTGGAGTAATAAGTTTATAGTTGGGAAACTTCCTTACAGAGTTAGTCGTATGTAGCCTCGTCAAACAGGACTAGGTGGTTGAGCTTGTCCCGAACTTTGCCTTTGGACCACTTCTTTTTGGTCTTGCCGCCGGACTTATTTACTGGGTCTTTGTCCTTTTTGGCCGACTTTCCGGCATCTTTCGTCTTCTTGTCATCCTTGAGCAGCATGATGAAGCTCGGAGAGTGGCGACGACCACTCAAGATAAAAAAAAATTTAAAATAACGTTTTAAAGTAATCATTTGTGTCTGAGGGGGATGTGAAAGCATATGGCTGGAGACCTATCTATCTACCCTGCGGGTTCTGAGGGTCAAATTCGTGTTGTCGGAGTTGGTGTTAATCCACTGAGGCATCCACACTATCTTATCTTCCTTACCGTAAAACCAAGTGCAACCTGGAAAGTTTGTTATTGCTTCCTAGTAGAAAAAAAGACACTCGGGAGGCAGAGGCAGGCGGATCTCTGTGAGTTCGAGACCAGCCTGGTCTACAAGAGCTAGTTCCAGGACAGGCTCCAAAGCCACAGAGAAACCCTGTCTCGAAAAACCAAAAAAAAAAAAAAAAAGAGAGGGTTTAATGTCTGTAGCCAATACATCCTCCTGACAACCTCCCACTGCCCGTAATCGTGGGAGAAACTAGAGTGGCCAGAAAGCGAAAAGTCGAGAACGGCAGCTGCATGATGTAACTTCCATGTTGCTATTCATGATCCAGTAGGACTTTTGGCAGTGAAGTTGGCAGAGTTTAAGCATGTTCCAATAACACAACCCCTCACCATGGCTCTATAAGTCCAATAAATTCATTGGTTTCCCATAAAAAAAATCAAAGGAAAGAAAAGAAAGCTAATGATGAGCAAATGTGATATTGTAAACATCAAAGAGGTACAGAAATGCAAATACATCTTCGTGACATCGTGTTCCGTCACCTAATTATGATAATGCCTCCTAAACTGAGACTCTGACCCCAGCAATGAGGGCCTTTCTTCCCTCAGCCTTTTTATTCTCCGTACTGTGATAAGAATTCTACCAGTTTTCATTCTGTTTTGTAACTGCAAAGAGACATCCCTTAGCTATGACAGTCCTGGATGCAAATTTAGGACAAACCTTGAAGAATTAGTAGGAAAAATGCCAATTGATTCAAATTTTAGCTTTAGGGAACAATTACCTCCAATTTTTAACTTCTGTTGTTATTGTTGATAAATATACCAAGGTAGCTGGGGAAAGAACAGATAAAGTTCTCACAGGCAATTAATATAGGAAAGTGGAATTAAGAATAGGGAATTAGTAAAGAAATGTGATATTATCTATATTTTAGTTATAATTGTCATGGCACATTGACTCGCTTTTTATAAGGAGTAATGTGGATCTTTATTTACTTATTTATATATTGTCAGGGTATCTATTTAGCACAGGCATGCTTACGTCGCACTTTGTGGATTACGTTAAACTTGAACATGCAGCAGTTCCCTGCCTCATCTTCTGAGTACTGGCAGCACAGACAAAAACCACCGTACCTTGCCGATTTTCATTTAACAAACGCTGAAATCAGGGCAAAGACTACCTGAAAGAATGACTGTAGAATCGACAGCATGGCAATACAAAACGAAAGGACACTTGACTTCGCTCTAACCTCTAGACCAATGTTCCTCGTGCGGCAAGCAGGAATCTTAGAATGAATTGAAATTGTTCTCCAAGTCAAAGACACACTTCCTGCATTATTCTTAATTAGTTTGAGAATAAGGGATAGAGATCTGTTTTGCTGTATAAGGTAGGATCCCAAACTATACACTTTGTCAGAAGTGAAATGAAATCAGCCCCTCACCGAGCTCTTTCTGCTGGAACCCCATGCAGGAAACTGTAAAATAAGGAAGCAACATATGTGTCCACCAAAGCACCAGGAGAAAAAGAAGTAACCACTTTTATATATATAAAAGCAGTGTTATATATAAAATCTAAATATTACTTAGCAGAGACAGAGAGAGAGAAGGAGTGGGGAAAGACTGTCATCTGGGACAACACAGAAGAAACCATAGAAATGAGAAGATCCTGAAACAGATAGTCAAATACTGTATGTTTTCACTTATGTGTGAGCTTTTTTTCTTTTTAAAGCAACCATTGTAGTTGGAAACTGAGCTTAGAACAATGAATTACCAGCAACAGAGTAGAAGAAGAAATGTAGAAAAGTAGACATGCAGTTATGGAAATGATTAGGAATGGTAATTAAATGTAGAGGACTCTTAAAAATCATAGGCATTAACAGGGCAGGCCTGGGCATGCATATAACTCAGTGGTAGAGCACTTGCCTTGATTGTGTGATAGGTTTAACATTCAGTATGGAAAGAAGGAAGGGAGGGCGTAAAGGAAACTGACTATAATTAATAAAACTGCATTGTATATTCAGGTTATTCTATTGTGTTTCCGATTCTTTACCTAATGCTATAGATGAAAAAAATGAAACAAACATTCATCTCTAAACACAGTTTTTTAGAAATTATATGCCTTTTTCCATACTTTGAGACTACATGAGAGCCACCCATCAATCATTAAACTCGATTGTCTGTAAAGTGGTGGCAGCCCTGTGACTTTGTTGATCCCACTGGAAATGTGATGATTACTACAAAATGCTTAAGTGCTGGCTGAATGCAAGACGACCTTGCTCACGAATTGCAAGAAGCACAATGCTGTTCAGGTGATTTCAAGGAAAATCAATGAGGAAAACAAACACCGTTGTTTAAACTTCATTTATTTGTAGGTTAAAATGTAATGCCATACAGTTTTAATAATCACTTTAAAAAGGATTTATATTTGCATAAAATGAAGCACAACAGAAGTATATGAAATCAAATACTATCTTGCTTCAAGTTTTCAAATCAGCACGTAGAGTCCCAATATGCATCTCTATACATTGTAAGTATATTATATAAATATACTAGAAGTGATCTCGAAGCCACAATAAATACTAAGTAGGTTTTTAGGCACACGGCATAAGAAAAATGCAGAGTCTGCATAATTCTAGAGAGTGTGGAGCAACTCACTCTTAGGTCATTTTCCCCCACCTATTTTACACAATATATACAGCCATCACATGAGATCCTCTGTCACCTCTGAATCTAACACTTCATCCAGCATAGTGCCTTCTCACTCACTCTTGGATAGTATTGTTCTATACAGCTGTCACATAAGAAAATACTTTGCAGTCTTCTTCAACTAAGTGCCTACATAAGTAGAGCCTAGCTACAGAACATAGTCATGGAGTTATGCAGAGAGGCATGGACTCTCACAACAGTTTTTGGTAATACTGGGACTTGCCCTGAAGGCAAAATTAGAAACTGTAAGATATACCAATGATTTTAAAATGGCCAATAATATTAAATCCAGAAATCATTAGAAACTGAGGTAACACCTGTTTTCCTTTTAAAGAGATAGAAATACTTGAAAATATGCCAAAAAAGTATTTTTTTAAAAAAAAAAAATCCTGGCAAAATATGACCTCAGTCACTGTCAGCTTTGTTTTTAATCATTTCTGTGCAAATGTAAACTGAGGAACGCTCTTCTTAGACTGACTTATCCTGCTGAGATTAAAGATCACAGCCATGGACACCTGAGATCACCTTCTGATAAGTGAAGCCCAAGGCTTCTCATAGTAGAACCAACATCCATTGATAAAAATGAACCATGCGCAGCTGCTGCCATTTCAGCTACAAGTCTGACTCTGGCATATCTGGCATGTCTGCCATCAAATACCCAATCCCATAGCGTCCATTGGGAGCAGTGTCCAGGGTCGGGGAACCACTTTGTTTTCGATAGATATTTTTACCAAAATTAGGCGACGACATTTCGCTTGGTAGCTTTCCGTGAATGAGACTTGCATCATCTCCTTCCAAGTTTACAGGCTCTTTCAAGACTCTTCCTCTCTTATAGGTCACAGAGGCCAAGTTGCCGGAACTATCGTCTATGAGGTTGCAGCGACGAACAACGAAAACAAGTGGGACAGGAAGTATTGCTAGAGCCATCAGAGAGAAACAGACAACCATCCCCCACATCGGGTAGCTCAGAAATTCTTCTGAAGCCTGGTAAAGTCAAGGAAAGATAAATATCAACCATCTTCTTATGCGCACATATGAAAGCGTTATATTGGTCTTGGGTTTATAAGCCAGGTTCTCAGACAATTATTTCACTTGCTCTGACTGACATAAGTCATGGAAGTGACATTTAGCAAACTCAATGATTAAAAAGTCTGATCATTAATATTTTTGTTTCCTAGAATTCTGCCCCGACCCCATTAAACTTGAGGGAACCCGAAGAGGAGATAAAGACAAAAGGGAGAGGGAGAAAGAGAGAGGGAGCGGGGGCAATTATTTCCCAACCGAATGCTACCACATCTATTAGTTTAGGAAAAAACAAAAGAATTGACAATAATTAGGAAAAACTATCAATCACTAAGTCTGGGGGGGGGGGTACTCTGTTACTAAGCAACAGACATGTGTTACGTGTACCATACCATCTCTCAAAAATCTTGAAACCTAGACTCCAAAGCACATCTGGTCCCATGGTTTGATAAATAAGACAGGCTGGTCTATGTTTCCATTGTGAATGTGTTGTCATTATTATATAGAATTATTGACCATAAAGGAGTTAAAATCAGCACACTGGTCTGTAACAGCCAATACAGATCTCATGCTTGAGCCAGTGTGCCTAGTACTACTTAGAAAGATGCCTTCCATAGTCATTTGCTAACAGAAAACAATTGCCATAAAGCCTTGATTTAATATTTATTTAAATTATGTTTGCATTGCTAATATGTATTTTAAGCATTGTGAGTAGCTTATATTTAATGAATTTCTACAGGTATATATTCCTGGAGCTTTACTACCCTTCCTAAAGTCAAAGGCCATGGAACCAATTGTTCTTCAATGATATAATGAAGAGATCTGGTTTAATAACTAGAAGGCTTTTTGAGTGTCATTTGCTAAAGAAGTTTACAGTGTATAAACATCATAGCTATGTGAGATACAAATTATAAATCTTATTAACCCCAAACCAAAGCAGCATCTTTCAAAAGTGATAAATAAATAAACAAATTAATATATTACTATAAAGTAAATAAAATACGAAGATTTCTAACGTGGCATATTTTCACTTCAAAATAAGATGGAGGGAGTGGCAACTTGGATTGGTATGTGTAATGAAAAAAATAATAGTTTGCTTTCTTTTTAGAAAAATTAAAATTAAAAAAGTCAAAAGCAAAGAAAAAAGAAAAATAACTATCTTCTTTATTTTGCAGTTTACCTTCTCCTCAATCCATGCATTATAGCCAGGAGGACTTAATCCCATATTCACAATGCTAGCGATTAGCAATGTTAGTAGCATTAAAGGGGAAATGTATTTCCACATATAATAGTAATATCTGCTTGGAGCAAAGCCTAACATATCTGTCAGGTCTTCTATAAACCTGTGAAAAAGAAAACATTTAATTATTCCTCCATTATATGACATTACCTTACTAATTTGATAGAATTCTAGATATAACACTGTAGTATGGGTTGCACTGATCACAAATTCAATGGATAGAGGGGTAACTCTGTGGGCTAAGTGTGCTCCATTCAAGCGTGAGGGCTTAAGTTCAGACTCCAGCACCCACATAAAGAGCTGAGGCACATCAGTATGCCTATCAACCTCAGTGCTAAGGAAATGGAGACTAAATCACTGGAGCTCACTTGCCAGTCAGTCTAGCAGACATAGAAAGTCCCTGGCTCAGGGAGAGACCGTTTCCAAAACTTAGGATGGAAGGCAACAGAACACCTCCATGCTTGCAAAATGATCAATGATTGTCTTTGTATTGTCTCAGACCTATGGTCTCTCCTCTCATTTATCTCTTCTTCCATTTTAGACTGGCCCTGCTTATGTCTATTTTGCTAAATTAATTATCTTCTCATTATTTTTTATTCAGAACAGAGTTTAATTTTAGAAGTGCACGCTAGTTTGCTACTGCTTTCAGAAACTTGTTAACTCTCTCACTAAAGATCTTACTGTGTTCTAAGCTCGTTGCAGCCCTTGCAGTGAGGGATGGGACCTAAGATATTCATTTGAGATTAGGGCACATCTTCAAAATAGCATGACACGCTTTGCTTCAATGAACTAAAGAGATTAAAGAAGGTGTCAGAAACCTAGCTGCATGTTTTCTACTGCCCTCTCCCATATAAGGGATGTATACAAGTCTTTTAGGTAACAGTGGCTTATCCTTAACCTTCATGAAGATTCATGGTGGGGGGATCCTCTTGTCAAAGACTGTAAGTATTTGGTTTCACTATTAAAACCAGTAAAGAAATTTAAAAAAAAAAAAAAAACTCAAAGGAACAAAGAACTATGTGGCCATCATCTCCAGGCTTTAAGAATATTCCTTTTACATTTGAATTCATATTGACTAATAACACTGAGTTAGTATAATTTAATATTTTCTTTCTCTGTGCTAAACTGTTTGCTATGACAAAAGTTTGGATTTAGATTGTCTATTCTCAATTGCCTGCCATCTTTCAAAGGTATTAGTGGAGATTCAGGTAGAAGCATATTAGGTTACTGAGCTTATGAAATCATAAAATCATTGGAGCTGAGCAGGAAGTATTCAATGCTGCTCAATGATGTAAAAGGAAAACTAATTAAATTGGAAAATTCTTGTGTGAGAGTTTCCATACCAGAGCTTTAGATAAATTGTGACATTTGAAATCAAGCTGTGTTATTCCAAATGACAATTCCGCCATCTTTTAACATACATCTTTCTTTCTTTGAATTTAATTTTTGGTACTTCAAAAACTACAGTATCTAACTTAAAAGATTATTGTTAAAATCATTGCAGAATGTACGATTTCTTACACAATAGGAATTCAACAAATGCAGCTATTGTTGGCATTACTTTTCCTCCTGTTGTTATTATTGTTTAGAAACACTACCATTAAAAAAATCATATTCTCTAGCAAGCCTTCTTCAAAAAATAAACTATTTAAATGTAAATCTAAATTGATAACTTATTATTAATTGAGAGAGAAATCTAGTAACAATATCAGATTCTATCACAGTGAAGGTTAGGATTCAATGGCTATGTGGTAACACATTAAGAAACTTGGCTTTGTAATCAAAATCTAAATTAAATTTCTACCTGGACAGTTAGCACACTGTGCCTTTTCAAACAGGAAGAAACAATCCCCCATATTAAAAGTGTGTGTAATGTTAGTCACTGGAGAACATTTCTCCATAGACATTTAATTTTAGAACAATTTTAGGCTCATAACAAAGCTGATGTAAAGATGCTGAATCCAATATATCTCTTATCCCAGCACATGAGTCATGCCCCCCATTATCAACATCCTATACCAGAGTTGCATATATGTTAGAAAGGATGAGCTTGTTTTGATATATCATTATCCCCTAGCCCATAGCTCAAATTCATTATTAGTATTATTCCTTCTATGGGTTTGGACAAAACCATAACAACTTACATTCATTATTATTATATGTGTTATGAACACCCCTTGGGCTCAATCTATACATCTGTCCTTACCCCCAGTTGCTACCAAGCACTTATTTGGATACTATCTAAATAGATGTAACAAGTTGGAATCCATCCAGATGCAGCATTATCAGCCACAGCTTTTGTCTCTTAGCAATACACATTATATTTCCCACATTGTTTTCATGACTTTGTAGGAATTTATCTAGGATGGGACAATATTTTCCTCTCTGGGTAGATTTACCCATTAATCTGTTCACAGGTATCTTGACTGTTTCCAGGTTTTGACCATTCTGAGGAAAGCTGCTATAACCATATTTGTACTAGTTCTTGTCTGAAATATATTGCTTCTTAGTAAATACCAAACTGTATACCTGACATGTCATATGTTACAAGTATTTTCATTTTATCACAAGCTGGAGAACTGTCTTCTGAAATGGCGACTTTACCTCATATCTCCAACAGCAACGAATGAGGCTTTCTTCTAGTCTATATTCTCATCAGTACTTGGTGTTGTTGGTGTTTGAAATGTTATTCATTCTAGCAAGTGGTAAGGATAGCTCATTGCTATCTTAATTTGCATTTCATTTTTTATATATGTATATGTAGGTTGTGTGATTGTATGCGTATGCTTACATATCTGTGTGTATATGTGTATGGATCGATGGATGGATGGATGGATGGATGGATGGATGGATGGATGGATCGATGGATGGATGGATGGATGGATCGATCGATCGATGGATCGATGGATCGATGGATCGATGGATTGATGGATGGATGCATGTATGTATGTGGGTATGTTGCCCTAGGATTGACATTGCATGTTATACTAGCCGGTTTTGTGCCAACTTGAAACAAGCTAGAGTCATTAGAAGAAGGAGCCTTAGTTGAGGAGATGCCTCTATGAGACCCAGCTGTAAGGCATTTTCTCATTTAATTGGTCATTAATGACCAATGAGTGAGGGCCCAGTCATGGTGGATGGTGGCATCCCTGAGTTCTATATTAGAAGATGGGATGAACAAGCCATGGGAAGCAAGCCAGGAAGCAGCATTCTCCCATGACTTCTGCATCAGTTCTTGCCTCCAGGAGTCAGCTCTTCTTGAGTTCCTGTCCTGACTTTCTCCAGTAAAGGACTATGATCCGGAAGTGTAAACCAAATTAAAATCTTCCCTCTTCAGCTTGCTTTCGGTCATAGTGTTTGATCACAGCAACAGTAACCTTAACTGAGACACATGTCTTCCATAATCACGATACATTTATGCAGAGTTTTTTTTTTTTTCTGAACACTATGCTTTTTAGCTAACCAGTCTCCTAGAAACTTCCAGTCTCTGTTTCCTTTATGGAGGGATTATGGGCAAGCAACCATGCCCAAACAATATCTTATATTGGTTTTAGGAATGTGAACTTCAGTCTTTGTGCTAACAGAAAGTGCTTACTCACTAAGCTATCTCTCTAGCCCCCTTAATTCCCATGCCTTTCTGTGATAATACAGAAGTTTTTCATCCAGAATTTATCAAATACACATTCTTCACACATAGAAAGCGTGCAACTGGGGTTTAAATGCACAGAAAAGTCAGTTAATTGCATATGTAGTCTATGTGCTGTTAATGTATTCACATCTCAGAATAGACTAGGTAATTTTCCCAAATCTTTCTGATACCAGAAAACATGAACTCCCTCTCTCTATCTCTGTCTCTCTCTATCTATATTGGTCTCTCTCTTTCTCTATCTCTCTTTCTCTCTTTCCTTCTCCCTTCTCATAATACAATCCAGTCTAATAAGTAGGGCACAAGCTTTAGGATGAAGTGGGGGAATCTGTGAGTCACAGATCTGCTGCTATTCAGGTTCTAAATGAGTAAGGAGCCCCTTGGGTTTCATATTCTCATTATATATAAAATGTGAAAAACAATAACAAGTCAGAGAAACAGTCTAGGAACATATCAAATACTTTTCAAGTGTGGAAGTTATCCTTTGAATAAGAATTAAGCCAGGGCTTAGAATTCTAGACAACCTTAAATTGTATGCCATTCCCAACCCTCATGCACTGAGGGAATACACACAATTAAACTGTTCAATCAAGAAAAGACTGTGAAATCCTTGACTTGCTGAAGATTCATCCCTTTTCATTTTGTTCCCCTTTAAATGAAATATTGATCAAACTTTTCAAAAATAGAGGTGAAAAACAGCTGCATGCAATCAAGAATACTTACTTATCTATGCCGTAAACAAAGCTTACGGCAATATTCTCCAAAATGACCACAATTAGCAGAGGCAATGTAGCAGAATAATCATCAAACATTGTAACAAAGTAATTCCCAGAGCGCTGCACAAATATCAGGCCAATACAAAAGGCTAAGAGGCAACAGATAACTAAAGAAAATAAACAAATGAAAAATTAGCCTTTGCATAGAACCAAGACTTTCCTTTATTGTGAATCACTACATTCAATCACTAGTTTTCAATTTTCATGATTTGCTATAGGTAATAACTTTTTTGATTCTATGGAAAATTACATGTTAGAAGTAAGTTACACAGGGTTAACCTCTAAATTTAATAGTACATAACTCATCTCCTTAATTCTTGGGCATCCCATTTACCAAGTACAAATAATAACTGAGGAGCAATTATATGACAATTTTAAAAATAAATATTTCTTCCATATTTCTATTATTAATAGAAAAGTGACCTTTCAGGCAGCACACACTCATAGGTGATTATTACATTTAATAAGCTTCTGTAGTTTTTAAATACCAATGCAATAATGAGTCTAGTGTGGTATCTAATGGATTATCAAACGTACAAATGCTCATGTTTGATTGAAATATACTGTCATTAAAGCGTAACATGAAAAATCCAATTAGAAAAAATTTCGCTACCAACCCATATTTACATATTTATCTTGCCTAGCTTGACTATGCAAAGCAATGTAACGATTATAGGGATGGAGTATCCTCCTTAAACAAGCATCAACTGAGAAGAAATGTTTCCTGCTTAACATCTAAGAAATAGATTCACAAACTTCGGGATACTTGTTAATGTAAAACCTTACGGATACGTTTGTAATTGATAGTGTAGTTCTCTGCACATTTTAAAGCTGTTTTCTTGGCCTTTTTGACAGTTAATATAAATAAATAAAGACTGTATTGTATGTCTCAATCTCCTTTTAATGTGAGTAAAATTAGAAGAAGCTGGGTATAGCTTTCTCCACTCCCTCTGTGTGGATCAGATGTGAGGTCTCACAACCTGCTTGAACTAACTACATGCTACTTCAGGCTCTCTAACCCTCTGAAACTGTAAATTCCAAATAGATTCTTTCTTCAGTTACTTACCTTGAACATGTTTTTTTGTTGTTTGTTTGTTTGTTTTTTTTTCCCACAGCAAAAGACAAGTAACAAATATAAGATAGCAATAAAAACTACTTTTTGGAAAAGATAAAAATGTAAATGTAACTTATATTAAATACAGTTTTTTCTGAAAGAACTAATACACTAAAACAATAAGACCTACTATTATTATAAATTATAATCTATTGTCATATTGATATTAATGCAATCCAAAAGATAACAGAGTTTAATTACAGTATCTATTCTCTCAGCAACATAAATGGGCCACAGCTGATGCTGAAAATTGAAAGCAAAATCTCACCAGTTAGTATTTCCTTCCTCACTTTGAATGTGTCCACAACAGGAGTGATGATTCCTTCAATGGTTCCAAACATACTACCAAGTCCAAGATTTATCAGCATCAGAAAAAACATCACTGACCAGAATGGAGATGCAGGAAAATGAGTCATAGCTTCTGTAAAGGCAATGAAAGCCAAGCCAGTGCCCTGCACAGCCTGCAGAACATAGACAACCGGTATTAACCAAGAGCAAGAGCCTGAGATGCTTCTATCCAACGGTAATGGCCAGAACTACTGCAAAGAAATATGCTAGCATAAGCTTTTATTCCTTAAATCATGTTCTCTTTCCCAAGACCTAGACTGATGGTATTGAGTAATCAAAGACTGAAATACAGTTCAGAGTTGCTAAGCAGAATATACAACCACATGGTGTTGTGTACTATTTCAAAGATCTGGGAATGATAAAGTACATTAGTAAATAAATGATATTTGTTACTTTTGTTAAAACTTGTGATTGCAAATACTGATTTATTGCAATAAACACAAAACACGGTATATATGTATGCAAATATTTCTGACCCATGAAGTGGCTTTGTCAACTAGAATAAAGAAAATGTACATCGGAAAGAATAAACATTTTAGCTTAAAAGAATGCAAAAGAAGAAATTACTGAATTATAGAAAGTCAGTTTTTGATCTTAAGAAAAATCAATTTCAAAGGAAAAAAACAGAAAGAAATGCCTTTTTGGTCTCTCTCTCTCTCTCTCTCTCTCTCTCTCTCTCTCTCTCTCTCTCTCTCTCTCTCTCTTCTCTCTCTCATGAGTGGAGAGGGATGTGTGGGGAGGAACAGCACAGAGCTGGAGGAAGGGAAACTGGTCAAAATGCGTGTATGAAATACTTCTTTTATTCTTTTTGCACTGCCTTGTCCAGCCTTGTGATTAGGGCCTTTGCCTTATCTTATTGCATCTTATTTTGTGTTGTTTATTTGTTCTCCCTTGGAGGCCTGTTCTTTTGTAAAGAGCAATGGAGGGGGAGTGAGTCTGGGAGGAGACGAGGTGGTAGAAGAGATGGAAGAAGTAGAGTATTGTATGAGAGACGAATCTATCATTGGCAAAAAATGCAAGAAACAAAAAAACACATGCTTTTGATAAAAAAAAATCCAGTGCAGCCTTATCTTATCTAAATCTAACATTCCTATATTCCGATGTTCAAAAAAACTTTTGTTTAATTGATAATTTTCATAACTGCTGAAATTGTTAGACAGAAAGGTTAAGAACACACATGAAATTATAGGAATGTTCAAAGACTTTCAGATTAGGACTGCATTTGCTGACAGAATAAAGCTGAGAACTGAAAAATTAGGTATCATGAAGTTAAACAACTTCTGTACAACAAAAGAAACAAATGAACAGACAGCCTATACATAAGTTTACTAGCCATACAAATGACAGAGTACTAATATCCAAAATATACAAAGAAATTTAACTACTAAAAAAGAAGAAAAGTACATAGTCAATGGACTGAAGCTATGAACAGCTATTTTTCAAAAAATGAACCCCAAATAAACACATGCACAGAGCTCAATATTTTAGTCATAACAGAAATAAAAATTAAAACATTATTATTTGTTATTCATTTTACTCACGTCTGGATAGCAGTCATCAAAAAAAATCACAGTGAATATTGGTGAGAATATTGAGAAAAGGAATTATCATATACCACTGGTAGGACTCTAACGATATGTAAATCACTATGAAGTATTCCTCCAAACTAAAAGTAGATATACCATAAAACCCAGATGTACCATGCCTGATATTTACATAAAGAACACCCCAGTAACACATCACAGGCATACTTGAACATTAGTTACTGTAGTACTGTTGACAACAACTTAGGTTAGAACCAAGTCGGTGCACATCAGCAGAGGAATGGCAGACATGATGAGCCATATATACACATAGGTACACATCAGCAAGAATAGCAGACATGATGTATACACTATGGAATTGTGTTAGTCCTAAAGAACAAGGTCACATCTTGTACAGAAAAATGAGTATAACTGAAGATAATCATATCAAACATACTTAGTTTCAAAAGGACTAATCTTGCATGTTTTCTCTCATTTCTGGTTTCTAAAATGTGTGTTTTGTATGTGTGTGTGTGTATACGTGTGTGTGTGTGTATCTGTATGTGTCTGTGTGTGGTTAGTGGAAAAAATAGCCCATTTACTAATTGGGTTGTTGTTTTCTTATTATTCAGTGGTTAAAGTTTTTGCATATTTGGTGAGTTTTCCTTACCCTTTTGTCTAATACACATACACACACACACATACACACACACACACACATATATATATATGTATATATATTTAAACATTAAGTTAATACACATATATATGTATTAAGTTTTACATTCTTTAAAGTATAAACAGCATTGTCTGAGGGAACAAACAGTAGGAGGAGGTCTAAGGATTAGTGTGCATGGAAGAAATAAAACTCCCAAATGAAACTGTTCTTATGTAACTCAGTACTAAGTACAATGAATATACGTCTAAGGGGAAATATTTTTTAAAAAAATATTTAAAAAAATATTGATTGATTGATTGATTGATTGATTATGTATACACTATTCTGTCTGTGTGTATGCCTGCAGGCCAGAAGAGGGCATCAGACCCCATTACAGATGGCTGTGAGCCACCATGTGGTTGCTGGGAATTGAACTCAGGACCTTTGGAAGAGCAGGCAATGCTCTTAACCTATGAGCCATCTCTCCAGTCCCAAGGGGAAAATAATTTTTTTGAAAAAATGAGGCCACAGGTCAGTGGGTGAAGCATTTGCTGTACAAATATGAGGATTTGTTCAGCTGCCCAGCACCCATGTAAAAGTCAGGCCTGTTGCCATGTGTCTATAACTGCAGTACAAATGTAAGGGTTTGATAGCACATACAGACATGACAAGCTGATCAGCAGATCCCTGAGGATCATAGTGCCAAGTTCCATAGAGAGGCCCAGTCCCAAGTCATAGGTAGAAAAGAGATTGGTGAAGACACCTTTCAAACTATGGTCTCTCTAAACATTCCCAATGGGGGAATGCCATCACATGTACACACAGACACACACATAAACACACACACACACACACACACAGAGAGAGAGAGAGAGAGAGAGAGAGAGAGAGAGAGAGAGAGAGAGAGAGAGAGAGAGAGAGAGAGAGAGAGAAACATGTTATTTGTATTAAAAAGCAAAACTCTAGACTACCTGAAAGGTGATTGTATTTCTTCAGTTAAAAGAATTGATGAACAAACTAGAAATTATACTTTATTTTAGAATTCAAAGTTATAATTATTTAATGCTTCAACCATAGTTGCCAGCATGAGATATTTATGTTGACTTTCAGGCATAGCTAACTATACTAGAGCAAGCGATTAATAGCCAATTTCTGTCTTCCCAGTTGACAAGGTAAGTAGATAATAGCAACCAAGAGAAAGACATTTATGACTTTTCCTCAATTCCTTGCTTATTAAAATATATTATAGTCTAAGAAAAAGACATAAGCAGAATGTGTTGAACTCAACTGTCTAACAAAAATTATCATTCATTCATTCATTTATCAAAAACTCGGAAATCAAAATTCAAGTTCTGCATCAAATTTTGTACCAAATTGTGTATTGGGTTAGTCTTCATTCTGGAAGAGATATTGGTTTGCATAGAGTAAGACTTCTTTTTTTAAAATAATGAAAATCTTTGTGAGTAAACGTACTCTATGAGATGCACAGATATCTGAGAATTTTGAAACTGCATCGCTGGGCACTTTGCAACCCACTTTACTGAAGAACATTTTTGGAGGCTGCATACTTGAATTGAATGATAATTGCTTGATTGCTCAGACATGGCTTACTAACTTTATTTAGCTCATCCTCGATTTGACAGGAGTTGAGATGAAGAACAGCAAACTCCTCTTCTTTTACTTTTTGAATGATGTCATAAACTAAATGATAATCTTCCGCAGTAACAGCTGAAAGGTTAATGTGATGGGGAATGACATCCCGACTAATGTTCCCCATTTTCAAAAATTTCAAGATCATCGCAGAATTTCTGAAAAAAATAGAGCAGAGCAAGAATGAAGCACCCTGTTTCTTTGATGCAGATTTTATAGAGAATTGTACCATTAAAAGCAAATGGAAATGATTTGTCCATACTGTGAAATGCATTTTTCATTCACGATATTGGCTTTGAAGCCCAGGACTGCAAACACCACCAACGTCGCCAGGACAGAAGTGATAAAATTGATAAAGGACACGAGGACAGCATCGAAGTGGCAATTATTGTCTCTCTTATTGTAGCTCGAGAAGGCAATGACTCCACCAAATCCCAGACCTAAGGCAAAGAAGACCTGAGTTGCCGCCTCTCTCCACACCTTGGGCTCCAGCATCATTTCGAGCTGTTTGAAAATAAGAGAGAATTAAAGAAGTCAGGAATAAATTCCAAGTTCTGAGCAATCACTTATATGAGATTAGACCGTTTTAATATGGATAAGTGATATTTGTGAACCCAAATGTAATTTAAAATAAGAAAATAAATTATCACTTAGGAATAATATTTTCTAGAAAAATAGCTAAGATTGCAACAGGGAATATTATCAAGCCCTTACATGGTGGCTTTTCCACTTAAGACAGAACTATTCAGTGTTCTCAAATAAATCATAACTGCAGATGGTGACATGGAAATTACTAGTCTTTGCTAATTTCCCATTTTATATCTTTCCTTGTCTTTTACATTGCGTAATACATCAAATACCAACACAAAGTGAAATAATCACTTCACACCTCAGCCTTCTCACATTTCGCAAACTTTGCTGGAAATCTAAGGATGGAGGTAACTGGTACATGATTGGAATGGCTGGGCTGTCACGATACCTTTCCATTTCTTTGAGAATCGAAGGAGGTCCAAATGCATTACGAGTGTTCTGAATGTGCAAACACCTTCCATCTTGTGGGCTGTGCCTTACTTCTTTGAAAACCCATCAAATCTTTCAAGAACTCAATGAAATAAATCACTTCAATAAGCGCTTAATCTTATTTCCAGTCATGAAAATGCTTAATTAGTATTTTTTTTTCTCTCTCACATCGAAGTCACATTGTCTTTACTTGGAGTAATGTCAAGGTAGGTGGTAGCTAAGAATATGAATCACACCAAATCAAACCGTGATGCTAAGAGATTTAATGAGAGAGCAAGATAACGGCTGGAGGGATGGCTCAGACATTAAGAGCATTGGTTGCTCTTCCAGAGGTTCTCAGTTCAATTCCCAGCAACTACATGGAGACTCATGGCTGTTTGTAATGAGGTATAGTGTCCTCTTCTGGCCTGCAACCATACATGCAAGCAGAATACTGTACACATAATAAATCAATAAATATTTTAAAAGAGACAAAAGCCATTCCACTTTTTAAAAAAGTGCAAGTCAAGGCAACTCATGATCCTCTTCATTCTGCTTTTTGAACAGAAAAAGTAGCAAAAAATTATTGCCACAGTATCAATCAAAGTCTAACTATCCAATATTGATACTGCATGAAATCTATAGTGACAAACACAGTCAAGTGCTTTGCATGTTTCTCTCATTTATATTCATAGGATCCCATGCAGCTGTTGAATCTGTTATCAGAGCCTTTGAAAAGATGAGAAACCAGCGCATCGCTACATTGCATGTCAGAGGCAAAATAAATAGTAATATTCGGAACCACTCTCTCTCAAATATAGGGATGTAGTGCTTCGGGTAATTTTAATTAATTTTTAATACTTTATGAAGTATTATTACTGGACAAAATATTAGATCAATATTTTAAAAATTAACTATATTTTTAACAGTTATTTAATATGTGGAGTATTTCTCCAAATACACTCAGCGGTCTATCATGGCGTCACCACTAGATGGCAGGAGAGAGTCGTCTCTAAAGACAACCTGCTTTCAAATACCAAGGTGAATTTCCACTTGGTGTTTCCGGGTATGCTGTGTGCTTAGGTACTTTCTTTCCTACATAAACAATGTAAACAATGTAAAGTAAAATAGCTTATAACATGCCATGTTTTATTGGTGTTCACTGGAGACTTGCCCTTTCCTGGATGGAAACAACGACAGAGGTAGGAATTGGGGGTAGGACAGGGGTGGTGGAAGGCCTGGGAAGGGAGAATGGGAGGTGTGTGCCGGGGGTGGGGGCAGCGAGGGTGAGGCTTGGATGTAAAATAAGTAGATGAAAAAGTAAATAAAATGCTTTTTTAGATTAAAAAAGAAGTAACTTATAGCCAGGTGTGATAGCTCATGCTTGCTATCCCAGCACTTGGTTGAAACAGGGGGATTGCCACATGTTTGAGGCCAGCCCTGAATAAATTCCAGACCATAAGGGACTATAAAGTGATGCCCTGTCTCAAACAAACAAACAAAACATATACTATAATTATTTTAATTTTTTATCAACAACCTACATCAGTGGTTCTCCACCTTCCTAATGCTGCAACCTTTTAATACTGTTTCTCACGTTGTCCCAACCATACAATTTCTTTTTGATGCTAGCTCATAACTCTGATGTTGCTACTGTTATTAATCAATATACAAATAATTATAGAGATAGAAGTTTGAAAAAGACATTGAGACCCACAGTCTGAGAACTCCTGCCCTAGAACAAACAACCACCATTTATCAATAATAAACAGGAAGTTAGCTGACAAGAGGAAAAAAGGAAAAAAAAATAAACTAACATTTTAAAGGAGATCCCTAATTCAGATTAAAATGTTACTATAAGCTAAAATTTTAAAAGCTAGATCCATGTAAAAGTTCGTATCAGTTCTAAACTAAGTACTAAAATCAATCTCCAGAACTGTGTGACAGCCAGTTGTGAAGTGGGAAAGTAGTTACAGTTCAGAAGTTAAGCCAGAAGAATTAGTTGCCTTGAACTCAAGAAACATTTTCGTCAAGACTCTGAATATAAATCGCTTTGGTCATCAAGTATGTGAGGCTTGGAGCAGATTTTAATTCTAAGGTGGTTGAAGAGTATGAATCCAAAGCAGTGTTCCACCGAAAGTTCTCAATGGCACCAAATATTAAAGAGCACTTTGGACTAAAGAAGAAAACCAGACACCCACGTCAGCATTTTTGCTCCTACAGAATGAATACAAACTCAGACCCAGACATGCAAAGAACACAGCTCCTTTTACCTCCAAACAAGGCAGCTGACAAAGAATTCCACAGAAGCTAATCCCTCCTGCCCCTGCTCAAAGGACCATGCTTACAGGCCAGCCTTTAAACCACAATCGTCCTTCACATAACCTCCAGAGTAGGAACTATTTTAACTGCACACTCTGACCTCCTACCCAGAACAAACTAATGGTAAGCTAATATTTTATGTTGTTGAACCACAAAAACACAGACACTCCCAAAACCTATTTCTGTTTTGTTTTGAATTGAAAATAACAAGGCATGATTAAGTCTGCAAGTAAATTATGGGTAACCAGGAACAAGACAGACAGCAATAAACTTATCATTACTTAGTAGATTGACAGCATGACTTTCAAACCCTCTTTGAAACTAACGGAAAATTTCCTGATATGTGTACGTGCTTATAAAAATTATCAAGCTTACCACTTTCTCTATGAATCCAGAGAGAGCAAGACATTCCCAAGAAAACAATAATTCTCTATAAGACAGTATTCTAGCAAACAGTGGGGATCTCCCCCAGAGATTTTAGATGGTGTGTAACCTGCGGATACTGGGGAAATTAATATTTTCACTAGTTCTTCTAGCAAAAAGATACTGTTGTTGATGTTTCAAATAATCCATGACACATATTAGATATAAACCACTCCACTAGAGGACGATGAGTATATGCAGATCAAATTTCCCAGGATTTATTACTGTAAAACCATAAGCTATTTCATAGGTAGAGACTTTTCTAATTTAAATACCGACAATCTTACTCAAGAACCTGAATGGTATGTTTTAAAAATTGGGGGTGGGTCGAATTGGGAATACAGAAAAGCCACTTCTCTGTAGTGGCCAACACACTATAATTTAGAAGTCTAATATATTTATGTTAAAAGAATTAACCCTTAAACATAGCTAAGGAGACATATTTACAATAAACATAATGGAAAATAAGGCACATACCTTAGGGGTAAACATGTGTCGGATGCCATCAATTGAGCCATTTAAAAGGAGAGATCTGATTAGGAAGCATACAAGTACCACGTAAGGGAACAGAGAACTAAAATACATGATCTGCAAGCAAAAAAAAAAATACAATAGGTGAGACAGATTAATGACAATTCTTATGGTTATAACTACACTTTGATAGTATTTTTTGTAATGTGAGGAACAATATGGTTAACAATTTCTAAAATCATTTTTAAAGGAAAGTGTTCTGGATTCTTTAAGATCTTATTTGAGACATAAATAAAACTCTGCATAAACTGATTCACATTGCATATATTTATGGGGTGCAGTATAATTCAATACTTATATAAAATGCTTACCAACAATTTAAAGATAATTAACATTTTGTGTTATAAGCCTTTAAGCTTGCAATTATTTTAAGAGTCACAGTAAGTTGTGGTGAACTATATTCACCCCAGTGTGGTACCCAATTCTGAATTATGATCTTCCTTTTGTCTTTTGGGTGTCATTGTCCAATAGTTCTTTATCCATCTCTTTCCTCCCCAGTCTCTAGAATGACCACTCTACTGTCCTGGATTCTCACGTAATAGGCTCTTTTAGTTAGCCAGACAGGAAAACACATAGAATTTGTCTTTCCCTTACTGCATTATTACACTTATGTTCTATCTGTGATGTAAATGATAGAACGTCATCTCATTTAGTAGATGGATAATATGCAGAGAGTGTATTTGCATGTGTGTGTGTATGCAGAAATAAAAAATACAAAATGTTTACCATCTATGTTGCTTCTAACAGCAGGATTTAATTCTGCTCAATGACTGTATATATCATTGTGTGCCTACATGATAAAAAACTGACTTAATTTTCCTTGAATTAGGGCACAACTATGGTGTACGATTAATTAATTGTGTTGATAATGCCTATTAAAAACAATATTTAGGAAGGAAAGGATCAAACGTAAACTGCCTAACAAGTCCTGGTTCATGTTTTACACATATTTTATGTAATGTTTTATGATGAAGCTATGAAACTCCCAAAGTATTGGGTAATCTTTAGGTACTGCATTCAGTATAAAACCTTTAACCCGTTATTTCTGGTTTGTTTGCCTGTAAGGAACTCAGCAAATTGCTATCACCCAAAGGAGTCATTTGACTCAGGCATTAACTATCTTCTTGACATCTCCAGGTGGAGGTCTAACAAATATAAGACTTCCCCATTGTAGAAACAAACTTCTGAATTTCTCTCTAACTTGTGCCCCTCCCCCCTTCAGAAAATGGTCCCGGCCATCCCGTTTCCTAAGTCATACATGCAGAGTTGTCCGAGACAATCTGCAATATGCCCTCAGGTTCCAGATCAGCATGCCAGCTGTGTCATTTTCTGCTAACTGCATTCTAAGTGTTCCTAATAGCATTGAACCGATTGCTAATTGCTCCCTCAGTCCTGCAAACCTTTAAGCTAATAATGTTCTCCTTATGCAGAGCTCAGGCCCTCATGCCCTTACCACCTGGTAGGTGCAGCAAGCTCAGCCTCTCCCTGTTAAGCACACCACCTGCTTGCTCCTCTTCTCTACTCACAGAAACATCTCACAGAAATCTTCCTGAGCAGCCCAAATAAGGCTGCCCTTTTATTTCCAAGCTGAATCCACCATCTGGTATGACTCCTGCCACAGTAGAGACGGTGACGTCCCCTTGGAGATACTACCATTAGGTTTGGTTTTGTCTGGGACAGCAGATAGCCTTGCTGAAGTTACCTTACTTGAGTTCTCTTGTGGGCTGTCCGCTCTGCTGTTATAGAAGCTCTGTGGAGGTAGAGGCCATGTCTTTCCTGTTCACTGATAGATCTTGAACTCCTAACACATTTACAGAAACAGAATAGCTATATGATAAGCCTGTGTATAAAAAAAATGAAGGGAGCCTGGGGGATTAAGGGGGAGACTATCAAAGAAGAGGAGGCCTCGGGGTAGGGAGCATGTGACTCGATAACTCTAAAGAACTCGTAATAGAAAGATGATGCCTGCGTTTGCTTCCTTTGTAGTTTATCCTCTGAAAGTCATACTTAAGCATTTTGAAGCTATCAGATTATTAGTTCTGTGTATAGGATGTCAGTATATTAAAATCTGTGTTTTGATAAAGTAATACTGCTGTCATTAGTGAAAACAAACATTTCCAATAATCTTAGAATGGCCTCTGCTTTGATGATATGCTTTCACTTTCATTTCCTAATTTTTCCTTATTAGGGAGGTTTTGGAAGGAGGGATTACTTTTCTGGTTATCTCTGTCGACTTCAGCATTTGGTAAATCTTCCAGTCCTCTAGATCTTATTGGATTGTAGCTCTCTACAATTACGAGGCCACCAAAAGCACGGGTCCTTTCTGCACATTTCTCAAATCAAATTCAATTTGCTACTTCACAAGTGGCGTGAAGGACTTTGCTGATTCTCAGTTTATTTCCTGCTGATCTTTCCTCCAGCATCTCCCTATCAGTTCGCCTCTGTATGGCAGCGGTTCAACATCCATGGCTCTTCTGTATGGAGCTTTCTAGAAACCTGATGGTATTGTTTGCTGAACAGTTAAAAATCTCCAAATCTTTACAGTGTTTACTATATAACAGTCCATCGTTTTACCAGTTTCGGCAGACACTTCCACGTCCATCAGCAACCAGCTCACATTTCTTGCTTTATCTCCCGCTGCCCAAAGTGGATGTCAGAGGCACGCAGAAGCATTTAGCTTTCTCTGGGCTTCATTATGCTTGATTCTGCACCCGCAATGACCTCTTTTCCATCCTTCTCATAAGCTTTCCTTCAACTATCTTAGCATGATTCCAAATTGCCCACTATGTGAAGTCTCCTAAAATCCAGACTAATTGCAATGGCTGTCTTATGCATGTTCTCTTTGCCTCCATTGCCATACGTAATACAGCAATTATCTGCCTGGATCTTTATACTATGGGCTTTATGGGGACAGAAATTACTGTACTAATATCTATATATTAGTTCACAGCATTCAGTAAGTCATCAAATATACTGTACATTAGAAGAGAACTCCTAGAAAGTTAAGGTTTCTTCTGTGTACACTCTAAAATGTCTTTATTATATAGAATTATAAATTGTTTTCTAATTATGTGGTCCCAATTATTTCCACTTTATTTTATTAGTTCAACATACATTTGTGTTCTTAAATAAACTAATCTGGATTTGGTAACAAGATTTAACATACATTCTTAAGGAAGAAAAACATAAATCTTCCAGTTTATACTGTGAAAACAAGTCAATATATCAAACAGATGAATAGTGTTAAGTATGCCAAGCCCATGACTACATTCTTCTCTAAGAAAGAAAGGTCTGTATATTCATTTATAAAATTTTTAGAGTTACAAGAATGTATCTTAAGCTACACTGTATAAAGCATCTAACTTGTTCTTAAACAGAAATTCTTTACATTTACACAAATGGCTATATTTTTATAGCAAGATTTTGTATGAAACTGAAAAACTCCATTAACTCTGCCTTATATACCACATATGCATATACATTGTTATCCTAAATCACTTTATTGTATATAGCTACCTAAACCTCATGCATTGTATATATTGTTGTTGTACACTTGTACCTAGAATGATTTTACAATTTTGTGGTTTGCCTCTGTCACTAGAATGCAGAAATCCTAAATCCAGACTTTGCCCCTTGCTAAACTAAATCAAATTCTAGTAAAGACCAAATATTTAATACCTTTGTAAAATAAATAGATGGATGGAAGAATCGATAAGCCTGATATAGTCTAAGAAGTACATTTGATTAGAATAGAGAAATGAGATACATTCCTCTGTTTAATTTAGAGCCTCCTTAGAGTTTCCAACCAAAATACTTTTTGCAGCAATTATATTAAGTAAAAGATGACTTTGTCAACCAAAATATTATGTAGACTATTTTCATATTGTTTCACTACTAGAATTGGGAAACTTATAATAATTCTCAATTGTTTTTCCCTTTATATTAAAATGTTTGTTATAGACACACATTCAGAAGAAATCTTACTGTTGACTTCAATGCCTGATTTTATATAAGTATTTTAGTTACTTAATTCAGGATAGTTAATTTGATTCTGAACTATTGATTTTGTTGTGGGTTAGAGCTAAAACTTAGAACTCATTTGGCTGTCAGAGTGAAGAAACCAACGTATGCACCATATTTAGCAGAGTAACACACTGATAGTGAAGAAATGCTAACAAAAAATGTCACCCTGGAGCTGGAAGCAAGTCAATAATAACATATCATTTCAACCTTCTAATCTGGGGTCACAAATGTCATAAGATGCTGGAACCAGGTCTCATAGAGCCTGTGAACATAGCCAGTGAGACTGGACTGTCTATTATAGAGGCAATTAATTAATTTTACTGTCACCAAGCATTGTCCTAGAAGTTTCGTTTTGTTTTTTATATGTGTATTTATTATCTCTCTTATTCCCTTTACTCTCTTATACTGGGGAATAGTCCTGTTCTTTGTGGTTTTGCTGTCTCCTTTTTTATTTAACTCATTGTTGATTGTGCTCACAGACCAACAATTTCTCTTCCCCACAGAAAGGCAGACAAATAAAAAGATATCAGAATCCAGTGCTGCAGTTGCATCTTGAGGGGTATTTAGTCAGCCTGAGTGATTACCAGCCTCCTCCTCTTGTCACTCATACAGGTCCCAGGCAGCATCTCCCACTCTCCACCCTGTGTGTGTGTGCACGTTTAAAAAAACGAGATAAGGAGGTCCCATCTTCCAACTGGGACTTCCCAATGACAGTGTGTGTACGTGCTAGCCTTCCATCACACTTTTCTACCTAGTGCTCGTGGAATACTTAATTTGGAGGCTTTTTGTTTGATTGCTTAATACACACACATTCACCCCTTACAATCAATTCTCCTCTTCACCTCTCTATTCAATACTAAGAACTGTGTCAACTTAAACATTCATATCTTTTCTCGTGGTGCTTACAGCTAGCTTTTGCCCTGTCTGTACTGTTAAAATCACTTTTGGATGAGAATGATGAATCAGGAGAAGAGACCCTCAATTGTATTAAAACATCCAATACAACACAGCCCAAGTCTTGCTTCAAATTCTGCCTCAATGCCACCCTCTCGCTAAGGTCCTCTTACTTAGTAAATCACATGTACTGCATAACTTGTACTCCATTCTACTGATACATTTTTATTGCATGATGTTAAAGACAAAACAGGAAAGTATCTGATATCATGAGAGTAAATTTCAAATCGTCTTATCAGAAAAGTTGATAAATATATGATGCTAATTCACTTGTGTTGATTATTATACAATTTCCAGAATAATTGTAACATCAACTTTGTGTTCCGCACATGTGTACAATTGCAATTTGTAAAAATAGCATAATAGACACTAGTATATTTTTTAAAGGAATAAATTATTTTTTAAGTGACAATAACATACAAACTCAGAAAGTCTTAGCAAACTTAATCATGACAGCTTTCAAATCTCTATAGTCAACCAGAGATGGCTCTTCCTCCCACATAACACTGACTTAGCAATTATGTTGATGTGATGAAACCTTGCTTAAGAACTTATTCCTTTATTTATAATCTAAATTCAGTGACCCCCCTACGTGGTCAAGGTGCACTCAATCTAAGCAATGTCTAAAATTAGGAAGTTGTTATTAGACATAATAACATTTACAAAAGATTTCAAGACATTTAGTTGTGCGGCTATCACATTCACTTAGTGACACGCAAAATAATGTAGCAGCCACAACAAGAACATGAAGGTCAGATAAATGGATTTACAGGATAAAATGCCATCCATATTGTTACTAAAACAGAATTAACAGGAAGCAAAGATGAGTTAGACCAACTTCTGTCCACTCTCATCCCCATTCTCAAGTCATCATTTGATGGGCACAAATATCATATATACTCAGAGGCGGCATAGCGTGGACCATACCACAGCCTCTTCCATTAAAGACACAGACAACAAGGCAAGGTGACACATGGCTGTGTGACTACCACACAGGAGGCAGGGAGACTCCAATTCAAAAAAAGTTGGGCTACACAGGATAACCTGTCTCAGCCATTTTTATTAATCAGTAAAGTGGATATGAAAAGTTGTAACTACACTTTAGGGCTTTGAGGAGTAAATAAGATAAAGTAGTACAGGTCCCAGAACAAAGAGATGTCTACTAGGTATAATTACTTAACATCGGCTTTGTTCAAATCATCAGTATCAATGTCACATTATTATTATTATTATTATCATCATCATCATCATCATCATCATCATCATTATTATCACATGATTTTTTGTTATTAATTATTCTTATAATAATAGTAGAGTAGTTCAACTTCCACTCTTCCCAGTGTTCCTAACTATGATGCCCAATTAGACTGAAAAGCCACATGATTACAGCTACACTTTGAAAAGAGAAATTAATATAATTATACCATTAGGGGACAGGAACAGGAGCCAACACTGAATTCTTTCTATGAAGCAGCTGAAGGATGGGAAGGGCAGTGATAAGTGTTGGATTCTAATGCGCTCGAAAGCAAAAGAATGAATAAAAATTATGTGCCCAATGTATCATTTTAAAAAAGAAAACAGCAAACTATTCAGACTTCACAGTGCACCTAATGTCCTTTCCAAGCCCAGTATATTTAATTTTTTTTTTGAAGGTGAGCTCTTGTCATCTTTTATTTATTCTGTGTTGCTTGTTGGCATTATTCTAACTACCTAAGGAAAGAACTTTTAAGAAACACTCAAAAGTACACAATTTGAATATTCTTTATAATCATTTCTTAGAAAAAGACTTAAAAGAAGGAACTGATACAACGCAAACAAACAAAAATCTTAATTTGTCAGTCCATCACTTTCCATGACTGGGAGTGATGTAGTCAGAGAACTATCAGATACTGAACTAATGGCAAAATGAACAGACTTAAATATTGAATGTTTTTTTTTAAAAAAGATTTTGCTGGAAAAAATTAGATACTATAAATGATACTAAATGTCACTACAAAACACTTTGCTTATTACTTATCTACTTTTTAAAGGCACGTTTTTTAAAACATCACTTTCGGTAAATACTTAGAATGAAGCTTTACAAGCAATTTGTCAGCTGAATTTTGGGGATAGCTACAAGGGGTTGGCAATACCCACGAAGGGTACTTAGCCGAATCAGGAGGGATTCTATCATACTAACTTTTCCAGAAGACTGAATGCCTTTGATCATGGCCAGACAAACCATGACCCAGGCAGCCAGCAGGCAGCCAGTCATCTTCCAGTTTAAGCCTCCACTTTCAGAGATGGAACTGGTGATATTCAAAGCTTCCCTGTACCAGTAATAGGTGGTGGCGGAACTTTTTTCACATTCTGGCTCGATATCTGTGTGGAAAATAAAAAAGATAAGATGCAATAATTCAGACTATATATGAGGAGCAAGGAGTAATATTGAATTTTGCTGAGCAAGTCCATTAGCCAACTCTTATCCATTTCCTAGAAAATAATTAACCTGAAAACAGCGGTCAAGTTCACAATGAAATACAAAAATTTGCAGACTTTGAAAAATCCGGGAACAGGTATTCTTTTTGATAGTTATTAAGAATTCCTGAGGAATACATGAACTTCTTAAAGAAATAACTGAAACAAGTAATTTACATTTCCCTTCCCAGACCCATAATTATATGATACAGGAGCACAGCACCGTCAGATTGTGACAGCTGCTGGCCAAAAGGATTTTGCTGAAAAGCAGAATGGAGTGATATGTATGTGCTGTTAAAGTAAAATTCAGACAGGAATTTTGGAATTTTTGCATGAAAACTAAGGTTAACTATAACGTTAACAAAATAATATTTGCATACATTGCAAGTCTAAATGGTTACATTTATATATACTGCATTAAATACAATACTTCACGTGATTTTACTTTCTTAAATGGGACTAGTAGAACATTTTTAACTTCATGAATGAGTTGCATTCTATAGAAGATGGTTCTTTATATTCTAAGATTTAAAAAAATAATGATTACGACAAGTGACCATTCCAAACGCCAAAGGGAGTCTCTTATGATGCTCACTACAGACATTCTGTTTGCTTGTTTTGGTTTTGGATTTTTATTGTTGCAACCCACTGCAGTTTCCAAAAAGCAGAAAAGAAAGCCTGCGCCTTTGTTAATTTTGAAATCGTTCAAGAGGAGAAGACAACAAAACATGCGTCTTACAAGTATGAGATGCATTTTTCACCAGGGGGCACTGGTCCCAAGGAAGAGGTTGTTGAAAAGACTGAGAAAAGTAAAACAATGTCCAGCCAATGATGACATTGTAGTAAAGAGCCACAAAGTAGCACACCTGCAAAAAAAGTAAAAGAATGTTGTTTTATCGGTCATCCTCTGACACTCCCTTTAAAACAGAAGGGTGGAATTCTCTTCATAATATTTAACAATTTTTAAGTTTTAATAATCTTTAGGTCTTGATCTTATTATATTTTTCATCTGAAAGCATAGTCTTTACTTTAAAATAGTTTCTGAGTTGAACATTTAAATTCCGTTTCGAGATTGAGGTACTCTCAGTTATCATAGATGACTTTGTATAGTGCTCTCTGTACCAGTAGCATACAATATGTGACTAAAAAAAAACTATACAGAGACAAAGACTTGGAGTTTACAGAGAGGAGATTACATTATTCCAAACCAGCACAGGTAAGAACAGTGCCAGGGGAAGAGACTTACTACACAGCTCGCGAATCCAATCCCGCCCAGTTTAGGGCTTATGTAATTCCATACCCCGATGCTGCCCCTCCGAATTCTTTGACCCACAGAAAGTTCCAGGAAAAAGAGGGGAATTCCTATTACCAGAAGTAGTATTAAATATGGCAGAAGATATGCACCTAGAGGGACAGAAACAAACAGAGGGTGCCGTATTTTCAAGTTATAGTAGAGTATACATTGACACTAAACATTTTATGAAAGATGATTTTATGAAAAGAATACAAATACAAATAGAGAGGTCTTTGAGAAAATACTGATTTTCTTTGAACATCCAAAAGGTTGAATCGTGGATTTAGTTCCTCAAAGAAGTCTCGCAGGCCAGCTAGATGGTGCCTCTCTGCACGTCTGATGATGTGAATTTGATTTCCTGAACCACAGTGGAAGGAAAAAGCTGTCCTGAAACCTTCTCTGACCTCTGCATGCATGTTCCTCTGAACACACACATACACCACACATAAACACACACGTACAAAATAATAGTCATAATTAAAAATTTTTAAATTATCCTATGGTAGAAATAATTCTGATCAAAAGGGGTTATAAAAATCCTACTTTAATTTTGTTGAAAAGGTAAAACGGCTTCATTTGAAAATAGAGGATCAGTTCTTGGTTTTTGTCAAAATCTCACATATAAAAAGTTCAGTTCAGGAACCATATGTTTCTATTTTCAACATTATGAGGAAGAATGCACAGCATGTTTGAAAAAGTAAAACACACTATCTACCATTAAAGGGTATGTGCTGCTATATTTATAGCAAAACACCCATAGTTAAGGAAATAAGCATTTTCCATCAAAATCACATGTAAATTATAACTAACAATTTGCAAACCAGCTGAATCACTGAACAATATCATTCTTTTCTTTTTGATTGATGGGATAAAGAAATTATGTACATCCATTTCTCTATGAGATCATTGCAAATGGTTGCAGAAGGACCCACATGCTGGGCTCCATACATTCAAATTTCTAGGCTGGCAGCCTAGTTCTGGGTTCATTGATAAATACCCCCTGTTACAAAGAAGGAAGGCGGATAGTGACAAAGCAGGATACTGAATGTGCTCCTCTACCCTCCTTGGGTGCACAGGAACATGGACCTACACAAATGCATGTGTAGACCACACACACACACATGCATGTGTGCATGCTCACACATGCACACTGAGTGTGTTACAATTACCAGTCTCATTTTACATGTGTGGGAACTGAGCATGAAGAAATGGTGCAGCTGCAAAAAGGTCACGTTGCTTGAAACAAGAGAAAAAAAAACAGGCTACCAACTGTTGTAGTGACTGCAAAATATGAGACATCCTCTGATTTCTAAGATTTATTAAGCTTTGGCACTGTGTAGTAAATGTAATAGCTACACAAATCAATGTGTGTTTTAGACCTGGTTTTTTGTTTGTTTGTTTGTTATTTAGAATAAGGAGTTTTGGATGCTTTGTGTTTGATGAAGATACTCCTTGGCTTTCTAGAAAACTCTGCTACATAGTCCTTGTTCCTCTCTTATTCAGCCTACAATTTTTTTTACAAGATATGCAATACTGCTCTCTATTTACATTGGTAGGCAAGAAATCAATAGTAGGGAAATTAACCCGAATATTACTTTTATCAAAGAAAGAGGTAGAGAGGTAGGTGTTATTAGTAACTAACAGTCAAACTTTTAATAGCTGTCCATCAAGGCTGAAGTCATACTGAAAGGAATAAAACCAAACTTTAATCTGCGTCTGCTTTTATTCTTATCAGGATGTCCAGGAAGTTATAGAAAGTGAAATGTCTCAAAGTAAGTATTTCCGCCTATCTTAGAAAATGAAACAAATAGTGAGAAACTAACAAAAAGGCAAGCAGCAAACAAAAAAGCAAACAATTTTTATTTTTAAAAAAACAGACATATACAGGTGCTAATCTTCGACACAGTAAATAATTCCCATGGGATATTATCAACTTGCTAGAGAATTACTGTTTTATGAACAGTATGGAGTGTGTGGCTCACTTCATGTAATATTGAATTCTTAGCTCTCAGTCAGGTTCGTTCAAAAGTTTGCTTTCCAAAACATCTTACTGTGCTCCTGGTGGAATTCTCTAACCACCTAAAATATACTTTAATCACCATAATGCCTTGGCATTTTATCTTATAACTGAGGAAAAATTGCAAGTGAATAGTTGCATTCATTTGACATGGTGTGGGTGTGTATGTGTGTGTGTGTGTGTAGTGTATTATAATTACTCCAAAATAAAACCATAATTGTTTTCAGCCACCAAACTATCACAGACCAGAAATAATATCAAGCACCCCTTGTAATAGTTGGAGATAAAAAAAAATGAGTGCCATTTGGAATATGTAGGTTTGGGTTTGTATATGTGTAGGGACATAAGTGTGTAGACGCCAGAGGTCAATTTCAGGCATTTTGTCTATCAAAGTAAACTTTGTCTTTTAAGACAAGGTCTCTCATTGAGACTGGCACTCACTGATTTAGTTTAACTGGTTGACCAGCAAGCCTCATGGATTTGTGTGACTTCCTGCCATGAGCATTAGGGTGACAGATGCATGCTACCATGCATGATCTTCAAACTCAGGGGCACAAGTTTGCACACCATGTAATGTTCCTACTGAGTCATCATCTCAGTCCAGAGTATGCACTTTTATCCATGTTTACTTTAACAATAAAATAGTGTTAAAGTAAACATGGATAAAATATTGTAAAATAAAATATTGGTTTTATACTTATATATAGACATATATATTCCCCTCATATATGTGTGTGTATGTATTATGGATGCATACATGTGTTTGTTTGGTTGGTTGGTTTCTTCGAAACAGGGTTCCTTTATAGCTTTGGAGCCTTTCCAGGACCTCGCTCTGCAGGCCAGTCTGGACACAAACTCACAGAGATCTGCCTCTCTTTGCCTTCTAAGAACTGGGATTAAAGCGTGCACCACCACCATCTGGGCTGGTCTTGTATTTTGTGGTTTTTTTTGTTTTGTTTTGTTTTGTTTTTGATGCAGCACTTCTGTATGTAACAGTTCTGGATCTCCAGGAAGTCACCTTGTAAACCAGGCTAGCCTCAGACTCACAGAGATCCTCCTGAGTGCTGGGATTGAAGGCATGTACCTCCATCCCCAGCTTTTTCTCAAGAGTTTTATGACAGTTTTATTCTTTTTAAACTATTGATAATTATGTGTCCACTATACATAGTATAAGTGCTAATAATGTTGAAACTATTTTTGTTTGAAATTAAATAAGAGTATTCTCTTTTTCAAAGTACTTGTTGGAGCCGGACAGCGTTCCTCAGTATTATCTTACAGACCTAGAAAAGATGGTGTAAAACCTCCAAGGACAAAGAATGAATGGCATTATGGTAATTACCTGGTTCAACTCCTTTGTGAGTCCTAAAAGTGCTAGTCCACATTTAAAGACCATAATCATCCTAAATTACATGTTAGTTCTTCTTTTGTTAAAGAACGAAACAATTTAAAATTCAGAGGTGGGAAGTCACCGAGAGAACATTCATGTCCAGTCAGGGCTGTCGGCTTTAGATTCTTATTGAAAGCAAAAGTCTGGCATGCAGGGAACAAAGCCCATGTTAGAAAAGTTTCCCTCAGTACTTTAGCAATGTTTACAGTATCCAGGGAAGAAGTTCAAGAATGGATTTCCTTGAGCAATCCCTGAGTGTTTGTAGGACACCAGTCTGTTTCTCTGGAAACTTAATCTGAACACAGAGCTGGGCTGGCTTCCCACAAAGGGGTCGTCCTAGCTTTGTAATGGAACTCAAAATTTCTGAAAATATGATACTGTAGCAGTAATTGGAGCTACCCGAACTAAGGAACAGTAATTTACCAGTGTCGCAATTCATCATTAAAGCAAGCAAACGTGACTTACCACCACCATTCTTCTGACAGAGGTATGGGAATCGCCACACATTCCCCAGACCTACAGAAAATCCAACTTGAGCCAGAATGTATTGCAGCTTGCTGTTCCAAGCGGGCCTTTCATCATCTGCTTCAGATCCATCTTCGACATCGGTGTCTTTCTCTTCTTGAACATCAACGATTAGTTCACTCTTCTTAAAAGCCTCTTCGGGTGAGTCTTCGTTGGACAGAAGGTCCTTGACAGACTCAATGACTTCATCATCTAAATCTCTCTTTACCACTTTGCTATTCTTAGGCATTGGAAAGTATTGTTTTAAGAGACACTTTTGAGGCAAATGTCTTTTTTCAAATGTTACTCAAAATGAAGGAAATCTCGGAAGAATATCATGTAGAGCCTTGATTCAAGGTGAGGAATTTTTAGGAATCCCAGAACTGATCCCAATACTCTGTAGATACCTGTGAAATAAAAGTTGAAATGTGATATTTAATAGTGAAAAATATAAACAATACTTCAACATCTTTCTTGCTCCTCGTTTTGGTAGAGTCCCTACCTAGTACTACAAAATATGTTTGATCTTGATCAGTCAGAGCTCAACAATTTCAATAGTATATAATTTAGAATGTGTATAAGTTTTACACCTACTTCTTTTAGTTTAATTCTTGCTTGGAAAAATACACATTAATCTAGACTTTAAAATCTAAACAGTATGTAGATCGTTCATTATTTGCTTTTTTTAGTAATTGTAGAAAGTCGGTTGAGAGGAAGATGTAGATTGAAATTTAAAATAATGTACCAAAATTGGGAAATAAAATAAAATGAATAGGTATAAATACAAGCATAAAAATGCCATTTTTACGTCATGAAAGATGTCGGACACGAATGTGAGCTATCGTTTCATAATCTAAAAGATACTGTCCTCAACTTCTTCGTCTCTGCATGTTCTCATATAAGCTTTCTTCTTTTATGATAGTGGAATCGTATAAGAACTAATATGTCCATGTGAAAAGATATATCACTGCCAAATATTTAAATCTAGTTTACAAAGACAGGCCTCCTGAGCTTGAATCTCCTCTCTAAATCTTAGGGATGTTATTATCCTGGCCAAGTTATTCAACTCATTTGTAAATTGAAAATGATAATAAGCTTGCCCAATAAAAGTTCTTGCAGAAGTATCACCACAATGAGAAGGAGCAGTAAGTACCCACTTTTACTGCTGTGGCTACGTTCACTCTTTTGAGTGCATTAGTCTATAATTAATTTGTTGCATGTCCAGAACGGATGTGCCATGCTCAGCAGGATTGTTTTAAATAAATACTACATTCTTTTTCTACACATCAGGTAAAACCTCCTAACTTCAAACAGAGCAAGGGTTTTAACTGTGCATGATTCATTGGTTTACTAATGTGAGCTAGGCTTCCGTGGATAGTTGTTGCTCCAGTTATTACGTGCTGTATTGCTGCACAAAAGACCTCTTTTAGCTCCAATATGATGACCTGAAAGTCTCCACCTCAACTAGGCAGGAGACAAACTAGCATTCAGATCGCTCTATTTTTTTTTTTCTGGATGTACCCTTTCTAGAATCCTGGCTCCTACTGTCTATATTGTAAATACAGATTCCCAACTCCAGACAACAGACGTTGAGCCCAAGCAAATATACTAGCTAGCCTCTGAGCTATATTTGAAAATGACTCTCTGGTCAGAGACAGTTTCACAGCTAAATCCACGCCGATTTGAATAAAATAGATAACTAGACCTATGGAACCAAATGGAGGAATCATATAAGAACTAATATGTCCATGTGAAAAGATATATCACTGCCAAATATTTAAATCTAGTTTACAAAGACAGGCCTCCTGAGCTTGAATCTCCTCTCTAAATCTGGAAATAAAGCTACACAACCATGGTCATATTATTTTTTATGAAGGTGGAAGAAAAATCAGCTTATTCAACCAATAGTGCTGCAAACTTGTATATCCACCTTCAGAAAAATTAATTTAGATATATATCTCTCATGTTGCATTAAATCTATATTAATGATAATAGGCCTTAATTTAAAATCTGAAACTACTAGAAGAAAACAGAAGATGCTCTTCAAGGTAAAGGCAAAAATTTCTGAATGTAATCTCAATAGCAAAGGAAACAACATTAAATTAAGAAACTAAGTTACATAAAAATTTAAAAGTATGCACATGAAAGAAAAGTGTCACCATAGCAAATGGGCAGTCTACAGAAAGGAAGAAAAATCCTCACCAGTTTACTGAAAATAAGAGTCTAGCATCTAGAATATGTAAATAATTGCAAAAGATAAAGAAAAAAAAACTTCTGCCAAAATAAATAGGCCAAAGAACTATTCAGGAAGTTTTCAAAGGAAGAAACACATGAGGTCAATAAAGATTTTAAAATATGGGAAGTATATGCATAAAAAGTGGGAATTCCATTTATTCCTGGAATGAGTGTAAGCTGATATAGCCATTGTGAAAACCAGTGTGAAGTTTTCTCAATATTTTCTGAATAAAATTATAAGACCCAGATATCCCAGCCCTTGAAATGCACCCAAATGACTATAGCAAGCCACAGATACTTGTACAGCCATGTTTATTACACTTCTATTCACAGCAACCATGAAATGGAATCAGCTGAGATGTCCATCAGCTGATGATTGTATAATAACTATGTAGTGCATATTCACAATGGAATTGTCCTCAGCCATAAAGAAAATGAAATTATGCAATTTTCAGGAAAATGGAGATGTCTTGAAATAAAATTATGTTAAGTGAACCTTGCTAGGCTTAGACAAATGCCATGTGTTCTATGTCATGTAGATCTTACTTTCTAATATTACATAAGTATTTTTATATGAAAAGGAATGTGGTTGAGGAACTGAGCCAAGAAAAGGAAAAAGGAGGAGGTTTTAAGGGAGTTGGGGAGATTGTAAGAGGACCTGTTATTTGAAAGTGGAATGGGGTATATTGAGAAAAGAAGGATACAAGAGGCCCAGAGGGAGGTGGAAGACAGGAACAGGCAAGGACAATCAACCAATACAATGAATGTGTGGAAATGTCATAATGAAACCACCTACTTTGCTAGCTAATTTTAAAAATTTATTTATTTATTTATTTATTTATTAAAAATTTCTACCTCCTCCCATTCTCCCATTCCCCCCCCCCACTCCCCCTACTCCCCTTCCCCCTCACTCTCCAGTCCTAAGAGATGCCAGGGTGCCCTGCCCTGTGGGAAGTCCAAGCCCCCCTCCCCATCCAGATCTAGGAAGGTGTGCATCCAAACAGACTAGGCTCCTAAAAAGCCAGTACATGCAGCAGAATCAAAATCTGGTGTCATCGATGGCTTCTCAGTCCGCCCTCATTGTCAGCCACATTCAGAGAGTCCGGTTTGATCACATGCTCGTTAGGACCCAGTCCAGCTGGCCTTGGTGAGCTCCCATTAGATCAGTCCCACCGTCTCCGTGGGTGAGGTCTTGATCAGATGTGCTAGCTAATTTTTAAAAGAGTTCTGTTTGTTTTGAATGTGGTGTTGAGGGAAAATAAAATCTCACTATATTGGTCTAGCTGTCCTGGAACTCACTATGAAGACCATGCTAAACTTAAACTCACAAAGCTCTGCCCGCCTCTGCCCTCCAGAGTGCTGGGATTAAAGGTGTGCAAAACCATACCCAGGTGCAATCTAAACTTTAAGACAGAAAAAAGAAGAGCCGGGCGGTGGTGGCGCACGCCTTTAATCCCAGCACTCGGGAGACAGAGGCAGGCAGATCTCTGTGAGTTCGAGACCAGCCTGGTCTACAATAGCTAGTTCCAGGACAGGCTCCAAAGCCACAGAGAAACCCTGTCTCGAAAAACCAAAAAAAAAAAAAAAAAAAAAAGAGAGAGAGAGATAAATCCCATTTTTTTGAAGGAAGGTGCAGCAACGTCTTACAACAAATGGGTGTATGACAATGGAAGAACAAACTACCATCATCATCTTTGAAAATAATCTTCCTTGCTTGTGGTTTGCATCATAAGGAGACAAACATCAAAAAATAGCTGAAGGTTCCTAAAGTTCCATCAAATGTATCAATGACAGAACATAACTCCTTCATTAGTAGTTGATCCTGCTTTCTGTCTTTATTTTTTTATTAAAAATTTCTGCCTCCTCCCCGCCTCCCATTTACCTCCCCTTTCCCCCTCCACTCCCCCTCCCTCTCCTATCTGAAGAGCAGTAAGGGTTCCGTGCCCTGTGGGAAGTCCAAGTTCCTCCCTGCTCCATCCAGGTCTAGGAATGTGAGCATCCAAACAGGCTAGCCTCCCTGCCCCACCCCAAAGCCAGTATGCTTAGTAGGATCCAAATCCAGTGCCTTTGTCCTTGGCTTCTCAGCAGCCCTCATTGTCCGCCGTGTTCAGGGAGTCCGGTTTTATCCCATGCTTTTTCAGTCCCAGTCCAGCTGGCCTTGGTGAGCTCCCATTAGATCAGCCCCACCATCTCAGTGGGTGGGTGCACTCCTCACGGTCCTGACTTCCTTGCTCATGTTCTCCCTCCTTCTGCTCCTCATTTGGACCTTGGGTGCTCAGTCTGGTGCACCAATGTGTGGCTCTGTCTCTATTTCCATCCATCGCCAGATGAAGGTTCTACACCATAGAACCGTCATCTGGATCCTGCTTTTTGATTCTCAGAACTACTTTTATTCTTTTCTCTTTCTATCTCATTGTCAAGCACCCCTTGTGTCCATGAGGCTTTGTGCCAGTTTCTTTCTTTCTTTCTTTCTTTCTTTCTTTCTTTCTCTCTTTCTTTCTTTCTTTCTTTCTTTCTTTCTTTCTTTCTCTCTCTCTCTCTCTCTCTCTCTCTCTCTCTCTCTCTTTCTTCGGTCCTTTCTTCTTTTCTTCCTTCTTTCTTTCTTTTGTTCTTTTGTTTTTCCATTTTCTTTTCTGCCAGCATCACATTACACAATTGCAAAAAAACCTCTAAATAATATAGCATATTTATAACACATTTAAATATCAAATTTTGTCTTTCTGTTAATAAGAATACCTACTTATGAAACATGCTGAGAACATTATTGTTTAAATTTTTCCCATTCCTACATTTTTTCCTTGATTTAATTATCTTCACACACAAAAAAAAATTAAGAATAAAGCCTTTGAAGCACTTACATTTTATCCCCCAAACTTTTAAAACCAATACACATGTCCAACAAAACTACTTTATATTTTCTTCTTGTTACAGAATGCTTTACCTAGTTTGGTTCTTTGTCTTCCAACACATGTGTTGAAACTTGTCAAGGTCTATCAAAAAACAAAAATAAAAACCTGTGAGACAACCCAGATAATGAATGCAGTTGGCACTATGTCTGATTAGTGGATTAGCTGAGTTTGTCATGAAAGGACCCATGTTGTAAAAGAAGAGAACCAACTCTTGCAAGTGGTCCTCTCACCTCCACATATATGCTGTGGTATGTACAGAGAGAGAGAGAGACAGACAGACAGACAGACAGACAGACAGACAGACATACAGAGATAGAGTCACAGATCACAGGTAGGAAATAGAGACAGAGAATGAGAAATAATTTAAAAGTTAAAATTTTGAAACAAAAATAATTAAAAACCAAGTTTAATGGTATTTTAAACAATATTACATTAATTAATATGCAAAATTATTTGGTAACAAAGGCATCTAAAAGTATGGCTTTTTAAGTTTGCAAACTTGGCGTGCGTGTCACAATATGTACGTGAATATTCATCAATTTTACTAAACAACTGTTTCATAATATACTTTGCAAAATTCACCACTAGTTACCTTACTTTTTATATTATTATAATTCTTTCTTAATTTAGGAATTTATTTTACTCTATATGGAATAAAAATGATTTTTAATTCATACTTTTTCCCTTCTAATAATATTAGATTTTGTCATTTTACAAGATAACCTAGAATAAATATTTATGTGATCAGTGAATGAACAGAGATAATTTAACTTGTTCATTTTTAGTTAGCTAATTCTAATATTCCTCACCCAACTAATGATACTGACCAGGATACAATGTTGAATAAAGATGCTAAGAGTAGATATCTTTTCATGTCCTAACATAACTAGGAAAAAATACTGTTTCAATTAAGTAAAATTTAAGCAATTTAACTTTTGTGAAAATTTTTTTATCATTTTAAGGATGTTTCATTTTGTTACTCAGGAAGTAGCTTTTATAATTTTTATTTGAAAGCTTGAATAAGATACTGAATTTTGGCCTATAAATTTCTGCCTTTATTAAAATAATTACATAACTTCTTAACATGCTAATATAGAATACTAAAACTGTTTCTTAAATGATTTAACTTATGTAATAATGTAATAATATATGTGTTTTATGTTTAATGTAGCTCTAGAAGAAACCTGTGATAATTATTTTTAAGACTTGACTCTAGTACATTTTATTTTTTTAATATATTTTTAATTGAAATAGACTCAAAACAATGTCTTTTTTTTCTTTCTTTTCTCCAACTCTCCCATACCTGACTTCTCTCAAGCTGATAGCTTCTTTCTCTTGGATTATTACTGCTCTGTGTGTGTGTGTGTGTGTGTGTGTGTGTGTGTGTGTGTGGTGTGTGTATGTGTCTGCATGATCCTGTGCAAACCTTCTGAGTTCATTGTTGTTGTGTATACAATTTCAATGTTGGCCTCTCTGTATTTGATTACCATTAACATTACTAATCCCTGGGAGAGGCTGAATCTCTCTCTTCCTGGCAGTCTGTAGTACCTTGTATAGACCTGAGAACCAACGAAGTCTAGCAACTTCTTTGTTAACATGCCTATTGATATCGCCTTTGTTCCAACTTATTTGTGTAGCTAATTTTAGGAAAGACTGTTGCATGCCAGACATCCCAGTATTCTAGCTCTTAAAATATTTCCGCCTCCTTTCCTCTGATATCCACTAAGCCATTCATACAGGAACTATGATAGAGATGTACCACTTGGGACTGAGCACCCCAGGACCTCTTGATTTCTTCACTGTGTCCAGTGACCTCCTATTGGATGGTTTGTCAGGATAGTCCAAGTAACTCTCCAAACAAAATAAAGTAGACGTATATGTTACCACTTGTTGCCTCATGGAGTTGAAGGTGGGCCCATATTGCTGAAGACAGAACACGCATAGGACTTTAGCTTTATCTGACCTGAAAACCTCTTTACTTGTGGTCTGGCATCCACAGTTCCAGAAAATGCTATGCAATCTGCCTGGTGGAAAGTGATTAGCAGTCCTACCCAGATGCAATACCTTTGAACTACAACTAATGATGCAGTACTGGCACTCACAAGTTGAAGCCACCAACTGCTGTGTAGTTGGACTTAAAGTCACTCAACAGGACAGAAATCATGCCTGGTACTTTACTAGAACAGAATAATTTCTTACTACATTCTAAGCCTTATCCTGAAACACACAGAAAAGTGTGGCTACCACACCTCATCAAAGTCTCTTTTTATACTAAATTATGACCATCACACCACACCACACACACACGGAAACACATACACACACAATAAATATTTGTACAGATATTTTAAGAGTGTGAGTATAATGTTTATCTCCTATAAACATTTTGTTTTTTATAATGGAAGTTTTTGAGATTTTTTTTCTTTTATTTTCTGAAAGAAAGTGTGTGAGGTTAATATTCTTTCTACTTTAAGTATTTGGCAGTGTTAACCAATAAAGTCATCTGAGACCAGGAGTTATTTTTCAGGATATATATTTAATTTATAAATTCAATTCATCTTATTGATATACAGCTACTTGTTCATTGTTGTCTTTTTTTGTTGTTCTTTTGAAGGGTTTTTGCCATTTTGCTAATTCTGCTGGCATAAAGTGATTACTGATATTACAATGGCTTTTTAAAAAGAAACTCTTCTTTTATTTCATTTTTTAAAATGATTTTGATGCTAGCTCTTCTCTAGGTTTTTCTTTTTCTTCTCCTCCCTTATCTTCTTTTCCTTTTCCAGGTCACACTAACTTTGCTGGAGAATTGTCTCAGTACTTTGGTCATTTTTGCTTAATATTTCAGAAGTTCTCAGCTCCAAACTATTGCAGCCTCTCTGAAATATGTTTTAGTTAACACTTGTAATAAAAATATGCAGAGACATTGTAGACATGTAGACATGTGCATCTTATAGACATATCAAAGATAACTATGCACGGGACTGAGATACAGTTCTGGCAAAATTGCCTGCACTGTAATGAGGGAGAGGTATGACAAATCAGCCAGCACTGGCTGAGCTTTGGCATTTACCAAAAGCTTTATGATCATAGTGCACTCGAACACCCACAAATATATATTAGGATATTCAAATTTTAACAAGTTAAAATTCTACCAGCTATACTTTTCCTTAAATATTAATCTGAGTGTTGAATTTAAAATTCATCCTGGATTCTATGTTACATATTTTCTAATTCTAAAATATAGAAAATAATGTACAAACTATCTGAATAAAAAGAAAAAGTTAAGCCTTATTACAATGCCCAGAAAAAAACTGAAGACTTTGCTATTTTCTCTAGAGTTATGAAATAATTGCAAGAAGAAACAAATGAAAAATTTATGAAATGCTGAAAAAATTAACAAATAATATAAAATATTTATCTAACTAGAGCTCAATCTAAAGTTTCTTTTGTAATTTATATTCCCCTATATCTGTATCTGTTGCATTAACAAAAAGATAACAAATGACACATCAGAAGTCAGGGGTCAGGGGAGAATAATATTATGAGTGAAAATTCCCAAATCATAATCTATACTTTATATTTTATTACACACACACACACACACACACACACACACACACATATATATATATATATATTAATAATAATAACCCCAAGTCAGATATTACGGGGTGAAATCTGAACTATCACAGAATCAGAGCAGGCAGCCACTACATTTTTTCCCTCTCCAAATGCTCAGACCGAATGGGTGATCCGGTCTCTGGGAATCCTTAGACTAAATGGCATCACTATGAATCTTCAGACTGAATCCTCAGCTCCTGTCTCCTCCCTCCTTATATTTCTCTCTCAGCCCAGCCATATCCCTTCCTGTCTCTACCTCTGTAGTGCTGGGATTAAAGATGAAGCCACCACTGCTTAGATCTTTTTCTCCATGAGACTGATGCCATCTCCTGTAGCCTAACATGGTCTCAACCTCACTGATATCTGTCTGCCTCTGTCTCCCAAGTGCTGGGATTAAAGGTGTGTACCGCCGCTGCCTGGTCTCTATGTTGACAAGTGTGGCTAACTTCACACTCTGATCTTCAGGCAAGCTTTATTTGTTAAAGCACAAACAAAATATCACTGTAAATGAGCTACTTTTTATGGAGTTGTTAACAAGTGACGTCCCTTTAACAAACCAAAACATTGCAAGCTATTACTGTTGCTCTTGATTTCCATCTCCTGTACTTGAAATTAGACTGTAATGGAAAAGACACCAAATACTGGAATCAAAGAATATAGCAAAATTAACCTGGTACATACCTGGAAGAATTATCCCTACTAGTTTGCTTTCATAGAGCTAGGAGCACCCTTCAAACTATCAAAGGAGACAGTAATCACTAATCACACACAGCTGTGAATCCTGTGAGCTACAATAATGACAAGCCTGCCAAGAAATGCCCACTGGTACAATAGTGGCACAGAAATGGCAGGCAACAACTATTTTCTGATTAGATTTAAGTTCCATTTGTTAAGAAATCCTTATCCACCAGCCAAAAATGTATAGATAGACAGCATATAGTACTTTCTGTTCAAAACCTACCAGACATCAAGAAATGTTTGCCATAAGAATTACCTAGATGAACCCCAGGACAAGAATTTTTTTAAAAGAACGGTTATGAAGATCTTCTCCCAATAAGTAGGTTGCCTTTTTGTCTTAATGATAGTGTCCTTTGCTTTACAGAAGCTTCTCAGTTTTAGGAGGTCCCATTTATTCAATGTTACTCTTATTGTCTGTGCTACTGGGGTTATACATAGGAAGTGGTCTCCTGTGCCCATATGTTGTAGACTATTTCCCACTTTCTCTTCTATCAGGTTCAGTGTGTTCAGAATGATATTGAGATCTTTAATCCATTTGTACTTGAGTTTTGTGCATGGTGATAGATACGGATCTATTTTCATTCCTCTACAGGTTGACATCCAGTTCTACCAGGAGTATTTGTTGAAGATGCTTTCTTTCTTCTATTGTATACTTTTAGCTCCTTTGTCAAAAATCAGGCGTTCATAGGTTTGTGGGTTAATATCTGGTCTTTTATTCGATTCCATTGGTCGACGTCTCTGTTTATATGCCAGTACCAAGCTATTTTCATTACTGTAGCTCTGTAATAGAGTTTGAAGTCAGGGATGGTAATGCCTCCATAAGTTCCTTTATTGTATAAGATTGTTTTGGCTATCCTGGGTTTTTTGTTTTTTCATATAAAGTTGACTGTTGTTCTCTCAAGGTCTGTGAAGAATTTTGTTGGGATTTTAATGGGGATTATATTGAATTTATAAATTGTTTTTGGTAGAATTGCAATTTTTACTATGTTGATCCTACCCATCCAAGAGCATGGGAGGTCTTTCCATTTTCTGGCGACCTCTTCAATTTCTTTCTTCAAAGACATAAAGTTCTTGTCAAATACATCTTTCATTTTCTTGGTTAGAGTTACTCCAAGATACTTTATGCTATTTGTGGCTATCGTAAAAGGTGAAGTTTCTCTGAATTTCCTCTCTGCTTCTCTATCCTTTGTGTATAGGAGGGCTACTAATTTTTTTGAGTTGATCTTTTAACCTGCCACTTCACTGAAATTATTTATCAGTAGGAGTTCTTTGGTAGAGGTTTGGGGGTCACTAATGTGCACTATTATATCATCAGCAAATAATGAAAGCTTGAATTCTTCCTTTCCAATTCGAATCCCCTTGATCTCCGGATGTTGTCTTATTGCTATTGCTAGAACTTCAAGAACTATGTTGAAGAGATATGGTGAGAATGGACAGCCTTGTCTTGTTCCTGAATTTAGCGGAATGGCTTTGAGTTTCTCTCTATTTAATTTGATATTAGCTGTTGCCTTGACTCTAGAGGAGTTCCCAGGTGTCCAAGGAGATGTCCCCCGCTTGTTCCTTGAGCAGCTGAGGAGAGGGTGCCTGAACTGGCCCTATACTGTAGGCACACTGATGAATATCTTGCATATCACCATACAACCTTCATCTGGCGATGGATGGAGATAGAGAAAGAGACCCACATTGGAGCATTGGACTGAGCTCCCAAGGTCCAAATAAGGAGCAGAAGGAGAGAGAACATGAGCAAGGAAGTCAGGGCCACGAGGGGTCCATCTACCCACTGTGACTGTGGGGCTGATCTAATGGGAACTCACCAAGGCCAGCTGGACTGGGACTGATGGAGCATGTGATCAAACCGGACTCTCTGAACGTGGCTGACAAGGAGGGCTGATTGAGAAGCCAAGGATAATGACACTGGGTTTTGATTTTACTTCATGTACTGGCTTTGTGGGAACCTAGTCTGTTTGGATCCTCACCTTCCTAGACCTGGATGGAGCAGGGAGGACCTTGGACTTCCCACAGGGCAGGGAATCCTGACTGTTCTTTGGACTGGAGAGGGAGGGGAAGGGGGAATGTGGGAGGGGGAGGGAATTGGGAGGAGGGGAGGAGGTGAAAATTTGTAATAATAATAATAATAATAAGTTTTAAAAAGAATAGTCATAAACTCCATCAAAGAATTCAAAGAAGACACAAACAGAAGTTCAATGAAATTAAGGAAAATGAGTTTAGCAGGAATAAATACTAGAGTGATACCCAAGAAAACACAAACATAAGGATAATGGATGAAAAAGACAATCCAGGATTTGAGAACGGAATTCAATAAGAAAATAGAAACATTTGGAAAGACTCATGATAAAATGAAAATGAAATTGAAAAACCCTATAACTCAACTAGAAAAATGCAAAGAAAAGCCTTATAAGTAGGAAAAGTCAAGACTGCCAGGATTCAATGATAAAGTAGAAGATCAAGAATAAATAAATAAAGAGCATTAAAGTGCAAGAAAACACAGGAAAGTAACATACAGGAAATGTGAGTCACCATGTAAAAACCAACTCTTCAAATTGCAGGTGTGTATGATGAAGAAGAATTTCAAATCAATATCATAGACCAGATCTTCAACAAGATCATAGAAGAAAACATCTCTAACCTAAGAAAAGACACACCAGAAAAAGAGACCAGAAGCCAACAGAACACCAACTAGACAAGATTAGAAAGAAAATACCCATGCATATATACTTAAAACACTAGCTACAAATGGAAAAAAATGTATTTAAAGCTATAAAAACAATTAAGTTCAAGCCACATGTAAAGGAAAACCCATGCTAACAATAGCTGATTTCTCCATGAAAACTTTGAAAGCCAGAAAAATTGGCAGGAATGCTTTTCAAATTCTAAAGGACTCTGGCAGTCAGCCTAAACTAATATACTCAGCAAAACTACATGTCATAATTGAGGAAAAAAGAAAAAAGTTCCACTATTCAAAAAAACCTAAAAAAAAACTTATTTCTAACAGACCAAACATCAAGAAAATACAGGAAGAAATATTATGAATTAACAAGAAGAAAGAGCACAATAGAGAGTCCATGGAAAGAAATATAAAACCATAATTATTAAAACACAAAGTGCTACTGAGAATGCAAACAACACAAAAAGTAAAATATAAATAATAAATAGCAAATGGGGATAACATAAAAATAAATTCATGAAACAATGGGATGAATATTCTATCTAGAAAAATATACATGAATAAAATATGAATAGAGAATTTTTAATAAAATACAAAGGTAATGTCAATAGGAAAATAACAGTGATTTTAATAAGCCATTCAAAAAACAACTTAGCATCCTTAGTCCAACTCTGGATAAACTAAGTTTAAAACATTATAAAATAGTTAACTCAGAATGGTTTATAGACTTGATTATAAAACACAAAACACATAGCCAGGAAAAGTCTTGGATACCTAGCGCTAAGAAAAGAGATCTCTCAGATGTGAGATCAAGCCAAGATCCATCAAAACAAAATTTAATAAGCTATGCTTCAAAGTATACTTTTCCACTATGAATAGATCTATAAAGAATATGAAAACTAACAATAAAAAATAAACAGCTGCAAACTGATGAGAGATCAATGGATTGTATGGTATCCACCCCAAAAGACACATCTACAGTAGGAATCCTGAACCTATTTCTCAGTGAATATTGTACAGGAGGAGGCTGAATACCAGAAAATCTGCTATTAGATTAGAAATGACTGGGAAGCTGCATCCAGGATATTTCAACAACATGGCTTCCTAAACAAGACCTAAACAATGAAATGCTAATGTAGAGTCCAAGGAGTCTCTCTCACCTTTTACCAAAGAACTACAGGCAATTAATGCCTATTGGAAGAGGAAAAACTAGCCTCTATAAGGGACACGCCCCCTTATTGGTTATCTAATGTGAAATACTGAGTTCTGAAATGAACTCAAGCCACAATAAATGAACTCAGTGGGCTATATCTATATATTTGTACATTTATATGCACACATGCACACACTCACTCACACATGTGCATATATATGTATATAATAGTAATCTAAAGAAGACCATCAGTTTACCTGGTGAAGGGGGGGGAACATGGGGGAGGTTGAGAGTACTGTTCTGGGAGCATATTCTACTCCTTCAGCCAATAGGCTTTAAGTTGCCAGCCCACTTGGGCATGGTCTCTTATACTGTAAAAGCAGCACTAAATGTGAGCCCAGCTCTCTTGCTTTTGGCTTCTGCTTCTGTCTGCTAGACTCTGTTTCTGTTTGCACAGAGGACTGTTGTCCAGGACAGTGAACTGTAAATTTTCCCCTTAAATAAAAAACATTATTCATAATTCTGAACTAGTGTGGGATTTGTGTGTGTGTGTGTGTGTGTGTGTGTGTGTGTGTGTGACTTACTTATCATTTGGCATGTTGGGTCAGGTGGCGGTAGCACATGCCTTTAATCCCAGCACTCAGAAGGCAGAGACAGGCAGATATCTATGAGTTTGAGGCCAGCCTGGTCTACAAGAGCTAGTTTCAGGATAGGCATCAAAGCTACAGAGAAACCCTGTCTTGAAAAAAGACAAAAAAAGAGATAATAATAGTGTATAATAGAGTGAATACTTGTGAACTATTATTTATGGATAATTTAATTTATATTATTTATAATTTTTGTATATTGATACAAGTTAAAATTATATTTGTTATTTTTGTTTACATTATTTGTACACCTATGCAAAGCTATTTTGTCAGATTTTATATATGCATGGTTTTACCTCTGTTTAGGACATTTTGTAACTTGATACAGCTTTTAGGATATACTTTAACATTGCATTATATATTACTCCTATCTTTGATCAAGATACTTATTGATTGTTTACATTTTGAGGTCATTTGTTGCACATTTGTTTACAAATTATTTAATTTTCTGACATGAAGTTTTAGTCTTTAAGTTATACATGTATTAATTATTATAGGTCAATAGTTGTTTATGTTTGTTGTAAATACAGTCAGATCAATTAGGTTCTTTAGATATTTTTTTGTATTCTGTCTAGATAGGTAATCTTCAACCACTTCAAGGATCTGTGGAACATGGCATTTACATAACTTAGGATTCTGTTTACATGAGAAATGATTGCTTCTGACAGCATCAATCTACTCCCAAGAGAATGTTGAGCACCGAAGATACTTCACTTGGAGCTTATTTTCATCTTGGCAAAGCTGGCCTTTGTGCAAGGAACTGACAATGCCTCAACCACTGACAAGGTACATGGTATTTGGAAATGGATCAGCAGGACTGTCAAATCTTGCCAAGATAGGGTAAGATGGTTTTGAAAAGTTTCCTGCTTCTGAAAATGGTCTGTCAGTTACACTAGGCCTTAGGCAAAGTTGGTTGCTTCAACATTGCAAAATGAGACTTTGGGTGATTGCTCAGGTAGCTAACTGTCTCCATCATATATTGTTCGTTTTGGAAGCTACTTGATTATTCTTCCTGCCTGCTTAAGTAATATTATCTTTCTTCTCGGACCTTCAATGGGGTTGAAGATTAGATAGTCATAGTTACGGTACTCTTAGGATCTAGCCAAGCCATTTCCTATACAAGACTTAGACTCCATGGGATAGAATGTTTACTAAAACATTTAGCATATGTTCCTTGCTTAATATTATTTATTCTGGTTGTAATTCTAATTACACTTGATACCTGATCCTCATGTATATAGTTTTGTATTGGGTTTGGAGCTCTCTTATTTAAACAAAAGGGGGAGGTGCTGTGGAAGCACATTCTGCTCCTTCAGTCAATAACCTTTAAGATACCAGCCCACTTGGGCATGGTCCCTTATACTGTGACACCAGCGGTAAAAGTGTGCCAGCTTTCTTGCTTCTGGCTCCCACTTCCAGCTGCTAGACTCTGTTCTTGTTAGCACATAAGACTGTTATCTAGGACAGTGATCTGTAAGTTTTCCCCTTAAATGAGTAACCCTTTTATTATTCATAAATCTGAACTGGTGTGGAATTGTTTTGTAACTTACATCATCAGAGTAGGACAGGGAATAGGAGAGTGATGTGATTACATTATTTTATTTTTAATTAAGAAAGGAATGGAGAGAAACAAGCAGAAGTTTAATAAAAGGTTTTGATTGTTTATGAAGCATTCATGGGCAGCCTGTGTATGAAGTTTGTGTTGACCTTGTTCATATTGGGTTTCAAGGTCTATGTTGATGTGGATGACTGAGCAGGTCTCTTCCTCAAAGAGCCCCATATTTTTTTACAGATGGTTGTGGGCCACCATGTGGTTGCTGGGAACTGAACTCAGGACCTTTGGAAGAGCAGGCAGTGCTCTTAACCACTGTGTTATCTTTAAGTAAGGAGTAAAACACTACCATAATGAGACAAATATCCTAAATTTGGTCCCAACTAGAGAAAATGCTGAAAGATCACAGAGTGAAAAAAATAGTTATATAGGTCTATAAGGTTCTTAAAATCGTTCATTAAAAATACAAAGTAAAAGCAGGGAAGTATTGTTGCACACCTTTAACCTCAGGATGCAGGAGGCAGTGGCTGGTTGATCTCTGTAAATTCAAGGCCAACCTGTTTGACAAAGCAAGTGTGTTACACATAGAAACTCTACTTTGAAAATAAATAAACAAACAAATAGATAATGATAAATAATAAATATAAAGTACTATCTGAGTGAAGAAACAAGTAGAAACTCTACTGAATGTTATATGGATGGCAAACACAAGACAAAAGATTCCATGTTATCATTAAGTAAGGAAACAAAGTAACAATGAAATGGTACTACATACCCATCATAATGTCTAAATTCTTTTGAAAATGAATAAAAAATGGACCACTACTCCAGAAAATATTTAGGTGATTTCTTTTTCAGAATTTGCTTTTACATTGAGCATGAGATTACTATAGTACTTAGCAATTACATTCCTAAGCCCATGCCCCAGAAAAATGTTGTATGAAATGGACATGCAAGACCTACAGAAAAATGACAGCTGAACATACCTAAAGGTAAGACAGTCCTTTAGGGTTCCTGCTTCATGAAAGAATTTGCCAGATATTCTTCAGGATACAGAAGAAAGTGACTGGCAAACTGCAAATATAGGTGAAACAATCTTTCAAATTTCCTGCTTCATGGAAAAGTCTGCTGAATATTATAGGCCTGTAGGCTGAAGATGAATGTCCCAATGTTACATAAGAACTTTGGGTGACTTTTCAGGCAACTAGATGTTTCTGTCAATTCTAGAGTTTTAGAAGTTGCCTCCAACGCACTTTTTTTTTGACTTAGGTAATATTATATCTTTCCGGGGTCTTTGAAGAGTTGAAGACAGATAGTTATAGTTAAAATTTTCCTTAGTTATTATAAAAGGTAAAGTAGATATGAAACTTTAGACTCACAAAGATAGGATAGATGAGAGTATTTTCCTTAATACTTATATACCATGTAGCTGCCAAAGGAGACAGATGCCCTGGAACCTTACCAATAAACCATGAGCCTTATGGTAAACACAAAGTAATAGGAATGGGTTAACTTAAGATTTCTCAGTTAGTTAAGAAGAAGCCTAAACTAATAGGCCAAGCAGTGTTTTTGTTAATACAATTTCTGTGTGATTATTTTGGGTCTAGGTAGTCAGGAAATGAATGAGCAGTCCCTGCCTACAGAGAATGACCTCATAGTATAGTTTTTTAAAGAGGTTAACAGTTGGCAAGAAAGTTTAAAATGTATTTTGACCCATAAACAAGTGTTGTCATCCCTTAAAACAACTACATGTGATTCTGTGAATGCCTCATAACTAAAGTTAAAATCTTTTATCCATTCAGTGATTTTTAAAAAGAGTGCCTTTTGTTTATCTGTATGTTTATTTGTTATGTCTGTATATACCCAACTAAATTTAGCTATTCAACTAAATCTACTGTAAATAAAACTGTGAGGGAGATGGTTAAGACATTTTACCTTAAATTTCCTTTTATATAATTTTATTCTGAAAAATATTGAGGCCATATGGGCTATCTCCCTATCACTTTGTCATATCTCCTCTTGTGTCCTGGTTTAACACATGTTTAAGCATCCATGTTGGTTAAACTTTTGGGGTGTAGCTTCTGACATTGCTAGGAGACACAGTCTCACAGCAAACTTCCTGATCATCTGGCTCATACGATATTTCTGTCCCTTCTTCCTCAACGTTTCTTGAGCCCCGCGTATGGGAGTGTTTTGTAGATGGATACTTGGCTCCACAGCTTTGAATTTTTTATTTATTGTAGTTTTCCTTTATATTATCTGCTGAAAAAAGAGAAAAAAGTCTAAGGGGCCTAAATACTACAGAAAAATACAATAAGAACAACAAAATAAAATAAAACATTAAGCTTGTAGGTGGCTAAGGATTAATGAGAGTGGAGCAAAGGGAACAGTCTTACACAGGGGAGATCTCATCAATTGATTATCAGATACCAAATAGTGAACCTGTGGTGGCATCTTGTTTGTACAAATAAGCTTGCCTGAAGATCAGAGGGCAGAGCTAGCCACTAGTTAACCATAGAGATCCGGAGGTCTGTACAGACAGACAGGAAGTGATATGGCTGTGCAGAGAGAGGAAGTGATAAGGGGTTAGGAGACAGGAGTTCAGTCTCTTTTCAGCTGGGAAGTTGAGAGCTAAGGTGGCTGTGGTCTTATTCATCATCTCCCTAATCTCTCAGCATTTCCTCCTGTATCTGACTCCCAGCTTTTATTATTCATACCAACTAGAACTCGTCCTACATAAATGCACCCTGAAAACATGCATGAAAGTAATGCTGTATATACTGATATTTGTATATATACATGTATATATAACAATAGTCAATGAAAAAAATAAGGCCATGAATTTGAAAGAGAGCAAAGGTCTGTATGGGAGGGTTTGGAAGGAAAAAAAATGTGGAAATGTTGTATTTATCATCTCAAAAAAATAAAACAAATAATGAAAAATTATTGAAAGTATATTCCTTATGAATTTGAAATCAATAGTAAAAAGGTTTAATACTTTTTGATTTTTGTACTCAAAATAATCGAGCTAGTGAAGTACAAAAGTCAGAAAATATTAATCCTTTTTAATTGTTGTTTCCAAATGTTCCAAAAAAAAAACATTGTAAATGTGGAAAGGTCAAATGAGAGCCCTTGGTAGAATGGTACTCAGGCATCAATAAAATCAAGCTAATGAATGCCTGAGTATACTCTGCCAAGGGCTCTTTTTTGACCTTTTTTTTTACTTTTACAATGTTTTCCCAACCTATTCATTTTCATATTAAATGAAACTCTTTAATTCTAAGTCTTCACGTCTCTTGTTTTTGAGTTTAGAAGTCCACACTTTTGATCTTAACATACTGGACTTATTTTAATAGCCATACAATACCTTTGTGTTTATATTTGATACATATAAATTGCATCTGATCATTTATATTAGAAAATCTTAGTAAATACTTTTGCACCTCTTACATTTATGAATCTACAGAATAAATTCCTGATGGTAAAACGGATGGATCAAAACTACTTTTTTAATTTTGATAGGTATTACCAAGTTGTTCTTTATAAAGCTCTCTCGGTCTCTGCGGTCACAGACAACGTCTGAGAGTGATTGTACCTTCTTCCATACCCTGAGTCATCTTTGTGATCTTTTCCAGTCTGATGCATGGAAAAGCTTCCATGACGAGCCATTCTACTCAGAGATAACATTCAGACTCAGAGGAAAGCTTGGCAGATTAATCCCACAGATATTAAGTAACCTGGCGAACAAAGATAAAGCATTTCTCTCTTTCCTGAATCAAGCAATAATGTTTATTTTAAACTATGCTGCTGCATGCTTACCTTTAGGGTTGGAAATTCTCAAAGAAAAGGATACTGTTTGACCACAGCTGACACTGTAGCATAAGAAGTTCATCAAGCATTACTGAATACCAGCAGAAGAGTAAAGTTGTTCATAAGCCAAGACTAAGTTGAAAGATTCGGACCATTGAGAACTAGATACCTTCTGTGTATCCCACTATGCCTATGGAGTTTTGTTAATAATACCATCTGCCCAGAAATCACTTCACCATCAAGTCTGCATATTAATATATTATTATATCCAGTTGTGCATACGTCATGCTAAAGAATTAACATAATTTCAACAAAAAGTTGAATGATATATGAAGAAGCAAAAGAAAAGTAAACCCCGGAGGTTGCAATAACCACTGGAGTCTCTTTCTGCTTTGCCATTCTTAGGAATCATGTTTTTAAACTGACTGCATATAACTCCAGTGTTTAAAGAAACACCAAATTATTTCCTATTTTGTACATTTTTAAGACTGAGAAACATTTTTTAACATGCACATCCTAAAACTGGGTAAAAGTATGATTATAAACATAAAGCTCAACTTGTAATATCTATTTTAAATCATTTTCAGATGTTTCAATAATTTATAGAAAGGCGTCCTGCTCATCGCCTAAAGGCTGGAGCACTCAGTTTTAAAACGCCCAATTTATTGTTAATTAGATTTAAAAACAAAACAAAACCCTTGTCTTCAAGAAACATGTATAAATGCTTCTTAAATTCCATACAAGTCACAACTTGGGTCATAGTTATTGGAATTTTACAATGATTCTTAAACCATCTAGGTAATGTGTAGTAATATATCTTTTTAGCAATAAACACGAGACACTAACTTCCTTTCAAATTTTGTTAATTCTTGTCTCCTAGAGACACAAAAAAAATGCACTCAAAGTTTCACTTGGAGAAAAGTGGTCAGTTAATTTAGTTTTAAATTTCCTAGAATGATACAAAATCTTCTGAGTTAATGTGAGAGGAATATACATATTGTTTATGAATAGACAAGAAACATCATTCATTCCATCAAGTATTCATAAAGTGTCTAAACCACTATAGACTAAGAAAGTTGAGAAAGATGCAATCAGGTCCGTATTTAATAAGAAGTAATTAAGAAATGAGATATTCAGGGTTTGAAGCATGATGCAATTGCTCTCTGATCTTGGCTTTGCAGAAAGTGACCAAGCACTGGAAGCAATAAGATACGTTTTACAGAAGAGAATAAAAAGATCCCAAATAGAGCCCCTAAAGCAAAGCCTTTATTCCCCACATAATTCTCAGGTCTGCAATGAAGAACTCAGATCTAGGAATGGGTATGTCTTTAAGATGTGAAGAGACAGGGAGGGTGGACCAGAGGCAATGGCTGCAGGCTTATTTGCATAAGCACCCAAACACTTGCAACGTCACCACGCTGGCCTCTGGGCCCCGCCCAGGCTTACTCCAACCTTTCTCCACTAGGGTGGAAGATAAAAAGGAAAGAGAGGCCAGATTAGCTATGTTAAGGAGCACTTTTAATGCTGCTTCTCACGTCTCTGAGAAAAAGAAAAGAAAAGAAAACAAAAAACAAAACAAAAAACTCCCATGGAGCCCTTGAAAGCAGACTCTCTCTGGTCCCTCCGACCCCACTCCTACCCCAGCCCAGTACCCCTATGGGATTCAGATTCATTCCTTTGCTTAAGGCTAGTGAGCAAGTTAAAGAGAGTGAGGCTTTAGCTCCGGTGTACAACATTCCTATATTCAAATTTTTCTGCGCTGTCACACACAGACCAACCAAGTGCGTGGACTACGTAGAAGGCGTAGGGATGCCCAGTCCCTCTCCAGCCCCAGCCGTTCCTTAAGATCCCTGTGCCACCGTTCTCTCCACTATCCTCTCTGTCACCCTTTCCCATTTCAGGATGCAGAGAAACGCGGTGCTATGTTTTCTTCAGCAACCACGTGCCGAGTGTTCGCCTAAAGGCTGGTTTTCGGGCAGCCGATCACAGGATGCCTCCAGCGGGAGAGAATCGAATCCGGTTCACGAAATACCGTGCTTAACAGACTGTGGCAAATGATCCACAAGCCCTCGGGAAAAAGGCTCGCTTCTCTCCCGCCTCACCTCCCGCCCTTATGAGGATTAGATTCCAATTTACTTCGTGAGCGCAGCTCTGCTCTGACACCAACTTTCCTCACGGACTTCCCCTGTCACCCCCACCCCCCTCGCGCCCGTCAATTCCCTGCTCGATTTGGAAAGGAGCCTGTCTCCTCGGATGCACCAGGCAGTTTCCACCTAGGTTAGGAAGGATGGAGGCACGTTTTGACCCACGTGTTCTACCCACAAGTGCCGCCTCGGACCCCCGCCACCCGAACCCTAATTTGCACAGGTTCAGGACGCAGAGCCGGAGGGTATCCTCAGAAACCAGTTTCCCCCTTCCGCGTTTCCCTTTGCCCTTCCTCCTTCCGTCCCAGGATCCTGTCTGAATCTTTCTGGAGCTCCATCCCTGCATCCTGCTGTCCTTCCTGGCGCCTGACTCCTGGGTGTCTAAGAGAGAGCCCCACCCTACCCCCGGCGGTGCTCCAGCACCAGAGCGTGACATTACCTCTGGTGCTTCTTGAGCCTGCACCTCTTACTGTTTCCTAGGTCGAGAAAGGGTCGGATCCAGGTAACGGGGCCAGAGGCTGCAGAGGAGCTGTCTGGAGAGCAGAAACAGCTTGCCAAGGACAGGCTTGGTTTCGGGAGCCGCTGTCCTGCAGGCTGGCACCAAGAGACTCGTGAGCGCCTGTGTCTGCCAGGGAAATGGCACGGGATGCTGGTGTGCGGTTCCTGGTGTGTGTGTTTTGGTTTATGTGTGTATGTGTGTGTGTGAGTGCGCGCGCACGCTCGCGCCTGTGTGTGTGTGTGTGTGTGTGTGTGTGTGTGTGTGTTTGTGTGAGTGAGTGAGGGTGTGACGGAGGCTCCCACGTGCCCAGCCCGCCTGTGCTGCGGCCCCCCGACAGGCTGCGGGGGAGAGGTGGTGCTTGCGGGCGGGGATCCGGCGCCAAAGATCGAGCCAGGTCTGCAGGCAGGGAGCCTCCTCTCCTCCTCACCACCCCATGACGCAGAGGCCACTGCGGCTGCCCGCTGCGTCCTCCCAGCGCGCAGGGCTAGGCCGGCGGCGTGCTGGGTGGATCTGGGGAAGCCCCACGTAAAACAGATTATCCCTCCCTTCGCCCCCTCCCTCCCCCCGCCCCACGAGCTATTCTACATCTGTCTTCTGACCCACTCAGCTGAGAGGATGGGCACTAGTTGCCTACCAGGTCTTTGTCTTTGGGAGGATAACTATTGCATAGGGCTTGCTCTTCTACTCTCGCAGAATCAGTAAGAAGTCTAGGGATGAGGGTTCCTGGGCTTTCTTCCCATGCCACCATTTACATATTTTGTGAAAGAAAAGCGCTTGGGTCTTTGCTTATCAGCAGATAATGTACTGCCAGCCTCAAGGATTCCTGTTAGGTTGTGTAAAGTTAAACCGGTTTTAGAGAGCGGGCCCTCACTCATTGTGTGTGTCTATGTATCAGAGTCTTTCTAGAGCTGAGTCTACCAGCTGAAGTCTGACTTACCTCTTCCCATACTCAAAGCAGGCTTTCAATTAAGCCACGTGGGGGAATTCCTAAAATATACATCGATGAAGACAAAGCTTTGCCTCCTTTGTAGAATCCCTGAACTGTTCCCTAAACACATTCCCTAGGACTTTGATGTAGGCATTAAATTTGTGGGCGCTGAAAGTTTACATTTTTGAGAGAAATGCAAAATGACCCTAAGAACATATTGCGGAAGAACGGGTTTCGTTCTTTAGTGAGGTGCATTTCTTCATTTCTAGAAGATTAATATTATTAATGAGAATGTTTTGCCTTTCTAGGCCTTCCAAAGCTCCCTTCAGTTTTAACTGTTTATATCCAATTAACACAGATTTTATGCTACTAGATAGGGAAGCATGTCTTGGAAAGGCGCCGCAAGACCTGCATTTCAGATCAGAACATGGCTACTAATCCTTTGCAAGGAACCAGGAGAGCTTTTCCCATCAGCCCCTCTTCAAAGTCACCTTTAAAAATATATTAAATGTCAAAATGTATCCCTGGGAGGCCCCCTCCTCTGCCACTGTTGATGCTCTTCAGTAGAAAAAAATACAGAAAAAAAAAGAATGCATCTAAAGGAGTTTCATACTGAAGATCTTAGAAAATAATGTGCAAATGTTTATGTAGTCTTAAACATTGCTTTATATGTTGAAACAGAAACCTTAAGACTTAGGGAAAAGAATGTCAGAAAATGAATATTGCTGTCTTCCAAAATCAAGATTATGTTTATCTGCTTGGGGGGAAAGTAATATGTTTGCTTACACGAATGTTTTCCTTGGAACTAATACATACTTAAAGTCCATGTGCCCTATAGTGTTCCACTGATAATTGACCTCTACTTTAAATGTATGTAACAAGCTACTTGTCATAAAATATACCGATGTCCCTAACAATTTGATGTCCATAAAGGAAAGCTGGGGAAACAACTGAAAGCATAAAGCTTATGGCTAATTACCTGAGTGTTTGATCATATTTTCCTTAATCTCTTCAGCTAATTACTCTAGGGAATTTTCCTAATTTAGAGATTTGAGAATGGTGACACCCAGGAAAAAACATTTCAAAGTTTATAGAGGTAGCAAAATATAGACCTTTTGTCTTCATCTGTCCTCAGTACCAGCTTTGAAATATTTTGTAAGTTTTTAGTTAATTTACAGATTTCTTTAATGAGAGGAAAGGGAAAAAATTAACAAGAGTTAGTCACCTAGAAAACAAAAAGTGGAGTAGGAGTGGAAGAATTGTTCTCCTGAATTCAGGGAACTCCAGTCACAGGTAAAAAGGATTTATGTTTTCGTTTTAACAATAATGTTCCAAGATTTAAGGCTCAATTTGCTAATATCTGTTCTACTAGGAATTACTGAGTGCTCTCACGTTTTCTGTACAAAATGATCACATGGTGTTGATGTGGAGGAAGGGATAGGACCCTGAAGCAACCTAAAGACTATGTCAACCCAAGTAAAAGGAAGGTTAGTCTCTTGGACCACACTATTTACAATAGTAGCCAAAATCAGGTCCATGATCATTGTATTTACAGCACATGAAATAATTTGTAAATCTTTTATTTAATAATCCTACATTAGCCTGTGAATGATTTACATGCATGCTTGTAATTTCAGTTTTGCTGCTTATAATTTATGATGGCATTTGATTTCTATGCGTTGATGTTTATGACATAAATTCTGTTGGTGTTTGAGTTGTATTTTGTACCCTGAAATTGTTTTTTTTATTAGATCATTCATATTGGCTTCAAAGGAATATATGTATTCCTTTGAATATATGTGTATATAAACACACACACACACACACACACACACACACACACACACATATATATATATATATATATATATATATATATATACTGGAAAAATGTTTCAGTGGACATAAGCATTTTGTCACAAAACATGAGGGCTCAAATGAAGAACCAGCACTGCTGGAAGCAAAGACAGGAAGAACATTGGACTTTTTTGGATGCCAGACTAACTACAGATCCAATGAGAAACCCTGTCTCAGGAGAATAACGCATATATGCTATACAAGCACATACCTGAAGCACAATTAAGAAAAACTCAAAAACAGATATTAGGGTTCAACCTGAAGACCATTAAAGCAAGGCAAACAGCCACTGGCTCTCTGCTTCCTGATTGTGGATGTCATGTGACCAACTGCTGCAAGCTTTTGCATGGCTGACTCCCTTGGTACAATGGACCATGTTCTTGAACTGGGAACCAAAATCAACTCTTCTTTTACATTCCATTTTTTTTTAAAAAAAAAATATTAGAGCATCAAGAAAAGAGTGCTACATAGAAATCAGGTAGTTACTGACATTTTCAGATTCAACCAATGTAGAAAGTAGAGATTCAAGAAAAGTCAAGAAGCCCTAAGACCAGAGTGACTCTCTTTAAAAAGTCAGTTTCCTATTTATTTATTTATTTATTTATTTATTATAATTTTCACTTATTTTTAAGACAGAAATTTTATTCCAACTCATAAATAAAATCATAACACAAATGGTTTACCGAAGACATTCAAACACAATGCCCCATCCCCGATTTTATACATTTCAGTAAAAGCTGATGTGGTTAGAATGGCTTTTCTGGAACAGTGGAGTTTCACTTGGTATGAAGATATTTTTCAAAAGACATTAGTGTTTATGCCAATCATTAGAACCTAAAGTAAACAGAATAATTAGAAACAAATGTCCACTGAACTATAAGGAAGGGGTGGCATGTAGCATTACTGAAACGTAGCATTACCTCCTGTGGAGGGGGCACAAAAGACTCAGTAACCTCACAAAACTTATAAAATTAATAAAGTTGCAAGAGTCCATGCCCCCTACGGGTATGAGGGCACAAGACAACCATTGGGATGAGGAGATGGGTAGAGCTGCTTAAAATATGTGAGGTGAGCCCCGGGAGAGCAGCCTTCTAAGACTTCCTTGGTGCCAAGGTGGACTTTAACACAATGCACCTGTCTTTGTTCACCTTTCTTCCATGCTGCTGTGAATAACTCAGTAGGATGACTGGCTTGCTAGGTGAAACTTCGATAAAACCAGATCTTTGGTCTGTTGATGCCCTGTCTGGAGAAGTAGACGCTTGCTTGTCATGTCTCCACAGGAAAAGTCACACAGTATGACAGCAACAAAGAGACAAAAGCCAATCCAACTGAAAATATCACATGATTACTAATGACTCTTTGAGATTCCCCTCCTCTTATGGACTTCCTTCTCTTCCATCTATTCCTTCTTATTCTTAGCAGACTATTTTTCTCCCGTACTCTCTCTTTCCCTGTTGCTCTCCTCTTGGTTTGTTTCTAGTTACTTATGATTGACATTATTTTGGCTGTGTTCATTTTACAAAATGAAGTATGATGATTTTATAACTTATTAAATTGTAAAATTGCCTGAGTGTATCATTTAAGAATATCTTCTTAGAGAGATTGGAATCAATTAGCTTATAAAACAGTCTGGACATACAAGCCTGTCAATGATATGTCATTTTTCTCAGTCTTTTAAATTGTGTCTATTTAGATTTCTTTCTTTCTTTATAGTCATTTTGGATTTTTTAAGTATTATAATATCAAACAAATTTTAAATATGCATAAAACAATTAGCTGTCTTAAAGAAAATAAATTCTCTCACTAAGCAGGCATTTTAGTGTTTTCAAGCTCCGGTAAGATATTATCATAGTCTGGTTGCCTGAAACAATAAACATTTCTTTCCTCCAAGTCTAGAGACTGAAGTGTATAGTAAGCTGGTGCCAAATGTGGAGTTTGATGACTGTTTCTTCCTGGAATATAGATGTAGACTTCTTTACATATTCTTATGAGGCAGAGAGAAGGGGGAAGCAGAGCAATCTCTTGACTCTTGTCCTACTAAGGACACTAATCTCATTCATGAAGGTTAAGCTCCCGTGATACAATGACCTAATTATGGATTACCCCATACTAGCTTATGTTAGCCAGGCTTCCTGTCCAGTTCACTGCATCAAAATATCAGTTTCTCATAACACAAAGAATGCTCTTTCTTACATGTTCTTTAGTTCTGAAGCTATAGTTTCTTCTGGTCTGTTCAGAGTCGTGTGTCTTCTCACTGTGGACCTTATCTCGAGGAGAAAACTTGATTCAGAGCCCATCTCTTACCTTAACAAGAAGGAAGAGCAAGAACTCAAGCAGAATCATGCAACAATCACTTATTGCTCCCTCAGGTTAGCCAAGTTCAAGTCCCCACACTTACACTGTAGCTAATGAGGTATAACTCCAATTCTGATGTTTTGTTCTGGCCTCTGTTGGTCCTGGATGCATGTGACTCACAGTCAATTACAGGCAAACACCTATGCACAGTGAACATATACATAAATAAAATCTTAGAAATAAAAAGTGTAATGGCTAGGCCCTCCCTTTGTAAATAGAACCTTCAAGACATTTTGGAATTTCTACCCTTTTGCTCATTGGAAATGAGAATTCTATATAAATTTCTTCAAATCCTGGAATTTCTGGGCTAAGTTTTTCACCTCTTCTTTTAAAAGAGTCATGTACTTAATCATTGCAGAAAAGTTCATCAGAAAATGTCCTCTGTTGCTGATATTAGGATGATCATATAAACTAGAATTTTTGGCATAAACATTAGGCTATGGAAGAACAGATTAAACTAATTGTGTCATGAATGAAAGTGCTCTACCTTAGGCATCCATGTGAACAATGGCGTATTGGAAAATGTTTTGTCTTTATAATTCATGCAAAGTTACTTATATTTTATGTGACTTGAACCTCATCTTGAATAAATGGACCTTGAAAATGTAAAAAAAAAAAGAGTCAAATCTTGAAACTGCAGAGTTAGCTCAACAATTAAGAGAATATATGTTTGTATAAAGGGCCGGGATTCAGTATTCAACATCCATGTCACCCAGCTCACAGTTGCTTGTAACTCCAGCTCCAGGAATATTGCCTTCTTGCATCCAGGGGCATTGCATTCACCGACACAAACTTGCACATGTGCACATACATGCACTTAAAATTAAAAATATTTTTTAAAAGGAACAAAATCTTATATTCATCTGTTATATGGAAATACTTCAATAAGGTAAAAGAAAAAATGAGATTCACTTTTGATATATTTTTCCCATAACCATGTGTTTAGTTAGATTATCTACTTTGTAGATTATTGAAGTGGCCAGATTTACCAAATATGTCTCCATAGTTTTATATTGGTTGCTGTTTTTTTTTTTTTACTTTTGCTAACTGTTAACCTTATACTCATTACCTTATCCAAACTGAATGCCACATGTATAGTATCTTTTGCTGCTATATTTGTTTTGTGTGACAATCTGCTTAGATCAATTTGCATGGAGTCAGCTTTCTGTCATATCAGGGAGATGTTGGATGACTTTTGACCTTGAAGCACAGGATCAATGAACAGAGGCTATATTGGACATGCTTATTCATCAAGGCAAAGAGGAATAGTAAGTCCAGAAGCCAATGAATGTGATTGTACTGAAGTCTGTTAAGAAAGGGAAATGATTTACTTTGAGGACATGTTCTTGTTTTTTTGTATTTCTGAATTTCTACATTCAGCTCCAAGTCTTTTCTGTCCACTTGTGATGATGGAATTTACAAAACAATCCCACACCAGTTCGGAATCATGAATAATAAAAGGGTTACTTATTTAAGGGGAAAACTTATAGATCACTGTTCTAGATAACAGTTCTCTGCCTCTGAGTGAACAGGAACAGAGTCTAGCAGCTGGAAGCAGGAGCAAAGCAAGAGAGCAGAGGCACGTTTACATCTGCTTTTTACAGTATAAGAGACTTCGCCCAAGTGTGCTTGTATCATAAAGGCTATAGTCTGAAGGAGAATGTGCTCCCACGGCACCTCCCCCTTCTGTTTAAATAAGAGAGTTCCAAACCCAATACAAAACTATATACACTAGGAATATATATCAAATATAATTAGAATTACAACCAGCATAAAAACATTAAGCAAGGAATATATGCTAAATGTTTTAGTAAACATCCTATCCTAAAAAGTCTAAGTCTTGTATAGGAAATTGCTTGGCTAGATCATAAGAGTACAGTAACTATGACTATCTAATCTTCAATCCCATCGATAATTAATACCTTTATAACTTAATGACTAAAACTTCAATGTCAGAATATTAAATAATCTGTAAACAAATATGCAACCAAAGAAAGTAATGATCTCAAAATGTATACAATCTATAAGTATCTTGATCAGAGGTAGGAATAATATATAATGCATATATATGAAAATAACCTAAACAGAGATAGAAACATGCATATATACAGTCTGACAGAATAACTGCATAAGTGTACAAATAATGAAAAAAATAACAAAAATAATTTGAACTTGTATCAATATACAAAAACTATACCAATGCAAATTATCTATAAATAATAGCTTACAAGTATTCACTCTATTAGCTTTTTTTCCTTCTTTGGAAAAACATAGTTTTCACCCCAACCCTCTAGTACAAGTAATAATCAACAACCCATAAACAGTGTTCCCAAACCTAAGGACAAACATTTTTGTGTTAGGGGGCGTCATCCTCTAGAATTGCTTCCTGCTGTCATGGTGGTGATGTTCTCTTAATGGCATCCTGTAAAAGTAAAGTGATGGTTAAGTTTCAAAATTACTGTCTAGTATAGTTGCAAACAATTCCCGAACAGAGCAGTCGATAGGGTTTTATTCAAAGTTCTTATTTGGAGTTCTGGCCAAAATCATGAGAAGGTGCACCATTTCATCAGCTGGGAGCCAAAAAACTGGTCTTATAGTAGCGTTGTCAGTATCACAATGTAATCTCAACTAGGTGGAGTTGTTGCTGTGGGGCCCCATTTTCTTCCTGGAAACTTCAGAGATTACTGCAGGAAAATTATCTGTAGGAAAATCTGTAGTTCATTGTGGAAAACATAAACATCATTCATATAAACATACAATGAAGAATATGATACAACAAAATAGAGATGAAGAAAGTAAAATTGTCCCTAAAGTAAAATATGCAAGGATGCATGTTACATAAGGAAAAAAATGCAAAAGATGAATCTTCTGGTCCTAGATAAAATTGCAAACTTCTAAGTAAACTCAGTAATTAAATATATAATTAAAATATATATTAGTTTAACTTAGTGGACTTTCATGAATTTTATATGAGAATAGAAAAGTAAAGGAAATAAAACCTCAGCAATGAGCTGGATTATATGTCTTGAATTCTCAATACTTTTCTTCCATCTAGATGTGGTGCTATGTATTATCAGATGAACATAAAAAAATAGTCTCCTGTCACAAAGGTGGTTACAGAAATAGACTTATACCAAAAGAAACAGAAAGACAGTTTGAAAGACTTTAAATTTGCTACGTTTTAGAAATTTTGACCTTGGACTTAAGTAACAATAGTAATTTAATATAACTCAATAAGTAAAATAAAGTACAATGTTATTTTACAAGAGACAGATAAATACTTATAAAAAAGCAAATTGTACTTTCATATACTAAAAGGAATAACCCTGGTGTGATGGGAATGAAGAACAGAGAACTACCATTGTGCAAACAGGAAAGCAGTAATTGATTCAGGTACAAATAGCTCTGATTTCTAAAAACCGTGGTTGAAATGGTTACTAAAATTATTATGAAAAATTATGAAAATATTTAAATCACATAAATCTGAGTGTTTTCCAGGGCATACACATGTGTGCACATATGTGTGTAACTGTGTGTGTGTACATATTACTTATATTCTTCCATTCACGTTTTAGTGCATGAGAATTATCATTCATTATAATATCAGAAATATATGTTAGGTAACCAAATTCAGGTTCTAACACAGAACCCATAAGTTCTTGATACTTTTCTGAGGAATGGCAGTAGCTTTGATTCTAAAGTGGCTACTGTATAGCTCCGGGTTAAGGGCTAAACAACAGAAAGCTATGCTGTTATTAGAAGCACTGAACTTTCAGCCACTCCTTAAATTTTTATGTTTGGAAAGAGGAGCTGTCAATTGAGTTAATAATCAGTTATACTCGTGGAATGAAACTCCTGTAAAAGTATAAACTATGAGATGATCAGCCCCGAGCTGAAACTACCCATGTGTCCAATGAGAAACACACACCAATCATGAAGACGGAAGTTCTTCTTGGGAACCTGTAGGGCTATGAATCCCTATATTGGACAGTTTATTCATCTTTAAAATATACTGTTAAATGTATAAAATGTCCCCTTGAGCTCTAAAAGCAGTGATACCTGACCTAAGGTTATAAGAATTTTCAGTTTGCAAACAAGTTTGCCAGAAAGTTAAATGCCCACCCTCAGAAATTACTATATAACGTGATGAGTTTTGACACAATTATGTAACCCTACACTGCCATCATTCTGTGAGGTATGAAAAGGAATGTCCCCTATAGGTTCACATATTTCAATAAGTAGTCACTAGGGAGTAGCTCTACTGAAACGTATGGTGTTGTTGGAGTAGGTGTGGACTTATTGAAAGAAGTGTGTCATTGGGGGTGTTTCAAGCCACGCCAGTGACTCCTTTCTTGGTGCTTACGGTTCCAGATATAGAATGTTTGGATTACTTCTCCATCACCATGTCTGACTATATGCTGCCATACACCCTGCCATGATGACAATGAGCTAAACCTCTGAAGTGTCAGCAAGTCCCAATTTCAATGTTTCTTTTAAAATGATTTTTTTTTTCGAGACAGGGTTTCTCTGCAGCTTTGGAGCCTGTCCTGGAACTAGCTCTTGTAGACCAGGCTGGCCTCGAACTCACAGAGATTCGCCTGCCTCTGCCTCCCAAGTGCTGGGATTAAAGGCGAGCGCCACCACCGCCTGGCTTTGAAATGATTTTTAGAAGAATTTCTTTGAAAAGATTGTCTATTCACAGCAGTAGAACAGTGACTAAGAAACATTCGAAAGAGTTTACAACTACATCTTCTTAGGTAATATCTATAACAATTTTTAAAAGCAGTCACTGCTTATTTTCCCAATACACAGACATTTTTGTCAATTTTTTATTAATAAGTTAATTTTTTCCCAGCCTATTACAGTTTCTTCTCCCTCTCCTTCTAGTCCCTCTCCCCAGTCTCCCATTTCATCACCCACATCACTCCTTCTACTTTCTGTTCTGAAAAGGGTAGGCCTCCCTTGTACATCAGCCAGACATGGTATATCATGTTGCCGTAGGACCTCCTCTCCTATTGAGACTGGACAAGGGAACAAGGTAGGAGGAAAGGGTCCCAAAGCAGTTAACAGAATCAGAGACAGACCCTGCTCCCACTGTCAGGAGTCCCACAAGCACACCAAAGTATAGAACTGTAATATAATATGCAGGGGGCCTAGGTCAGTCCCATGCAGGAGCTCTGGTTTGACGGTTCAATTTCAGTGAGCCCCTAAGAGCCCATACACATAAAGTTTTAAGACTTGGTATAAATAAAATCTGTATCTAATACTTGGTACAAATAAAATCTTTATTTAATACTTGGTATATACAAAATCTATGCAGATATTTGATTAAGTCTTCGGAAAAAAGTACTTCTTAGCAATCTATATTTTGGAGGTCATTTGTATTAAGTAGGAATCATTCATGTGAACGCAAACAAACAATGACTACCTACATTCCAAATGATTTGTATTTGGGGTCTTTCTAGTTTAGACCTTTAGATATCGATGGACTACAAATATTTTTGTGTAGTTGTATGAATACATCTTTTCATTTAAGTTTTTTTTTAAATTCCTAGAAATATATAAGCCATATATTTCTATATATGGGTTTAAGTTTGGTTTATAACAAAGTGGCATGCTTTTTCCCACTTCAGTATGACTTCCAAGCCTGTGCTCTTAACGACCTCACTGAGTTGAGGTGGACGCAGCAGGAAAAGATGGGACTTTTCTGAAAAGAATCTTTAGATAAAAATAGTTCAGATCAAAATAATGAAGCAGACATGAGTATAAGAGCATAGACTTGCGGGAGCTCATATCACTAATCAGAGAAAGTAGAGGCTGTGGTAAGAGATAGTGTTGTGAATGTGTCCAAATCATATCATAGAGAGTTGCTTAATTGGGCTATTAAAGATTTGTGGTATAAAGACATGAAAATTAGATACCCTTGTGTGTTTAAGAGGCAGGAGTATCTATTCATTTCATATGCCACTTCTGCAGGTAGCATGTGCAGCACGCTATAAGTGGACACCACAGGGGCACTCCAAGTTGTTAGAGAAGGTTTGTGGAAGACCAGAGACAAAACAATGTTAGGAAAGAGAAGTACCATCTAGAGAAACATTTTAGAAAAAAGTTCCAAAGGAATTTGGGGTTGATTAGATATAGTTTTCTAGAAGACTATTGACTATTAGCTAAATTTGAGTAACTGGAAAGCTGGTTTTGCCCTTCGCTAAACAGAGAACTTCAAAAATAAACTAATAGGGCTAGGAATCTCGAAGCATCAAATAGTACCACACCTGTTAGAAAATACAAGAATTTTGCCCCAATATCTCATAATTAGGTTCTCATTCTAACCATATTTATATGTTCTAGGTTTTGCATGAGAATGAAAATATTCAAATTATTTTCTAATAAGAAAAAAGATTATTTCAGTTCTGAGTGGGTATCATATTTCAATTACATTTGTCATCAGAGAACCTTCATTCAGGAACTGATGAAAGCAAATTCAAAAACCCACATTCCAACATTAGGGCTGAGCTTGGGGATTCTGCTGAAGAGATGCAGGAAGGATTGTAGGAGACTGGCATTAAGGACATCACAAGAAATCCCACAGAAACAACTCACATGGGCTCATAGGAACTCACAGAGTCTGAATCAACAACCAGAGAGCCTGTATGGGATCAAACTAGACCCTCTCCATATATGTGACAGTTGTATTGGTTGATCTACTTTTGAGATTCCTAAAAATTGAAGCAGGAGCTGTCCCTAATGCTTTGGCTGGCTCTTGGGAACCTGCTCCTCATATTGGATTGACTTGGGTGGCCTTAATACAAAGGGTGGTATTCAGTCTTATAGTAACTAAATATTCCATACTTTGAGAGCCATGGGAGGCTTGCCCCTTTCTGAACAGAAGCAGAGGAGAGGGACTTGGAAAGGGGGAGGCAAGGGGAGGTGAGCTGAGGGAAGGGGAGGAAAAGGAGGGAGGGGAAACTGAGGTTGGGACATAAACTAAATAAATTTAAAAAAAAGAATCTGTCAAGTGATTTCTGAAATCGATTTGTTTAGAAAATATAACAAGGATGTTCTTCCATTGTAAACAATATAGAGTGGTTTTTAAGTTTATCTAAAAGTATCACATTTTATATTTCTTTATACCTGATTAGAAAATCATTGTATATATGCACCATACTTTTATCATCCAGCCATGAGTTGAAGGATATTTAGATTGCTTCCTAGCAATTGTGAATGTGCTGACAGTGAATAGTGAATGCTTCTGAGAAAGCATCAGTTGGTCAGGAGCCCTAGTCTTTGGGGGCATATTCCAAGGAGTTGTATAGCTGTAACATATAGTATATTTATTAATTAGCCTTTCGAGAATTAGCCACACTATTTCCATAGTTGCAGAACCAGATTACAATTCCATCAATAGTCAATGAAGGTTCCCCTTTCTTCCTATCTTCACCAGTATTTGATCTGTTATTTTCTTGATCATAGTCAACCTTACTGGGCTAAAATAAAACCTCCATCTATTTTTATTTGTGTTCTAATTGCTAAGAATGTTGAACGCTTTTAAGGATATTTCTTAACCATTTATTTCTTTTGCTGACTCTCTATTCAGTTCCATAGCCCATTTTTAAATAGCTCATATGTTTAGTTGACTCTTTTGTTTTCTTGGTATAGTCTGAGTATAATCAGATTTGGAGCTAGCAAAGATTCTTTTCTATCCTATAAGTTTCCAATGTACTCAACAACAACAACAACAACAACCAAAACAACAACAACAAAACATAATAACTCATGTGATTAAAAGTTAAGCAATTTAGGGCCAGAGATAGCTCCATAGAGGTACCAAGTTTGGTTCCCAGCACCTACATGGTGGCTTACACTGTGTGTCAACCAGTTCCAGAAGACCCAACAGAGGTGAGAAGGAACAAATCCCCCTGGAGCTAGGGTCACTGGCAGTCCTGAGCCATATAATTTGGGTGGAGGGAACTGAAGATGGGACCCTCTTCGCTATACAGAAGTTTTTCAGTTCTATGAGGTCTCAGTTGTCAACTATTTGCCTGAAATTTAGTGAACTGAGTCTTACTCAGAAAGTCCTCTCCAAAACTGACGTTTTAGAAGGACATGAGGTACTTGTACTTGCAGATGAGGACTAGAGTAACCAGAATTGTTAAATACATGCTACTGCTGTTTTGTTTTGTTTTGTTTTGTTTTGTTTTACAAAGAAAGAAAATGCCACCTGTTCACCCAGAAGGCTGGAGTGGATATTGTCTAACGACCTTCTGGTTCTTTGCTATTCTATGGATCCAACCTTCACCTGACTACCCCAGAATCCTGAGCATTGTTTTTTTTTTTTAGTTATTACAATGCATATCGCAAACTCTTCCTCCCAAGGTCTTATCCAGAGCATTGTTTCTCAGACAATAGAACTCATCTTTATTCCTATTACAAGTCCTTCCTCCCAAGACCCAGACTCCTGGGCATTGTTTCTCAGTCAATAGAACTCATTCTTGTATAAGAAATGTACTTTGCAAAGGAGCTTTGATGAAGGCATGCCTAACGCTTTGTTGTGATAATTGTCATGGAAAAAAATTTCTGAAGTTTTTCTAGGTTTGAACGTGTAAGAAAAATAAATCTCTTGTTAAGATGCCAAAAGTTTTTTTTGTTGGTTTGTTTTGTTTTTTTTGTTTTTTGTTTTTGTTTTTTTTTTGTTTTGTTTTGTTTTTTGTTTTTTGGTTTTTTGGGTTTTTTTTTTTTAACCTAGCCCCTGCTGACCTCAGTTTCATTTTTTTATCACCCTTATGGCCAGGAACCTTACAAGGACCCCACTTTATGTCATTTTTTTTCTTGCACTTTCACCATTTTAGAATTCACATTGAGAGCATTAATCCACTCTGAGTTGATTTTTGTGAATGGTAAAAGACATGACTCCAGCACCATTCTTCTTCATGTGGACATCCAGTTTTCCCAGCTCTACATGGCCAAATAAAAATAGGGAGGAAGAAAAATGCATGCTGCAACTCAAGAATTTTGGGTGAAGGGAGGACAATCTCAACACAGATGGAAAGAAATCACGGGAAGAAGTAATGAAAGTAAGAAGAGAAATCACTGAAAATAGAAACAAGGAAACAATAGATACGACCATTAAATCTGGGACCTGGTTCTTTTAGAAGATAAACAAATTTAATGGCCTTTGGTACAATTAACAAAAAGAAACAAGAAGACCTAAACAGCACACTAGTCGATAAACAGGGAAACATTACAACAGACACCAATGCAAATTAAAGAGATACAAGTAGGACATGTCAGATGATTCTTCTTTGAGGGAATATGGTATTACAGAGAACAGATCAAAAATAGTTCCACCAATAAAAGCTATTTACAGCAAGCCGACAGCTAACATCAAATTAAACGGAGAGAAACTGAAGGCTATCCCATTAAATTCAGGAACACAACAAGGCTGTCCACTCTCTCCTTATCTCTTCAATATAGTGCTTGAAGTTCTAGCAATAGCAATAAGACAACATAAGGGAATCAAGGGGATTCAATTTGGAAAGGAAGAAGTTAAACTTTTGTTATTTGCAGATGGTATGATTGTGTACATAGCGACCCCAAAAACTCCACCAAAGAACTCCTACAGCTGATAAACTCCTTCAGTAACGTGGCAGGATACAAGATCAACTCCAAAAAATCAGTCGCCCTCCTATACACAAAGGATAAGGAAGCAGAGAGGGAAATCAGAGAAGTATCACCTTTCACAATAGCCACAAATAGCATAAGATATCTGGGAGTATCTCTAACCAAGGAAGTGAAGGATTTATTTGACAAGAACTTTAAGTCTTTGAAGAAAGAAATTGAAGAGGATACGAGAAAATGGAAGGATCTCCCCTGCTCGTGGATTGGGAGGATCAACATAGTAAAAATGGCAATTCTACCAAAAGCAATCTATAGATTCAATGCAATCCCCATCAAGGTCTTATCAAAATTCTTCACAGATATTGAGAGGACAATAATCAACTTTATATGGAAAAACAAGAAACCCAGGATAGCCAAAAAAAATCTTATACAATAAAGGAACTTCTGGAGGCATTACCATCCCTGACTTCAAACTCTATTACAGAGATACAGTATTGAAAACAGCTTGGTATTGGCATAAAAATAGAGACGTCGACCAATGGAATCACATAGAAGACCCGGATCTTACACCACAAACCTATGAACACCTGATTTTTGATAAAGGAGCCAAAAGTACACAATGGAAGAAAGAGGGCATCTTCAACAAATAATGGTGCTGGCATAACTGGATGTCAACCTGTAGAAGAATGAACGTAGATCTATATCTATCACCATGCACAAAACTCAAGTCCAAATGGATTAAAGACCTCAATATTAATCTGAACACACTGAGCTTGATAGAGGAGAAAGTGGGAAGTACTCTACAACAAATGGGCACAGGGAACCGTTTCCTATGCATAACCCCAGCTGCACAGACATTAAGGGCAACATTGAATAAATGGGACCTCCTGAAGCTGAGCAGCTTCTGTAAAGCAAAGGACACTGTCACTAAGACACAAAGGCAGCCTACTGACTGGGAAAAGATCTTCACCAACCCTGCAACTGACAAAGGTCTGATCTCTAAAATATATAAGGAACTCAAGAGACTAGACTGTAAAATGCCAATTAACCCAATTAAAAAATGGGGCGCTGAACTGAACAGAGAATTCTCAACAGAAGAAGTTCAAATGGCCAAAAGACACTTAAGGTCATGCTCAACCTCCTTAGCTATCAGGGAAATGCAAATCAAAACAACTTTGAGATATCATCTTACACCTGTCAGATTGGCTAAAATCCAAAACACCAATAATAACCTTTGCTGGAGAGGTTGTGGGGTAAGGGGTACACTCATCCATTGCTGGTGGAAATGCACACTTGTGCAACCACTTTGTAAAGCAGTGTGGCGGTTTCTCAGGAAATTCGGGATCATCTTACCCCAGGACCCAGCAATTCCACTGTTGGGAATCTACCCAAGAGATGCCCAATCATACTACAAAAGCATTTGCTCAACTATGTTCATAGCAGCATTATTTGTAATAGCCAGATCCTGGAAACAACCTAGATGCCCTTCAGTGGAAGAATGGATGAAGAAACTGTGGAATATATACATGTTAGAATACTACTGAGCGGTAAAAAACAATCACATCTTGAATTTTGCATGCAAATGGATGGAAATAGAAAACACTATTCTGAGTGAGGTAACCCAGACCCAAAAAGATGAACATGGGATGTACTCACTCATAATCGGTTTCTAGCCATAATTAAAGGACATCGAGCCTATAATTGGGGATCCTTGAGAAGATAATAAGGTGAACCCAAAAAAAAGATATAGTAATCCTCCTGGATATTGGAAGTAGACACGATCGCCAGGCAAAAATTGGGAACTTGAGGGTGGGGCGAGACTGGGCCAAGGGAAGATGGGGAGAGAAAAGCGTGAAGGAGAGAATGGGCGGAACTCGGAGGAATGGGATGCTTGGGATACAGGAAGGGTGGATATGGGAGCAGGGAAGCATATATCTTAATTTAGGGAGCCATCTGAGGGTTGTCAACGGACTTGACCCTAGAGGGGTTCCCAGGTTTCCAGGGAGACGCCCCCAGCTAGTTCCTTGGGCAGCTGAGGAGAGGGAGCCTGAAAAGGCCAGTTCCTATAGCCATACTGATGAATTTCTTGCATATCACCATAGAACCTCCAACTGGCGATAGATGAAGAAAATGACAGAGCCCCACATTGGAGCACCGGACTGAGCTCCCAAGGTCCTGATGAGGAGCAGAAGGAGAGAGAACATGAGAAAGAAAGTCAGGACCTTGAGGGGTGCGTTCACTCATGGAGACGGTGGGACAGAACTAACGGGAGATCACCAACTCCAGTGGATTGGGACTGATGGAACATGAGACCAAACCAGACTCTCTGAATGTGGTCGACGGTGGAGGCTGACTGAGAAGCCAAGGACAAAGGCGCTGGGCTTTGACTCTTCTGCATGGACAGGCTCTGTGGGAGACTTCTCAGCTTGGTTGCTCACCTTCCTGGACCTGGGGGGAGTTGGGAGGGCCTTGGTCTTAACATAGAGTAGGGAACCCTGATGGCTCCTTGGCCTGAAGAGGGAGGGAGGGGGGTATGGGTGGAGAGGAGGGGAGGGAAGGGGGAGGAAGAGGGGAGGAGATGGAAATTTTTAAATCTAAAAAAATAAACCAAAAAAATAAACAATCACGCCACGCAGTTCACAAAAAAAAAAAAAAATAGTTCCACCATAAATCCAGAAATGATCAGCAATTTCAGCAAAGTTCTGGATTATATGCAAAATTCCACAAATTAACAGTCTTTCTATTATCTAATAGCAAATACATTGGGGAAGAAAACATGGAAACACACCTATCACAATATTAAAAAAGAATAAAATATGCATGAATAAAAAAAGCAAGGACGTGAAAGATATCTACAATGAAAACGTTAAATTTCTGAAAAAGGAGGTTGAGAAAGACACTAGAACATCAAAAGCCACCCATGCTTGGGGATTAGTATAATTAATATTGTGAAGTTTGGTATTCCACCAAAAGCAATTTATTGATATGATATAATAATAATATAAATCCTCACGACACTCTTCACAGAACTAGAAAAAAATACTATTTTTTTTTAATCACAAAAGATCATGGAAGCCAGGGGGTGGTGGCGCACGCCTTTAATCCCAGCACTCGGGAGGCAGAGGCAGGCGGATCTCTGTGAGTTCGAGACCAGCCTGGTCTACAAGAGCTAGTTCCAGGACAGGCTCCAAAGCTGCAAAAAGATCATGGATAGCTAAAGCAGTCCTGAGCAGAAATAACAATGCTGGAGGGATTATACTATCAGATTTTAAGTATGTTACAGAGCTATAACAACAAAAACAGACTGGTACTAACATAAAAACATACAGGCAGGTAAATGAAACAAAATAGAAGACCACAAACAGGAATGCAGGGAACCAAAATCATCTGACATTTTACAGAGACAATAAAAATGTACTAAAGAAAAGACACGGCCCCCAACAAATGGTGATGGAAATTACTTTAAAATCTGCTCTATTCTGCCAAATTCCTATGGTTCTTACTCACTTTTGACTGATGGTCTCTAAGCAATGTACTTCTCATAAAAATATTCTCGAACATAAAAACTCTAAGAGACACTTGAAGCTTCAAGACCAGAATCTGAATTGGCAAGTTTTCATAGCTTCCTAGATTATATTGGCCCGAAACATGCTCCAGAGCTGCTAATTATCTCATATTTCTGTCCTAAGAAAAAAGGAAAGGACCAAGGATTTATGTGTGCTAATCTAATAGAGAAAGAGCACTTAAATGGTCTACACAATTGGTGTGTGGGGTGTTGACTCTATCCTGAGTTCCTTATTTTCACAACTCACTATTTCACTCTTTCTTGGAAAGCTCAATTTGTCTGTCCTTGACAACCGTATTCTTAACCTTAGCTCAATGTCATGATCTTCCTCGTGTAGGCACAACTTTACCCAGCTTGAGTCATTCCTCACAAAGAAAAGCAATTCGTTAGTCACTCCATCCCTCTTGGGTTCAGGCTATAGAAAGTAAGCATCATTGTTCCTGGCATAAGACCTATAATTTTGCTAGGCATCTGTTTCCTTTTTCTAAAAAGCATTTTGAAATAGGGTAAGAAGGTTTTAAATGAAAACTAATCCATGTGACTAAATTGCTGCTAAACCAAGAGTTTCTCTATAGCACATGGATCATAAATCCTTTAGATAAGCAATTTATTATGAGTGGAAAAATTCCTTGTAAATACTAGTAAGCGAGATGGAGAATAATAAAGATTGTGGCACTAGCATTTTGTTTTACCTTGTCAGTGCATCATATATGAGCCAATTCTATTGTTTCAGAGAGCATTCTTCAAATTGGGATTCTTTTCATTTCTAACTCTTGCTCAACAAACCTTTTATATACCAAATATAGCCCCAGGTGTATATATATATTCCATTATTCCATCACATTATAATCTCAGATACAGAGTTACAGGAAAACATTTTGTGTTGTTCTGGCTCTCACAAGGACTCTGGATCCCCCTGGTAGGGTTTGAAGTTCAACTTATGTGTCCTTAATAATCACTCAATATTTTGTGCTTCGGAGTCCCTGGATAAAACATGAAAAATAGTTGTATATTTTTAAAAAACTGCCATGAAACAAAGAAACAAACAACAAAAAACAAAAAAAAATCTCTTTAGAAAAATGTAAAAATTTGGACTATCTCCTGGCATACATAAGCATGTGATTACATATATATATATATATATATATATATATATGCATATGCATAAGCACATATAGACATAAAAACTCATCATAGGCATATATGTACATAAACACATACAAGTTTGTCATATGTGTGTATGCATGTGTGTGTGCTTGTGTGTGAATTCATTATCAGGGTTTCTGTTGAAGTCACTGTGAGAAGGCATTTGTCATGTACTTTCCTTGCCTTTGCATAACCTGTTGTATTGCGCATTCTGTTCTTCTCCAACTGATGAAATATCGCCTATTCTTTAAAGTACATTTTAATATTTGTAGTGTAAAGTAGAAAAGAAAATGAAAAGAGGTGTACATATTCTAAATATTTCAGGTAGAAAGTGTGAGAAAAATGTACGAACATGGAAGAAATAATCAGTCATAATCCGTAGAAGGCATAGAAGATTAGGTTGTAAGAGAAAGCTTCACAATTATATAAAAATTCTCATTTTATCAGAGTAAGTCTGCACTCCACAGAAGTTTGATAATTTGCTAATAGATATCTAATTAAAAGTACAGTTATAGGGACAAAAATATTTACATCTTTCTGTCTACACAGAGCACTATTTACCAAGTGTGGATGGGACTCAGATATATAGAGGGAGAATTGCACTAAAACATAAAGATATAATTAGCATACATATCTTAACTTGAAAAATATGCAGGGAAAAAATGGAGTAAAGGATGGAAGAAGACATTCTGAGGGGGTTTAATTACAAACAGAAAAGAGAATCATCAAACAGAGAGGGACTTAGCTAATGGTATCTTAGTGGTGATCAGTTTCTCTTAGGGGTTCTGATTGGTTTAAGAGAAAAAAATTCAGCAACATGACAGATTTCTGCCATAGAATTAAAACGGATAATCAGTCTATAGGGCTCTCGCTGGAAAGGATGTCATGAGAATTCATTCTGAATGATTTCATCATTAGTGTAACAAGGGGCATGCCTTTTTGGATTTTCATTCATTTGTTCAAAAATGTGTGTGCTTCCCATCTTAAAAATCTCTGCATTTAGTTTTGGGAATCCCTACATGTTTTTTAATTAGTGAGAGCCAAAGGATCCTACATGCTTTTCTTAGCATATTGGTGTCCCAACTCTATCTTCAGTGTCCATTCTAGAAAACTGACTTCTAGACACTGTTGCTGGATCTCTGAACTTAAAAGTTTCCGGATTATTACACAAAATAAAAACTCAAAGACTTGATTAATTGGAATTGAAAGAAAATGGTACCCAAAACTAAAATTATAAAAATTAATATTATTCAGGTTGAGTGCCTTTATCTCTGAGGACACCAGGGTATAAAATTGAAAAAAAATGGGTCTATACATATACCTACATACAATGATAATATAAGGACGTACCATTGGCAATTACGATACTTTAATCTCAAATATTGCATGCAACAAGAAGTTTAAAAATAAAATAGTAAATTATGTTTCTTTAAAAAACATATGTTATTTAGAAAAAAATGTAATACATTAATAGTCATGTAATTCTTTGAGAAAAAGCAGCACAGACAACTGAAAGATAATTTAATTGAGCATAAAAAATAGTATTTTTATTTTGTAGGGTCTTATCTTCCAAAGCAAACATGAACACAATGCTTTAAATATTTAGTGTGAAACTACAGCAATTTCATCATATTTACTTAGTAAAAAATTAGTAATATTATTATTAAAAGTTCCAGGTAAAATAAATCTTTCAATGAAACTGAGCTGTAAGGCATGCTAAAAAAAAAAAACCCTGCAATCTCTCAGAACACTATCTTGACCATACAGAAATCTTCCTTAAAATCAGAGGCTTAATACAATATGGATCAAGAAAGAGATCTGGCATTTTATCTCATTAAAAATGAACACAATTTTTTAAAATTTAATTGTGTAGTTTAAAATTGATTAAGAGAATCACTAATTTTCATAAAACTGGCTTATTTTCATACCAGCTGCTGAAAAAATTTGTTGAACAAGTTTGAGTTTGGCAAGCATGGCTACCGCCTGTTTTACGAATAAAAATATCTGCCTGCACAAAAGATGTCTGTGAAGCTAGAGATATACAGCCTCATATTTTGTATTTCTGATGCCTTTTCCTTGTGATTTTCATTCATACGGAAAGGTATAAGTAATATTACTGGATGAAGGGAAGCGTCCTGAAAACGGTCTACTCCCATACTATATGTGCAGTGATCAATACAACCAATGAGGCACAATTATTGTCCATGCGCGTAAAGGGTCAGATTCCAGATGCACTAATGTACATTAAGCAATCCAGAAGATAAGATGGAACCCAAGAGAATACTGAAACTTTAAAAAGCATTTCTTTATAGGTTGTTTTGAATTATTTCACATGTGCTATTTAGCACATTCTCTCTCTCTCTCTCTCTCTCTCTCTCTCTCTCTCTCTCTCTCTCTCTCTCTCTCTCCTTTTTCCTCCAGCCTCCTCCTCCTTCTCCCCCTCCCTTTCCTTCCCTCCTTCCTTTCTATTTTCTTTTTGGCTTTTGAATTATTGAAAGCCAAAATACTCCCAAGAATGGTGCTCTCTATATAGCTTTCTTATGAAACTAAATTCATTACTGACTTGAGGTTCAAACCAGACCAAATCCCATCTCTTAGAAAAGGATGTAACCCATATTTTCACCACTAACCAATTAATTAATTTACAACTGATACCTACTGGGAAAGGGAAAATCAAATTTCTCCAATGAAGTGTTATTGGCAGACCCTGTGCCTGAGTAGTAGGCTTACAGAAAACACTTTATATTTCTTTGTAGGTTTTATTTTGTTTGTTTGTTTGTTTTGTTTTGTTTTTCAAGACAGGGTTTCTCTGTAGCTTTGGAGCCTGTCCTAGAACTAGCTCTCGTAGACCAGGCTGGTCTTGAACTCACAAAGATCTGCCTGCCTCTCCCTCCCAAGTGCTGGGATTAAAGGCATGCACCACCACTGCCCGGCTACATTTTTTGCTTGTTTTATTTTGTTCAATATTGTTTTGTTGTTAATCCTTGTTTTGATTTTCATTTCTGTTGTCGTTTTCACAAACATGAGGTTGGGTGAGTAGAGAGATGGGGAAATCTGGGAGATGTAGGGTAGGGAAAATTATACAATCAAAAATATATTTTTTCACTTTTTATTTTTTATTTTATTTTTTTCTCATTTTTTTATTAAAAATTTCCATCTCCTCCCCTCCTACTCCCCCTTCCCTCCCCTCCCTTCCACCCATACCCCCACTCCACCCCTCTCCAAGACAAAGAGCCATCAGGGTTCCCTTCACTATGTTAAGTTCAAGGTCCTCCCAGCTCCCCCTAAGTCCAGGAAGGTGAGCAACCAAACTGACAAGGCTCACAGTGAGCCCATCCATGCTGTAGAGTTCATGCTCATTGCTGTTGTCCTTGGTTTCTCAGTCCTCCTCCACCGTCAGCCACATTCAGAGAGCCCGGTTTGGTCCCCTGTTCCATCAGTCCCATTCCAACTGGACTTGGTGGTCTTCCGTTAGATCTGTCCCACCGTCTCAGTGGGTAAACGCACTCCTCACGGTCCTGACTTCCTTGCTCATGATCTCCCTCCTTTTGCTCCTCATCAGGACCTTGGGAGCTCAGTCTGGTGCTCCTATGTGGGGCTCTGTCATTTTCTCCATCCAATGCCAGGTGAAGGTTCTATGGTGATATGCAAGATATTCATGAGTATGGCAATAGGATCTGGACATTTCTGGCAACCTCTCCTCAGCTGCCCAAGGACCTAGCTGGGGGCATCTTCCCGGACACCTGGGAACCCCTCTAGAGTCAAGTCTCTGCCAACCCTAGAATGGCTCCCTTAACAAAGATATATAATTCCTTGTTCCCATATCCACCCTTTCTATATGCCAACCATCCTATTCCCCCAAGCTCTTCCCATCCTCCACTTCACACTTTTCTCTCCCCATCCCCCCATCCCTCCATCCCCCCATCCCACCCCACCCCCATATTCCCATTTTTTGTCTGGCAATTTTGTCTACTTCCAGTATCCAGGAGGATAACTATATGTTTTTCTTTGGGTTCACCTTCTTATATAGCTTCTCTAGGATTTTTTACGAATTATAGGCTCATCAAAACAACGTTGAGATACAATCTTACACCTGTCAGAATGGCTCAAATCAAAAACACCAATGATAGCCTTTGCTGGAGAGGATGTGGAGTAAGGGGTACACTCATCCATTGCTGGTGGGAATGCAAACTTGTGCAACTACTTTGGAAAGCAGTGTGGAGGTTTCTCAGGAAATTCGGGATCAACCTACCCCAGGACCCAGCAATCCCACTATTGGGAATCTACCCAAGAGATGCCCAATCATATTACAAAAGCATTTGTTCAACTATGTTTATAGCAGCATTATTTGTAATAGCCAGAACCTGGAAACAACCTAGATGCCCTTCAGTGGAAGAATAGATGAAGAAAGTGTGGAATATATACGTATTAGAGTACTACTCGACGGTACAAAACAATGACATCTTGAATTTTGCATGCAAATGGATGGAAATAGAAAACACCATCCTGAGTGAGGTAACCCAGGCCCACAAAGATGAACATGGGATGTACTCACTCATAATTGGTTTCTAGCAATCAAAAATATTTTATGACAAAAATAAAAGTGTTAATTTAGAGAGGGCACTTTGAAAAAGACTGCTGAATTATCTAATAAATTCGGATTTTTGAAGAGCAGATGCTCCCAAAGCTTTTTGAATGCTGAACTCTTCTGTTACACAAAGTCCTAATGGAGCTACCTCTGATCGTTTTGTTCATTGCCTGGACTTTCTGTAATTTATTATTACACTTTCTGATGTGCTTCTAGCTTTAACCAGAAATACTCTTTTCAAGCGCAAACAATTTTACTCATCAATTTAAATGAAAGTATAGACTTACTTATACAAAACAGCTCAAAAAATGCAAGTAGGATCTTCTACTCTTCTGTTGTTTGGACACGTTCTTTTATTTGCAGGATGATTATCTTCATTTACATTGCGACATTTAAATTGAAATAAGAAATGCAGAATGAAGTTGATATAATTAAATGAATTTTCACTTTACAAATTTGAATCATGGATTGCATTCAATAGTTTTTTCTTCAGGGTAAAATATATACTCCCAGATCAAGATCAAAATATATATTGTTACTTTTAGGAAGAAAAATAGTGCACATATTTTCAATGTGTTTGAGAGCCTATTTTACTTTTCTTTCTCATAGTTTACAGTTATAGAGGCTGTTGTGTTGACTATTTCTCTTATTTTTAAGCTGAGCAACATAAAATTTACAAATTGTAAGATCAAATTATATTTATTACACTCAATTTTGTGTCTTTCTGTAAACCACTATACCCAAGCACACTGTGATAATTTTTTTCAAATGTGTCATATTAGCATAAATTTGAATATTTTTCCTTGGGTGAATTTAAGTTAATCATTCATTTTTACTTTTATTTGTCACTTTTTCTCTATTAAAAGGAGCATAGTTTCTTGATTGTGCATTGTTAAGAATGGATACTTTTAAATTCTCTCACTATAATATGTTTAATTAATAAAAGTATTAAGTGTATTGACATTTGTAATAATATTATTTTATTAAAATAGTTATAAATAACTTATATCAAACATATCCTTGGCTATCACATAGCATTTTGATCATATAAACTTTAATAATCAACTTGTCCTTCGTGCCTATAGGCATTCTAAGACTCTCAGTTATATTGTTCAATAGCAATTATAGAACTCCTATAATTATAATTATTCAGGTGTCCTACATGCTTCTTTTTACAGATGCCCCTTAAATTTCATGAGGCTAAGTGTATTTGTGTTACACATGCCACTATAGTCAATAGAGTAATGCAGGTTTCAAGGATAACAATCAATTTAAAAAAGAGAGAAGAAAGAGCAGGAAAAATAATGTGATTATATCATAATCTCAAAAACAAAGGAAATTGTAAGCAAAAAGCAAACATTTATATCCAATCATTTTGGGAATGTGGTCATTGTTTTCTCCAAACTGTTTCGTGTTGTTTATTGAATGAAGTATTTTTAGGGTTCACAGAGACCTTTCATTGGTGTGTGTGTGTGTGTGGGGGGGGGGGGTTATTCCATCAAAACACATTAACCAAAGGTTCTCATCCTCTGTGGAAACAAAAGCAGAACCTCTTTTCCAAAGTAACATATTCTTAGACTCAAATTCTGAAATCAAGATTCCTTTAAAATATGTATGTTGGTTTAGCAACCTTCAGAATTAAATGTCTCTCTACAACACAATAATATGCATAATCCAGACTCTCTGTGTATTCCATCTTTACATGTCTTTTTTCACTTTTACTTTTTTTAATATTTATTACCTTTACTCCTTTATCTATCCATCTGTACTCCTTTATATTACTTATATTTCCTTTTTAAGGACTCTGTTTTATTTTTAAACTATTTAATTCTTTTTATAAAGCATTATAAGAAGTATACTCTCTTCACTCTCCCAAGCATAGACACATATTTTAAACCACTGTGATCCATTGGGAGGTTTATTTTTGTCTGAATCTGGTTTTTATTGGGCATCTGTAATCATTCTCTGACCAGAAGCGCTTCTTAAGGAAGTCAGGACCGTGAGGGGTTTGTTCATCCACTGAAATGGTGGGACAGAACTAATGGGAGATCACCAAGTCCAGTTGGAATGGGACTGATGGAACATGCGACCAAACCGGACTCTGGATGTGGCTGACGGTGGAGGAGGACTGAGAAACCAAGGACAATGGCGATGGGCTTGGACTCTACAGCATGGACGGGCTCACTGTGAGCCTTGTCAGTTTGGTTGCTCACCTTCTTGGACTTAGGGGGAGTTGGGAGGACCTTGGACTTAACATAGTGAAGGGAACCCTGATGGCTCTTTGGCCTGGAGAGGGACGGAGTGGGGGTATGGTTTTAAGAGAGGGGAGGGGAGGGGGAAGAGGAGGGGAAGAGATGGAAATTTTTAATAAAAAATGAGGAAAAAATGCTAAGCGGTGTGGCTAGGACTAAAGCTTCTTTGTCTTTTGGCCCTGTCATGACCAACATGGTGGATCTCCAGCTTTGCAAGTTATGCTTACAGCCCCAGCTCTAGGGACATAGCGGGTCTATGTCACCATTAAGCAGCTTTTAACATGGTGCTCACAGACCCCATTTAAGTGTTCTGTAACTGCATCAACATGAACCAGGAAGCCAGCTATTAAAGGGACTGTGCAGTTTTTGATGATAATGTTTAGTCAGGAAGACTTCTTTTAAAGGAATTGTGCCTCTGCTTGCCTCTTGCAAATGTAGCCTATCTGAAAAAAAGTGAATGCCAAAAACTTGTGTTTAACTCTGTTCTTTTGTGTCTAGAATTTCTTCCCAAGCTCTTTCAGTTTTTATGTGAGAGTAGTTAACCCATGCTGGTGCCATTTGTAGGCAGAGACTGTTCTTTTGTTTCCCAGCCACTCTGACCTAAATATTCACACAGAAACTATATTAACCACAACAGTATTTGACCAATAGCTCAAGCATATTCCTGACTAATTCTTATATCTTAAATTAACTCATTTATATTAATCTGTGTATCGCCATGAGGTTGTGGCTTACTCAGTAAGATTCTAGGAGTCTGTCTCCTTTGGCAACTTCATGGCATCTCTCTGACTATGCCACTCTATCTCTATAGATATACAGATAGATATAGAGATAGAGATAGAGATTATAGATTATAGATATCTTCCAGTCTGGCTATATTCTGCCCTGCAAAAGGCCAAAGTAGCTTCATTCATTAGCCCATAAAAGCAACACATATATAGGACATTCCACATTAGAAATAATTTTTTAAAAAAAAGTATGCAGTAAATTAACAAATGACTTCATGAACAAATATGAAACACCACACACACACACACACACACACACACACACACTCTAAGGTGTCACTTTTCCATAAATTAAAAAAAACTATCTGATTTTTGGTTCCTTATTTTTATTATTTTTACAATTCTTATTCTTAACTTTTGCAAAAATCAAATAGAATATTACAGTGTAAGTGATTAAAAAACATTGAACATTCATTAATGGGCTTTCCTTCAATATCATTGATCAAACATACAACTTCACAGTTAAGGTTTATATCTACTTTCTGTTACTCATGAAAAAAATCATGTCTTCTGATGCTAATTCAGACTTCAAAACCTGACCATGGCTAGGTTTAGAGACCCTTTTTATAGTAGAGTTTCCAATGAAGATTGATAGAAATATTAGACTGGTCTTATTTTTCCCTTTGAAGAGAACAAACCTTTGCCAAACTCTTTCACTCCATTTTCTCATAATTTGTGGTTGGCATATTGATTTTCCTGGCAGTTACCAACTTTGGAGTAAAAATAAGGATTGTGTAAAACACACGACCATCTTAACAATAGCTGTAAGCCATTTACCATTACAAATATAATGGACCATCAGAATGTAAGGAAGATAAGAAATTTTGTATGTGATCTAAATGGTTTTTCCAGATGTATTTGAAATTGATAAATATTTCTTCTTCCCCACCAGTAAGTAAGGTTATGGTATCAACAAGATGGTAAAATCCACAATTTTGACAAGAAGTGAAGAATTTCTACCTACTAGTCTATCAGAATGCAATCAGAACACAAGAAAAGTATTGGATATAACTACCACACCCTGGGTTCGGACACTGATTCATTGAGTTAATAATGTGTTAAATATCTGTTGATGGTCTTTTATAGAAAAGTGGAAAAATCATTGACTCGTCTGAGAAATAAATTAATCTAGCCATTTATGTTGTTCTGTTGCTCGTTTGCATAAGTGGGATCATTTTTAACATATTCTTTGACTACTTACATTCCATTAAAGTATCAGTTTCTCCAATTCACCTAGCCTAAACTAAATCCTATTTTTATTCTAAGTAAATAAAACTACAATAATCTATTAAACTGGTTGTAAAAATCATTTCTTAAGAGAATGTAGTTTCAGTTTTGATAGTTTGTCAACTAAGCTTGTAATCTTGAAGGTGCAGCATAGACAACTAATTTAATTTTATTACATATTTACTCTCAAGTATTTTCTCAAATAATTATATTCATCACATTTTCATGCACAACTCTCTACTGGGAAAGGTATGTGTCTTTGCTTCTCAGTGAATCATTTCCTAATCACTTCATGAAATACATATTAATAACAATGGTTTTCTGGAATTAGAGAAGAAAGCTGTTATCAAACAGAGATGAATTATTTTTCTGCTATACATAGAAGAGAGTGGAAATGACCTGCATGACACACATTCCTAAGATTTAGATGAGAAGGAAAACTACAAAATTCATCATGTTAGAGTGAAAGTTGATCCTATTGCCCTTTCTGTGGTAATGAGTAGCTTGTTTTAATTTGTCCCATTCATGTTATTTCAGAGTTAGCACATTTGGCCAGACTTACGTATCTTTTTTTTTTGTTTCCAGTTTATTTATTTTTTATTAAAAATTGCCATCTCCTCCCCTCCTCCTCCCCCTTCCCTCCCCTCCCCTCCACCCATACCCCTACTCCCTCCCTCTCCAGGCCAAAGAGCCATCAGGGTTCTCTACACTATGTTGAGGCCAAGGTCCTCCCAACTCCCTCCAGGTCCAGGAAGGTGAGCAACCAAACTGACAAGGCTCACACAGAGCCCGTCCACGTCGTAGAGACCACGCCCATCGCCATTGTCCTTGGCTTCTCGGTCAGCCTCCACCATCAGCCACTTTCAGAGAGTCCGATTTGGTCGCATGTTCCATCAGTCCCATTCCAAGTGGACTTGGTGGTCTCCCATTAGTTCTGTCCTGCCGTCTCAGTGGGTGAACGCATCCCTCATGGTTCTGACTTTCTTTCTCATGAACTCTCTCCTTCTGCTCCTCATCAGAACTTTGGGAGCTCAGTCCGGTGCTCCAATGTGGGGCTCTGTCTCTGTCTCCATCCATCGCCAGGTGAAGGTTAAGGCTCACAGTGAGCCCGTCCATGCTGTAGAGTTCACATTCATTGCCGTTGTCCTTGGTTTCTCAGTCCTCCTCCACCGTCAGCCACATTCAGAGAGCCCGGTTTGGTCCCCTGTTCCATCAGTTCCATTCCAACTGGACTTGGTGGTCTCCCGTTAGATCTGTCCCACCGTCTCAATGGGTAAACGCACTCCTCACGGTCCTGACTTCCTTGCTCATGATCTCCCTCCTTTTGCTCCTCATCGGGACCTTGGGAGCTCAGTTCGGTGCTCCTATGTGGGGCTGTCCAGAGGACGCCCCCAGCTAGGTCCTTGGGCAGCTGAGGAGAGGTTGCCAGAAATGTCCAGATCCTATTGCCATACTCATGAATATCTTGCATATCACCATAGAACCTTCACCTGGCATTGGATGGAGAAAATGACACAGACTTACGTATCTTAATAAGTTGGCAAAACTGCATATTTGTTGTTTGGTAATATTTGAGCCATTTCTTAAGAATAATGTAATTTCACTATTTATGGAGAATAATTTTTATATTTTTCAAGCCATATAAGATATAACAATGGAATTTGAAGGTTTATTTCAAGTTCAGAACATTTCCTTAGTTATAACAGCGATTATTTGTCTTTACGGAGACAGGGAGCTTAACTTTTAAAGAATTGCTTTTTATTCAGTTTATTCGTTTTTGCTTTATGTGTACGAGTGTTTACCTGATGTATGTATGTGTCCCACGTGTGTGCCTGGTTTTTCCAGAGGCCAAGAAACGTGATGGATTCCCTGAAACTGTTTTTACAGATCCCCGTAGGCTGCTATGGGCATGTTGGAAAAAGGCCCGTGTAGTAGCGAGTGCTTTTTCTGCTGAGCACTTACCTGCATGTTCAGTTGCTTTCTGGGAGAAGGACAGTCCTTAGGCATTCTGAATTTATGTTCTCTCCTTTCCAATGGGTTTGTCTTTGTAGAGGTTTGTGATTTTGATGGATACATACGTCTTACCGAGAGGCTGCTCTTCCCACTGCTGCAGAGCAGAGAAGTAATCGCCTCTTTTTCAGCGTGCAAACTGGCTGCAGCTTTAAATTAGTTCAGATTCTGTTTCTTAACAAACTGCACATTGTTGGTCTCTTCCTGTTCTCCATGCTGTATTTTGCAACAACTGACCTAGATAAGAGTTAGGAACAACATGCAACAGCAGCAATGCCATCCTCCCTTAAATTTTTCTCAACCAAACTCACGTCAGTCAATCGCTTTGAAATCCAGCCTCAGACGAGTTCTCAGGATGTGGACAAAATGTACCAGGTTCTCTTCCTGGTATGTGATCTAGCATAGTTCCCAGTAAAGTCTTTGCTCTCCTCTATCAACTCGGAACCAAATTTCTTCTGTCCACGTTTCTCTTGGCGTTCTGTTCTGCCAAACTTCCACAAGAATGGCTCATTTGGCTCTGTTTACAGAACTCTCGTGCCTTGTAGTATACAGCAGCAAATGCTTCCATGCTCCAGCAGCAACCCGGTCCCATCCCTAAGAAGCACAGCAGCATATTTATCATTGCTGTGGGCCCATTTCTCACTACTGTTTTCTGAATGAGATCCTTTCCTCATTACTGTGACAATATATCCCTGAAATAGGTTGACTTGATTCCTACCAATTCACATCTAGGAGTCACATGGTGGAACTATTTTTAGGCTTTCATTAGTCTATACTTATTTATTAAAATGCTCCTTTTTAATTGAATTTTTCATGCAATATATTCTGATTATGCTCCCCCACCCTGAACTCCTTCCAGATACTCATCACCACCTTACCCACCCAACCCCATGCCCTCTCCCCCACCATTTTTAAACAGAAAATATAAACAGGTTAAAAAAAAAGAAAGAAAGAAGGAAAGAAAGGAATGGAAGGGGAGAGAAGAGGGAAAGAAAAGAAGAAAGAAAGAATAAAAGAAAGAAAGAAAGGAAGAAAGAAAGAAAGAAAGAAAGAAAAAAGGAGGGAAGGAAGGAAGGAAGGAAGGAAGGAAGGAAGGAAGGAAGGAAGGAAGGAAGGACACACATGGCAAGAAAATTTATAAAAATACAAAATTAGAAAACATAATATACAAGAAAAAGACTGGTAAGACAAAAAAATGCCTGAACAAAGCAGTATGAGACAAAATGTCAATAAAAATACCATTGAATTCATTTTGTGTTGACCACCTATTGTTGGGTATGGAACCTTACCTTTAAATGTAGTTTATATCCCCAATGAAAATCCATTACATAAAAAAACTCATTCCCATTTGAAAGTGGTTGTGAATTGGATATTGCTTCTGGGTTAAGGATGGGGCTATTTCCCGTTTACCACTTCTCAGTACTGGGACCCCATTTGTCTTGAACCTGGCTTACCCTGAGCATGCTGCCATGTTCACTATGATTTTTTACGTGCATTAGTCCCGTTGTGTCTGGAAGACACCATTTCCTTGGTATAATTCACCCCCTCTTGCTCTTAAACTCTTTCTGCCTTCTCTTTCCACATAGTTAATTTTTGAGGAGCTAACATATCAATGGCCACAATGGATGGAAAAATTTATATTCCCACCAGCATTCTCATAGGGTTCCCTTTTTCACACAATCTCATCAGAAAAAATTTTCTACCCCAACAGTTCTCAATCTGTGGGTTGTGACCTTTTGAGGTTCAAATGACCCTTTCACAGGGTTTATGTAAGAGCAACAGAAAAGTTATAACATTAGCAAAATTACAATTATAAAGTAGCACCAAAAATAATTTTGTAGTTGGAGATTACCACAGCATGAGGAACTGTTTTAAAGGGTCTTACTTTAGGAAAGTTGAGAGCAATTGGTATAGACTCTATCTTGACGTGCTTCTCAGGTATATCTACTTATCAGTTTCGAGGTTTCAGGTCTCACCATAAAGCATTCAAACAATTTTAATTGATTACTGGGTGGGATAAAAGGTATAGATCTACTTTCTTCTATAAATGAATATCCATGTTCCATAGCAAGTTTAGGAGACTGTCTTTTCCCCAATGTATATTTTGATGTCAGTATCAAAAGTCAAGTGGATTTAACTATATGAGTCTTTCTGGGTTCACTATTCTATTTCATGAATGTACGTGTCTCTGTTTGTAATAATAGCATGCCTGCTTGCTTGCTTTTTTGGTTACTGAATTTTGGTAGCACAACTTGCAATTAGGTATTATTCAAGCAACAACCCTGTTTGTTTTCCTCAAGATCATTTTGGCTAATTCAAGCTTTGTTGGCAACTGTAAGAAGTGTGTAGCTCCTACCTTTCATTGTCTGCTGAGAGAACTGTAAAATACTTTGTATCACATTTGAGCTAGTAAATTTTCTATGAAAACTATAAGATTAAGTTTTAAAGACATTTGCTGGCATTAAAAATAAGTATTGATTCAGGAAGTGGACAAAATTATACATGTGCAGGTAGTTCCTGAATTATTAAAACAGTTCTCCAAAGCTTATCTTACAAAAAGATTCTTTCTCAGAAAGTGACTTTCAAGAACGACCTTGTGAACTTTTGTTTCTTCTATACATCCTCAGCCCTGGAATATACTAATGCTCCATTAGCACTGCCTGTGTGTAAGACTTCCCAGTGAATAACATGAATAAAAACAGAGAGAATGTCAGAGGAACTGTCGATTAAAAAAAAACAAGGATCAACATTTTATTTACAGTATTCTTTTCAAAAATTTATCTAAGTACATACTTTAAATCAGTGATTAAAAAAAGAATTAGAAATGTGATTGACTCTCACTATTTACTTTCTTTGGTGTATATTAGTCCAATGGATTTTGAGATTGATCTCGGGTCCAGGTATGTGCCATGGCTAATCTATGCCACTTTATCTTGATGCCAACAATGCATTAGCAGGAATTGAAAGGCTTTTAAAACCTACTGATGTTAATGTTAGAACTCAATTCCATAGCCTCTCATTGATATCCTTTGTTCTCCAGGATTCTGTAATGTTCAGCCACAATAGCATCATTAGTTTAAGTCAATCACTGTATGGAATTCAACAGTTTATTGAGTGATTTAGGAACCAAGACCAGCTGTGGCTTGAGAATGACTTGTATTTTCCTCTCAAATGAAATATTTCATTTGTTCTGTTAGCATGAGAGACTGCATGCCCATGGATAACTTTCACTGAATATCATATGCCTAGGACGTAGGAAATTTTTTTTATAAATTCATTAAGGAAATACATTTGAATCTTATATTTTAGAAGGAGATAACACAAATTATTAAAATCAAATTTTGACAATTATGTGGGTTAGGGTATTCGATCTACAGGGTGACATACCTTGGTAAGTCCATTTTGAACAACCTTGGCTGTCATTCCTCAGTTCTTCCATACGTTTGTGTGGCTTGCTTGTTTGCTTGAACTAGTATTTCTCACTGTCCTGAGACTCAGGTAGTTTGCTAGGCTGATTGGAATACACCTGAGTCTGTCTGTGTCCCACCCTTGTGTTAGGATGATAAGCATTCACAAACATTTTTAACCTTTTTTCATATGCATTGTGGATCCTAAAACTCAGTGTCAGACTCACAAGCTAAACAGTTTATTGACTTAGCTACCACATGAGCAAAAGTTTGTTAATATCGGATTGGTGACAAAGGTTACACACACACACACACACACACACACACACACACGTATGTATGTATGCATGGTAGATTACTGTGAAGATATATGAGTACCATTAATATATAAAAATATTATAAAATTTTAGCACTACGTAATTATATTTTTGCCTTGGGTATTTTAGATTCGTGGATAAAGGTGTGAACCTGTTAGTAAGAGAGACATTTTTCTTTCATTACACTTCCTCTCTTACATTCATTTTCAGCTTAAATTATAATATCAGAGAAAACAGTACAATTTGAATATCAAATGTAATAATAACCAAGCCTATTGACTATATAATATTAAAATTGTAAATTAGAAATTCCTTTTTCTTTAAATTATTTCTATGATGGGCTATATTTGCTCACAATTTGAGCAATTTGAAAAACACAGTTTATATACATGTTCCATTTATGCCTGAGTACTCAGTCTCTCCAAAACCTATATTGAAGATATATCATCAGTGGGTAGTTGTTGGGGAAGGGAGAATTATACATCAGTGACAATGTGGCCCATGTAATTATCTCAATGTGGATAGCCCATATCTATGTCAAATAGGAACTATTGATGGATTTAGTGGGTTATCTAAGGAAAAAAAGAAGTTTTGGGGGAACAATATTGGTGGCAGTATATGGGAAGTAGTGGAAGATATAAATAGGATTAGTTATTATCACATTTATTGTATAGATATATGATATCCCCCAAAATAAGGAAAATTAAAATGCAATTTTATATTTATTCTTCAAACTATTTGATTAAATAATGTTTGAGTCACAGGTTCTAAAATATAAATAGGCAAAAAACACATAAAAATTAACTGTCATCAAATGCCTAAATAAGTAGGTCATATACAAACAATACCCAGAAATTACTTGCAATTAAAGCATTGTGAATTAGTCATGAGTTCATCAAAAACTTCCCCTAATCATTTGCCTTTCTCTTTATTCCTAATACTGACTTTGTGTGTGCATAAATTAGTATCCAATCTAAAGCTATTCATATTCTGCAAACAAGAAACTCAGAAGTAACAGACCTCTCCAATAAATTCATACAATGAAACCCTAAAGACATGCCAAATTTTCTCCCGATCTTATATAATGCAATTTTACAAATTTGGTGCTTTATACAGCTTAAACTATTTCAATCACCGAATAAATTCCTTACAATCCTTGAGCATTTTTGTGGTGCTTCAGTATCTATATTTTCCTACTGTAATGTAGCATAGCAGATGACTCATTGACCTAGTTTATTTTAAAGCAGGTACCTGGCTGTGAGACCTGCATGAGTCCTATAGCTTTGAGTTCATATTCTTTTCCTGCTGCTTATCTGCAGCAGACACCCTGCAGTTACCACATATTTGACAAGGTCAGAATGGACCACAGTCTCTTTCTGGAGCTAATTCTCAAATGCTCCTTTGCCCCAAGGTAATACTATATGCACTCTGCCGAGATGAGAAATATTGAACCTTCATCCCTAACAATTTTTAATCTCATTTTTTCCAGTTCATCTATCTACAATACCTGACAGTTTATTTCTTAACTCCTATTGTTAGCATGGTATATGATATGGTTGATGATTAAGCATGAACAGAATTTTGTATTCCTCTATTTACAAGACAAGCGTTCTTGTATTGTAAATCTTATGGATGGAGTTTGGAGAGATAATTCAACTGTTAAGGGTCCATTCTGATGTGGAATTCCCACATCAGAATGATGCTGTGAATACCATTGGTTAGTAAACTGTCTTGGCCTGTGATAGGGTGAAAGACTAGAGCTAGGCTGGGAAAACTAAACTGAATGCTGGAAGGAAGAAGGCATAGCGAGAGAGAAGCCATGGAGCTCTGCCAAACACAGACACCGACACTTTACCCAATAAGCAATAGCCTTGTGGTGATACACAGATCACGAGAAATGGGTTAAATTAATATCTAAAAGCTAGCCAATAATAAGCCAGAGCTAATGAGCCAAGCAGTGATTTAAATAATATGGTTACTATGTGGTTATTTCGGGGCTGAACAGCTGGCAACCAACAAGCAGCCTCCTTACTACCCATTGGGGCCCAACATGGGGCAGATGTGTCTCATGTCATGAAACTTCCTAACTTCTTAAAACATTTTAAATTCCATATTCTGTAGTCTTAGAAAGGTCTGAAAAATACCTATCCACCTGAAATATATCTCTATATTCATAGAAAATCAAAATAACATGACTACAAGTTTGACTGTTATAGATGATTATTTATTAACCTATATTTCCTAATTATGCAAAACAAAACAAAACAAAAATGCAAAAACAACAACAACAACAACAAAATGATCTAACTCTGGACTGAATGAGTTGAGCTGTGCTGTTATTTCTTCTGATTTTCAAATGAGTTTGTAAAGTGTTAATAACTCTCAAGGAAAGCTTGATAGAGCCCATCTCTGAAGCCATTAGAGACTAGACTTCTCATTAATTAGTGTCTAAACTACTGGACTAGCTCCTTCCCTTACTGCAAATCTCTCCCAAGTTCCTGTTTATTTTTGAATATATTTCGAAAAGCTGTTTCATGATAAACTTCATGCCATCTGACTTTTGCCACACACTTGTTAATGTGTCCTTATAATTGTTTTTATTTCTTTAAAGTTCAGTAAGTTTAGCTCTTGTCTTGCTCTTGAGTTTATTAAATTCAATCTTTATGCTTTTCTTTTTTGAAAGACTGTGCAAATTATACCAATTTTGACCTGCTAAATGATTGGTTATTACAGTGTTATTTTTACTCCTGGAGGCCGGAGATGAGGCAGAGGTCATGGAGGAGTGCGGCTTACTGGCTTGCTCCTCCTGGCTTGCTCAGCCTGCTTTCTTATAGAAACCAGGACCAGCAGCCTAAGGATGGCACCACCCACCATGGCCTGGGCACTTCCCCATCAATCACTAATTGAGAAAATGCCTTACAGCTGGATCTCATGGAGGCATTTCTACAACAGGGTCTCCTTCCTCTCTGATGAGTCAAGCTATGTCAAGTTGACGTAAAACCAGGTAGGACAACCCCCAACTAGCCATTTCATAACAGATGATCAGTCCTGAGGTCATATAAATGCAGATAGCAAGTTGTATCTATGTATTTAGGAATATATATTATAGAATATATAATTAAAGCAACCATGAATTTGAAAGAAAGCAAGTAAGGTGCATATGAGGCTGGAGGGAGGAAAGGGAAAAAAGAAAAATGATGTAATTATAACTTTTGAAAAATTTTAAAATTATACATGTATACACACATATATGTATATCTATGTATATATGTTTTTTTTCAAGACAGGATATCTCTGCATCTCCCTGGCTATTCTAGAACTCACTCTGTAGACCAGGCTGACCTCAGACTCAAAGATCTGCCTGCCTCTGCCTCTGCCTCCCAAATTCTGGGATTAAAGGTGTGAGCCACCACCACTCGGGCTATTATATATCTTTTAAAGATAAGATTGTGATGTAGGAGAGTCAAGATTTTGTTCTGGCTCAAAAAACAATAAACCTAACACTCAAGAAAAAGCAAACAAATAAAAGTACAGAAGCTAACCCTAACGTATAAAAACTACAGCAAGGAGCTGGAGAGTTGGGTCTGTGTTTAATAGCACAGTTCCACATTGAGCTGGAGTTCATGTTCCCAACACTCACCTAATTTGACTGATGCCCTCCCATAACTCCACCCTTGATGGATCCTACATTCATTTCTGGCCGTTATAGGTACCCACACATGTGGAAAACACATACACAAACACACATTTTAAAGAAAATCTCCTAAGAATCCTCAAAAACAAGATGGACTCCACCTTCAATTATGGGCTAAATTCCTTTATCTTTAATGATCCATCAACTTAACCTCTTGTCTTTAACTAACCATAACACCTCGTGATACAAAATGCATGTGGTTTCTTTTGGCAAAAAAAAAAAATGGTAGAAAAAGTGAGGAAAATGTGACTTTACTTCCATCTTATCTTTCTCTCCTAGGTAAATGACTATACCAGTCTTCAGAGAGAGTTGGAGGTTTCTGCTTTTATTTTACTTACTTTAGTTTTAAGATTTTAATATAGTTACAACACGACTCTTTTCCTATTCGTCCCTCTAGCCCTTGAAATATTCCCTTTCCAATTCTTCTTCAAATTCATGTACTCTCTTTTTCCACTAACTGTTATTGCATGCATATATGTATATCTCTATACTTATGCAATTTTAAATGTAACTCGTTCAGTTCATATGGTGTTACTTGTATGGATGTCTTCAGGGCTGCTCATTTGACCCTTGAAGTCACTTTAAACCACTTATATTTTGACTAATGCAAAACTTCAATTTTTCTTAGAAAAATAAAGGAAAAACAGACTTAATATTGGAACATTAGTCAATGCATAAAGCAGTACGTTATCTTAATTTGTTTTTTCCCCACTCTATTTTACCCTTTTCAAATCCAATAACCTGTGATCTCCTTCTGGAATGATCTTCTCTGTGTTCCAACATTCATTCATCTTTTGTATTTCTCAGGAGCTTCTTGGCATCCCACTCTCCTGTTACTAGGGAAGACTCCTGGAAAATTTCCTAACTACGTTCAGTTGCATTACTCCCTTATTTCTATTCACTGTGTAGAATAAGTATTATATATCTGGTTGACCAGATTATTCATTCAATCAAACCTTCAGTACCTGAGAAATTAAGCTAAATTCCCTCTTAGCTGGTTAATTTCACTAATCGGCATATAGCAGTTTAACAACTGGTATTTCATAGCCATAAGAGTGTTTCCCAAGGATGCTTTGTGACTACCTGGTCCTCTTTGTGATCACTATCCATGACACATTTACCTACTAAAACGTAAACTATGCTTCTCTTCAGTTGGACAACTTTTGCTCTTGACACACTAACTAGTCCCGATAGCTAGGAAGTCGTTTGGAAAGTTCACACTAGAAAAAGTCTCAATGTTCTGTGGATGCTATAGTCTTTACTTTTATTGATTTTTATTGACCTCTACATTTTTCTTTGTTCCCCTCCCTGTTTCTAGGGCTACCACTGCTATCTCTTGGTTTTTGATAGTACATATTGTTCCCATGGTATTTATTGTCTACTGTTGTATAATAAAGTGACACTAATCATTAACAGTTTAACACTACCTCTTTTTTTCAGGAGGCCAACACTACTCATCTGGGCAACTTTGGCTTAAGATGTGACATAGGCCATCACTCATCTCTCTATCCAGGGTTGTAGGAAGGAGGCTCTATTACCATGTGCATAGTTGGTTGAAGACCTTGTACTCTTAGTAGCTGTTAAATGGACACTTTATCTCTAGCCTCAGGTAACTTCTTGCTTTACCAGAAGTAGCCAGTGACTAAGACACAAGTTATAGCCTTTATAACTTATGGATATATATTTTTTAAATGTACAAGCATCCACTTGTAATTCCCACCAATAGACTCAGTGCAAGGGACCATATAATGGTGTAAATACCTGGACAGCTAATTCTCCTGATTAACAAACAGGACAGTAGGTGTTTGACAAGCACAACTCAGGGTATCAGGTTGACAGATTTGAGAGAATGGAACTCTTCTTATTCTCTATAGTTTCCTCCAATATCCTGGGTACATATGTCACATAATAAGAATTCAGTATTCTCTGATTGTGCAAAACTGATCTCTCCTTATGGGTTCTTTATTAACACCAGATCTGTAATATTCCTATTCTTTTCTGTGTTTTTTCTCATTCATTTTTGTATATTCAAAATGATTTCCTTATACTTGGCTCCAAATCTGACTCGAATACAATTTCCATTCAATTTTATTTGTAATTCTACAGAACATTTATGCATGTGAGTCATATGTACAAACATCCCACATTTGAGTTTATGTTCTTTAAGTTTTCTGATGCCTTTTAGGCTTGTTCCTACTTTTCTGTTTGTTCTCTCATAGTGATTGGTAGATTCAGAGATGGTAAGAGCATTTCTGTAAACTTTTCACATGATTTATATTACACTGGATAGTTTATGATTTTGTGATCTCACCATAATGAAATTGCAAGGCATTATTTAATATTCAGTAGTATTATGAAAAGTTAATGCACTTTTTTCCTTATGGCGATTCTAATCCTTTTAAAACAGCATGGTGGCTTTCACTAAAAAACATATTTGCTTTTTAAGGCAATGAGTGTTAAGCCAATATAAATGAAGTCTTAATGTGCTTGGAAGTTAATAGTGAGTTTCAAGGGCCAAAGTATTCAGGATAAACATAAGAGCACATTTATGAACCTGCATGTCAAATCATGCACAGTGTTAAAATTTGTTCTGCAGCATTAAAGTAGACATAGTTTTTGCCATAAAGCCTGATAAGCTGTGTTAGATCCCAGAACCCACATCGTGGAAGGAGAGAACCAACACTTGCAAGTTGTCCTCTGACCTCCACAGGCGTTATGGCTCTAAAACCTGCACAGGCGCACACACACCAACAGCACCACCACCACCTTTAATACATGAGTTAGTAACTGGAATGGAAATATTAAAAATTTAATCCAAAACATTCAAATAATCATTTATCTTAAAATATGCAACAAATCGGGTTATTTTTGCATTTATTATGTGAATAATGATCATTTAAAATACATTTATGATGACTCTTATTTTATTTATACATGTTTAAAATGTAAAATTTTGTTACTTTTGTGTACAATAATACGTGGACACGGTGTGTGAATGTGAGTGAAGTGTGCGCATGCCAAGGTATACATTGTGGTATTTCTCTCCTTCCTCATCTATGTGTATGCAAGGCACAGAATTCACATCCTTTGCTCGTGTGGCAAGTGCTGATAGCAATTGAACCATCTCACATGCACCAAACCAAATATTGTTTTTCTTACTTTAAATTTCACTTATTTGAAGGAGATGGTTCAAGTACTTAAGAATGCTTGCTGTTCTTGCTGAGGATCTCTGTGTGGAGTTCGCAGTACTCATGTGATGGCTCACAACCATCCGTAACTTCAGCTCCCCGTACTTAGATGGTCACTTTGAATTCCTTGGGCCCCAGGCAAACACATGGAAAATGCATATGGCCAAAATATCCATATACTATAAATAAATACATCTAAATTATTTTTTTCAAATTTTCTGCATAAATCATATAGTCACATAATTCCTACTACACTCTTTTCTCCCTGAAACTCCTCTCATCTCCCCAACTCACATTCATACTGATAGACAGACGGTAAATAGATGGTAGATAAATACATGGTATTTGAACAGTCTTTTGACTAAAGTCCTATGTTTATTAAACTCTCCAAGGTTATTCAATAATTCTAATCAAGACTCTTTTATGAGTATACTGATTCACATAGTACACAGCACAGGAAGAGAATAGACAGTCTCTGTCACTTCAGTTACTAATTACTGAAAGTTTGAAAATATACATTTAATGCAACTGAAGTTTTTTTTTTAAATTAAATGTTCAAACTGGTAAGAAAAGTTATAGAAGCTAAATATAACTTTTAAAATTAAAGAAGTTGAACGACATTTTCAGAAAGTCAGGCATCAGGCTTCCCCTACTTAGGCCCGCCAACACTGCCTAGGAGTCATGCTCCAAGAAATAGCCACCAGCCTCCTGCATCAGGCCTGCCTTAACTCCCAGAGAATTTTCTTCCAGGTAAACCTTCAGGGCTTTGTTCAGCAAGTAGGGACCCTCCTCCACCTTCTAAGGCCTACTTCTGCTGTTCCAAATATTCCAGCAACTCTAGAGAGGAAAGTGAGCATTGTGACCCTACAGCAATTTGGTTTCTCTTGAACATTTCAGAAGTTCCCACTGAAAGAAAAAAAAAACAAAACTTGAAGAAAAATCCAGATATACAGACACACACAGAGAGAGAAAGAGGGAGACAGAGAGAGAGAGAGAGAGAGAGAGAGAGAGAGAGAGAGAGAGAGAGAGAGAGAAATGAGGGAAGGAGAAAGAAAGAAGGAAGGAAAGAAGAAAGGAAGGAGGAATGAAACTTCACCAATAGCTTCAAAGCTTAACAGATGCTGGAGAGACCATTGAGCCTGTTTGATAGCTGCGTTGGATGACTACTGATGATCTTACGACTTATTCCTATAATTGATACAAATCAATGTCCCTAAACAATAGAAACTGCCTTTTCTCTTCACTTTATTTCTTCTTACATCAAAACACTGCCTGGTATGCAAATTCATTCTGCAAGTACTTACAGAATAAGTCAGGTTATGCAAGATTAGGCATGGATTTCTGGCTACCTTACTAGCATAAGCTATTTTTTTTTTACTCTATAGTCACCTTATTATATAAATGTAAATTAAGACAGTATATATTAAACCCAAATCCATAAAACACAGTCAGCTCCCACTGTGTTGAAAAAGGTAAATCTCAAATGTCAAAGTAGTCAGTGGATCCATAGAAGCACATTTTATAACTTAATTGGTTTTTTTTTTTTGTAAGTTAAAGTCTTTTTAGGTTCTTCTCATAACTTTATACTTGATATACTTGATGCCGAAAGAGAAACTTTGTGTGCAATGGAGCACAGTTCTGTTTCCACCCAGTGCAATCAGTCAGCTGTGAGCATGAATGAGACACACTGATTTGCTTAGTCCTTCATTTCCAAGTGAAGCTGGTGTTTTTAATGTACTTATTTGTGGGATAGCTAAAGCAAGGCACCTTTTGAATTCATATTGCGAGTAAGCTAGGATAGCTTTTTAATTTACCCTCCCAGACTCCAGAAGGTGCATTCACTAAGCCAGCATTTTAGCCATGTGGATAGTAGGCCCCTGAATTACGTGTAAACTACAATTTTCTAGATTGGGGAAATAGCTCATTCTACGAAGTACTTGCCACACAAGCATGAAGATCTGCATTTGATTTGCAGAACCTAAATTAAAGAAAGAAATCAAATAACAACAACAAAAACCATTCAAATCGCTGTACTTATGAAGTGGAACTAAGTGTATCCTTGGCACTTATTGACAAGTCTAACCTACTTTGTGAATTCCTGGTAAGAGACACCCCATCTCTAAACATATTATGGGCAGTGTCTCAGTAAAAACATCCAAGATTATCCACCAGCCTCCACCCATTTACCTACAGAGACATGAACATATATATATATATATATATATATATGTGTGTGTGTGTGTGTGTGTGTGTGTGTGTGTGTACTTTTCCATCTATAGAGAAAATAATATTATGATGATGAAATTATTATATACTTTCATAGTTAACAAGGCTCCTGTTGGTATAATCATGCCTGAAACTGTGATGATTGAAACTTTTATTTCAAATTAATGCTATTTTTCTTAATGCTTCATTTAAAAGTCACATTTTTTTTCTCTATGAAAATTAGATATTAAACCCAAAATCAAAACTTAGATTTGCATCATATAAATTTTTGTTCCTTTTTGTAAGTTACTTATTTTTATTTCTGTCTGCACAAATGTGTCTTTAGTCATACAGCTAGCTCATACAAAGTCTATACTATTAAGGCAAACAAATATTTTAACTACCTAGCATAGTCCCCTAAATACAGAATTTAATAAATACAAGAGGCAATAATACTTCTTGCAAGGATTATAACATAATTATTGTTTTTGCAATATCTCTGCTAAATCTCCTCCCATATTTAATTAAAGTTTACAGTTCAATATCCTCAGTAGCATGTTATTAAATTTCATAGTTAAATAGATAGCATGAAAAACATTTCCTATTGTTTTATTATTTAATTGCAACAATATATTCTAATTTCAAGGGACATGAACAAAAGACTTCCAAGCAAGTTTGAGTTTAAATAGAATTATTTACATGAAGCAATAATGGTAAATACAGTAAATTAGTACATTGGTCCTTTAAAAGAGCAGCTGCATCAAATGTGCACAGGAAATAACACATCTTTAACTTATGAATGCCAGAGAATTTATTGAGAATTATAGACTAATGTTAAGTTATGAATGTATGCTCTGAGATTATCCCACAGGTTACAGGAAGCAGCATGTTCATAAAAACGCTTCCAAACAACAAAATGCCTAAAGTTTTATGAGACTTTATTTGAATGTTGCTAACTTTTTTTAAAAAAAAAAGACACTATGATATTTATAAGCCTCCAATTTTTCCCCAACAAAAATGTAAAAAAATCATCAAAAATTTAAAATTTACTAAATATAAATTTTCGTGGACTGTTAAGTGTGCTAGGTTGGCAAAAACATTTGCTGCATAAGCATGAGGACGTGGCGTTCATCAGCCCCTCTCCAGAACTTATGGAAAGCCATGCACCACAGTAGTCAGGCGCCTGCACTCTCAGTAAGATAGAAGAAGGTAAAAAGAATACTCCGATGCTTGTGGGTCAGCCAGCACGATGCACAGCACAGAGACACCCTATCTCAATAAGGAGGAAAGTGAGACTAACATGCATGAATGTGCACACACACATTGTATAAACACAATGTGTCAGGGTGCACACACATGCACTCATGCACCGTGCACCCATATACACCCTGCAGACATATCAGTTTCTATGACCAGCAATGTGCATGGAACCCTACCTGCTGCAGTGTGAGTGAAAATACTTACAGCCATGTATTTTCGCATGTTACATTTACTACAAAGGGAACATCCAAATATATTCCTATTTTCTCAAATTCTCCTGATTTAAATCACATCTTGGCAAAATAATAATCCAAAAAACAAGATCTGTAGAATTCTATTTTCCTAGAAAAGAACTCATTCATGGAAATAAGCTATCTATACATAACGTTGTAATATATATGTGCTATTAATTTTCATAAATTAGACAGAAATAAGGAATATATTAAAGAATATAGTACAGTTGTATGAATGTAGAATCCATTGGAAATGTTTGTGATGAAAGCGAGGATACAGCTTATAAAGTTGTGTACCTACCACATACACCTTTCTCATCAAACCAAACTAAGAACAGAACTGAAGTCCTATCCAATGAGTTTTCTTGTGGTGGATGGGGATGTCATGGTTTTAAGTTTCAGAGAGCAAAGCATTTGATTCCATTTTGGATTTATTTCTAAAACTGTATAACTAATATATGTAATCTATTTCATACACTGCATTTTTTCTAACCAGTAATCTACTCTCTAACACAAACAATGAAGAGGTAACTGTGTTTTAATTTTCAATATTCCTGCCCAAATTTTGTAGACATTAGAAAGAATTCTGAGAAAAAAAAAAAGAAAGAATTCTGAGTGAATGAATTCAGTGAATGACTAAATGCAATAAAATACATATATCTCATCACTGGAATGCTTAAACTGAGGCCAAGAGAGGTGCAAGAGTAATCGGGTAAGCCACAGACAGTCAGACATGCTAAATCCTAAAGCGGGCCTTCAAACATCCGTCTGTGCTTCTGTAAATAAACAGATGTTACATTTTCAAAACAATGCTTAACAAGCTGCTAGGTCTCTTACTCAACTTCACTGTTGCCATGGGCAACACATACAGAAATGTTCCTAGTTCATTTAAGAAATTTAGTTCATTACATTTAGAAAATTAAACCATTAATAATTCCAGATTATTTATTTGTTCCATTTACCAGTTAATCTAGACCCATCAAATAGGGCAACACTTCATGGAAAAATCACCAGAATCCTCTGAAATGATTTGATATTTAAGGTTGTTTACTTACATAAATTCTATCATAATTATTTTTCACTAACTCATACAATGTAGTTCTTCACAAGATATAAATACAGTATATTTGTTTGTTCATTGTTTATATGATGTGTGCACATGTGTTTGTGTATGTGGTTGCATGGCACATAGAGATTAGAGGCCAATCCTAGTTGTCAATCCTTTTCTTCCTTGTTTGATAAAAAGTATCTCTCTTGCTCACCTCTGGGATTTCCAGACTATCTGTACCCAGATTCCAGTGATTCTTCTGTCCCTCCGTGTCACTGTAGGAGCACTGGGATAACAGATGCATGGTGTGGTACCCAGCTTTACTTAGATTCTGGAGATCAAATCCCAGGCTTCATGCTTGGAAACCAGAACTTCCTCACTAAAGCACCACATGGAGATGAAGGCTAGCTGGCTGTCTTCTCTCTCTACTCTGGTTGTCTACGAGGCCTTATTTTATAGTAGTATACGTAATTAAAATAAGTCCTTCATTAGTATTTGCCCCTGAGTGAAAGCGGTAATTTTCTTTGCTGTGTCTGCTGTGCAAGGGTCTGAGGCTTTCAGTGTCATTTTCTTCGAATGGATGGGATGCAAGATGAAGTAAAAAGTTAAGATAGATTTGTCTAACCTCAGGAGAGGTATTTTGCTATTTGGAAAAAATAAGAACATGCAAAATTCAGTAGAAGACATGGAAGTTAGGTGATTCTTGCTGTTCCCTCACCATAAATTAGTATCATATATGTCATGTTTGGTTGATATCCACAGGAGGCCTGTCCTTTTCTGAACAGAAACAGAGAAGTGAATGGGGAGGGGAAGCAGAGAAGTGAGGGGGAGACTGAGCAGAGAGGAGGATGGAGAATCTGTGCTTGGGAAGTAAAAAGAAGATAATAATAATTAGTATTATTAAAGTATGATTTTGTTATATCTCAAATTCTGTGGACTACTTGGGACCCAGGAATGCAACTTGTCAATTTAGCTTGAGTGTCATGCTGGAACATACTGGTGACAGCTGTAACTAGATGTCTGGGTCCTTGTTATTCAACCATGTGGCCACTTCCCCATATGTCCTATCTAAATGCTATTCATGAGAGTATCAGTATTCTCAGAGGAGAGAGGGGGAGATGACATAGCATTCTTTTTATATTTCTTGGTTCCAAAGTCCCAGAGCGTAGATTTCTTCACAGTCCATTGCTCAAAACAGTGGTGAAGCGCAACCCAGATTCAACAGAAAAGACATAACTTCCTCTTCATAGCAGAAGAAGTAAAATGGCATTTAGGAAAATCGATGAGAGGAATTGTTTGGAACTGTCTTTGAATACTCTCCTAATTGTTCTGGCTAAACATTAGTATAAACAGTTCAGTTATGGTTGTTAGCTCATATGTTCAATATCTTCTGAAAATGTGGCGGTAATTTTTAAACAGGTGACTATAACTCTTCTGACCTTCTGCATTTGAAAAGCGTGAAGGGGAGAATGGGGGAGCTCGGAGGAATGGGATGCTTAGGATACAGGAAGGGTGGATACGGGAGCAGGGAAGCATATATCTTAATTAAGGGAGCCATGTGAGGGTTGTCAAGAGACTTGACTCTAGAGGGGTTCCCGGGTTTCCAGGGAGACGCCCCCAGCTAGTTCCTTGGGCAGCTGAGGAGAGAGAGCCCGAAAAGCCCAGGTCCTATAGCCATACTGATGAATTTCTTGCATATCACCATAGAACCTCCACCTGGCGATAGATGAAGAAAATGACTGAGCCCCACATTGGAGCACCGGACTGAGCTCCCAAGATCCTGATGAGGAGCAGAAGGAGAGAGAACATGAGAAAGAAAGTCAGGACTGTGAGGGGTGCCTTCACCCATGGAGACGGTGGGACAGAACTAACGGGAGAACACCAACTCCAGTTGGAATGGGACTGATGGAACATGAGACCAAACCGGACTCTCTGAATGTGGCCGACGGTGGAGGCTGACTGAGAAACCAAGGACAACGGCGCTGGGCTTTGATTCTTCTGCATGGACGGGCTCTGTGGGAGCCTTCTCAGCTTGGTTGCCCACCTTCCTGGACCTGGGGGGCGTTGGGAGGACCTTGGTCTTAACATAGAGTAGGGAACCCTGATGGCTCCTTGGCCTGGAGAGGGAGGGAGGGGGTATGGGTGGAGGGGAGGGGAGGGAAGAGAACGAGGAGAGGGGGAGATGGAAATTTTTAAATATAAAAAATAAAACATGAAAAAATCTTATAAAAAATAAAGCCAAAAAGTTTAAAAAAAAGAAAAAAGACATAGATAGTACCTATGTCTTTTTACAACTGCAGAAGGTACTATCTATGTCTTTTTACAAATGTGGAAAACAATGTCCCTCGGTTTCATGGTGGTGACAATAAAGACAAACTAGGTATGCTGTCACCACTTCCATGTTCGCTCCCCAACTCTTGGCTGGTTCCACAATCTCCTAAGAAAGGTTAAGTTGATTGTAATCATTGCCTCCTCTAAACTGACATGCTTGCAGAGATGAGATAAGAAGAAAATGAAAATACATACAGGTTATGATCCTTCCTACTGTAGAGAGAATTAGAGGTCTAAGGTAGTGTCAAGCATATCAGATAGGTGTAAGGCCAATGAGAAGGTCTAATTTGTGGTGGGAGTTGGACATTTTAAGGTGCTTTCCTCATCTGATAGTTGGCTGTGCTATCTGATATAAAAAAAATGAGTGTCATAGACTTGTCTATGATGATTTGGAGACGTGAAAATGCTTGGTATTTTGTATTCTGTTGTTTTTTAGACATGGTTTGTATGTTCTTCTTCTGGTCTGTAATTTATAATATAGCTGAGAAAAACTTTGAACTCTTGATTTTCTTGCCTCCACTTTCCACAGACTTTGATTAATGTGGTTTTCAAAATACAATCTGAGGCTTTTATCATATCCTCCACGCGAAAACTTATTTTTGTAAATAGCCTTGACTCAATGCCATTAAGAGAGAAGGGTATAAAAAACACAGAACAATTTAGAGGACAGTATTGAAGCTTAGTGCTGTGGAACAATCAGTGTACACTGTAAATATGTTTTCCTCTCATTGTTCATAAAAAACTTAATGACCATTGACCAGAGAGGATTTTGGGAGCAGAGAAAATGCTGGGGAAAAGGAGGGCAGAGTCAGGGGAGTTCCTGGTGAGACATGGAGAGGAAACAGAGGATGCAAAATGAAAGAGAGACAATGCCATGTGGTAGAATGCAGATTAATAGAAATGGGTTAATTTTAGTCGTAAGAGCTAGTTAATAATAAGTCTTAGCTATATGTCAAGTGTTTATAATTCATGTTAAATCTCCATGTTGGTTATTTAGGAGTGGCTTCTAGGACAGGAAAACTCTACCTACAACTTAACAGATGAAAAAATATTGTATTAAATAACACTCAATTTGTAATATTTATTTGTTGATTTTTTTTACTAAATTTTCAATGATAGGGGAAATTTTAAAACCTTTCTTCACGAACATAATATTTTTGCATATTTACAAATATATTTTACTTTTTGAGGATGTCACATATATATTTAATGTTTAGATAAAATGCCACCTGGTCCCTCCCTTCCAGTTCCTCCAATTACCCCTCAACCACCATGTCCATCCAGATTCACATCCTACTATGAAGATATTTTTTCATTCATGTTCATTGCTTCTCTATTCACAAAACCCACGTTTAATAATTTTGATGAAAAGGGAACAATATACCCATCAACCGATGCGTGAATAGTGAAAATGTGGCGTGTGTACATAAAAGAATAATATTCAGCTGCCAAGAAAGCTGGATTTACGAAATTTTTAAAAATTTAAATGGATGACTCTGGAGATAATCATACTGAGTGAAGTAATCCAGGCATGCAAGGACAAATGTAAGATATTTTCTGTCATTTTTGTGGGGTTAGCTTTGAATCTTCAGATGGGCGTGTTTCATTTGGAATACTCATTGAGGTCAAAAAAAAAACTTCAAAGGAGAGGAGGCAGAATTCAGTAGTATAAGTGGTTACAGGTGAGTAATGGGAAAAAAAGAAGGGCTAAATTAAAGGAGGGTAGAAGTCACTATACAGGGAGGGATATAATTACCGTTAATGATTTTCGGAAAATCAATATACATTTATACATACACATACATATATTTGAAGTGTGTGATTAAATGTTGACTCTGGAATTGTACTGGCTGGTTCTGTGTGTCAACTTGATACATGCTAGAGTCACTGGAGAGAGGGAGCCTAGATTGAGGAAGTGCCTTCATGAGACCCGGGTGTAAAGCCTTTCTCAACTGGTGATCAACGAGAGAGGGCCTAGTCCATGGAGAGTGGGACCATCCCTGGACTGGATGTTCTGGGTTCCAGAAGAGAACAGATTGAGCAAGACAGGGGAAGCAATTCAATAAAAACACCCTTCCTTGTCCTCTGCATCAGTTCCTGCCTCCAGGTTCCTGTCCTATTTTAGTTCCTGTCCATACTTCCTTCAACAATGAATAGCAAAGTGGAAGTAGAGGTTAAATAAATTCTTTCCTTCCTCACTTTTTGGGTTTTGTGTTTTCTCAATACACTACACACCCTGGCTAAGAGAGTAATTAGGGGTACTTGCTGCTATTTGATTTTGCTGTGTTTGATTCCTTGCACATATATGGTGGCTCAAAATCATGTATAGTTACTGAATAATTGGTACCACGCCCTGGCTACCACAGTCACTAAGTACATATGTGTTGCACAGACATGAACAGGAGGAACTTCAATGAGAATGAAGTTGAAACAAAATGTATTTTCAGCTTTAACACGTAATCATATTATTTTCTATAACATAGATGGAAATTGAGGTTGTATTTTAAAGAAACATGCACAGGGAGACGAATACTGTATGATTCCATGTATATGGATTATTTAAGTACTTTAATTCAAAGGAAAAAAGATAATAAAAAGTGCTGACAAGTTGTAAGACTGCAGTGGATAAAAAGTAATTACTTAACAGACATAGATTTCAATTTTTCAAGATGAGACTATTCTGAAGATGTTTTGTGACAATGTGAGCTTACTTACAATTACTGAATTTCACATGTAATCATGGTTAAAAGTTACATGCCTTTAAAAAGCCACGATATGACACAATTTCTTAGTTTTCTACTGGGATAAGAGGAATTATTTTTTTTAAGTGTGTGGTCTCCAGTAGGTGGACCCGCTGTCAGTGAAAAGCCACATGTCCAAGAACGTATGGGCAGCATAAATTGATCTATGTGGCGTTTTTTTGTTTTTTAATCAGATCTGGGTGATATGAAAAGGGATAGATTTAGGAAATGTTAGAGAAGGGAGGTGAATTTATTTAAAATTTTTAAAAAAAATCCTGAGGAATTGATTAAGCACTAATGCATGCAATAATCCTAAAAATAAAGATATTTTATTATAAATATATTGATTGTGAATAAATAACTCATGTATGACTTTATTTGACAATAAATAAATAATTTTCTTCTAAATTATCACTTTTTGAGGAGTTTCTTTTATTTAAAATATTGGTAATTAAAATAATAAACCAATGAAGGAATTTAGAAATAGATTTAATAGTGTTTAAGGTATTGAACCAGTAACTGATAAGTTATCTTCATTTAAAATTTATTGTGTATGTCAAAGACAGTCATAAGATATTAGCTTATGAAGTTAATTAAGAGAAGGCGAGCTGAATGAGTAATCATTAAGAAGCATACTCTAGGATTTAAGTTTTTAAATCTTTATTCTTCTGAATCACAGCCAGCAATATCACAAGATTTATTCTTAAGACGTACATAATGTAAATTATATCTGGCATGTCTCCTCGATAAAGTCAGTGTTCAGACATGACTAAAATTTAAAAAAGAAAGCTTAAAGTGAGTAAATTTATAATCTTTTCCACTAATTATATATGCAGCCTTCAAGAAATATTAGTCTTCTAGTTAGAGGGGCTAAATACAAATCCCATTATCTGTATCACGGGCTTGCTAGAAGCAGCTTTTGATCTGAAAGTCATTGGGTTCAGACCTCATTTGTGGGTTTATTCTTTCATCTCTTCTGAGAATTTATTCATAAGATTTTCCTCTTAAGCTCTAGTCTTATATCTATTATAGAAGACTGCACATTTTTCCTTAAACATTTCTAAAAGTAAAATTTTTCTTCCTATTTGTCTAACAGTTGTGTATTTTTTTAAAAAATATAGCCCTTGTATTTTCTGAATGTCCAGAAGATAAATCTGGCCCATTCTTTGTTACCCTTGCATATTGAGTCACTAATTTCATTTTTTCCAATTAAAAAGCATTTTTATCTGTTAACTGTCAATAGTTTGGTTAAATTATTTCATAGTAAACTATTGCAACAGCTTCTAAAAATTTTAATTTTTTGAATTATTAAGAAAATCTAAATTAAATACTCAAAATATTTAAATAAAGAGTTTGGGTACTTCTATGAGTTAAAAATGATCACCCTTTCATGTGTTGTCATGTTAATTTTTTGTCTCTATTCATTGAAAACATTGTTTTTGAATGTGTGCCTAGTATATAGTAAATATGGCCAAAACAGATGGAAGTCAAAGGGTCTAACTAAGAATATGTACATATTATTTTGTTAAATGGTCTTTGTTCTGGTTTCATTCTGCTGCTATGACAAAAACTATAACCAAAACTATAGGACAGGAAATGAGATAGGAAAGGGTTTATTTCAACTTACAGTTCATCATTGAAGGAAGTCAAGGCAGGAATTTTTGCAGGAACCCAAAGCTGAAACCTTGAAGGAATCTTGTTTATTGGCTTACCTTCTGGATTGTTAGAAATACTGTGATTAACTAGCTTTTTGACACATTCCAAGACCACCAGCCTAAGGGATCACACCACCCACAATGAGTTAAGTCAATTAGCAATCAGGACAAACCACCACAGAAATGCCCACAGGCCAGCCTGACCAATCCCTCAACTGAAGCACCAATTTCAGGTGATCTAAGCTGTGTCATATTGATAGTTAAGGAAACTATGGAAGGCATGCTGTTCAACTGTTTGTTAAAAGCTCATGACTATGTTTGAAGATTTTCAGCAAAGCTGCTTATAGGAAAAACCAATACCTCTATTGATTACATTTGAGGCCTCATTCACTTAGAGGAATTCATACCTAGTACTGCAAACAGGATCGAATACCCCCATGAGGAAAGTGATAAAAGAAGGAGGAGAAGCAGGGGGAGGAGGAAGAGACAGAGAAATAGACAGAGAGACAGAGAGAAAAAGACAGACAGAGACAGGGACAGGCAGAGACAGAAAGAGACACAGACTGGTTTCTATCTAGAGTTCCCATTGTGCACACACACAAAATATATATGCATTTGATAAATATATGAAATTGCTATAGAAATAATGTCAGAATAATTAAATGAAGAGTTAAACAAAATGAACTATTAACATTTGAATTAATCTCATATTTCTGATACTGCAGAATATAGTATCGGGTCAAACGCAGGGCTTCCGGCATGCGAAGCAAGCACTCTTTCAGCTAAGCTACAGACACTGCTAGATTCTCTGTCTATGTAAACCTAGCAGTAATAACTTCCATTTTGTTACCAACTATGTGCATATATGTACTTTCTTTTATTTCACTTTTTCATTTTATTTTTGGTGTTTTAATTATATCATCCCTCCCTTCCCTTTCTTATTTCCAAACTCTCCCTTACAGCCTTTCTTGCTCTCCTTCAAATTCATGGCCTCTTTTTTCATTAGCAGTTTTTACACTCATACACATACATAACATTTCTTTTATATGTGTAATATATAAGATATTATACAATAAATACATAATTAATATATCATAAAATGTATTCATGCTTTATATACATATCTAATATATTATATAGATATACAATATATTTGAATATACAATAACATATTTATGTAGCATTAAACATATAATACACATTTATTATGTCTATGTTGTATATGAAAATTTTATATTTTATATAAATAAATATTTAAATAAATGTATAAAATAATACTATAAACTATGTAATAAATATAAGTAAATATAACGTATAATAAAATATAATTATATTATTATACGTTATATTTAATATTATAATTGTATTATACAGCTTAATTTTATTTATTATATATGCACATATATTATGAACTGCTCAGTTTGTACAAAGTTATACATATGTATGTTTAAGGGTTGGCCATGGGCATTGGATAAATGTGTACAAATATATCCTTCCTTAATCTGATCTCCCTCTCTTTTCCATTTAAAACTTCCCTATGCTCCTGACTCATTCTGCCTGAACTTTAAACACTCACTTCAGTTCCCATGGATATTTCCGAACAGAATTTCTGGCTCATTCTTCTTTCATTGTTGCTAGGTGTTCCACGCATAAATATGTGGAGTTTTGCTGGAACTTTTCTCTCCCTTTCTCACATGTTCTACCGCTAGCCAAGCACACTTATATCCACTTTGTAATGCTGCTTAGATTTCATTAAAACTATATCAGCACTTGCTCTTTCCCAGACTAAGTCCTATTAATCTTCACTTTCTAGCTTCTTCTACTATACATCGTTTATGCTCTTTTACCAACCTTGGCTACATTTACAAAAGTATATATGATACGACAGTCTTTCTTAAAATCTTACAATAGATTTTTATTGCACTTAAGACAGAATCACAAATACCTAATATGGAGCCGGGCCGTGGTGGCTCACGCCTTTAATCCCAGCACTCGGGAGGCAGAGGCAGGCAGATCTCTGAGTTCGAGGCCAGCCTGGTCTACAAGAGCTAGTTCCAGGACAGGCTCTAGAAACTACAGGGAAAGCCTGTCTCGAAAAAAACAAACAAACAAACAAACAAACAAACAAAAACAGAACCCAAATACCTAATATGTCCTATAATATCCTATCAAATCTGGCAAGTCATCTTTGTCCTTTCAATTTCCCCACCCTTACCTCCTTTTTACAAAGACAATCAGAGTAAAATTTATTTTTGAAACATAATGTATTTTGATGATGATAAAGAAAATAAAAGACTTTCAATTTTAAAGTACTGCAAATTATTTTAAGTTAGTATTTATTTAAATATTTTTATGTTTTTATAGCCAAAGGTTTCCTTCCATCCCCTCTTCCCTGTCCTCACCCACCTCCTCTATCCCCATCCACTCCTCCCGTTTTTCTTCAGATACAGGCGGCCATCTTGTGAATATTAGCAAGCCATGGTATAGCAAGCTACGAGACCAAGCATTCCTTCCTTCACCAATGATGGTTGAGCCAATCCAGCAGGAGGAATGGGCTCTAAAATCAGGAAACAGAGTCAGAGACATTCTCCACTCCAGTCCCACACAAAGACCAAGTTACACAACTGTAGCAAGTATGCTGAAGACCAAGGTCAGTCCCAGGCAGGCCCCCTGGTTCTGTGTTCATTCTCTATGATCCCTTTTGAGCCCAAGATAGTTGTATTTGAGAGGATCTCTGGGATGAGCTAGAAACCTGTAGGAACTACAACTCCCAGGAATCTATGTGGGTGCCTCTTGTTAAGACTCCTAGCCAGTAGGGGTATGGAACCTGATCTGGCCATCTCCTATAACCAGACAAGACTTTCTATAGAGGTTCTGGGACATGATCCCGGACACAAACCTTTCAACCTACAATTTGTCTTGCCTACAAGATGTGCTTGTGTAAAGATGGTGCAGAAATTGTGGGAGTGGCCAGTTGATGACTGACACAGCTGGAGACCCAGTGTAATGATGCCTACTGATATTCTGTTTTACTCAGAACTGTGGCTAGCTCAACTGTCATCAGAGAGGCTTCACCCCATGATCGATGGAAACAGGGGCAGAGACCCACACTCAAACATGAGATGGAGGTCAGGGCATCCTGAAGAAGAGGGGGAGGAGAATTGGAGGACTCAATGGTGTCAAGGACAATGCAAGAAAACCCACAGAACCCACCTTCATCTTTCTTCACTGTTTGGTGTATTCAAACACCTCACCCACTGGTCCAACCAGCTCCACCCAACTTCCTTCTGTGCACCGCTCCCGGCTCTCCATCTGCTTCTACAGTTATCAGCATAAACGTTACTGTTTCTGAACAGATGTAAGTTGATTTCCTTTATTACTGGGATTTACAGTATTTGACTTTTTTTTCTGAAATGCTTATTATAATTCAAATCACTCTTTCATTCTTGCAATGGAAAGGAAAACTGCTGTCTGCAAAGGCAAAGTTAGCAGCACTGTATTCTAAGTAACGCACAACATTCAGAGCCTGGGAAAATGGAACACTAACTTATGGACACAATAATTATGGGGGTGTGTTTACTGTTCTCTAAAATAGTAATGAAGTCAAAATATTTCCCTAGGAATATTTCTATGCAAAGACCACAAAATACACTTGTTTAAAACTCTCAAATGCATGGAAATGTTCTGAAACACAGAAGCTATCAAAAACACACCAGTAATGAGACATGTACAGGAAAAGACTCAGGACACTGTGCTTTCAAAAAAAAAAAGAAAGAAAGAAAACTTGTCGATGAAGCTCACAAATTTTGGACTAAGAGGAAACAAAAAGAGAAAGGATTAAAAGGCATCACTGTTGGTGGCTGATTAACTGCCAAATAATTAATATTAAAGATGTACTTAGTTTTCAAATTGCTTCATGCTTATTTGCTTAAATGACATGGAGCAACGTATCAATGCATACAATAATTTACTTAGATGAAGTTCAAACAAGACACTGAATTCATTAAAAATTACCATTCCCTTTCTACAGTTATCAGCATCATCAGCTGTTTTATATTTATTGTCTCATCCGCTAACCCTTTCAAGGAACAATTTAATCAGATAATGGAGTTGGGTGTTCAGACCAAAAAACCAAATGGATACATTTATATTAAAATTAATCTTGAAGATTTTAATATTGGACAACAGTCTTATTTCACCCGTCAGTGTGAGTCTTTCCTTAAATTATGTTTTTCATTTGGATTAACTGTTCAGCCCATGAAAGAACACAATGAGCCAGATAAAGACACACATTTATGTAAAAATAAGTCATCTAAAATATATTTGCATATAAATGTTCTATTTTCATGTATTGAAATGTCAAGTAACTGAAGTTCATAAAGTATAAGCCATGGTTCTAACTCATATTCCATGAATGTAGTGGGAAAATTCACATGCTAATTTCTGACCTAAGTCTATCTTCTTTGAAAAGTCAGAACACAGAAAAAAATACATATTTATTGCAATGAAAAAAACAGTTACTACTTCATGCAAAGCATCTAAATACATGGCACCTTAAGGAGAAATTAATTTCCCCACTGCAAAATACTTCAATTCTCCATTCTGATTTTGCTATTCAAATATTATTATTCATTTATATCTGTATTATACTGCAGCACAAAGATTGTAAAATCCCTCAGTGAGTAAGATTAGGGGCAATGTTCTGTCCTCTTTCTCTTTAATTAGCTGAATAATTGCTGTGACTTTTCAATTCTCTTTGCCCATGGAGATTTAACTTGATACTCAACTTTCATCACATGAAAACCACAGTCCTTTTTCCCCAAGATAATCTGTTCAATTTTCCTCTCCAGTATGACTGACAAGTATTTAGAAGGAGAAAAATTCGGACAAAGCCTGACTCTCAGAGCCACTGATCCATGAAAAGAATTATTTTCACTCTGAAAGGAAAAAAAACCAAACAAAACTGGATGTAAAATTCAATATTTTATCTAAGGTCTCTCTCTCTCTCTCGCTTTCTCTCTCTCTCTCTCTCTCTCTCCCTCTCCCTCTCTCTCTCTCTATTTGATATATATATCGAAGTCAATACATAGTAGGCATATTTGCATATACATAATCTGGTGATATTTGTAGCATTTTATAAGCATCTATGAGATCCTCTATTGTGATGTAATTCTGAAACAAATTTATTTGAAGTAAAGATTACAAGGAAAGCAGCATATACTACGGACTATGTGGACTCAGAATTTAGAGATTCAGATCTATTATATTATCAAATTGACCAAGTCCTTCTCTTAAATATTGTGTGTTCTTCTTAATGTCTTTGAGATGAGGTCAAGTTTATGTCATAACTGAATAATCAAGGATAGTTTGTTTGGATGGTGTGTTTAATAATTCAGACAACAATATTGGGAGGTTATAAACCTTTCTAGTTCTTTAATTGCGTACATTGTCAAAAGAGGTAATTGTCTGTAAAATGACAGAAAATACTTTTATTAAGTGATGTTCAGCATCTTACTCTAAAGAACATTCCTGAGAGTCATCAGATTATAATGTATGCAGACAATCTTCTCTGTGTCATGTAAGTTAATTCTAACCAACATGTGTGTCCATGTGTAACACGTGACTTACAATACCCATTTCCTCACCATCTGCAACGTTGCTCTTAGCAACAAGAACAGCATGTGATAGTGCTCATGTGAGCTCACTGCTGGGCCACAGCGGTGCATAGAAGGAGCTAAGCAACGTGAAGCCGAAATATTAGTGCAGAAATAGACCTGTACTTGTGATGTGCAGGGGTAATGATATAAATAGATAAGGCAAGAAAATAAAAAAATAACAACTGCAACAACAAAACAAGAAAAAAATCAGGTAAGAAACAATAGTGACGTGAGCCAGAATATTCCTGGAGGCTATTAAAATATTTAATTGAAGTTAATTTGTGTTCAGGTAGTACAGAATGTCCTTTCCAATCCTTTCTTTCCCTGTAATTTAATTTATATTTAGTAAAGAAAGCTAAATCTCATTGTCCTACTTGATAAGAAAAAAGGTGGTTCCATGACAATAAATGCTTTCCACTGTCTCCATCACAATTAAGTCCAAGACTGAGGTGTCATGTTTAAAAAGATTGTTGTAGATGTTGATTTAATGGTTAGTCATGACTCTGTGGTTGAGTGCCTCCTCAAATCTCAAGTTCAATCCCCTAATCGCCAGAACAGAAGTAGGAGACTAAATAAATAAACAAAATTTTAGATCAAATCTTTTCTATGGTTCTTAAAACAATTTCTACAGCTTATGATAATAGAATAATTTATAAAGTAATGTCATTCATGCTCCATGCAAAAGTATACGGTTTTAAATATAGTTTGGGCAAATATTTAGGAAGACTATGTTCTCTACAATCATAAACAAAGTCAAATAATTCAATTGTTAAGACAATCTTCCATAAACTATAAAAAAAATGTAGAGTAACAACCGAAGAACCAATATTAAATATCATGTAGAAGATGAAAGTACTTCTGGGTTATTTAATTCTCCCATGTATGTTTCCAACATTTTAATGCACTTAATAACCTACTGCAAAGACAATTTTGTAAAGAGAAATTTAGTGAAGAGAAAAAGTTCACAAAGGAAATTTTTCCCATCAAGTATTAATCAGGCTTGACCATGGAAGCCCCTATACATTGGGAGGGGTGGATGGGGTGTGGGCTGGAGGAGAAGTGGGGGGGGTGGAGGAGGGATGGGAGGGATAACTGTGGTTGGAATGTAAAATAAATAAAATGAAATGAAAAACAAAAGAAAATATCTCCCTTTTATAATCACTATTTTACTGCTTTAACAAGAAGAAAACTGTGCATTTGACATTCCCTGATAGTTCATTTAGGAAGACAAACTACTAGAAATCACTCGAGGAAGTTACATCGCTGTTATCTGAACAAAGAAGCAGCGTTGCTGTGACTCAATTTATCCACAGAAAATTGAAGAAGCCGTTCCTCGTATGGGTCAGGCTCAAAAGTAATGGAAAAGCTTTACTCGTGAATTCTAGTATGAATGTCTATGAAATACGATAAGTTTGAGAAAAGATTAGCAACTGCCGGGCGGTGGTGGCGCACGCCTTTAATCCCAGCACTTGGGAGGCAGAGGCAGGTGGATCTCTGTGAGTTCGAGGCCAGCCTAGTCTACAAGAGCTAGTTCCAGGGCAGGCTCCAAAGCTACAGAGAAACCCTGTCTCGAAAACAAACAAACAAAAACCAAACATTTACAGTCTAAGACTAACTAACTCTTCCCTCTGTGCTGTACCTAAGAAAAACAAAGGGATTCCAGACTCCACCCTATCCCAGCTTCCTTGTATGTGTCTCTGTGGTGTGTCTCTCCCTTCTTCATTCTTCCATGATCTTAGCCAGGTTTCTAGTACCCAAGCAGCACAGGGCAAAGCAATTGATCAGTTCTAACTCTGTCTCCCCCACAACTGCATATTATCTTTCTGGCATCAGGCACTAGCAACTCTTAGCAGAAATATATGGAGGGAGCATAGACATAGTCATATAATCCAGGCTTTATGAAATTGCTACCCTCTGGCCTCCTATTTATTGTTTTCTATTAATAATACAAGCACAAGGACACTCTTGTTTAATTATTGTAACTCTTATCTAGTATTATGCCTGAGTCCATAATGATGCTCTAAAAATTCATTAACATAATCACATCTAAATATAAATTTAAAACAGTGAAAACATTTATTTATAAAAGGCAAGAGGGAAAGCAGGGATGGATGAGTTAGGAAAACAGAGATGAGTGGAAATTAGACATGAGAAGTTAGGTTGCTATAGGAAGATGGGGTACAAAAACAGCCAGAAGGAAGAGAGGAATTTTAAGATTTTTGTTGAAACTTGCCTTTATCTTAATATAGAGGAAACTTGAGTGTTGGACGGCAGTGACCAACTGTAATTTTTGCTCAAAAATAATTCCACTTTGAGACATCAACACCATTAGCTGGAGTACTTTGTTCACTGACAGAGAGGATTCTATTCCTTGTTATTTTGTTCCTGCTCCTCTCACTTATTCAGGTCCATGCCCCACAGCCTGCACCTGGCAAGCAATGACATCCTGGACATCAACTTGATGTCCTTACCGTGCAGGCGACTCACTTTCAAACTTGGTTTTCCTTCCTCCTAGACACAAAGTGTGGTGTAGATCTTTTGATGTCTCCCAGTCTCTCTTTTTGGTTGTTGATACGGTTAAATATCATATATAATTATAGGAGCAGCAAATTTGAGATGTGTGTGGTAAAAACAACAACAAACCCTGGATATTCGCACCCTCTTCACAGCATTTAATCACCCTCTTACTCAGATCTGCTTTTCCTGAAGAACAAGCGGTGACTCACTCACGTTACAAAGTTAATAAGAAAACCTGCAAACTGGAACACACTGTGAAAAAAAACACCCTTGAAAATGTGAAACACACTCCTGAAATCTTAAGAACTGATTTTAAAACTTGCAGGAAGTTGCAAACCTGCACATGAAGTAGCTTTCTCTTACCAGATGTTGTACTCCCGCTGCCTCCATCACCACTTAGTTCTTTGCTTATTTTTAAGTTAGCTTACAGAGTGATGAACTAATGGGCTTTATTATGGCACTGTTATGACATTATTTATATTTTGTTCCATTTGCTTCCTGCTTCTCTCTCCTTCCTTGTTCTCATCCCTACTCCCCTGCTCCCATAGCCTCTCTGCTCTCCTATCACATTCCCTGTCCCCATAGCCTCTCTTCTGCTCACATGTATTCTGATCACACGCATTCTATTATCCCAACTCTCTCCCACCACAACTACTCTTTTAAGATTTCGTCTTCTCTTTCTCATGATCTTAATCTCCTTTCTAGTTATACACACAGACACATATACATAAACACAGAGAGCCGGACAGAAGAGGGAGGAGAACAGGAGGGATGGAAAGAATTAAATTCAAGTTCTGCATATGAAAAAACAAGTGTGTGTGTGTGTGTGTGTGTGTGTGTGTGTGTGTGGTGTGTGTGTGTGTGTGTGTGTGTGGTTCTGATTGTGGCTTATTTTTGTTTACTACACTGAGTTCTATTCAGTTTTCCTGCATATGTAATCATTTCACTTTTCTTCATGCATGAATAAATTCCACTAATTTTAAGCATGCCCCCATTTTATACATCGTCTGATGAATAACATCGAGTTAGACTAATTCTAGCTATTGTGAAAAGACCAGAAATAAATGTGGATTTGCAAATATTCCTATGGTAGGAGATACGTGCCCTATATAACCACAAGTGCTATAGGTGGATCATAAGATACTACTTTTAGTGTTTCTCAGAACCTTCCATACTGATTTCCCCAGTGGCCACATTTCCCAACAGGGAATAAGGTATTGATATATATTGATATATATATCGATATATATATATATATATACTGACTATATATATATCGATATATATATATATACTGATATAGCAATTGTAAAGCTTGAATTTTAATCCAGTGACCTGCTTTATTCAATTTTTAATTTTTTGTTGCCTTACATGAAATGACAAGGTTTATATACGTATTGGCTTCACTTGCCTCCAAACAAACCAGACTACACCAAATTTTGTGGGCTAATAATGTACATGTTTGTTTTTATTTTGTTTGTTTATTTGTTTGTTTTTGCTGTAAGGAATTAAACAACTGTATAAAAGAAGTACTTAATTTCTCTTTGAGTAAGCTGTCTGATCAGGATATCATTTTCACTGGATGTTTGAGTCCTAAATTTCCATTTTGTTGCTCTTACATCCCCAAAGTATGATTTCCCTCCATAGAACAAAACAAAATTCACTATCATACCTGTACTTTAATCCTTGAAAATAGGAAGAAAGTGAAAAAAGCCTAATTTCTTGTAAGAATGACCTATTATTTTTGGTTGTGAGCCTAGCCTTTAACGGCTGACGGTGGAGGAGGACTGAGAAACCAAGGACAAAGGCAATGAACATGAACTCTACAGCATGGACGGACTCACTGTGAGCCTTGTCAGTTTGGTTGCTAACCTTCCTGGACTTAGGGGGAGCTGGGAGGACCTTGGACTTAACATAGTGAAGGGAACCCTGATGGGTCTTTGTCTTTGGAGAGGGGTGGAGTGGGGGTATGGGTGGAAGGGAGGGAAGGGAAGGGGGGGAAGGAGGGGAGGAGATGGAAATCTTTAATAAAAAAAAATGAGGAAAAAAAGAAAGAAAAAAAAGAATGACCTATTAGCTGAGTCTGTTACTTCTCTTTAAATCTGTATTGCCACTTTTGCCTTAAGGCCAGAAAATTTAATCTTATCAGAGTGCATTAGATAGATAGATAGATAGATAGATAGATAGATAGATAGATAGATAGATAGATAAACAGACAGATAGGTATGCATCTATGATAGCTATATATGTGGATGAAAGGTTTTGAGGAAAATCATTAATTTATCTGATAGTGTGGCAAAGTCCACTTTATCTCAGTTCAAAGTTATTAATGCTGCCAACAGTCTTTAGGTATTTGCCAATCTCCTTTGTGCATATCAAAAATTGTAGGCTCATGTATAAGTAATAATAAATGATTTTGAAAATTAGTTTTCGGCTTTTCGGCTATTACAGATCTTTTAATCCCAGATCAAGGGATTTTTTTTAAATAGCAAATGAAGAATAAAGCATAAGTGAGAGTCAGCCCCCTTAGGTGTATCCTGTGATTGTGGTCATGAGGAAAACGGAGTTGGGAACAGTGTTCATTGCCTGTAGTACTGAATGGAGAATGCAGAGGGTGTGCTGTGCATCTTGCTTCTCTCTCTCTCTCTCTCTCTCTCTCTCTCTCTCTCTCTCTCTCTCTCTCTCTCTCTCTCTCTCTCTCTCTCTCCTGAAAGCAGCATACTAAGAGACACAGTAATTTACAAAAGCACACAGATATAAATGATAAAAGAGAATATTAATAGAACTATGTTCAATGGATGAAACATTCTATGGTAACTTGATACAAATATAAAACCCCTTCTAATTTTCAGGTCATTTTCTATCTTCTTAAAAAACAATCTAAGATTTTTCTGTGTCAGGTTCCATTTTGGGACAATATCTGCAGGGGTCCAGCCTCGACAGGTTCATATGTTCCAGGGTAGGGATGCGTGGTTTAGAAATGTTAGGCAGAAAAAAAAAAAGAGACACAAAAAGAAATAGACAGAGACATGGGACAACACAGGGAGGGCAACCCGGTGAATATTGAGTTTATCTGCAATTTATTTTCTATATACCCCAATCCAAAAGGGGGGAAGAAGGCAAGACTTCATTACCATGATACAAACAAGGAGCAAACAAAGCAATTAGCTCTTCAGTATCTGAAACATCAAGTAGCTATATCCTGAGTTAAGTATTCTGTTGTTTAGGCAGGACATGCAGGGACAACGCCCTAGGCCAAGCATCCTATAGGCAACCACCTCCTGCGTCAAACCTCCTGTCACAACCTTGAGGGAGCAAGAATGGGCCTGAACTCTCTGACTTTTGGTCAAGGTAGAAAAAATCCACTTCTGTGGGCTCCAACATTTCTGAAATTTTTTTTGTAAGTCCTGATATTTTGTTTGAACCTACTTTGTGGATAGTTTTGTGATTTTTTTATAGGTAGCATCTTAATTTCATTAGAATTTTGTGCATTGTTCATTTTTATCAATAAGAAAAATATAGGGTTAGAAAGATGGCTTGGGAGATAAGAGCACCAGCGCCATTCCTTGCACTAACTATCTACTCAAAACTCTATGCGACTCCAGTTCTAGGGAATCCAATATCCTCTTCTGCTCTGCAGGATTCTGCAAGCATGTGAGACACATAGGTTCATACAATCTTACATATACACACATAAAATAAGAGATAAATTTTAAATATTTTTAAAATCAAAACTTAAAATAAGCAGTGCAAATTTCATATACAGAAAGCTGCCTTAACTACCTTACTGTGTATCAGAGTTTTCTTATTGCTTTTATTGTGCTTGCAGATGGAACAATCAGATCTGCAAATTATGAATTTTATCTGAAGAATTTCAATCATCATATCCGTGTTTGTGCTTCTACAAGCACTTTTGCCTAATTTCTTCTTTTGTTCTCAAAGAGTTTTTGTTTCCACATGTCGCTTCCCCTTGAATTAACTTAATGTTTTAAGTTTTTATTTAATTAAATATACTTACATTATTTTATTATCCCTCCCTTCACTTCCGCAAACCCTCCCTTATCTCCACATTCATGGCCTCTTTTTCACTATGGTTGGTATACATCTATATATGAATAAATACATAAATATAACATAGTGAATCTGTTGAGCGTTGCTTGTATGCATGTGTCCTTAAGACCACTTGGGAACTATTTCAGAGGCTCATCCTCGGAGCAGATTGATAGCCCTTCTCTCAGCAGTCTTTAGTCTTTTGCAGTTCTTTATCTAGGGGTGAGGCCATATGAGATTTCCCCCATCCACACTGACATGTCAACTGGTGTTTTCATGTCTTGTTTATGCAGCCATATTGTAAAGATGTCATGGTTGTAGCATCCCTGTCATATCTTTAAGATACAATCATATGTCAGGTTTCCTGGTCCTCCAATTCCTCATTGTTTTCTGCATCTTAGATGTAGGGGTTTTACTGTGTATGTATCATGCTGACTGGCTGTCCCAATGTTACTGGTATACATGGTATACAACAAAGACGTTGAGTACAAAGTTTCCAGAATATTAATTATGAGGCTCAAACATTCATAAAACACCACCACTCAACTTGTCTGCTTCTCCATGATACTTAGAAGGAGTCCGCCAATGGGAGATGTGAAAGGAGGTACTTAAGATCATGGGAACAGAATGAGCAAACATGTAGGCAGAAGCAGCAGATGTGTTTTGATAAACCCACTATGCTCAGATTGATTCTGAATGATTTGATAAAGGGATGCAATCGAAAAACGAAGCAATGACTATGTGTTAGTTGCTAAGGGCACATCGAGAAGCTAATATACAAAGCAAATTTGTATACAAGGCAAGCAGAATGTATCTATGTGACCAGTCCTCAATAAAATGTTGATATGTGTAAGCCTACAATAAGCTTCTGTGGAACAAAACTAGTCATGTGCTGTGGCAAATTATTGCTAGGAAATAATACGTGCCCTATGTGAATCCACTGGCAGAGGACTCTCAAAAAATGACAGTTGGTTCTATATTGGCTTTATCCTATTCACCTGTTGGTTTTGATGGGTATTTGCATGTTTCCTTTCATTGTAATAAATCTTACTTATGCATAAAGCTGTGTCTTGTTTGGTGAGTTATTGCAGCAAGTCTCCGAACCTGGTCGACCTTAGAGACCCTTAAGCATACTGTCTGAAAGCAAGAGTTCCTTTTTGTAAAGTGTTGAGTAAATCACCTGAGATTCAGGACTGATGTCACATAGAAATTTATCGTCTCTGTATAAACAATATTTATGCATGTTCTTGTGTTTTTATGAGCGTGTATGTGAGTATGTGTGTGTATGAGAGAGAGAGAGACAGAGACAGAGAGAGACAGAGAGAGTTTGATTGTGTATCTTTCTGGAATCCAGGGCCTCCCTCATACCTACCTGTTGGGTGTTCTACCACTGAGTTATAGTGGTAATATAGTTATAAATTGGGGGAGAGAGAACTTTGATCCTATAAAGGTCAGAAACAGATTTCAACAGATACTACTTCTTTTAATAATTTATCTAATGTATGTTTGTAATGTGATAAGGATATCCTAGGACTCATCTAATTATTGACTGTGGCTATGGTCTCACAGCAGGAAAAAGGTGTTAAAGCCGTGCACAATGGAAAATAAAATAAAGAAAGTGTTTTCAGTCTTCCTGAGAGAGTGATCAAAATTTATTGGACAAATTAGTCTATTTCAAATCTTAACAATTCGTGGTAGAGTACACTGAAAGCTGGATGCTGACAAGAATTACCCTATGATGACTGGAAAATACATGCATGTTCCTTACAAACCTAGAGAAAAAGTCACTCTACGCAATAATGGTTGTGGTTCTGGAGATAACTACTTTAATAAAAAAAAATGTAAGTCACATTTTCCAAAAAATTTCTGGTGACAAATCTTATGTGTTTTCCATTTTCTTCAGCATTTATAGATAGACAAACAAATCAGATATGTTATAGAAAATAGTGTTACATGGATTAGTTGGGTTCTTTCTCATTTCTTTTATTTTCAATTAATTAATATGTATTTTGATGTTTGACATTAAACACACAGGCAGGAAAAAATTATGGTGTTTGTACTAAGGTGCGATAATTGCAGCTCAGGCTTTAAAATATACCAATGGAAAGATGAAACTGTTAAGCTGGAAAAGTGATTAATATTTTCAATGAAAATTGCTAAGAATAAGCTATGATAAGCAGATAAAACAGTATACAATAAAAATACATAATATATTGATATGACAGCATTCAGAGAAATTTGCTAATATTGAGAAATGATTTATTGATCCAACATATAGCAGCATCTATTCAATAATAGTCAGGAAAATTAAAATGATAAATGTACTTACAAAGTATTTGCCCTATAGCCATGAGGACCAGAGTTTGATCCTCAGCTCCTATAGAGAAAATCCTGAGACAGTATCAGCATGTTAATCATAGCACAGAGAAGGAGCCCTGGAGCTTGCTGGTCAGTCAATCAAGCAAAATCAGAATAATGGAACTATCCCATATTAAGAAATACTAGATATAGACAGTCTGCCAGAGGATCCATCATTCATTGGGGTGAGTGAGGAGTGCCTGAACCGGGCAGCTGCCCAGAGAGGGACCACCGACATTCCCCAACTCTCCCCCCCCACCCGCACACTTCCTGCTCTTCCTGCAGGGGTTATTCTCCCCTGATACTGCTTCTCTCTTCCTGTCCCTTCCCAGCTCGCACCCAGAACCCCCTACCCCGCCTCATCCTCCCGTCTTTGGGGCCACAAAATCCCATAGCTCAGCCTGTTTGGGCGCCAGGGACCTGGAATTGAGTGCACCCAGGCCGGTGGGAGGTCCCCTCCTTCATTAGCCTGCCTGTAGCAAGGTAGGCCCTTTGTCAGCGATCTGCTTGACTTGCAAGGAGACCTGACAGTCTGCCAGAGGATCCATCATTCATTGGGGTGAGTGAATTGAATTCATTGGGGGGAATTGAACTTCTAAAAGAAGACCCAAAGGGGATTATTCAGAGGAAGAAATGGGCAGGCGCCAATGCAAGAATTCCTCCAACAATTTGAAAAACAACATGAAAGCACCAGAACCCAACGAACTTATAACAGGAGGACTTGAACACACTAATCAAGAAGAAGTAGAAAAAATTGACTTTATGAAAGTAATAGAGTCCCTTAAACAGGAGGTGAAAAACTCCCTTAAGGAAATGGACGAGAAGAATAACAAAAAGTTTGAAGAATTGAGTAAATCCGTAAATGATATCCTAGGAAACCAAGAAAAAACAATCAAACAGATAATGGAAACAGTGCAAGACTTGAAAACTGAAATGGAGGCAAGGAAGAAAACACAACCCGAGGGCCAGCCGGATATGGAAAATCTATGTAAACGAACAGAGACTACAGAAACAAGCATAACCAACAGAATACAAGAGATAGAAGAAAGAATCTCAGATTCTGAAGATACCATAGAGAAAATAAACGCACTGATCAAAGAAAACAGCAAATTCAACAAATTCTCATCACAAAACATTCAGGAAATCTGGGACACAATAAAAAGACCAAACCTAAGAATAATAGGCATAGAAGAAGGAGAAGAATTACAGCTCAATGGCCCAGAAAATATATTTAATAAAATTATAGAAGAAAACTTCCCAAACCTAAAGAAAGATATTCCTGTTGAGGTTCAAGAAGCTTACAGAACACCAAATAGACTGGATCAAAAAAAACATCCCCTTGCCATATTATAATCAAAACACAAAACATACAGAATAAAGAAAGAATATTAAGAGCTGCAAAGGAAAAAGGTCAAGTAACATATAAAGGAAAACCTATCAGACTAACACCTGACTTCTCTATGGAAACCATGAAAGCCAGAAGGTCCTGGATAGATGTTTTGCAGAAACTAAGAGACCATGGATGCAAGCCCAGATTACTGTACCCAGCCAAGCTTTCATTCACTATAAATGGAGAAAACAAAATATTCCAGGATAAAAACAAATTTAAACAATACATAGCCACAAATCCAGCCTTATAGAAAGTAATAGAAGGAAATTCACAAACAAAGGAATCCAGCATTGCCCAAAATAACTCAGACATCTAGTGACCCTTCACCAGCACAGCTCAAAGAAAGGAAACACACAATCTCTACTACCAAATAAAAAAAGACAACCGGAGTTAACATCCACTGGTCATTAATATCACTTAATATCAATGGACTCAATTCACCTATAAAAAGGCACAGGCTAAGAGATTGGATACGAAAACAGGATCCAACATTCTGCTGTTTACAAGAAACACACCTCAACCACAAAGACAGACATCTACTCAGAGTAAGGGGTTGGGAAAAGGTTTATCAAGCAAATGGACCTAAGAAACAAGCGGGTGTGGCCATACTAATTTCTAACAAAGTTGACTTCAAACTAAAATCAATCAGAAGAGATGGAAAGGGACACTTTATACTCATTACAGGAAAAATCTATCAGAATGAAGTCTCAATCCTGAATATCTATGCCCCTAATACAAAAGCACCCACTTATATAAAAGAAACATTACTAGAACTCAAGGCAGCCATCAAACCAAACACACTGATAGTGGGAGACTTCAACACTCCTCTTTCACCAATGGACAGGTCAATTCAACAGAAACCTAACAGAGAATTAAGAGACTTAATAGAGGTAATGAACCAAATGGACTTAACAGACATCTATAGAACATTTGACCCAAACAGGAAAGAATATACCTTCTTCTCTGCGGCTCATGGAACCTTTTCGAAAATTGACCACATACTCGGTAACAAAGCAAACTTCCACAGTTACAAAAACATATTAGTAACCACCTGCATCTTATCGGATCACCATGGATTAAAATTAGAATTCAACAACAATGCTACCCCCAGAAAGCCTACAAACTCATGGAAACTGAACAGTCAACTACTGAACCACACCTGGGTCAAGGAAGAAATAAAGAAAGAAATTAAAGTCTTTCTTGAATTTAATGAAAATAAAGACACAACATACTCAAACTTATGGGACACTATGAAAGCAGTGCTAAGAGGAAAATTCATAGCACTAAGTGCCCACTTTAAAAAAAAATGGGGAAAGCACATATTGGAGACTTAACAGCACACCTGAAAGCTTTAGAAAAGAAAGAAGCAGACTCACCTAGGAGGAGTAAAAGACTGGAAATTATCATACTGAGGGCAGAAATCAACAAAATAGAAACACAGAAAACAATCCAAAGAATCAATGAAACAAAAAGCTGGTTCTTGGAGAAAATCAACAAGATTGACAAACCCCTAGCCAAACTAATCAAACGACAGAGAGAGAACACAAATTAATAAGATCAGAAATGAAAAAGGGGACATAACCACAGATACAGGAAATTCAGAGAATCATTAGAGCTTACTACAAAAGCCTGTATGCCACAAAATTGGAAAATGTAAAAGAAATGGACACTTTTTTAGATAAGTACCATATACCAAAGTTAAACCAGGACCAGGTAAATGCTCTAAATAGTCCTGTTAGTCACGAAGAATTAGAAACTGTTATCAGAAACCTCCCTACCAAAAAGAGCCCAGGACCTGATGGGTTCAATGCAGAATTCTACCACAACTTCCAAGAAGACCCAATACCTATACTCCTTAAGGTATTTCATAATATAGAAACAGAACAGTCATTGCCAAATTCCTTTTATGAAGCTACAATTACCCTGATACCTAAACGACACAAAGACTCAACCAAGAAAGAGAATTACAGGCCAATCTCACTTATGAACATCAATGCAAAAATTCTCAATAAAACACTGGCAAACAGAATCCAAGAACACATTAGAAAAATTATCCACTATGATCAAGTAGGCTTCATCCCAGAGATGCAGGGCTGGTTCAACATACGAAAATCTATCAATGTAATCCATCATATAAATAACCTGAAGGATAAAAACCATATGATCATCTCATTGGATGCAGAAAAAGCATTTGACAAAATTCAGCACCCCTTTATGATAAAGGTCTTGGAGAGATTAGAGATACAGGGGTCATTCCTAAATATAATAAAGGCTATTTACAGCAAGCCGACAGCTAACATCAAATTAAATGGAGAGAAACTCAAGGCCATCCCACTAAATTCAGGAACACGACAAGGCTATCCACTCTCTCCTTATCTCTTCAATATAGTGCTTGAAGTTCTAGCAATAGCAATAAGACAAAACAAGGGGATCAAGGGGATTCGAATTGGAAAGGAAGAAGTTAAACTTTCGTTATTTGCTGATGATATGATAGTGTACATAAGCGACCCGAAAAACTCCACCAAAGAACTCCTACAGCTGATAAACTCCTTTAGTATCGTGGCAGGATACAAGATCAACTCCAAAAAATCAGTCGCCCTCCTATATACAAAGGATAAGGAAGCAGAGAAAGAAATCAGAGAAGCGTCACCTTTCACGATAACCACAAATAGCATAAAATATCTTGGGGTAACTCTAACCAAGGAAGTGAAAGACCTATTTGACAAGAACTTTAAGTCTTTGAAGAAAGAAATTGAAGAGGACACTAGAAAATTGAAGGATCTCCCTTGCTCTTGGATTGGGAGGATCAACATAGTAAAAATGGCAATACTACCAAAGGCAATCTATAGATTTTATGCAATCCCCTTAAAGATCCCATCAAAATTCTTCACAGATCTTGAGAGGACAATAATCAACTTTATATGGAAGAACAAGAAACCCAGGATAGCCAAAACAATCTTATACAATAAAGGAACTTCTGGAGGCATTACCATCCCTGACTTCAAACTCTATTTCATAGCTACAGTATTGAAAACAGCTTGGTATTGGCATAAAAATAGAGAAGTCGACCAATGGAATCAAATAGAAGACCCAGATCTTAACCCACAAATCTATGAACACCTGATTTTTGATAAAGGAGCTAAAAGCACACAATGGAAGAAAGAAAGCATCTTCAACAAATGGTGCTGGCATAACTGGATGTCAACCTGTAGAAGAATGAAAGTAGATCCGTGTCTATCACCATGCACAAAACTCAAGTCCAAATGGATTAAACACCTCAATATCAATCTGAACACACTGAACCCGTTAGAGGAGAAAGTGGGAAGTACTCTACAACATTTGGGCACAGGAGACCGCTTCCTACGTATACCCCAGCAGCACAGACATTAAGGGCAACATTGAATAAATGGGACCTCCTGAAGCTGAGCAGCTTCTGTAAAGCAAAGGACACTGTCACTAAGACAAAAAGGCAGCCTACTGACTGGGAAAAGATCTTCACCAACCCCACAACAGACAAAGGCCTGATCTCCAAAATATATAAGGAACTCAAGAAACTAGACTTTAAAATGCTAATTAACCCAATTAAAAAATGGGGCACTGAACTGAACAGAGAATTCTCAACAGAAGAAGTTCGAATGGCCAAAAGACACTTAAGGGCATGCTCAACCTCCTTAGCAATCAGGGAAATGCACATCAAAACAACACTGAGATACCATCTTACACCTGTCAGAATGGCTAAAATCAAAAACACCAATGATAGACTTTGCTGAAGAGGATGTGGAGTAAGGGGTACACTCATCCATTGCTGGTGGGAATGCAAACTTGTGCAACCACTTTGGAAAGCAGTGTGGAGGTTTCTCGGGAAATTTGGGATCAACCTACCCCAGGACCCAGCAATCCCACTCTTGGGAATTTACCCAAGAGATGCCCAATCATATTACAAAAGCATTTGTTCAACTATGTTTATAGCAGCATTATTTGTAATAGCCAGAACCTGGAAACAACCTAGATGCCCTTCAGTGGAAGAATGGATGAAGAAAGTGTGGAATATATACATATTAGAGTACTACTCGGCGGTAAAAAACAATGACATCTTGAATTTTGCATGCAAATGGATGGAAATAGAAAACACCATCCTGAGCTAGGTAACCCAGGCCCAAAAAGATGAACATGGGATGTACTCACTCATAATTGGTTTCTAGTCATAAATAAAGGACATCGAGCCTATAATTCATAAAAAATCCTAGAGAAGCTATATAAGTAGGTGAACCCAAAGAAAAACATATAGTTATCCTCCTGGATATTGGAAGTAGACAAGATTGCCGGACAAAAAATGGGAACATGGGGGTGGGGTGGGATGGGGGGATGGGGGGATGGGGAGAGAAAAGTGTGAAGTGGAGGATGGGAAGAGCTTGGGGGAATAGGATGGTTGGGATATAGGAAGGGTGGATATGGGAACAAGGAATTATATATCTTAGTTAAGGGAGCTATTCTAGGGTTGGCAGAGACTTGACTCTAGACGGGTTCCCAGGTGTCCAGGAAGATGCCCCCAGCTAGTTCCTTGGGCAGCTGAGGATAGGGTGCCAGAAATGTCCAGATCCTATTGCCATACTCATGAATATCTTGCATATCACCATAGAACCTTCACCTGGCATTGGATGGAGAAAATGACAGAGCCCCACATAGGAGCACCGGACTGAGCTCTCAAGGTCCTGATGAGGAGCAAAACGAGGAAGATCATGAGCAAGGAAGCCAGGACCGCGAGGAGTGCTTTTACCCATTGAGACGGTGGGACAGATCTAATGGAAGACCACCAAGTCCAGTCGGAATGGGACTGATGGAACAGGGGGCCAAACCAGACTCTCTGAATGTGGCTGACGGTGGAGGAGGACTGAGAAACCAAGGACAATGGCAATGAACATGAACTCTACAGCATGGACAGGCTCACTGTGAGCCTTGTCAGTTTGGTTGCTCACCTTCCTGGACTTAGGGGGAGCTGGGAGGACCTTGGACTTAACATAGTGAAGGGAACCCTGATGGCTCTTTGTCTTTGGAGAGGGGTGGAGTGGGAGTATGGGTGGAAGAGAGGGGAGGGAAGGGGGAGGAGGAGGGGAGGAGATGGAAATCTTTAATAAAAAAAATAAGAAAAAAAAGAATGACCTATTAGCTGAGACTGTTACTTCTATTTAAATCTGTATTGCCACTTTTGCCTTAAGGCCAGAAAATTTAATCTTATCAGAGTGCATTAGATAGATAGATGATAGATAGATAGATAGATAGATAGATAGATAGATAGATAGATAGATAGATATAAATTGAATAATGCAGGGAGCCATTTAGGAAGATATGTGACATCCAACTCTGGACTCCACATGTGTGTGTACCTACATGAAAACACAAACACATGCATATTTTATAAGCATAAAGCTTATTTTATGAGTACAAAACAACAATAATCAAAGTAAATCTTAAAATTCATAATCTTCATATATTATACAAATGGAATTTCTATAATATGGTTAGGGTTAGGGTTATAATTTAGGGTCAGTGTTAGAAAAATATCGTTGCCAAGTCAATGACTCTTTTATTATTACTTTGTTTGAGAATATTACTGACATTTGTCAAAAATTTTGCCAAATAATTTAACCTTTAAAACAGTACATAGTTTTTAATTAGAGAAAATTATCATGCATCTCAGTTCATTTAAATATCATAGTTCTTGACTTACTTAGTCATCTTTCACTCTCTAGCATTCAGAGATATCAGACAGTGAAGTCAAATCTGATCACGATTTTCCACATAATATTCTTTTACAGCCCAATGCCTATAATTGAATCATTACATATACATTACACACGTTGTAAATACATATGCATCTATTTTTTGTGTGAAGAGAGTCTGATGGATATCATTTACGGTCTAGTACTCTTTACCCTATTCTTCAAAAATAAAATATATTATAAAAATGATTATTATCAAAACCAGTACACTTGCATGTCTCATAACTTGAATACAATCAGTAATAGGCTTGAATGAATTTCAAAAAAATATACCATACTATGGTTTTGCATTGTTGATGTTCCCATGTGCACACATTTTTACCTTTGCTCCAAATTATCAGAAAACTATGAAGGCTTAATCTAGAATTTAATTTATTCTAAAGAAGCTCCTGGTTTCCTCTGCTTTGCATTCTGTACTTTGTGAAATTTCATTGTTTTTCAATGATCAGTTACAGCTATCCTAGAAATATTTTGTTGATCTCACCAATGAGTAAGTCCACAAATACAAAAAGAAATGAAGAAAAATGTATGAAAGAGGCTAAACAATGAATACATCATGGGAGTTTAAAGTTTTATTGTTTTTTGACATATTTTAGGTAGAAAAGGAATTTGAAGATGTTTTACATCTGTAGAGAGCATACCTCTGAGAATAGAACCTACTTCATTTGACATCCCTATATATAAATTATGCTTTAGAGGAAATTATTATTCTGTTTTCTACAAACTAATATTTGGAATCTTCAAGGCATTGAAAAGAGGGGTGAAAAGACTAATCAGTGAATTAGCAAATTCGAATAAGCCTTATAAGCTAAATGTGACTCCCTTCCTACAGGGTTACCTAAACTCTGAGCAGATGGGTTTAATGGAGACATCCCATCATCCCATTTAAGGCTGAGTGTTCCTCCCCCCTCATTTCTCTCTGTCTCTCTCTCTGTCTCTCTCGCGCGCTCTGTCTCTCTGTCTCTCTCTGTCTCTCTCTGTCTCTCTCTCTCTCTCTCTCTCTATATATATATATATATATATATATATTGTTCCCAACTACTACAAAAAGAAACTTCTTTGATGATGGCTGAGCAAGGCACTGATCTCTGATTGTAGCAGAATGCCACCAGGAGTCATTTATCACTGTTTATGTTGCTGTTGTTTAAGACCAATATTATTCACATTTATATTTGATCCCTGAGCTACCTCTGGCACTTAGTCTCTCAAGCATTGTCTGGTATGGGTTCCATTTCATGGAACAGGCCTCAGTTCAAACCAGTTATTAGTTGTTTCCACCCAGAACCTTTGTGCCACCCTTACACTATTATACCTTGCAGGCAGGATACCATTGTAGGCCAACGGAATTTTTTGCTGACTTGGTGTTCATGTTTTTATTTTGACAGCATGAAGAATACCTTCCTTTACAAAAGACCCTAAGACTTAAGAGTAAATGTTCAAGGTAGTCAACAGCAAGACCTCTCTGTACTCAATGAGTTGTGTGGGTGTTGTCTTCAGCAGTGGCGACTTATGTCACGTTATGAAGAGCACCCTATTATCTTGGCAATAGCCTAGGTCATTTGGTTTCCTTTGTCCAACAACTCTATTAGATGTAACCTAGTCTTGGCACTGAAAGCTTTGTTTGTGACAACAGTTTGTAGTCAGGACTCTGTCTCCCCATTATTTGGGTTTTTATCTAGATCACCTGAATATATATATATTTACACATTTTAAGAAGTTTCTGATGTTTTAGGTTTCCATACTACTATTCAAATGCCCCTCCCGCAAACCCCTCTCTCCATCTCATTCTAGTCCCTCCACCCCTGCCATCCACTTATAATTATATAACTATTCCTCTTTTCTGGTGAGATGTATCTATTCCCTCTCATCCTATATTCTATATCTACCCTCTGTGGTTCTATGGATTATAACTGATTATTATATACTTAACAGCTAATATCCACATGTAAGTGAACACACATCTTATTTGTCTTCCTCAGTCTGTAATAAATCACTCAGGATGATTTTTTTTTTAGTTTCATACTTTTGCTGCCAATTTCATGTCATCTTTCTTTAAATGGCTGAGTAATACACCGTGATGTAAATGTACCACATTTTCTTTGTCCATTCTTCTGTTGAGAGACATCTAGGATGTCTCTTATTTCTAGTTATTTTGGATAGAATAGCAAATGAACACGGTTGAGCAAGTTTCTCTGTGACAGGATGAAGCATCCTTCAGGTACATGCCCAAGAGTGGTATAGCTGGATCTTGAGGTAGATAAATTCCCATCTTCCCAAGGAACTGCCACACTGGTTTCTACAGTAACTGTTCAATTTTGCACTCTTACAAGTAATGGATAGATGTTCCCCTAACTGCACATCCTCATCAGCATGAGGTGCTTGGCTAATAATTTTTACCCCTCGGTAAGTCACATTCAGTAGCTCTTCTCAAAACCATCCCCTTAATGTATTATTTGTGCCATTACAAAGCACCTGTTCTGAATTGACTTTGTTCTTGTTGTAGAGTCAATCAGTATAATATTGTTGGTCACGAAACTGTAGCTAGGAACAAAAAGTTCTATTAATTTTCTATCTTAAAATATTCAAAATGCTGCTGTTTTATGTAACCCGGGTGCATATTGAAGTGCTTTGTGATGAAGGAAACTGAATTTACTACTTCCTGGAGTTTAATGAAATAAACAAGTATGTTTTTGTTTAATTTGTTACTTTGTGGCTGCAACTGCTGCTGTCAATTAGAGCTAAGGTTCTAGAAGCAGGCTGTGATTGGATGAAATTATGATATTTGCATATTGTCTGATTTCAGTATAGGATAGAATAAAAGAGCTTGGTTTGAATAGATTTCAACTATGTTTCAGACCGGAATATAGTACAGGGAATCACCTGAGCCATATTTGCTCCTAATTATAGAACTTCGTTCTATATTTAACTAGAGTTTTGTCACACTTGCTGCAGTAGCTAAAAAGAGATAGAGCATATTCCAATTTCTTAGGAATAATGTAAGATTTATTCTCATTTTTGCCTTGCATAAAAAATGCTACCAAGAACCAAAAAATAAAAATAAAATAAAATAAAATAAAATACTAAAAACAATATAGGAAAGACCAAGAAATGCCTGCCTCATTTCCACTGATGATCTTAGAATCCTGTCAAAATTTGTTAAGACTGTGCTGAAGAGCTAGCTTGGTGTGTCATGATAACCAAGTGGTTAAAGGCAACATCCTCAAAGGCAGCTTGAACTCTTTCATCTGAGAGGGATGGTTGGAGTAAGCGTTTCACTGCTTTCTAAAGTTCGTATTGGAAGTTTCAGCATCTGTACTGCCCTAGCTACAATTTGGACCAATAGTTTAGAAGAATGGAATGACTATTATACTACAGTATGCACTAAGGTAAGTTTAGGAAGAGTTGAATGACTAAAATAGCACTTCTGGGACAGAGCTTTGGTTTATTAGATTATTCCAGCAAACCTATACATCACGCTGTCTGCATTAGGGAATGTACACTGGTATCTCTTTTATAATGGTTATGCCTCACATAGAATTACATTCCTGTTTATTATTTTATCAACTCAATATGGTTCAGTCCTCTTCCCACCCTGCAATGTAATACGAAAAAGCAATAATAATAAGATCCCATCCATCAAGTGATTAAAGAAAAATTGCAATTACATTTAATTCTCTGAAAATACATTTGCTATTTAGTTTGTTTAGAAAAATGACATATATTGCAGAGTATGGAAGATTCCATAGACTCAAATCTAGATTCTGTCATATGTCATATTATCATATATTATTATGTAATTCTGGCTGGATTTTTGAGTTTGTCCTTCATCTATAAAGTCTGGGTAATACCATCTCATTGAACTAGGAGATAATACATTCAAAGTAATTACAAAAGAATTTCACTCTATGTAAACACTTCCTATTTTCTTTACTCAGAGCTGATTTTATTTCCAGTATCTGGTCTATTCTTGAAAGCTTTTGAGATGCCCAAAACTAGTCCCTTAACTATTTTACTGCATCTGCAAACAAAGAGACAAAAAACTGTCTAGTGGGGCAGCAATCATTTTCCCACTTTCTTTTAAAATATATGCTTTTCTCATACAATATGTACTGATTACAGTTCCCCTTCCCGCTACTCTACCCAAATCTTCCCCACTTCCCCTTCCATTCAGATCTATTCCCCTTCTGTCTCTCATTAGAAAAGAACAGTCTTCTAAGAGATAACACAGGCTTTTAAGAGACAATACATTTTAACAAAATAAAATACAATAAGCTAAAACAAAAGCCATCCCATTGAAGTTGGACAAGGTTACGCACCTAAAGGAAAAGAGTACCAAGAGAAGGCACAAGAACCAGAGACCCACTCATTCTCAGGAGTCCTATAGAAACAGTAAACTAAAAGTTGCAATATACCCAAAGGACCAGGGGAAACCTGTGTAAGCCTTGCACATGCTGCTTCAGTCTCTATGCATTCTTATCACCTTTGCTTGGTTGATGGAGAAGGCCTTGTTCTCCATTCCCCTCTGGATCTTGCATTCATTCTTTTTGCCTGAGCTCCAGAGGCGCGGGCTAGAGCTGGGTGGAATAGCAGTCTTAACCACACAAGGTAACAAATATTGGTTGGGTTTTGTTTCTTATAGTTTATTTATATTTATCTATAGTATTGTTTCGCATGCATGTCATGAGGACGTCAAAAGAGGAAGCCAAACTCCCTGGAACGACAGCAAGTCATCAGCTGCTATTTGAGACCTGAGATTGAACTCAAGTCCTCTAGAAGAGCAGCCAGTGCTCTTAACCACTGAGCCATCTCTTTGACCCCGTAGCTGTTAGTTATGATTCATCTAAGACTTTTCATTTAATTGATGTATTGTACTTCCTTCTGACAAACAGAAGTGGGTATTTTGATATTATTTGACTAGTATGGAACCTGAGGTTTAGGGTTACTTGTCCATAATCACAGAGTTACTGCAGAGTAGTCCTGACGTTCTAGCTCAAATGAAACTCCCTTGTTACTCTACTTAGTCATGCCCTAAACACTGTAGCATATCAGACCACCCTAGAAGATACATAACTGCAGGTACGTTTCCAGGTGAAACCAATGTTAACTTCACATTAATTAAGCTCAAACTTAAGAAACGTAGTACAGAATTTTGGCTAAATTCAAGATTGTGAGTCATGCTATTTTACTCAGGATCTTTTCCGGGAAAAATCAAGAGCTTTTACTCTTTTTATCCCTCCCTCCTGCAACTTGCCTGTTGTTTCTGTCCTCCTCCTATGGTTACCCTTTCTTCTTGTTGTGTGGCGCTGGATATCAAACCCAGCACCTTGGGCACATAGGTCAATGTTTTGTCCCTGAGATTAATACCCCAGCTCTCTGTGGCCATCACGATAATTCATCTTACCGCTTTCTGTAAGACGTTCCGTCTCCCACTTGAGTTTATCTTTGGGCTTGTCCTTTGACCCATACTCAGAAATGACTAAAGCCAGTTTGATTATGTCACATTCAGGGATCCTGTTAATACTGAGTTGAAAGTAAAAACTCTATGGAAATTTTCCCAGTGCCCTCTCAGAAAAGAGGGCTCAATGTAAGAGACTCTTATTTCTAAATATTCTTTTACTTCCTGAACCTCTTCTCAGCAGTCAATGGATGAGTCAAGGTTTTGGTCTTCACTTTTCCATGTATACAAAACTGTGAAGTTAAGTTCATTCTCAGGGAGAATCTAATAGAGTGACTATTCTGAATCACTGGATTTCACAATTGTTTTTAGTCATTTCTTTTAGGGAAAATTGTAAAAGACTCACAAATAGAATAAAATTGTTGACTGAGCATTCTTTTCATAGTTTCCAGGTACAAGCAAACTTTAGGCTTCTTTGATGGATTCACTGGATGCCTCTCTCCTCTTGTTTTATAGATTAACTTGCTCAACATTGCAAGTTGTAGAAAAATATTATCATCCAAGTTACTCTTGGTTAAAGAAACAAACATATTTCATAGGTTTGTGTGTGTGTGTGTGTGTGTGTGTGTGTGTGTGTGTGAGAGAGAGAGAGAGAGAGAGAGAGAGAGAGAGAGAGAGAGAGAGAGAGAGAGAATGAAAGAATGTGAAATTAGCTCTTCCCTTTCTGGTTCTGTTCTGTTAAGTAATGGCATGTGTTAAGTATCTTTTCTTGGGTTCTCTGGAGTCAGTGACTTTGGTTTACCAGTTCCCTCCTTAATCAAAATGTGAAATTAAAACTTTGGCATTGTGCTAGTTAGTTTTATGTTAATTTGTCACAAGCTGAAGTCTTCTGAGAGTAAGGAACTACAATTAAGAAAATAGGTACCTCCATAAGATTGGTCTGTGGGGCATTTTCTTAATTAGTGATTGATGAGGAGAGCCCAGCCCAACCTCTTGTGGGTGGGGCCGCTCCTGGGCTAATGGTCCTGTTCTCTGTAAAACCAGGCTGAGAAAGCTAATAAGTGGCACCCTTCCCTGGCTTCTGCCTCAGCTCCTGTTTCCAGGTTCCTGCACTGTTTGAGTTGCTGTCATGATACCCCTTGATGATGAACAGTAAATAGACATACAAGCAAAATAAACACTTTCTTCTCCAGCTTGCTTTTGGTCATGGTGTTTCACCACAGCAAAGGAAACCCTAAAATAACACATATATATCACATAAAAATTATTTTTATGATTTATAAAATATTCTATTGTGGTATTCAGAACCCAATGTCCAAGAACATAACACCCTCACATGCTCAGCGTATTATATTATAGAATACTGAGATTAATACCACCGAAAGCAGGAGGGTCACTCTGGATGCCTCTTGCTTCTTCTGAAGCAGGTCATAAAAGACCTAGCTCTTGAGAGAGGTCACCAAACTCTTATTGCCTGAGCTTATTGCAGAGAGAGACTAGGCTACACCCTGTAGTCTAGTAATGATTTACTGCCAGAAGGTACCTTTGACAGGTTGGAGTCAAGAGGTACCAATGTCACACCATGCAATAGGACTTACATGAGAGGCTTATTGGGTGGTGGGGGTGGACTGCACAGTCAGCCACTGAGTGAGGGTGGACGGAAAAGAGAGTGTGAAGAGGAAGCCCTTGCTTTTTATAAAGAGCTACAGTTTATGTGCATAGGAAGAGCTCAGGATTCCTGGCAGTGTAAACAGTGTCACATCTTGGCTACTGCTGCTGATTTGCCCTGCTGTCATTGCTAGGTTCCTGAAGGCAGACAGGTGTAAATGAGTGAATGCTAACAACACCCAGAATTAAAGAAGATTACAAATAACAGCCTTAAAAAAAACTGATATCATTAGAACAGACACCTTTGTCCTCCAACTACGCTTCTGAATATTGTCCTCAAAATTAGTTTTCCCTGGAATCTGACCACATTAATTGGACAGCCACCTTTAATATATGGTCAGTAAACTTTGGGTAGGTAAATTGGCTAGGCTTTCCTCTTGCCAGGTTTTTATTTTAGGGGTCACAGCTAGGAACTTTGCAATGGATGAAGAAAAGATACTGCTCTTGAATTGTGCAGTCTTAAGGATACACATCAAATCTAAATTGCAGAGGAGAGGGATGACTGTTACTTCAAAACTTGATGATCATAACTTAAATAAGCATCGAAAAGTCACATGGTTTTCATAATTAACTTCTAATTTGATCCTACATAGAATCGCATATAAAAAAAGAAACAGACATAGCTCCTACTCTATGAGTGAGAAGGCAAATTCAGAGAATTTAACTATTTGCTTTTATTTCCAGAAAACTTAGAGTTCTAAAGGTGGATACAGCTACCAGTGGTCTAATGATTTCTCACTGTTTTAAGATATCTTTGAATATTGAAAACTAAAATAGGTAGTGAGACTAGTCCTAGAATTATCAGATGCATACAAATTAAACTTAATAACGTATCTTTGTTAATACACTAAAGATCATAATAATGGAAAGGTGATTTTTATCTATTTTTTGCTCAACATTAATTTTTATTTAAAATAAAATTTTTCCCTTGTATATTGCTATAGTAAGGAAAGTGGATTTACAGTTCAGTTTAGCTTTTAATTCATTTTGGGGAAATCAACGTGCATATAAGTAACAGACTGTTCATAAAAATCTTCTTGTATAGACAGGGACCAGAGATGCTGGTAGGCATCTGCAGATGGTCATCTTTCCCGCAGCTCTCCAAATGCAACCCCTAATCTCATTCCCTGCTCTGTAGCACAGTAAGGGCTGCAGCCTCTCCCCCACCGTGCCCCATCTCCAGTGCACAACATAGATCTTCCCCTCCAATTTCCCTTCTCCCTGCTCATCAGTAGCAAATGCTAATTATAGGTAGCAACCGATCCCTCCATCATGTAAACTTTTGTGTGATGTGTCACTGAATAGTTCTTAATTTAATGGAATGAACACTTCAGGGAAGGAGTTGAGGTCATGGTCATTTGCTAATCCATCATAGAAGCATTACTGCGCTGGCTATACAACCACAAACTGGATAGTCATCCTGTTTTTGCCACTGTAGACCACCAAAGCAGCACAATAAATAGACTTGAAGGGACAGGTAACATAGATGTTTTCATAGATACCCATGTAAGTGACAGTCAGGTTAGAGAATGGCCACCCAGACTTTCAGTGCCACACAAAATGATGTCAGTATCTTCTTATCATGAAAGGACAGAAGGACCACAATAAAATTCCTAATCTGATTGATGGAATGCTGACTGTAACTTAAAATAAATTTGACTTAAAAAAATTAAAGATATATTTTGCCTGAGTATATGAAAATGACCCAAGTCCCACATGGTTTTAAATACGGTTCATATTCAGCTTAGCACTACTACTGTCGTAAATTATTTATAATAGAAGGTGATAGAGTGGACAGATGATGGAATTTATCCCGATTGGCACTTAACTTCTCTTCTGAATTACTAATGGGGACTTCAGTTTGAGTGAGATTTCCACAGGGTGGTGTGACAGAGTAAAGGAGCACTGTGTAAGGACTTGTTTCCTTCTTTTGAGCTAAGCTTCATTGATCACACTGACTTTTATATACCTCTCCAGATACGGTTACCCTTGGAAATCAGTAACTGTTGACTATAGGTTGACAGCTAACAGAGGGGCTGAAGTGATGGCTCAGCCTTTAAGAGCACTGGGTGTTCTTCCAGAAAACACAGGCTCTGTCTCCAGCAGCCACAAGGTAGCTACAACTCTCTGTATCTCCAGTTCCAAACACACATTTAGGAAAAACACTAATGCATATAAAATAAAAATAAAAAAATCTTAGAAAAAGAGGGGAAACATTAACAGAGGAACTGGAGAAATGCTTTTTTGGTCCATGGAAAACTCAACAAAGAATCTTTCCTAACAAAGGCTCCTTGGGGACAGACATTTTATTTGTGCTAATATTACTCTACAGTAATATGGTGATGCCACAAACCACTTTCTCATGTGTAACTTGGATAATTAAAATACACGATACAAAATCGGACCACTAACATAAATACATACCAGAATTACAAGACATTTGATTTTGTGTGAAGCATCACATAACGTATCAAACAAAGATGAGCAATCACAGATCACACTCCATGGAAGGCTAGGACATATACATTATGAAGAAATTATTTCAGCTGTAGAAACTTCAGGATGACTTAGTACACAGGAATTTGTTTCTATTTAGTAACAGCGCAACTTAATTGCTTTTCTACTGATCAGTTGCTAAATTTTTCAGGTGCTCTTTTATTTTTATTCTAGTCACACACTTTTACTCTTACTAATGACCTGTACTTCTTTCCATACAGGGCATAGGTTTGTTTTCACACCGAAACATCTCTCTTCCTTCACCTTGTCTTCACTTTCCTCTGTTGTAGAAAACAACATTATCCTGAGCTGGTAATGGTCAAATATACATCAGTGTGTTCATTAATTCATCAAACAATTATTACTATAGATTATGTGTGAATGAGGTGCCCTTGTATAGATGTGGCTTTCACTGGTGATATTGTCAGTGACTTTTTTCAGCACTGTGACCAAACACTTGACAAAAAAAAAAATCTTAAAAGAAGAAACATATATTTTGGCTCACAGTTTCAGAAGGACCTCCCCCCCCCCCCTTCACCATGATGAAGAAGGTTGATCAATAGGACTTTTTGGTGCCTACTTGTTACATTTGCCAGTCAGTGATCAAAGACTCATGAATGGTATTCAAAAAAGCTAGTCCTCCTGCAGATAAACACTTGAAAATTGCACAGCCTTCCAACACAAATTCCATCAGCTAGGGAATAAATGTCAAAACACATGAGATTTTGGACAAGATTTCACATTCAAACTATAACGTGGCCCTTCAATTCTTAGTTTTCATGTTGTATGTTTTTCTTTCCAAATCTGGACTGTGAAACTTGATGTTTATGCATAGTTATGACCAACAGAATAACCACAGTAGGTTTAGAGCTCTCACACCAATCATGACATAGTACATGTTTAACATTGTCTGATTTTCATCAAATACATGGAGTTAAATATGCCTTAGCTTGGGTAGAGGAACTGTGAAAGCTGTAGTGTGTTGAGCAGCTTTACTGACTCATGAATACACCAACAATTAGATTCTGATGGAATCTGAAAGCCAGATGAATTTGCACTTGATCCTTGAAATTGGACACTGTGGTCACATTAAACTATGGGCATGAGTGGGCTGGAGACATAGCTCAGTGGTTAAGAGCACTGCTTGCTCTTCCAAAGGTCCTCAGTTCAATTCCCGGCAACCAAATGAGGTCTGCTGCCCTCTTCTGGCCTACATACAGACAGAATATTGTATACATAATAAATATAAATATAATACATACATAAACTATGGGCATGAGTACGTGCCATGGGTCATTTCTATACTCCATCACTTGCCACTAAGCATTTCATACTATTGGCTACAGAGGCATCTATTCTAGTCAAGGAAGTAGAGAGTAGGGTTCAGATAAGATTACTAGAGAAGGCTGCAAGTGACTTTAGACTTTAGCTAATATGAAGAATATGAAGTTTGAGCAGTGGAAGCATTTCTCAGATTGTCATCAGAATCTGCGCATAGAAGATTTAAGTGTGTGGCAGATGATACCAGAAGGGATGCACCATTTCCTAAATGCAATCACACTCCAGGAGGACAGGAACTCCTTGATTGCTCAATCCTTTGTCCATCACGAAATAGTGCAATATTTGGCAAATGAGTGATAGAAGGCATTGAGGCATCAGGAAAGAGCTTTAATAAGAAAACCGGTTGGTTCAATTTTCCCTTTAGCTCTTCGGGGTCATATGAAAGACAGTAGGACAGATGATACACACTCAAGGATATTGGGGCTTTATCACAGTAGCATAGGATAGACAGGGCCCTACCAACAAAGCGTTATTATGCCCGAAAAAGGGAAAAGAAAACTAATTTAAAATGAGGTAAATTAGTTGAAAATTGTTGGTAAAGAGAGGGAAAGGAATTACTGTGACCAGGATTTTACAAAGTGACTTGAACACAGGGTTAGTTTGTTTTGTTCATATTTTACAGAACATAATGGATTCCTTTTCAGGGGATTTTTATAATGAGTTACAGTAGGATTCATAAGACTTGGCTGCCAACTCCATAATAATGTGGCACGGAGAAGAAAAGATGAAAATGATTCCTGTTCCACTTGAAGAACTGCACTATTAAATTAAATATTGTGTGGTAAGCATTGAGTCCAGCGCTTGGCTCACCTTCAACTTCCAGTTAGTATAAAATATTATTGTCATCATGGAAAGGAGAATCACAAGTCTGTAGTCAGATGTCACAAGGGCTTTACTGTAAGCAAAGTATACAAGCAGAAGGAGCAAAGATGATACATTAATAAGCCTGCAGTTTACTGGTACTCAACATTTTGAATGATTCATTTCATAGTAAGATTTCCATTTGAGTTTTCCTTTCCTATATTTTGTCTTGTTTGATATTAAGTAAAGAAAATATTATACTTTATAGTATTGCCATCCATATTTCATTAATAGAGTGGTTCAGTGTGGTTTACTGAGCAAGTAACTAAGTTCTATATCTTTGCTGCTGAATAGGGTTGCCAGTCACAAATATCTACAAGCCAGGTACTCAGCACTTGAAACATGCATTGCTTCTCTTTTGACAATTATATGTGTATGGTGAAAAATCACAGTCTATTTGCTCCTAAATTCTTGACCACAGGGAGCAACACACACTACAAAGATTGCTTAAAATATTGTAAATATTTTATAAACGAAAGGTATTCAGTAATTAATGTTTTTAAAGTTGTGGTTTGCTACAGTTTATTTTAACCATGTTATGGGAACAAATTGTTAAATATATACATACACACACATACACACACACACAAACACACATATATATATCATGATCATTGTGATTATATTGAGCTCCATTATCTTTGATGTCTTCAGATTTATAAATAACCTACAGTTAGCACAGCAGTTCAGTTTTCTTATTTTTTTCCTCATTTTCTTTGTTGAATGATATTTCCTGAGACTACCCTCTTTATGTTCTTCCTACACTATGGTCTTACACTTCAGTCTTATTCCTTAGTAAGATGGTGCACCATACTTCATGAACCTTAGAGAAATACTGCCACCTGCTGAAAAAATCGTATATGAAATTGTTTCCTTGGTTTCAAGAAAGAGAAAACATACATATTCAAAGTTGTTTAAAAACTTATTTCACTCCAATAATAGCCAGAAATAAAATCAAATCTTACGAATGCATCAAATATCCTTTTATGAAACCACAGTTACCCTGATACTGAAACCACACAAAGACTCAACCAAGAAAGAGAATTACAGGCCAATCTCACTCATGAACATCGACGCAAAAATTATGAATAAAATACTGGCAAACCGAATCCAAGAACACATTAGAAAAATTATCCATTATGATCAAGTAGGCTTCATCCCAGAAATGCAGGGCTGGTTCAACATACGAAAATCTATCAATGTAATCCATCATATAAATAAACTGAAAGAAAAAAATATGATTATTTCATTAGATGCTGAAAAAGCATTTGACAAAATTCAACACCCTTTTATAATAAAGGTCTTGGAGAGGGTAGGGATATAAGGATCATATCTAAATATAATAAAAAGCTATTTACAGCAAGCTGACAGCTAACATCAAATTAAATGGAGAGAAACTCAAAGCCATTCCACTAAAATCAGGAACACGACAAGGTTGTTCACTCTCTTTATATCTCTTCAATATAGTGAAGTTCTTGCAATAGCAATAAGACAGCATAAGGAGATCAAGGGGATTCGAATTGGAAAGGAAGAAGTTAAACTTTCGTTATTTGCAGATGATATGATAGTGTACATAAGTGACCCCAAAAACTCTACCAAAGAACTCCTACAGCTGATAAACACCTTTAGTAATGTGGCAGGATACAAGATCAACTTCAAAAAATCAGTTGCCCTCCTATACACAAAGGATAAAGAAGCAGAGAGGGAAATCAGAGAAGCGTCACCTTTCACGATAGCCACAAATAGCATAAATTATCTTGGGGTAACTCTAACCAAGGAAGTGAAAGATCTATTTGACAAGAACTTTGAGTCTTTGAAGAAAGAAATTGAAAAGGATACCAGAAAATGGAAGGATCTCCCTTGCTCTTGGATTGGGAGGATCAACATAGTAAAAATGGCAATTCTACCAAAAGCAATCTATAGATTCAATGCAATGCCCATTAAAATCAGGAATATAGATACTGTAGATGCAATTAAATAAAAAGTAGTTTGATTCTTCAATTCATCATTTTAAAGAGATATTATTCCTATTGGATAACAAGCAGATTTCTTTCATCTTTTCATTATTTTAATAAATAAGTGACTATTCATGTTCTCATAAGGGAATATATTGTAGTGGGCTGGTAGGTTTCCATAAATCACACTGGGAATGATTTTTAATGAAGTAGTGTTATCTATTCAATTTTTTAAAGTAGCCATTCAAGGTAAAAAGGTTATGGAGAGCTAAACCAGTAGATCCTAACTAACATCCCTCATCCTGTGGCTCTTTAGTATAGCTACTCAAGTTTTGGTGACCCAAACTAGAAAATTATTTTGACTGCTACATCATAACTGCAATTTTGTTCCTGTTATGAATCATAATCTAAATATTTTTGGAGCAGAGGTTTTTGCAAAAGTAGTTGCAACCCATATGTTGCTAGCACACTCAAAATGATGCTGTTTTTCTAGGAAGATTTTTCAGCTAATGGTGTTTCTACTAAACAAAACATAGTTTAAAAGCAACAGAATATACTGCTCATAACCTACAGCTGTTTTATATATTTGTTGTAGTTTGTATTTGTTTGTTGATAATATTCTAGTTTAATTAGCACTAACTCTTAGAGCAATGATTTTCTTCTAAGTTAATCATAAGGAAACATCTGATTGTGAGATCTCTATCCTTGGGCTGGAGAGGTGGTTGAGTGAATAAGTGCTCTCATCTTGCAAAGGACCCAGGTTCAATTCCCAGCACCCACATGGAGGTTCACAACTGTCACTTCAGTTCCAGGGAATTAGATGCCCTCTTCTACCTTCTTCAGACATCGAGCATATGCATAGTTCAAAGACATACGTGCAGGCCAAGCATCCATAAACATAAAATGATAATAAATCCTTAACATTCCAAGTATCATCATCTTCAGAAAGGCTTTCTATATATTTTATATTAATTTTTGACAAATTAATATGGGAGTTTTCAAAATCAGCAATTTCCTAAAATTATCTATTTAAAAGTAAGCTGAAATGTATTATTAAAGGAAGAAACATTTTTATAGAAATGTCAAGGGTTTGATAATTACAAAGAAAATTAATATTAAAATGTTTTTAACACATGAAACTCAATATGTTAACCCAAGTATTTAAATAAATGTTGTAATAGTCTATAAATTAGCAATTAGACAGGAATAAATGAAAGCTGAGCATGGATTTTGATTAAAAAATACCTTAAATTTAATAATTCTTAAACCATGAATTTTTTTCTTAAACCATGCAGTTTTTCAGTACAAAATAGCTGCTACTCTCTCACTATTTTCTTAGTCATGTTGGTGTAATTAAACTTCACTGTTACAAGGACTTGCTGTCTGATTTTTTTTCAGAAACGCAGGAAATGTTTGTATTTGGATACCACCTTGCAAATAACTTTCACTGTTGCATTTAAACACTTCTTTTTAGAATATAATGGCTTGTTTGCAAACTTTTAAAAACTAAATCATTATTAAAATACTGCATTTTATAAAAGCTCATAGTTGCTCTGCAAAAGACACTTGGCCACCTTTTTTTAAAGAACGCATTTAATTTCAGAGTTTGTATTGAATGGATTCTGAATATTTTACAGTAAATTTCGTATAATCAGGATATTTTTTTCAAATTTGCTACACCACATATACTTGCGATTAAAGACTTTTGGTAATTCATTAATTGACAACTGATAATTCTTTCATTCTTGAAAAAAAAAACCTATAGTCACGGCAGCAAACTATTTATTGGTTCCTTCTCCACACCTCAGCCTCACAAATCACTTTTAAAATAGTTTTGTAGAAGAAACAATGTCTACACAGCCATCCGAGTAGATGATTCCTGACACCTCTACTTGAATAATTATAACAAATGCCGTATCGTCGTTAATAAATTTCCAAACTTACAAAAATAGTTACCTACAAGGAAAAAATGAATCCCTTCTCCCGGACCTAAAATGCAGTGACCTTTCTGAATGCGAATCAAAGTTGTTTGTCCTCTTCGGGCACCTGTAAAGAAAGGCTGCTCAGCCGGCTCTGGATAGGCTGTTGCCATGGTTGCGGTTTGTTGAGAGACTGGGGTGGGGGGCGCTGGCTCCCAGGAAGTCCAGTTAGTGCTGGTGTGTGAAAAGGGTGCGTGCGAGGGGTCCGCTGTGGTAGCGTGGGTGAGCCCCGTCGGGTGGACAGAGCACCTACCGGCCCTATCTGCAGGCGGGCTGCTGGACAGCGGGCACGCGTGCGGCTCAGGACTTCAGCCCTTTCCTTTCAAGGTTTTCCTAGCTCTCTCCAAACTTGAAATTCTCTTTGAGAAGCTAGAGAGACTGTCTCCTCTCGACCACACCCCACCTCAACTGGTAATTCTTGTCTTCCCATCTACCTTCCCCTTCGCTTATTACCTAAATGTAATGATTTCGTTGTTGTTACTTTCCCCAGAACGTTTTCCTGTTCCAGCCCGTGGAGGGCAGAGAGAGTCCCTTAAGCTTTTTCCATTTTAGGCTGTAAGAGAGCCCATGTGGTTCATTAGAAACTCGAGTCTAGGGTCGCTTACGGACACTAAGATCTTAACTGAGGAATTCTTTTCTGTACATTTACATATATGGCTAGGTGTAAATTTAAGTTCTCATTTCTCGGGCAACACAGCAAAAAGTTTTGAAACCGTTTGTGGGGAAGAAAGATATGTGATGTCCATAGCTGAAGGAGAGGCAAGTACACGCTTTTATTTTTCCCTCTCTTAGCTTTTTAGAAACTAGTCCATGATTATGTGGAGAGCCGTACAGAGAAGTAATGTTTACGGTGAGGCAATATGTACAAGGAATACAGAATGGGACACAATTCAGTGGGTGCCAAGCCGGATTTAGGGCATTGGAAGAATGTTTATATTATGAAGGTCAGCTTCCTTGTGAGACACTATTCCTGGGGAGAGTTGAACAAATACCCACTTGCCCCACATGGGAAACCTATGACAAACCAAATTTGAGGTACCAGCAAAATCCAACTCGAGGAACGTGTGAGCTTTATTGGGATTACTTACAGGAATATGTTTAAGGGGGTATTTTAGAAATGACTGAACGGCAGCTGGGTCTCCAAAAATCCACTCCAGCATGACTGAGAGCTCACAAACTCTGGAAGCATGAAGCACACTGGAGAGTCTGAAGGAAGCTCAAACAAGTTGGACTCAGGCTGCTGAGCTGGTTCTCTCTGCTTCTTCCAGGGGACCGGTCTGAGCCTGTTCTAGGCAGCTCTGCTTGTCTGAGAGTGACTCCTGGTAAGATGCCCGAAGAGGGAGGAGCCTAGTGATTATATTCTGGTACTGGACACTCTGGAAGCCTTTCAGTAGTTTACTTATTGAGTTTAGCGACCCTCCCTGCAGGGTGGAATATCTCCCTTCCCCCTTAGAACATTGTGTCTTAGACGTTTCCTTTCAGGATGGAATGTTTTGCCTTCCTTTATATTCTGTGTCGTAAGGAACTTCCACGAATGATAGGCAGTTTTGTGTTGGAGAAAATTGCCTCGCTTCAGGTCTTCTCCCAACAGTATGTAGTACAAAGAATGTCCTACAAAGACCTATGCAAATGTTTCATTTTCTTTAGTATTTGGACTTTAAGACTAAGATCCTGAGATTTGTTCAGTCAGTCGGAAATGAAGCACGCAACGTGGCTTTAATTGCATGCATTAAATTAACATTTAAATTAATCCAAGTTTAGTGAGAAAAAGAAGGAAAAGAAGCAAAGGGGAAGAAAAAAAAAGAACAAGAACGTCTAAGACTTTAAGGAATAGGAAATATTTGTGAGACTGTTGTAGGGGAGAAAATGAGAGCTGACCAGCTCATTTTCACACCTTCACCCCTTCCCGGGACTTACAATAAATGAAAAGCTCAAATAGCATGCAAACGTGTAATTAATTCATTACAGCTTGAGCACATGTTCATGTACATATAATTCCTGAGGCAAAACCAAAAATTGTTTCAGATGTTTCATCTTTACTATATATGGGGTGCTCGTATTTTGATTTCTGTGTTACCCTAACTTTTCCGGTTCTATTTTATTATAAAAACATTTTATCAAGAGCAACAGATTAACATTTTGATAGGTTATTTATGGCATAGAGTTTTCAATATTATTGGAAAAGGTGTTATACAGAGAGACTACTGGGGAAATGTTTTTTGCTTGGAAGGCCCTTCAATAGTGAGAAGATCGCTGACTTTGTGTTCAGCATCTCTGAGTCATGGCCCTGTCCCCATTATTCATTAGCATAATGGCTTTAGATGGTTAAGTAGCCTTTTTGGACATTAGTATTCTTATGTAAACAGTGACTTCATAATCTTTAGCCTGTTAATTTCTCCCAAAGATCAATAAAGTGTTTATCCTCTAGTACTTGGCCTACCACAGCCCTGAGCATCAGGGACATTATTATGTTGGTGGTGATGAAGGTGGTGGGTGACGATGAATATATCAAGACATATTACTATCTAATCAGTATCCATTTCAAGTATTAAGAATTTAAACACTAAATTTTAGATTATACGCTGTACATTATGTTACTGGGTGCCCCCTTAGCAAGAGCATGTGCCTGTGTATAGGGCAGACACTAGAATTTGGACTCAATGAATACATGGTAGCCACAGATTGCTCTCAGAAATAGGTTTGAGATTTTCTCTTCGGTGTGTTTTAATCTGTAGATAGTCAAACAGTTCAACTTTTTTTTTTAATGAACTGTATTTTCAAAGACAAGATTACCTGGAAATTTCTTAATTGTGGGAGATATGCCTGTTAATCCCATGTGATTTTTCTCGAAGAAATAAAAGAATAGCAATCATTTTGGCAATAGCGTGGTCAAATATATTAAAAATTGAACGAATCTACAGGCAAGGTCACATTCGTTATCATGTAGAGCGAGCCTAATAGGGTACCATACAGGTGTCTTTAAATTAAATGTCTACATGCATGTTGGATTGTGTGACAGATTACAGAACCCATAATTTTTTAGAGATGCATTAGACTCTCTCCTTACGTTCTACGTTTTCATTGTTAAGAGTTATGGAGGGCAATGAGGACAGTGACGCAAAGCTCAGAGAAGAAATAGAAGCTGAATTGGATAAAATCAGCATTTCTTCCCTGGAAAATGATGAGGTGGGAACTGATCCAGAATCAGAACTCGAGAGTGACGGTAGCGATACTGTAAGTGTTTCACAGTTTTTCATTTTTATTAGTTCGTTGAGAATTTCATATTTTGATTACATACAATGTATTCCTCCTTTTCTATGACTTTTCCTCCAAGATCCACCTCCCTTCCCTAAAGACTCACCTATATGTCCTTTTATTTTAAACCCCAAATGAAAAACTGGGGCTGTCCCTATCCAGCGCCAATTGGATATGTACCCTGCCACTGGGTAGAGTGTGATCCACCAAACAAGGGCCGTGCTCTTAGAGAAAATTTCCTCTCCCTTTACCAGTAGCTCTCAGTTCCCAGTAACTCCTTAGTTAGAGGTGAGACTTCAGATCACTTCTCTCCACACTGGTGTTTGGATTGGATTGTGCTTGCACAGACCTCGTGCATAGTGTCACAATTACTTCGAGCTCATGTGCAACTTCCCTGATGTGTCTGAAAACACATCTTCATTGCAGTCATCCTCTGCCCCTGGCTCTTGCATTCTGTCTGCTCTCATTTCTTCTAAGACCCCCGAACCTTTACTGGAGTGTTCTACAAGCCTTTTTTCTGTTCATTTTTCATTATTTATAATAGATTTTTGATACAATGCATTCTGATTATGGTTACCTTTCCCCAAATTCCTCCAAGATCCTCCCCACTTTAACTCCTAGACAAATTCACTCCCTGTCTGCCTCCCCTTAGAAAACATAGAGGCATCTAAATAATAATCATAAAACTAAATAAGATAAAACAAAAAACAGAAAAAAGTGTACAAAAAAAGTACATGAAACGTATGTACACACGCACACATTTTCATAATAAGGCATTCCATGAAATCATAAACCACAATAAAAACAAAGGGACCCTGAGACTATAAAAAATATCTGGATAAAATAATTTTATGGCAAAGAACCTCCAAAGATGCTGTTGAATATCTTTTGTGCTGGCCCTGTACTGACGGGCATGGAGCCAGCCCTTAAGAGTGATGTGTTTCCCCCAGTGGAACAACATCAGAGAGAACTCATTTTTAATTTGAGAGTGGTTATTCATTAGAGACAACTTTCGGATTAGGGAACTGTTTTTGTCCCTTTCTGTTTCAATGTTGGGAGCACATTTGGGTCAGACCCATTCAGGCCATGTGCACGCTGCCAGTCTTTGTGTGCCCTGTTGTGTCCAGAGGTTTTGTTTAATTGGTGTTATCCATGCCCTCTGGCTTTTACAGTCTTTCCAACTTCTCTTCTGCAGTGTTCCCTGTTCTCTTGGTGAAGGGCTTTAACTGAGACATCTCATTTATGACTGCATATTCCAAGATCTCTCACTAGCCACATATTTTTTGGCTGTTCCTCTCTATATTTGTTCTCATTGCAGGAGGAAGTCTCCCTGACAGAGGAGCTGAAAGGCACTAACCTATGAGTATAGCAAACTATCTTTTAAGTAATTTTAGCAGAAAGCTATTTTTACTTTTCCTCTATGTCCCTGTTGTATCAATTGATACAATTGATCTGTTATATCAACAGATACAAGCAAATTGATATAACATCTTGAATCCTGTTTGACCACCACAGATTAAAGATGGATATCAACAACAGAAACAAAAGAAAGTTTACAAATTTATTAAAGCTTATAAACTCACTAACGAATGAAAATGTAATGGAGTAATACAGAAATTAAGAGAGAAATTTAAAACTCTTTATAATTTAATGAAATTAAGAACAGAACATGCTCAAACTTAAGGGACACAGTAAAAGCAATCCTAAGAGGCTAATTCTTTGGTGTCTACATAAAAAGCAAGAGATCTCATGTTAGTAACTTAATGTCACACCTGAAAGCTCTAGAACAAAAAAAGAAGAAATAACATCTGAAGGATGGCAAGAAATAATCAACCTTGGGGCTTCAATCAATAAAATACCAACAAATGCAAATAATCAAACTTTTAAATTAAGGTGGGGTTTTTATAAAATATTTTACTTCTGTTTTTCCATGTGTATCTCTACAGTTTAGGATTACAGTATAAGTACTGACCTTGTTAGATATTTATATTAAATAAAGATTACTTATGATTACCTTTCTGCTTTATGCCTGGTGTTCTCAGAAAACTTACACTGTGAAGTTCAAATATCGTTCTACTTCCGTACTCCACCCCTGTACTTGGTCTTGAACTCATGGCTTTGCTTATATTAGGCCAATGTTCTACCATTGTGCTATACTTTTAACTTTCTGCTTTTCTCATTATTTAAGATTCTTCTTCACTTAGGTATTACTTTAAAAATAAATTTAACAATATCTTGACTTTTAAGTGAGAAAAATGCTAGAATATTATATACCTAAAACAAAAATTTTATATTTTGTTGCTTCATACACAAAGGCAAAATAAATCTTTCAGGCTACCATCTGGCTTTAGATAGCATAAAATTATTTATAGAATTCAAGTATCTTTTATTACAAGGAAATAAATTATAGTATTAATTCAAGATGAAAGAAACAAGGATTGAAAATTATATTTTACAGAATGTACAATAAATACTTCTGTTATTTGTATTCAAAACACTTCATCACCAAGCAGAAGCAATCACAGTAAAGGACAGAGAACGTAGGAGGAGAGTGCGTACTTTTTTCAAGACTAGTTTAGTATTACGTCATACATTTTAGCTTATTTTTTCTGTAGCCGAAAGGGGAAAGTTAAGTTCCTGAACTGGTTGTTAATTGTTAAAACTAAAAATGCATTTCATTGGTTATAATAAAGGCAAAATGCTGTTTGTTTAACTCATGAAAACCCAATATGACAGAATGCTTTGTTTGGTCCCATGATATTAAACGTGTGATCTTCAGTATCCAGAATATCTGTATAGATTCGATCACTCAGTCACACTGTGGTTTATCTTCCTTAAGGAAGGTTTTCTACTAATGTAGAGGTTTATTGATAGTTTTGGGATTGTTATTAAAATATATTTAAATGTTTGGAATATTTTTATGAGTAGTATGTTTTGTATTATACTTTCTAACAATAACTGATATTTACATAGGAATGACCTTCATTTGTAGGATAATATTATCAATCTATTTGGGTATTTAGAAAATTTGAAAATTTATTTACATCAGTATTTTGATAGATGTTCTATAATGTTACATAAATTCAACTGTATTTGATAATTGCATATTAAACAATTACGTAAAGTACTAGGTAATATTATATTTTGTAAAATATTTCAAAGTTTGATTTATATTTCATAATTTCATAATATATTTATATTTCATAATATTTGTGATATATCAATGAAATATCAAGAACTAATGAAGACATTGGAAACATAATACCTCCAATAAAAACGAAGGTAACTTGATAACCTTTACTTGCTGTCTTAGAATTTTCTAGGAACTCATAACTGCCTGGAAATTGAAAAAAAATTAAAGCAAATATATTTGTCTGAAATAGACCCATTATATGGAGGCACTTTTACCTATTTGCATAGTTTGTTAAAATTTTGTGTGAAATGAATGATGTGATATTTGACATATATATTTTGGTAATCTTTCTCATACTTTTGTTACTCAAATTTCAGGATTTAGTTGACTTGCCAGAGTCAGTTCTTCACTGTATCAATGTCATAAAGAACAAGAGTAAAACTGCAGAGACTCTCTTTCTTCAGGACTTAGAAGACACCGATGTCTTTAGTGAGTACACAGAATGTATATTTCAAGTTTTTCTTTTGAAGAACCATCTTTGAGAACCAGCTATCACAATCAGTAGCATCATTCTTGCTAAGACCGAAAAGACAGGCTGTAGGATGAAAACCCAAGGTTAACTCTGCCCATTGCAGAACTGCACTGCTGCAGAAACTGTTGCTTGCTAGGGTTAGCAAGTGCGGAGTCAATGCTAGCACACTAGTTTTCTCTTGTAGAGTCTTATCCGGAAGCTCCTTATCACAATCTGGGTCAATAAATGGAAGCCTAGCCTGCTTGTCCTTCTACATGGCAGTTTTATGAAGACAAACAAAAGATTTGAATCATGCACAGAAAGTTAATGATAAAAGAATATGGTTAATGATATTATTTTCTTTAAGCTTATTACATTTCAATGCATACCAGAAAGATTGTGAATAGCAAGGAAGAAAAATATTATATTTAGTAAAGTAAATGGGAATAGTTCTCTGTAAAGGTGGTTTGCTATTAGAAAATATTGACAAAATTTGATACATTAATTGAATAAAGAAATCAGGTGTAATTACATTTGAAGGTACAATTAAGAGAAAATAAAATTCAATTAAATCTCATAAAATAAAATTAATACCTTTCATCATGGTAATTTTAAACTTTTAAATTAGCATGTGTAGTAAAATGTTTTCATATATTGCAGAAGATTCTATTGCCAGTTTCTAGCAAATAGCATTGAGCCTTGCTATATTACTGATCAATGTGTCATTGTATACAATATACGTATGCAGTTTCCTTTTAAATAAAACACTCCGTTTTGGAGGGAAGCTCCTCAACACTCAGGGATGTGAAATATTCCATCCTTCGGGAAGTTCAAAAAGACTCAAACTATCTAAAAAGGGGCTCCCTAAGACTTAGGAACTAACCATCCACAAAGCTTCAAAAATTTCTGAAACACGCTAGGTCCCTTATTCCTCAGACTTATATGAACATCAAAACTGCTTAGAGACATCATAAGGTGAACCTTCCTACCTAGTAGAGTCTCTGTCTAGTGTAACTGCCCAGAAAAGGTTCCAGGTCATCATAGCTGCCTGGGAGATGGAGAGAACAGGAAGCTGCTTCAGAGAGGTTGAGACCAACTGAGTTGCTTTCAAGAGATATTCTTTAACAATTAGAGTCCATTTTAAATCAGATAGTGGGATCCAGGGTTCCAGTTTTCTTAAGCTATCAGTGATACTGGTGTGAACTGTGTTGATGATCAGTGGTGCTGGTGTGAACTGTGTTGATGATCAGTGATGCTGGTGTGAACTCAATGATGCTGGTGTGAACTGTGTAGATGATCAGTGATGGTGGTGTGAACTCAATGATGCTGCTGTGAACTGTGCTGATGATCAGTGATACTGCTGTGAACTGTGCTGATGATCAGTGATGCTGGTGTGAACTGTGCTGATGATTAGTGATGCTGGTGTGAACTGTGCTGATGATCAGTGGTGCTGGTGTGAACTGTGCTGACGATCAGTGATGGTGGTGTGAACTCAGTGATGCTGGTGTGAACTGTGTTGACAGAGCTGTTTTTGCATCATTTCTGTTCTTGTAAGAAAACCCTTACCCATATTATGTAAATAACCTTAATGATCCTGTTGGTTTACCAAGTTTGACTTACATAGTTTCTTTTTGGTGAGGTTACTTACCTATCTCAATTGAGTAGAGGTTTGCTTATCCATGTCTTTTTAAGAATTGGTTCACACATTATCAAGAAAGAATGATTCTATATGCATAAAAAATAAAACTCATTCTAGAATATGAACAATGGGAACAAGATAGAGTGCTCTAGATGATTGTTTTTATTTTAAAATAATGATAAATCTCTTACAACTTTTTAATAGTTATTTTCTAGTCTGTGGAGTTACGGTTACTGGTGAAGTATGTTGATAGAAAGGAAGATAAAGGGTAATTAAAAGGTTGGAGGTTTTGACATATATTCTAATATTTGAAATTAGAATTATTTCTTTTTCTAGGTTGTAGTTATGGTACAGTTTCTAACAGTCGTGTGCATTTGAGGACTGGATCACCAGCTGAATCAAAAGCAGATTCTGAGCAGTTAATGAAGGTATGTGATTGACATCCAAATGAAAGTACTCACATTGCACTTACGAATTTGTTATGTTTTTCTTACATTGAAAGTTAGTTTATTAACTTCAATTAGATGATTTTAAGTAAATAGTCTTTGATTTCATGGTATCTGCTGGCATATTATATAAAACTACACAAATTTCAGTCATTAAGGTAGTGATTTATCATAAGTATTTGGGAAATAAATGTTCATATACAAAGAACAGTAAAATATTAATTTTGCAGTTATCATTTTTTGGAGCAAGAAAATGAATATATTATAGTGCTTTCACAACATTATTTTAAATACCTCAGAGAATATAGAGATGTGGAAGATTTTGTATTACTCTTGAGAAAAAACACAGAATAAAATTTCTGGAAATATCAAAGTCAAGTCTAGCATTTCATAGTTTGAAACCCCCAAAATATGTTATGAAGAATGTCTTTGAAAGACTTTCTTTTTAGATTCGGTTATAATATTGGTCTATTTTATCTAGTTCTGTTCCTACTTTGTAAGAATTGAAGCACAGCTTGAAAAAATATTTTGCTTCCTTTTTATTAACCCTCAGATTTCAAGTACCAATTTTGAATTCTTTTCTCATTGAAGACATTTTATTTTAAATTGAAGACTGTTTATTTTAAAGTACATTGAATTTATAATTATGCGATACTTAGTCAGAACTATGTGCACAATTCACATTTAAGTAAATAATAGTTCTCTTTTTATTATACTGAATATGTTAATAGCCTATGTACATCAACAATCACCATAGATAAAAAGGATAAAAATCCATCAGAAAGTAGGTTTATGAGAATAAAATATACTTATAAAGTAATTAGTAATGTATTTGAAAGGATTTACATTATATCAAATTCTCCTTATTAATATTTAGAAATATTAAAATCATAGTTTTTTCTATTTTATCTTTCTTTAATAATTAAATAATAAAGATACCATTTTAACCTCTTAGATATTATCTGTAATAGAAAAGGAAGAATTTATGAGAAGTCTAACTGATTCTGCCAGGTCCGTTTCTGTTCCTGAGACTGTTCCTCTTGACACACCCATGGATGAGAATATTTTAGCAGGTGGGCAATATTCCCAGTCATATTTTCAAAAAAAAATTATGTTGTATATCAAAGTGCATTGAAATTTCTTCTTTGTGGCACTTGTAAACACAGAATTACAAAATTTTTAAAATTTGAAAGTCATTTGTTTTCAATAAAATTCTTTCAAGTTGAATTCACTAACACTCCAAAAAAAAGCATGGGATGAGTTGGAAGGGAGATGGGTAAGGATGAAAATGATATGAAATGTTTAGTTAGTTTTAAAAAGTCATTTGCGGGGCTGGAGAGATGGCTCAGAGGTTAAGAGCATTGCCTGCTCTTCCAAAGGTCCTGAGTTCAATTCCCAGCAACCACATGGTGGCTCACAACCATCTGTAATGGGGTCTGGTGCCCTCTTCTGGTGTGCAGGCATACACACAGACAGAATACTGTATACATAATAAATAAATAAATAAATATAAAAAAAAACAAAAAATAAAAAGTCATTTGCCATCAAATTGGCTTCATTCCAGGTAGACTAGGATATTTCAACACATGTAAATCGATATCAGTGTATAAGTCAGCTCAAGGATGGAAATTGTATCTTCATTTCAATTGATGCTGAAAGTATCTGTGAATGACTCCAGCATTCCATCATAAAAATATGTTTTTGAGAGTTGTGATGGAAGGAATTTGTCTCAGCATAATAAAGGCTGCCTATGACAAACTGATAGTCATCTTCATGTTATATGTTGAAAACATATATAATTTGAGACATTCCCATTAAGATCATAAGAAGTCAAAGTATCTCTGTTGAACACCCTTTTAGTATATAGTTCTTGATGTCTTAGCTAGATCAATCAAACAAAGAAAATCAAATGGATATAAGTATGAAAAGAATAAGTCAAAATACCTCTACTTGCAGAATACATGATTCTATATGAGTGGCCCCTAAAGAATGCACCAGAAGTCTTTTAGAGGTGACTAACATATTTAACAAAATGTCAAGTTATGAAATTAACCTACTCAAATTAACATCCTTCCCGGATACTAAGACAGACAAACTAAGAAAGAAATGAGGGAAACCATCTCATTCACCACATGTCTTAGTTCAAGTTCCTACTGTTATGAAACGCCATGACCAAATTCAAGTTGGAGAGGAAAGGGTTTATTTGGTGTATTCGTTCTAATCACATTTTTCATTGGAAGAAGTCAGTACAGGAATTCAGACAGGGTAGAAACCTAGATTCAGGAGCTGATGCAGAAGCTATGGAGATGTTTCTTACTGGCTGGTTCTCCAATACCTTCCTCTTCATGCATTCTTAAAAATTCCAGAACTATAGGGGTGACCCCCACTCAAAATGGGTTCCCATATCAACACCACTAATTACAAAAAAAAATGGCCTTAGAGGCTTGTCCACAGCCTAATCTTATGGGGACATTTTCAGAATTACGGTTTCTTCTTCTCAGATGATTTTAGCTTGTATCACGTTGACATAAAATAAGTCAGCATACCATACAATGACAATTTTAAATACACATGCAAAATTCTAAAAAGAAAAATTTAAAAAAAAGCTGAAGAAGGAAATTGAAGAAGAAATCATGTACATAGTAGGTAACATTAACTTTATGTAAATAGCCATAATCAATTAACAAATTCACTATGATTCTCATAAAAATTTCAATGTAATATTCCAAAGAAATTTTTGAAAATCCTAAAATTCTTATGGAAGTACAAAAGACCATTAACCAAAACAATCCTGAACAATATCTCTTAACTCTGTCACTTAACTCTATATGCACAGATAAATGCAACATTATTTTAAATTTTAGGGAATATTTTAAAGAAAGTTATTGCACTTCCTTATTGACCATAATAGAATTTCCATGTATAATCAGTTGAATCGTGCATATACAAAGTATAACAGTTGAAATCCATTTAAATTTCAAAATGTATTTACTTTGGTAATATGTTTTTACAATGTATTTATATAGTAAAATAAATCAGTATGATAAGTTAATCTCAAGAATAGTACATATGTTTCTCTGAATGAATGCAGATGATGCTGATTTGAGTTTTGGATACTTTGAAGTAGAAGAAAGATGTAGAAAGTCTTTTGAAGCTTGGCAGGACAAACAAAAAGAACTTGAAAAAAAAGATAAAGAAACACTCGAAGCTCAGAGTGATATAGAAAAACAGAAATTTCGAGAAGATGATGAAAAGAGACATTGCTGGATAAAACAGTTTGAAGTTGAAAAGGAAAAATTAGAAAGCCTTCAGAAGGTATGGTGTCTTTCAGCTCTTCCTAGGAGCATAGGTACCACTGAAAGGTACTGATGTCTGACTGTTATATCAATGGAGGAAGTTACTCTGTGGCTTTTAATCACTGTTGATGAGGAAATGCCTGATCAGGATCCATTAGAATTTCAGATGTGAACTTTTAATCATGGAGGCCACTGGGATTTATAGAATTTCAAGGAATATCCTACATAATCTAAAATTTGCAACATAATCGAATTCTTTTCCATAGCTTTTGAATGACAGGAAAAGACAGATCCTTTGATTATATAATGTATTCTTTGCAATGACTGTCATATGACACATTATAAAAGACATATTAAGTTAAAGTCGTTCAGTAATTAAAGTGACATTCTCTGTCCTGCCCCTAACTTAAGCTAAGTTTATTCACTGTAGACTGTTCAGTTCTTTTCTAATTGTTGGGTGTGTCTAAGTTGATATCTATACAGTCAAATTGTACTAACAGCTTATTGGTAAATTTAGAAAATTTGGAATTTGGATTGTGTGCCTGTGTAGAAACAAGATCTAATTTTGCCTTTCACTAAGGTTGGTTTGTGTATTATGCAGAATTCAGGGGCTTTGAATGCTCTACATAGAGCTAGTTGGAGAAATGTTTTCTGAATTACACAGAAGTGCTTCATTAATTTGAGTAGTGATGTTTTCATTTAAAAAAGATACCTCATCAATTCTCCTATGCTATTTTTCTCTTTTTGTTTCCATGGAAGCTAAACCCTCAGGTACATATTTGAATGATACTAGTCTCTGTTGTCCGTGACTGTAGCCTAATTTTTGGAACTGAGCATTATTTTTTCACTACTTTTCACTGAAATGAGTTATTCATCGATCTAATGAATTCCTAAAAGTACATTTTATTATTCGTTGGAGTTAGGAAGTTTTTGTATTGCATTGTTCAACATTTTTATGATGGATTCAAAATAGAGAACGGAATGTCTTCCTAGTAATACTCTGTTGTATTCTTGGCTATATTTCGTGTCCATCATTAGAAACTTCTATCATCCAACTTACAGGCCTCCACTCAGCATCTGCTCCCTCATTATTGCCACTGCTCCTATTTTTTTTGCATCAGTTACAAGTTTGATCTGATTTCTCCTCCTGTATCCCGCGGTGTCTGCACTTGTCCTCCTGTATCCCGCGGTGTCTGCACTTGTCCTTTTTTGCTTTACCTCTTTTCAGAGGAAAGGCTTTTTCATTCTGCCAGATGTTCAGTCTTCACTTCTCTTCATTTTCAGTTACTTTGCCCATACTTTTTTTTGTATGTGCTGAAACGTACTTACTTTTCTCATAGTTGTGATGAAATACCTGATGAAAGCAATTTAGGGAGGGAAGAGGTTATTTTGGATACAGATTTAAGAACAGTCCAGCCTGGTCAGAAATCTATGGCTTTAGGATTGAAGGCATTTAGTCACACTGTCTCCTCTGTCAGCAGAGAGATGAATGCTGCCGTTGTGGGATAATTTTTTTTGTACACTGTGAATAGGTATCTCTGGTTAATTTTCCTACCTATTAAAACTTCTGATTGGTTTAATAAGTAGCTGAATGGCCATTGCTAGGCAAGACAGGATAGGTGCGACTTCTGGGTAGATAGAGGAACTCTGGGAAAGAATTTGAGGCACAGGAAATTTGCCAGAGGAACTCAGGACAAATCTGGAAGGCAACTGGATTTGCCAGTGAGATACAGAGGAAGTTGGACAAATTAGGCTGAGGAGAGGTAACAAGCTACATGGCAGAACATAGATTAATATAAGTGTGTTAATTTAAGTTTTAATAGCCTAGTTCAGCTTAGCTAAGGCTAAGCTTTCCTAATTAACAGAAAGTCTATATTGCCATTACTTGGTAGCAAGTGGTCCAATGAGCCACCATTTACATGCTGCTGCTTAGCTTGCTTTGTACCTTTTACTCATCCTGGGACCCCCATCTGTGGAATGGTGCTGCTCACATTTAGCATGGGAGTTCATCTCAGTTAACCCAGTCTTGAAATTTTCTCCCTAACAACCTCAGGTGTTTGTCTCTTACAGGATTCTCGATCTTGTCAGGCTAATAATATCAACCGTCATGCTCCATTCAGTTTCCTCCTTCTATAATTTTCATCTTTATGTTCAATTTTCTGATTCTAAAACCAAGCTAAAAGCTATGTGCTCACATGTATTGTGTTGTACATCATTACATTCTGAACTCTGCTTAGAATAGTTGGAGTTCTTAAAGTATTATCTTTTGACATATCTATTTCCTGATCTTTCATGGTCCTGACCCTGGTAGGTTCCCATCATGATGATCCCTTCAAATAAACCTGTCTTGAAAGAGCTAATCCATGATCTCTAAATACTATAGTCACACTTTCAGAGGCCCTGCTTGTTGGGCCTCTGAACCATTTCATGCCCACAGAATGTTAATCTATCTTTAGGGTTGTTTTTTTTCTTTTACTTTTTGGATCACACAGTTTTTATTCCCTTATTACATTTAGCAACTCTTAACCCATGTCTGCTTAGATTTATGTCTGCCTTTACATGATACTCTGCCAACCTTCTGTTTTCCTCCTTTATCTGATATGAAACACTTTTGCTTTTTCCACTCTTCCTGCTTACCACTTTTTAATAATTACATCATCCACCTTTTTTGTTTGTGTTTCTTATTGCCACTTTGAAATAGTCCAGGTTTGCAAGTGACTGAGAATATTTGCTATGCTTTCTAATTGGTCTGATACCTACGTAGTCTTCCAATTCATCCACCCAGTTTCATCAAAGGACTATTTTTAATGTTAATTTCAAGTTTACATCCTGTATAAAGACCCCGTAGCTAATATTATGTTCAAAAAACATTCTCATTTTTTCTTTTATTGAAAATAGAATTTTTCCATACAATTTCTTCTTTTGATTATCATTTCCCCTCCCCCAACTCCTCCGAGTTCACCTCCACCTTCCTTACCATCTAGGTCCATACCCTTTCTGTCTTTGTTAGAAAATACACAAACATATAAAAATAATAATAATGATAAAAATAAAAATAAAAATTAAATTAGATAAAACCAAGCAAATTAGAATAAGACAAAATAAACAAATCACATAAAAGCATAAAACTGTAAGCTATGATATATACACAAAATAAGAATACTACTACTATTACTAATTATTATTATAAAATCATTAAATATATAATAAAAGTCTTGACTTAATAAGACAAAAAAACCTCCAAAGAAGTCTCTGAGTTTGTTTTGATTTTGCCATCTACTGCTTGTGATGTGGCCTATCCTAAGAGTGGTTTTCTTCCCCCATGAGACTCCCTTAGAGAAAACTGACTTTTATTTGCGGGTAGTTATCAGCTGGAGGTAACTTCTGGATTAAGGATGGGGGCTTGTATTCACCTGTCTGTGCAAGGATCCCCATCTGGTGCAGACCCCAGCAGGCCCTTTTATGCTGCCACAGTTGTGTTTAGAAGACCTTGATATTTCAGTATTCTTCATCCCCTCTTTTTTATAATTGTTCCTCTTCCTTTCTTAGAGAGTTCTTTGAGCCTGGGGATTGGGTATTTGATGGAGACATTCCTTTAAGGACTGAGTATTCCAAGGTCTTTCAATATCAATTTGATATTACTGCTGATCTGCTGCAGGAGTAGGCTTTTCTGATGATGGATGAGCAAAGAACAGATAAATTGAGTATAATAAAATGTGTATTGCTAACTTCCTTTAGCAGATCAGCATTGTTTGGTTTCTTCTAGGTTACTGGCATATCTAAACTCATACAGTATCGGGTAGGGGTTTTGTCTAATGGAGTGAACCTTAGCATAAATCAGATATTGATTGGTTACTCCAATAAGCCTTGTGCCACTGTTGTACTTGCTTATCTTGCATACAGGTTGCCATTGTAGGGTTTGTAGTTGGGTTTGTGTTCACCTTTCTCCTACACCACATATACCTTTATTATCTTTATATCTCTAGGTATCTATCTATCTATCTATCTATCTATCTATCTATCTATCTATCTATCTATCTATCTATCTATCTATCTAATCTTCTATTTTAATAAGCTACCATACCACTCCTCAAATGACCTCAATTTTAGACATCTGTCTGCATATTCCCCCCCCCCCATTTTACCCCTCCTGTTAGATCCCTCATCATATCCTCCAGGTTCGCCAATTCACAACTATCTATTCTGTTTTCCCTTCCTAATTAGATCCATCCCTGCCCCCTGGTACCTTACTTTATACCTAACCTATGTGATTCTACAAATTGTAGCTTGATTATTGAAGATTTGACAGTTAACTTCCAAATAGAAGTGAATACGTGCCATAAGTCTTTCTGGGTCTAGGCTATCATCTCACTCAGGATGATTTGACTTAGCTCCATCTTTTTGCCTGTGGATTTCATGATTTAATTTTCATAACAGGTGATTCATACTCTATTGTTTAAATTTACCACATCTTCCTATCCATTCAACCATTAAGATACATCTAAGCTGTGCCCAATTTCTGACTCTTATTATGAAGAAGCAATGAACAGGGTTGAGCAAGTGAGCAAACGTGTCTCTGATTAGTAGGATGAAGTGTCCTCGAGGTATGTGCCCCTTGAGGGATCTTGAGGTAGCTCCACTCCCAGCTTCCTGAGAAGTCAGCACACGAATTTCCAAGGTGGCTATAACATTTGCATTCTCACAAATCCTTGTCAGCAGGGGTTGTCATTTGTTTTATTGATATGGCCCTTCTGACTGTTTCAAGATAGTTTGTATTCACATTTTCCTAATGACTGAGGATATTGACCATTCCTTGAAGTGCTTCTCAGCCATTCTAGTTTCCTCTACTGAGCATTTTATCGTTAAATATGAGCACAGTTTTGTAACTGGATTGTTTGCTTGATATAGATTTTGAGTTCTTTTTTATATGTTAGATGTTAGCTTTCGATTAGATAACTGGTTGTTAAAAATCTTTTTCCTTCTATAGCTTGCTGCTTTATCTGAATGACAAGGTCCTTTGCCTTACAGAAGTTTTACAATTTCATAAGGTCCCATTTATTGTTGTTCTTAGTACCTGTGCTAACCATTCTGTTCAGAAAATCTTTTCCTGTGCAATGAGTTCAAGACTCTTGTTCACTTTCTTTTCTGTCACAGTCAATGTATTTGACCTTAGGTTTAGGCCTTTGATCCCTTTGGAGTTGAGTTTTGTGCAAGGCGTTAAGTATGAATTTATTTTTATTCTTCCACATGCAGCCATCCAGTTTCAGTGAAATTTTGAAAATGCTGTCTCTTTCCCAATATGTCTTTCTGTTTTTTTTTTTATAAAAAAATCAGGTATGTTTAGGTGTGTATATTTATATCCTGTTCTTCAATTTGATTCCATTGATCAACATGTCAGCCTTTGTGCCATTACCATGCTGTTTTTATTACTATGGTTTGTGGTCTGTAGTACAGCTTGATCAGGAATAGTGATGCCTTCAGCAGTTCTTTGTATCCTTAAGAGGTATTTAGTCATCTTAAGTTTTCATTAATAATAATGATGATGCAAGATTTTCACATTTAATCCTTGTTAATAAATGTGTTGAAAGAATCTGATATAGTGAATATATTTTTGATCTTTGAATATAATAATACTCTGATGTTATTCTACATTCAGCAAGATCAGGATAAAATGAATGATGAACTTCTTCAAGAAGAGAAAATATGGCAAGAAAAATATAGACAGCATGAGGTATGTATATGTTATTGCATTCATATATTGTTGTTTTCCATTTGAATATTCTATAATATTTGAAGATTTGAAGAAACATTACTGTATCTTGACAAAATTGTTTGAGTGTATCAAAGGATTTTGAACTTAAGGTAATATAGTTATCATAAATATTTCAGTTTATTTTTTGTTGACTTCCATAATTTTTATATAACTTTACTTAAACATTACAAATATAAAATAGATAAGAATTTTCATTTAAATCTCCAATAGAGAGTAGATAAATTAATGTTATCCTACTGTTCATGACTTTCTTTCTTTGTATTTTTTTTTTAAAGCCAAATTTGAATCAAACTTTAATCAAATACTGGTCAGGTGGATGGGCTCTGGCCAGGTCCATACCCAGGTTCCCAGGAAATGGTCCCGAGTCATGGTTTACAACATCTTTTTTTTTTCTCATTTTTTTATTCAAGATTTCCATTTCCTCCTCCTTCCCTCCCCTCCCTTAAGTCTTCCCTTTATACACTCCTGCAAAGGAAGGTTTATATTATATGTATTTAAATGCAAAAATCACTAGACAGGTAAATAGAAAAATCCTTTGAGTGATAAGAGGAAAATACATCAGTATAAGTGACATGCCATCCAAATGTCTGATAAGATGGATCCACTAAAGTAACCACGACTCTCATTCAGCAGCTGACCAATTAAACAGATGTTTAAAAGAAACTTATAATCTGTCACAAAGTAGTAAATGTCTGTTCTATGAAATTTAATGTTAACATTAAAATTTCATGAATGAGTGTGACACTATATTCAATATGTAGTGGGGAATTAGTGAAGCAGAAGAGAGTTTAACAGCAATGTCCAGAGTGGTGAGGAGAAAGGACAACAAAATAGGAAACACAGAAAACAGCCTGGAAAACACTTGTGATAAGATCTAATACTGCGATAGTAATCTTGAAAGAAGAGAGAGTGTGTGAATCATAAGAGGTAGGTAAAGGCATAATGGTCAAAGGGGGGGTTGTTTTTAAATACAGTTCTAAAATAAATACTCAAGGATGGTGATGCGCAAGTAGTAATACATACTGTGAAAATGACATGCGGAAATAGAGGAGTGCAATTACTAAAATTCAAGTCAAGGAACAAGGAAATATTGGAAGAATCTATAGTGACAAAATGTATTACCTTAAACATATGAATAAAAACTAAGACCAATATCTGACTTCAAAAGTTAAATTAAGGAAGAAGAAATGTAGCAATTGAGTGACTCCATGACTTCATTTCTCCTCAGTTTTCTTTAGTTCCTGGGTCTCTGTCTGTTTTTTGTATTCATTTGACATTTACTGCTTTATTTTTTGGATCATAAAAATCAGTTTTGAATAGGAAATTTTTCCAATTTTTACCAAGCAAAAAATATTTTTATTTTAGTTTATACTTTGAGCCTAAAATTCAGGCCAATTTCTTATGACTCCTGACAATTCAATGATATGATTAGATTACATATTTATTCATTTTAGTGACTGCAGATTTTATGGTTAACCCATATATTCTTTTGAAGCTTTAAGATTTTTCACATTATATGTTGGCCTGTATAGATTTAGTCTTTTTAACTATATGTCAAACATTTTGCTAAGTGGTTAAAAGTGAAAAAAAAAAAAACAAAAAGAGTACATGCTTGCATGGAGATTTCTGTAATTCGGGTATCTGTGTAAATGTGTCATGTGTGTGTTGAGAGACGGGCTATAAAGTTAACTCTGCTGTTTTTCCTATGACTGTATGTGTGTTAGTATACAAGAAATTGTATATTTATTTGTATACAAAAATAATTTATAATAATTTTAGCCCTTCAGTTATTCTCAGATCTTAATTCTGGGATGCCTAATGATCATATGTAAGTCTCTTGTGTTTATCTGTCTTATTCCTTTATTTTGTGCTTTTCTGCATATATATACATATTATTGATTTGAAATAAATAAAAGCTTTTAAAAATGTTTTTCTTTAGATCATCAGTCACCCAGCCATTCCTTTTTCATTTTTCCAGATTTCTTTTTTTGAGTGGAAAACCATTCTAGTGTATATATTATTCATAAAGCTTATCTTTTTAAAATATATATTTATTATGTATACAACATTCTGCGTTCATATATGCTGACACACCAGAAGAGGGCACCAGCTCTCATTACAGATGGTTGTGACCCACCATGTGGTTGCTGGGAATTGAACTCACAACCTGTGGAAGAGCATCCAGTGCTTTTAACCACTGAACCATCTCTCCTGCCCCTCATAAAGCTTACCTTTATGTTAAGGATTTCATCCAGTATGTAATGTTTATTCCTCCTACTTGTTGACTTGCCCTACCTGCCAATATTCTTTAAAATTTGCTATATTACTTGTGTCTTTTTACTTTTGTTTTATTCTCCATTATTACATCATCCATGTCAGGAAGTTGAGTCCCATGGCCTGTGGCCTGTTTCTCCATTTGTGTTTTCTCTACCGTTTTGATTCCAAATGCTTTCTACCTGCAGACAATGTCCTACTTGCTAATTCATTGGCTCATACTTTAAAAGAGTATTATCAACTTCCCAATATGACCCAATTATCTATATATTAAAAAATTAGCTTCCTATGAAATAAGTGACTTTTTTCTCAATGAGCTTTATAGTAATTTGACTCTGGAGTTAGGTTTTTTGTTGCTTTTAATCTACTTATAAAATTGCCAGTTCAGCTGATGCTCATTACAATTTGTCTTACTTCTTTTTAGGAACTCATTAGAAACTTGCATTTACAGATGGAGGAGGAAAGAACACGATTAAGTGAGCTACAGGAAAGAGAAAAAGCACGGTTGCTAAAATTGCAGCATAATGCAGCTGTAAAAGTTCAAGCTAAATATAGAGCTTTTGTAACTTACCGAAAATATAGCCCAATCATAAGAGAGCAAATAGAAAATAAGAAAAAGAAAGAACAGGAGTGGAAAGAGAAGGAAGCAAAGATCCGACAGAAGGAGGAAGAGAGAAGAAAAAGAATTGAAGAGGGGCAGAGGATGGAGGAGGAGAGAAAGAAGAAGATGCTCGAGGAAAGAAGGAGGAGGGAAAGGGAATACGAAGAGAAAAAGAGCATCCTGAAACAAAAAAGAGAGGAACAACGAAACAAGGACAAAATGAGACCAAGGGAAGATGCCCACCATCCGAAAGTCATAACCTGTGCTTTAAAGAAGGAGGGCAGTCATACCAAGCAGCTAGCTGTAACAAATATGTCAAAGGATAAGGATGCTATATCCAATGAATTAGTGAACACCAACTCAAAGGAGCATGAAGATGTTTGTCTGGTTCAGCAGTCAACCAAGAGAGAAAATGTGCATAAACAGCTTGTGTTGACAGAATCAATAGGAGTAACATTGAAACCAAGCCAGGGAATTTTGACAGAATTAAAAACTAATGAAAAAAATGAAAACTTACCAAAATTAAAAATTAATGAAAACTTACCAAAATTAAAAATTCGTGAAAACTTACCAAAATTAAAAATTCATGAAAACTTACCAAAATTAAAAATAAATGAAAACCTACCAAAATTAAAAACAATTGAAAAAAATGACAATGTATCAAAATTAAAAATGAATGAAAAAGGTGAGAACTTACCAAAGAAACAATGTTCAGAAAAATTGGCTAACCAAGAATTGAACTTTGAAAATATAGACCAAAAAAATGAATTGAAAAACTCAGACCTGAAGGAAAACATCAATGCACAGTGCCAGGGACAAGAACTAAAGCCTCAAACTCAAAATAAGGAAAATGTGGAGCATGCCACAAATGAGTGTGTGAGACAAGAAACCCAAACAATGTCTGAATACATACAAGAAATGAGGGAAGAAGTCAATAATGGAGAACAGGAAATCATAACAGATAATCAAGAGAGATTGGCTGAAAAGATAGAAAAAACAGACATCACAGAGCAAGATGGATCATTGCATGAGGAGAATAATTCTTCAAATACTCCCATGCAAAAAGACCCACTATCACTATTACTAAAAAATCCAGAACCTATAGAAAGAAATGTGATGCTAGAAGACAGAGAAATTGATTTAAAATCAAGAAGAGTTGAGGAAATCTTAAAAGATAATGTGCTGACTTGCGATTCTGTCGTCATTACCTCGGATGCCTTGGTGCATACAGAAGACAAGACAAACCAGCAGGGTTCTGTCTCAGGCAAACTGGCTCCCACTGTAGAGGCTGGCAGTCACCGTGCTAATAGCCCCGTGGACACTGAAGAAGGGGACCCTCCTAAAGCTGAGATTAAAGACGTTCCTGAACAATGGAAGCAAACTAAAGCTAAAAACAATGGTGTCCTGGCCTGCTCTGTGTCACGGGTAGCCATTTTATCTTCAGTTGAGGAAAGGAGATTAGCTTGGATGAAATCATTTAAACCTTGGTCTGAAATCTTCGAGCAAAATCAACTCAAGAAAATAGTTAAGAAAAAGAGACTTGTGAAGTGTCCAGCAGATACAATGCCTCCTTTGGATACATCAGCCATTCTTCAGCATGGCCCTTGGAAGACGTTACAGCAGGTATTTATAATCTCGCAATAATATTTTTATGTTGAATGAAAAGTTAATTTTCTATAATGTGATTTTGCCTTTGAATGGTTTCATGTGTAAGAATTATGCCTTTTCGTAGATGACATTACTAAAGACACGCTGTCTTGCTTCAGAGGGCTTATAGTTTTAAGACCTCGAGTAAAATTATTCAGGACCTTACCCACTTCAGCAATCTAAAGAGCCTTGATTTATACTTTTCAATGTCTTGAGTCCTGATTCAAGGCCCTGTATGAACATCTGGAAATTATGGTTGGAACTATACAAAGACACAGTGCTTTTGCTGTTTAGGAGTTTAGTCCATATTGGGGCAAACACTCTGTCTACATTCACACGAAAATGGTTACTGCAGTGGAGGAGGTGCTAACAGGATGGCAGGCCCTAGATTTCCCATGTGGCAATGTTATGTAACCATATGCCATATAGCTGCAATATACGGAGGCTGGAAACAGCATAGTTTTCATTAAGTGCTACTAATTTTATTTTATGGAGGACCCAACATCAAACGAACTTGACATAGAAACCTACGTATAAGGAATTTTGATTATAAAATGCTTCAAACGAGTTACAGTTTTTATTTAGTTGAGGCTTGAAAGTCAAATATATTTAGTAAAGTTTATTTTAGAGGCATGAAAACTTTTTTTATAATTTTAGTTTTAGGAATTGAGTTTAAAGCTGCATTCTATCACTTGATTATTGGGGTAGATTGTACATGGTGAGATCTGACTGTCACTGAAGCTAAAAATCAAATTCCAGGCAACTACTGTTAGATACAATCTGGGTAGATATTTAAGATCATAATAACCCGGTTTGCAAGAGACCTTTGGAATTCTATTTTTATGCTATAGAATATCTAGGGACACTGGGCCCTAAGATTACTTATCACACATGGAAGCTGATTACGCACAGAAGAGAGATACAAGTTCCATCCATCAGTGTGGAGGCAAGCTCCAGCACATGTTAGGGAGAGGCTCCAAATCAAAGCCCTTTTGTGTCTCAGTTGGAGTAGGAGGTTGACTTCCGGCATTGTGTCCTCAAAATGGAATGGAAGGACAATTACCAATAATGTGATAGGTGTCACTGGATCCTCTCTTGATCTCTATGAGGGACTGTGGTTCTGAAGATTAGCTACCTCAGAGGACACGAGTCCCTGCATCACGAAGGTGGATGAAGAGTGTCCTCTTGTATAACAGAACAAGCCTATAGACAGTAAGCTATTCACAGGTGACCCCAGATCTTCTACAGAACCTTTCCATTAAAATATTTTATCGCTTTGTGGCCTTTTATGACTTAATGTTTATTTAAAGAGAAAATTGATGGCCTCTTGCCATGGCACAAACACTGACCCTAAACTCATGTACACTTTCCTCATATCCCATGTGCCTGGATCATAAGCCTACAGTACTATGAATGCTTGTCCTTTTTGTTGCTTTAGGTTGGACCCTTGTGTATGCCACTCAAGTGTTCTCTGATCAAGCTACCCTCCATTTTTTATATAGACAGTTGCCCAGACAAATCAAAATACTAATAAACAAACAGGGTTTTATTCACTTGGAAGTTTTTCATTTGTCTAATATATTTGACCAGTAATTATTGGTGAGCTGAACAGAAAATGGAGCCTTTGTCCCTATGGAACATGAGTAAAGAAATGCTCCATAAATTTTGGATGCCATAAATACGATTCCTGTGTGTTCTGTGAAAGGAAAATAAATTAATTGGGTTTGTTGATTTACTTTCTTTGTGTATTCAGGATTGACCTATGCTAGCAAGAACCCTACAACTTAACTGTATGCCTTGCCCTTTGGTAAGAAAAAAAAATGGTTTGAGACAGGGTCTCATAGAATTTCCCAGGCTAGCTTTGAGCTCAATGTGCAGCCTTGGTGGATTAAATGTGTTATGCTCCTGCCTCAACCCTCTGAGCTTGGAATTGCAGGGCTACACTACCATTTCCATCTGGTGATGAGATTTAGAAGAGACATCTCAGTTGAAGAAAGTCAACATAAGAAACAAGAGTTAGAACTTACCGAGTGAAGTTTTGTCTGTTTCTTAGTCATTGACCATGGTTACCAGCTCTGTGCAGCTACATACAGATCTCTGTGGTTCTTCACTGTTTGTACTGTTTCTAGGCCCAGTCTTTCTATGGTTTTCTTTCCCTAAGTTTGTTTCAGACTTTTCATTATGATAACAGTGACCATTACTTAAAAAGCTACCGTCATGTACATAACTGAGAGCTAGCTACAGGTGACACTTCTAGTGTGGACTGCTTTTAAAATAAATCTTAAGTCAGAGAAACCAAATTATTGGTCCTTGTTACTAGCTGGTCTCTTCCTTTTCAATGAGGAGAGTACTGACCTTTCTCCTGGATGTGTCTTCTAGCCAAGTCCTGTTCTTTATTGAGAACTCCTGTCAGTTTCCTCAAAAGGGAAATTAGCTCTCTTTATATCTTTTAGAGTGATGCTTCGTCATCTGAGCATCACCTAAAATCTGAACTAGGTCTTCTGGTTAATTGATTGAGCAAATATTACCTATTATTCGAGTCTCTGAAGTGATGGCTTAGCACTTGTAGACAGGCTGATTCGATTAACTGTGGTCCCCAGAACTCTAGCATATTTCTCTGTCACTAAATCTACTGACCCAAACTACATTTTTCTTTGAAGTTTCAAATGTATTTTATAAAAGTGAAAAATATGTCTTATTGTGTCATAGAAATACTGAGATACTACAAAATACTATTTTAATTTCCAGAAAGTTTCTGAAATTTTTCTGATAAGTCGTTTATCATAGTGTTTTTTTTCGTCCACTGTAACTTTCCTACTTTGATTCTCTAGCCATTTAGCTTCACAACTCTATGCCTAGCCTGATTTTGAACATCACCTTTGGAAGGTTTTTTTTTAAAGTGATGGGGGTAAAGGTTAAGCATAAGGATAATTCTAATTAAATCTCTAAAAGATTATAGCAGTCTTAAGTAATATATATATATACACATATATAAACTTTATATATAAAAAATATATTTGAAAATATGTGATTAAATGAAAATATTAATAATTATGAAGACAATGAATTAATCATAGGTTCTGTAGATGGAAAAGTTCATTCTCTGACCACAAGAGTTTGAGACACAAAGCTTTCAAATATGTGTTTATATTGTTCATAACGGGAAAAGAAAATATGACTGCTATAAATATATTTAAGTTTTGCTACAAGTTGAAACAATTTATTTTTTAAATTTTAGAGCCATTTAGTCAAACTCCCTGATGCTCCAACTGATGTTTTTTCAAGCTGATTAAACAGTAATGGGCACATATTATTAATAATTCTGTATTTACCTGAATTTGAGGGATTTAAAGCATGTAACTTCTATAATGTATGTGTCAAACAATAAATATAAACACTATTTTGATGTCATAAGTTTATAAAACTTTAGGTTAGGGTATAAGATACATTTATATATCTTAGAATTTTTTTAATATTCAAAAAAGTGAAAGGTATATTGTAGAACTCCCCATAACAAGGTGCCAACATAACTTTCATTCATAAATTGTAATGAAATAAAACCACAGAAATTAGAAAGCTTGCTCCTCATAAGTAAGTAAAATCTTATTGTGACTATATAGTTTACTGAAATAGGGATGTTATCAAATAAGGCAGAATAATTGTGTCATGGCCAATCTACCTTCATTATTACATAGCTTTCTGTAATTGTCAAATTTTGAGTTATTCGATTCTGAGTCTAATTGTTTTCATTTTTTAGTGCATGGCCAACTTTCTAATTATAGAATTTATCTGTTTGCATTCAAAGTCAATAAGAAATACATTTGCTATTGTCACTTAAGTGGATGATATATTTTCATTCCTAAAAATTTGAAAGATAATTGGTTGCGTGAATGGCTTTAGATAATGAATACTCATTATACTCTGACATGATTATGAAAGTAGAATCTTTATTTACCTAAGTGTAAGAAATATGTTATTACCTTTGTTGGTTAAGCAAGAAATGGGCCAAATGTATCTCCATCCATGTTTGTCCCTGTCAGAGATCCAGGAATCTCAACTCTACTGTTAGAAACATAGCATAGACCTTTATGCTATAGTATGCAAAGTATTTCAAAGCCTGAAAACAATGAAAAAATGCCAAAAATTAAGGAGAAACTTATTAGGGGATTGCCACATTGCTTTCATGTTTACCTTTCAACTTGAATTTATTATGAATGATTGCAAAAGTTATCTTGCTATGTTGCAAGAAAATGAGACCAGATAGGTACTCAGAAGTACAATTACTTAGAAGAATTTTTCAGAACCTTGGAAGGCTAATCTCTATTGTGCTGTTCCACAGTGTCGCTCATCACAGTTTCTTTGAAATCTCTAGGTCACAGCCATTACATTTCAGGATTTGCCCGGCTGTAGCCTCTCTACACTGGCAGAGTGCCCAAATCTTCAGCTTCTGTCCCTCCGACGCTGCGGCTTAACTTCTCTGCATGGCCTGAACCACTGCAAAAACCTTAAATACATTGATGCGCAGGCAAGTTGCTTGTTTTTAGCGTTTGCCATGCAATAGATACTAACTAGCTGCATATTTAGATTTCGGATATGATGATTTTGAAGAAGCAATAAAATAGCTTGATGCATGAGGTTTAAAGCAAGCACCACGGCCCTAAGGGGACTGAGTAGATAGGCTGAAGATATTCTGAGCCAGTAACGAATGGTTTTGTTTTGTAAATGTTATGGTGACAACATTCTTTAAAATAGTATTTAAACATTCTTTAAAACATCATGTGATTTCTTGTGACTCTGCAGGCAAGCCTGGCTGAACATTTTATACATTGTAACTTAGTCTCTTTTATAATTGTCACATATTAGCTGGGTTGAGAATATCAAAAAAAATCCTACTTTTTTGGCTATTGATAAGGCAGTCTCAAAGGTTAGACTATTTTGTAACTGTTAGGGGTTCTTCGTTTCCAAGAGTGGGCATTCATGCAGTCATGTGTCAGTATGCAAGTGCACATCAAGCACCTATCCCATGTCATCCACTGTTTCATTGGCTAAGCTGTGAGTTCATGCGGGAGGGAACCACATGTGTGCCAATACTGGGTTGTCTAAGAGATTTTCCAACTCATGTTCCTTCACAATCTGCCACCCAGTGTCTTCCTTATGATTAGAAAATAGGCTCACATCCCAAAGACCACAGAATCTCATTAGTTTATGCCATCAGTTCATAAACTTTGCATGGTGTATGAGCAGCTTTTTCTTACCCTTCCTCACATACACTTGTGAAAGCATGGTCCTTACAAGTCAGAGAGATGCCCAGTAAGATGAGAAGCCCCTTCCCCACCCGTCCACTCAGGAATCATGGTGAGAATGGGCTCAGTAAATCACCACAGCCTGAAAACACAAACAACATAATTGACTAATATTCCACTGTGCTTATTTAGGTTGTTCAAGTATTTTGTTGCATTATCTTCTATATTTTAAAGACTATTAAGCCAACGTAAAAATAGCTACTTCTTTGTGTATTAATTTTTCTTCTTCATAGCATAGTTATTTGCATGATTAGTTTAGAAACTAGAGACTTATGTGTCGATTTAGACATTGTATCTCAACCTTAATATTTTGAAAGGATTAAGTATTATATTGATAAAGTATGGAAATAAAATTATTGTATTTGCTCTTTCTCTGCTTTAGGAAAACCACATTGAGATTATCAATTGTGAAAATATGGAAAATCTCTGTGTCCTTCTTCTTAATAATAACCTGCTGACGTCTATTCATGGTTTGGATGGATGCACGAGGATACAAAACCTCGAACTTTCACATAACAAAATCACTCGAATCAGTAAGATCAGTTTTAATATTTCAGCATTTATTTTGCATAATTGTATTTTTTTCATTCATTCATTTGCAAATTAGCCTCTCTGAGGGCTGGGGCGTTGTCACAGTTGGTAAAGTGTTGACCGGCAGACATGAACACCTTAGTCTGATCGCCAGAGCCCCTGTAAACAATCCTGGGAAGATGTGAGGGAGATGCTCAGGGCTTAAAATGCTTGCAGTTTAAGTTTAGGATTGAGGTTGGGTCAGAGAACCCATGTAAATGCTGCATGAGTATGGGAACCTACTTGTAATCCCAGTCACTGAAGGAAGGGATAAAGAATCCTCAGTACAAGCTGTCTTGGAAGAAGAGATTTATCAGTAAGTTCTGGCTTTAATAGAGATTCTCTCTCAGTGAATGAGGGGGTGAGGAAGCAATGCTGGATTATTCCTTCAACAACAACCTTAGGCCTTCACATGTACACATACCATATGTATTTTAACATGCATACAACTTGTATACTACATACACATATGTGCACACCCATATATACACATGAGAAGGGAAAAACAAATCAGGCTTAGAGCATACATTCATAATCTCAGTTGTAAGGAAGTAAAGACACTCTGATTCTTGAACCAGCCTGTCCTCATTAGTGAAATAGTGAATTCCAGTGCAATGGTGATACACATCATATATATAAACACTCACACACACACACACACACACACACACACATTAGACCACTATCACTGATATGCACATTTTGTTATTTTTACACCTATTTCATCTAGATTATAAAAATGGCATTATTTTAATGTATGTTAAAACAACACAACCCCTGTGTCCTAAATGAGTAGCCATTAGTAGTCTCTGAAGTTAGGATATTCCTTTCTTCGTTTTTGTCCTTATAGAGGTAAATTAAGCTCCACTGGGGAATTTAAAACTTGCTCCTATGGCCTAATTTTATTGATCCTGTACTTGCCACACTTCTCAGCATTTGCAATAAATATTTTCCTATTTACTTGCTTGTTCCTATTAACTTGATTTTTACTAAATAGATCACTTGAACTGACTGACTCTTTCCACTTTCACTGAGGCTGCTAACATCACATGACATAGTGTATTAGGGTACATTTCCAATGAGGCTCCCGGTACCTCATAAATAACTGTTCATAGCTGTGTGTCCACAGTTGGGTATTTCATGCTTTCTAATCAATCCAGCTGAAGAGATACACATTTATTTTTTTTTCCAAATTTAATGTCAGGTACTGAAGGACCCTCGTAGGGACTGAACAGTTAATAAACAGTTAAGGTTTGTAAAAAGTTTGACTCTGATAGCTCTACAAATAGCTAAACGTCTGCTTCACCCCCATGGATATCACCTTACCTCCTCTTCCATCCTAGTCACTATTAATCCTGACTGACACAGACATATCTGGTGGGAGTGGAGGATGTATTTAGTGGGAGTGCAGGATGTATTTAGTGGGAGTGGAGTATGTTGAGGAGATAAAGTCAGCCTCTGTCCATGCAGGTCAGGTTCTATTGAGATTTCTTGACATTCCTTCTGTGTGTTTGCTTAAATTTGCTTTTTCTTCCTTCGATGTGGAAAAACTTTAAACATTTGTGAAAATAAAATAATACAGCAGAAACTGGACATGTCCATTATATATGTTCAGTGCTTGCCTGAGTTTTCCTTATTTCTGTTTTTGTTTTTAAAAGAATCCTTAAATGTAATTCTATGTCTTCATGTTTGAAGAAACAGTTTCTCGGAATGGAATGTCTTTTCACTTAACCACAGAGTATTGTTGCACCCAGTAAACCTAGTAATGATTCCTTGCATGAACCAATAATACATGATCCTATATTCTTGTTTTCTCGAAAGTATCACATTTATTTGAATAATAGCATGGATCATAAACATTTTTAATTTATCACAATCTTGAAGTCCTTTATCTATAGCAATCCTTTAGTTGCTATGCTCATACATTCATATGTGGCAAAACCTATGTATGGCATAATCCTCCTGGCTTTGTACATGTGCTTCCCTTGCAGCGTCAGTAAAATTGCTCCCCCAAGCCTGATAGAAGGGTTTGATCAACTTGGATTTCAGCTGCGTTGACAAGACTTCTTTACAGATGCTGTTCTGTCATCTACCTAGTCCTGGGGTAGTCTTCCCTGCTATGTTGTCAACCTACCAGGAGATACATTATGAAAAATCACTGAATCTCCCTTCCCCAGTAGCTATCCAATGTCAGTAGCTCCGCAGCTGGTTCTGGAATTTCATGCCCACCTTCCCCCATCTTTGTGTAATTTTTGTTTGGTTTGAGCTTGTGCATACTGTTGCAATCACCATGAGTTTCTATGTGCAGTGGCCCTGTTGTTTCTGGAAAATACTGTTTCCTTAATATTATCTCCTACCCGTGGCTCTTATAATCTTTCTGGCTCTGAGCTTTTGGGAGAAGAAGTGTGATATGTATGTCCTACTTAGGGCTGAGCACTCCACGGTCTCTTCATTTCTATAAGTTGACAAATTGAGGGTTTCTGTGCTAATTGGTATCTCATGCAAGAAGCTTTTATGATGAGTATTGAAAGATGCTCTGATCTATGAGGACAACAATAAATCACTAGGAATAGTTTTATTATTGTATCCCTTTAGTAATGGGTTCTTTTCTGACCAATCTAGCCACAGGTCTGTAATCTCTTTTGTGGTATCAGGTGGTCACTTCATGGAAAAGAATTTAGATTCTATCAGAAAGTGGTTGGTTACTCCCATAACATTTGTGCAATTGTTGCACCAGAGGTCTTATCTGGCCAGAGCAGTCATTATTGTAACTCAGTTATAACTGTTCACAATTGGATGAACTAATGAATACTTTTTTTCTTCAGTAGCATGCATAACACTTTCAACACCACAAAAGATAGCCAATAAGGAGTTAGTTTCCATGTGACTATCTTCTTGTTTTCTTCACATTCTGTGACTTAGGTGTGTTGTTTCTTCAGCAATAGGATCTATTAATAGAGCCTTCAAAATTTATGATGGGTCTTCCTATATTGGTTATCTTAATCAGGAGCATCCCTCCCAGGCATCCCCACCTCTCTAGATCATTCCTCACAGTTATAACCAGCAGTTCCTTTCATAGGTGAATCTTTATCCTGTCCAGTTGCTAATCTACTTTAGCTACATCATATCTATAGCCATAATTTCACTAAATGTGGCACATTTTTTAATGTTTTATTTGAAAGTTTTTTTTTTCGTTTTACATACAACATCAGTTTTCCTCTTCCTCCCCTCCTGTTGATTACACCCCACACCTTCCTACCACCTAATCTCCCATCTCTTCCTCAGAAAGGATAAGTAAGTCCCCCCATGGAGAGTCTACAAAGCCTGGCTTATCAAATTGAAACAGGACAAGCTCCTCCCTGCTGAGCAGGGAATCCCTCCTTAAGAAATGGGCTCCAAAAAGCCAGTTCATACACTCGTGATAAATGCTAACACATTTTAAGTGATGTTATTTAAAATTCCTTAAAATTTTCACTTATTATGGAGTTTATAACAGTCCTTTACCTTGACTGCCTGTTATCTTTTCATTGTGAATTACTGCCTGATGTTAGGTCAGATAATTAGCTGTGATTTGTTTTGTAGGCCAAGGGGCTTTTGTAATTTAGAAAAGCCTGTGTTGTACTTCTTTAAGTACAACAACTTCTTTAAGTGTAGTGTCTTTTGGAAGCCTGATAGTAATGAAGAGTATATCAGTTTCTTTTCTGTTCTTTACACTCTTCAATTGTATGCTCAGACACTTCATTCTAATATTGTGTATGTATTGGCAAAAATGCTTAAATCATCACATATCCCTTTCTGCAGGTTCTGATATGTAATTTAATTGGCTTTGCAGTTGTATGTTGTTCTTTTTCTGAAGATTTACATTTCTTTGCAAAAATATTTATTATTTCTCATTTCTCATTTTCCTTTTGTTTACTCATAGCCAGAGAAAACCTGCACTTCTACTATTTAGAATATTGCATGGCTTTCTTGTCAGTTGTATATAGTGCTATTGTAATCAATGTTTTATGGGCCTTGAAAAGGTGACCGACTTTTGTTTTTCATTGGGAGACAATTTTTATTCTATAAGCTCTAACTCAGTTATTTCATTTATGCTGATTGGTTTTAGACTGGTTGGGTTGTGATATTTTAAATGTCAGCTGTTATTATTCATAACAATAATGTTAATAATATTATTATTAGCAACACGTTGCTTTGCATAGCTTTGGCTTTCTTCCTTGAGACTGTGAATTTCTACATTTTCAAAGAAGACTGTTATTTTTATTATGAATTTCAGTCTTGAAGGTTATGCTACCATAGTTGCCTCTCAAATGTCCTTGAAACTAAAGCCCATTTTTCTTTCATGACTTTTCTTTTGCTTTTTCCTCCAGATCACCTTCTACTTAAAAATGTTTCAAGAATCATTGATTTAGATATTTATAGTAATAAAGTTTATTTTGGGACCACCTTTTTGATCCATGTTTAAAGTTTCTGTCATATAGGCTCTCTTACTTGTAGTGTTCAAACACCCATGAATTTTGTCAAATACAAATAATTGTTGTTACATTTTTGTTTTGTTTTGAAATTCTAGTATAAAAACAGATAGGAATAATGATTTTTTAAAATGAAGGCAAGAGCATTAATAGTATATTACTGTGTGGGCACACACGAGAGTGCTAGAGCAAAGCTAAAAAGAGCAAAACAGACACTGTTTTTAAGAATTAGTAGAGTCGCCATTTTTATTGGCAGTAGTGCTATGTGGGAATTTGTGTAAGCATTGGATTTCCTGGGACAGAATATCTATCAGATGTATGTGAAAGCTGCCACTGCTTTAATTGATGTGTCTGAGGTATCTCTGTAGTACAGAGAAAACAAGCCTAGGATGCCTTTGCTGTCTTTTGGATGTAGTGAGACTGCTCTATTTATTGAGTGCGAGAAGAGTGTATATTTGCAACTGCTTTCCTGACGACCAGTGGAGTCTGTTTTTCATCTTTAAGAACAGCCTAGAAATTCTGGTTGAGCTATGGGAAAAGATCGATTTTGTCATTTGGATGATATACTGCTCTTAAGAACTCTCACGAAAGAGCACAAAGATGGATTGGTATTTAGAAGTCAGCAAGTTACAGTTCCACTGTATAATATTTCTTAAGTAGGTGAAGTAAAATTGGCAGAGATACCATGCTATTTTATATTTTTAGTTTCAAATTTAATTGCTTGCTGATGCTTTTCTAAGTCCTCTCTGTCTTTGCTGTAGGCAATAAGCAATGCTCACTTTAAATAATCTATATATTATAAAAATATTATAAATGTTATCTGACTGTGTTTCATTTAGATTTAAGTGGACAATAGTAATATTACCATTAAGCTTTTTAAATCAGTTCATTAGATATTAAAATCAATTCACTACAAATTAAACAATTCAACATTGTAGTGGCAATATGAAATAATTAGATTAATTTCAAAGAAAGAGGTACTCTTAACAAAAGTACTGATAAACTCAAGTTATGAAACTGGATTTTTATTATTATTAAATTTAATATTAAAATATATTTACAGGCAGTATCTCTGGGAATATATAGTTTTCACTAATGGAATATACATTTAAATCTTAATTGAATGACAGTACTAATATTTCAGCTTAAGTACTGAAGTACATACTAATTGTTGTTAGTGAAGTTAAGAAATAGGCAATTTTTTTAGTGTGTGCTTTTGTAGAAGTTATGTAGTAATATAAAGGGTACTGTTATGTTTTTTTATTTAACTTCTTTATTGATTCTTTGGGAGTTTCACATCTTGCACCCCGATTTCGCTCATTTTCTGGTTCCCCATATTCCTTCACCCCTGAAGCACCCCCAAAAGCAAACAAAACAGTGAAAGCAAGCAAACAAAAACAAGGACAAAAGAAACAAACAAAAAAAAGTGTTTTTAAGTTTCTGTGAATCCTTGGCACTGTTTGGAAAGATATTTCCATATAAGAAGAATTTGACATGCTCTGGAATTTTTTCTGCATATTCAGAATTAGCTCACAAATGCTTACTGATTAAGTGATCTTTAGCAAATTTGCTTTTATCAGACCAGACATTTAGTTATTCTTCTTTACTTGAATGATGTTTTATTTTTCTTGAATTTTCCATTCATAATTTAGTTTAGTTTGGTTGGAATGCAGTTAAATCGGGATGTTTCCATATGATTTCTATAACCGATGTCTTCTTTTGCCTAAAACTGGGAAAACATTTGTTTTCAATTTGTTAGAGGGAGAAACAACCCTGGAGTGGAAGTTTGACATTGATGGTTAAAGTTTCTAAAACTGGCTTGCAGGCAATTTTAGGATTTTATGTTTTATTGAAATAGTTTTCTTTCGAACATAGGCAATTCCAATGAAAAATAGGTAATTTATGTTCAGATATATAGTCAAGTATTCTTTATTTCTTTCATTTTCATGTTAGTTCTTAGTGACTTTAACAGAAACATTATATTTATTGTTTTTTGAAAATAACTTCATGTTTTATGAAAATAAAATTTTATAAGTATCATTTACAGAAAAATAGATTTTAATATAGCCTTATTATAATAAATAAGTAGCCTTCATCCTAATACATTAGTTGTGTAATTCACTTCTCATGTAGAGATTATGAAATAGTTACAGATGAATCTTCTCTTCTTTCACATATTTAAAAAAAAATCATTACCCATTTGCTGAAGTAGGTCAGTTGAAGTTACACACCTAGTAAATGATGTAGGCAGGATTTCAGGTTTGGAATTCATTCTATTTCCTTATTTTTTAATGTTGAGTGGTTTTTTTGAGATGACAATATAATTACATAATACACCTGTCACACAACTTTTGAACCGAAGACTCATAGTCATTGTGCAAAACGCGACGGGAATACATCAAGATTATGTGTTTGAATTATTGAAGAAGAAAGTAAAAATTCTAATGTTTAGCATGTAGAAATGTTTTCAGTATTATACCATAAACATTTGGATCCACTAGATGGCACTAGTTCACCTTTGAAAACGCAGTCAGTGCTTTATAAAGAAATTGCCCAGGTTTACAAATAGAGAAAAAGCTGACCGTAGGTTTTCAGCTAACTCGTGAAAAAAAAAATTGTGGAGAAAATTCACAATATTGATGGGTGCCCTGACTCCTTGTTCAATGTTTCTTGTTTCTGTAGATAATTTAAAACCCTTGCGGACTTTGCGCTGAAATTAAAACTCTCAAGCCCAGCTAAGCATATGTGTAGGTAGTCGTGAAAAAATTTTGGACATAAACACCTTTGAAGAACTGAGAGAGCGTGGATGTTAACCTTGTATTCATTGAAAGCTTCCTGGCTACTTTCACATCTTTAGCTTTGCTATTTATATCAGGTGACAGGTTTTATTGTAGGTTGGCTAATTGCTGTGAGAATTTTTTAAATTGGATATTTAAAATGTTTGACCCATATATACCATGGACTGAGTACCTTGAGCAGTAGACACACTTGGCTTAAGCTCAGGCTACATTCCAGGATTGGGGGGCTTTAAAGAGCTTTATAAAGTTAAGAATACCATAGGTTTTCAAAGTACAACTTGGATTCTTCTGTGGAATTCTTCTGTGTATGTTGTTATGCCCCCTTTTTATTTCTGATTGTGTTAATTTGGATATTCTCTCTCTGCCTTTTGATTAAATTGGATAAAAGTTTGTCTATTTTGTTGATTTTCTCAAAGAACCAACCCTCTGTCTCATTGATTCTTTGCATTGTTTTCTTTGTTTCTATTTTGCTGGTTTCAGCTCTCAATTTGATTATTATGTCTCGCCCTCTAGCCCCCTGGTGAGTTTGCTTCTTTTGTTCTAGAGTTTTCAAATGTTCTGTTGGGATTTTTTTTCCAGCTTCCTCATGTAGGCATTTAGTGCTATGAACTTTCCTCTTAACACTGTTTTCATTGTTTCCCATAAATTTGAGTATGTTGTGTGTCATTTTCATTGAATTTTTGGAAATCTTTAACTTCTTCCTTGACCCATTTGTGAATCAGGTGAGCATTGTTTAATTTCTACAGGTTTATGAGCTTTCTGAGATTAGTGTTGCTGTTGAATTCTAGTTTTAAGCCATGGCAATCCAATAAGATACATGGGGTTATTCCAATTTTTTGTATCTGTTGACGTTTGCTTTGTTACCTAGTATGTGTTCAATTTTTGAGAAGATTCCATGAGGGGCTGAGAAAAACGTATATTCTTTTATGTTTGAATGGAATGTTCTGTAGATGTCTGTTAAGTCTATTTGAATCATAACATCTGCTAGCTCCTTTATTTCTCTGTTAAGTTTCTGTCTGGTAGACCTGTCCTGTACTGAGAGTGGGGTGTTGAAGTCTCCTACTCTTTGTTTGTGGGGTTTGATGTATGATTTAAGCTTTGGTAGTGTTTCTTTTACACACAAGGGTGCCCTTGTATTTGGGGCATAGATATTCAGTATTGAGATTTCCTCTTGATGGATTTTTTCCTGTGATTAATATGAAATGCCCTTATTTGTCGCTTTTGTTTGATTTTAGTTTGAAGTCTATTTTGTTAGATATTAGGTAGGATAGCTATACCAGCTTGTTTCTTAGGTTGATTTAATTAATTTTTTCCCAACCCTTTATTCTGAGGTGATTCCTATCTTTGAGATTGAGAAAGAAAATAGATTCATATATATTGCCAAAACTCAAGTCCAAATGGATCAAAGACCATAACGTAAATCCAGCCACACTGAACCTCTTAGAAGAGAAAGTGGAAAGTACACTTGAATGCATTGACACTGGAGACCACTTCCTAAATATAACCCCAGTAGTATAGATTCTGAAAGAAACAATTAGTAAATGGGACCTCCTGAAACTGAAAAGCTTCTGTAAAGCAAAGGACACAGTCAACAAAACAAAATGGCCTCTTACAGAATTGGAAAATATCTTCACCAACCTCACATCAGACAGAGGTCTAATCTCCAAAATACTCAAGAAATTGATCATCAAAAAAAGACCAAATAATTAAAACAAACAAACAAAAAAAACACAAAAAAACGGAGTACAGACCTAAACAGAGAACTCCCAACAGATGAATCTAAAATGGCTGAAAGACATTTAAGAAAATGCTCAACATCCTTAGCCATCAGAGAAGTACAAATCAAAACAACTCTGGGATTCCATCTTACACCTGTAAGATGACAACCTATACTGGAGAAGATGTGGGGTAAAGGAAAACCTCTATTATTGCTGGTGGGAGTGCAAACTGGTACAGCTTCTCTGGAAGTCAGTATGGTGATTTCTCAGAAAATTGGGGCCAACCTACCTCACAATCCAGCAACCCCACTCTTGGGCATATATCCCAAGGCTGTACAATCATGCCACCAGGACTTTTGTTCAACTATGTTTATATTATTATTTGTCATAGTCAGAACCTGGAAACAACCTAAATGCTCCTCAACCGAATAATGGATAAAGAAGATGTGATATATTTATGCAATGTTGTGGGAAAAAACTAATGACATCTTGAAATTTGTAGGCAAATGGATGTATCTGGAAAACATCATTTTGAGTGAGGTAACCGAGACCCAGAGAGACAAATATGTATTCACTCACCACTGGCTTTTAGTCATAAAGCCAGTTTACAATTCACAATTCCAGAGAACCTATACAGCAACGAGGAGCCTAAAAGAGACGTAAACGGATCTAATCTACATTGGAAATAAAAAAAAAAGCCAAGTGCTCCTAAGTAGATTGGGAGCATGGGGATCATGGGAGAGGGTAGAGGGGAAGGGGGGAAGGAAGTAAGAGGAGTGGAGAAAAACACATAGCTCAATAAAAACAACTAAAAAAAAAAAGAAATCTAAGCCCCAATGGCATCCTGCAAAAAAAAAAAAACACTTTAGAAACCCTGTATAAATTATTATTGTTTCAGTCTTTTGAAGGAGTTTTTTGAGTATTCTTGTGGCTATTTGTTTTGTTTTTGTTTGGGAGGAAGAACTAACTGTTATGTTGACTAGGAAAGAATAATTCTTAAGAGTGTTGAACTATTGTCCTGGCTACATTTCCTTTTCCTGTCTATGTGAAAAACAACACAATGACAAAAGCACATTGAAAGAGAAAGAGTTTAATTGGTACATCATTCCACCATTGCAAGGAAGTTAACGCAGCACGAGCTTGAAGCCAATGCTATTCACGTTATATCCACAGTCAAGAAGTAGAGAATATTGAATACTGCATATTAAGGTTCTGCTTGCTTTCTCCACACTTATTTTCTAAACAAATTGATATGGTGAAATGAGAGCCATTTTCACATTTTTTAGCTCTAAATGTCTGAATTAACTGAAGGTAGCTTTATATTTTCCTAGGACTCCAGATTTCTGAAGGTGCTCAACAATGATGGAAATTTAAGCATATATATATATATATATATATATATATATCGTGTAGTGACCACTTAAAATGTTTGATATTCTATCTTCTAAAACATTATCATTTACCTCTGCTTAGAGTCTTTGAACTTCTTTGTTACTACCAGAATACTCAATTAGCTATTTACGGATTAACATATTTTAAAGCATATTATCTCCCTATATAACATAAGAAAAATTATCAAATTATGTGAAATTTACAGGAAGCAAAATATGCAAGTAAAATTAATTAAAGTTTAAATTTGCATTTTACACTTAAATATCACTCTTTCATCTTCATCAAATTTCCCCTGTCAAATGGAACCAGCATATAAGGGACTCTTTCTATTTTGTGCTGTGTGTTATAGTCTATGTTAACTTTTTTTTGACTCCTGATTTTATTATCAATTTATTTTTCTACTGAAAGTAGTCTTCAGTGGCTGGGAAGCCTGGCCTCCCAAGACCAGGGTCAGTTGGAGCTGTTTTTTTGTTGGAAAGAGTGGGTGGGTGAATGGGTAGGGGACTGGGATGAGGGCAGAAGACCCCCGCTCTGCTGGCAGTCTTGGGTGACTAAGACGAACTGCACTTCACAGAGCCTGGGGTGCGGTGGGAAGGAGGTGAGGCAGGAATGACAAGCTGGGGATATAGGACCCACCTCAGTACCCAGCTTCATTCTCTTCTAATGTCTCTCCACTGGTTGTGTTCTCTGCAGTCTTGGAGGCCTTTTTCTTCTTTGTCTGGGTTTTTCGACTTGCGGAACTCTGGACTTTAGCTCTGAATCCTAGACTTCCATCTCTGACTTGTAGAGGTCAGGCTCGAAGGGACCACTGGTTATCCACATGGGGCCACTGGGCATGAGAAGGACTGTAAATTTAAACTGGGCAACATATTCTCCCTCCTCATAGAGAACATTAAATGGCAGCAGTAATTCATGCTTGGCACATTCTACCACACCCATCCGAGCCTTCTTGTCTTCAAATGCTCTTAAAGTAAATGGCATGGCATCAAAATGCCTTTCCACCTTGCTGAAAAAGGCACGTGAAGTCTTCATCTTCAGGCCGTACTGTTTAGAGGGGTCGCGTTTGTAAATGGTAGTTCTCTGTCCTGAATCTTTGGCCTTGCCTTCTCCTGAGCTGACGAGGACATCACAGCATAAACTTTATGTACCTCAAATTCAGCCTTTACATGGTCCTTTTTCTGCTGGTCTGTAGGATTCAGGATGATGGTTTTCTCTCCATCGATCACATGCTGCTTCAGTTGGTGTGACAACATACCTTCTACTGGCGTGCAATTACATGAGTGAGCAACTTTGTTCCAGGCTTCTGTCACATGTGTGTTCTGGTTTCCAGGTTTGACCAGTCGTAAGGCAGCTTCAGCACAAAGATGAGCTGCCTTAATGACGTCTGCTTTCTGCCCTGTGACCTGGGTCCCCTGAGCTACATACACCAATCACAAAAGTATGAGCCACGTTAGCAATGAAGCCGTCCACATGGACTCCAAGGTCAATTTTTACCAAGTCACTCTTCAGAGGGGAGAAGTGACATACACAGTTATTTACCGAAATGCTGGTAGGAAAGGCAATACCTTTCTTCATTTCCTTCTCTTTCTTGAAGATTTTCCCTGTCTCTTCCATGATCATGGTATCTCCTTTCTGACACAGGCTCAGTACTGACACACCTGAGCTGGCAGCGTCCACCAAAGACTGAAGTACCTGGTTTTTTTTGGTCATTCAACCCCTTTCTTTTTATGGCAACTGTGATGCCAGCATCTCTGAAATCTCTGCCCTTGTCACTCTAAATGGACAGGAATAATCATATTGGAGGAGAAGAACATGTTCTGGCAGTGATTTATGGGGTGATGGAGAAATGGGCTCTACATACAATATGCACTGAAAAGGTCCTCGTCGTCTAATCACCACGTGCAATGATTAGTGCAAGACAGACGTTAAAATTGTATATTTGCCATGGTGAATTTATTCCAATAAACTTTAAACACTAAAGTCCTACTATTGTGCTGCCGAACTGTACAGCTACATCCATAATGTTGCCCATTAGTTTTCCAGTCTTTCTTTATAGTGATTCCTTTGGCCTTAGTAAACTTTAGTAATCACTAGACTGCTCTTTTCTTCTATGGGAGCAGCATGTTTAGTGTCCTGATATGAGTGATAACATGGTTAATGTCATCCTTTGTCTGCTTAAATCCCTTCCTATAACTTCCTCTCATCATATTTTAAGTATCGGCACAACAGTTAGCATGGAGTCCCCAGTGCCACATATACCCTGACATGGCTTTGCCTTTTCATCATTTCGGTACCACAGTGGTAGCAAGAGCATTAGTAGTGCATTTCAATCTCAGCTATATACCAAGTTCGAGACCATCCTGGTCTGTATGACACAGACCCTTGCACGCACGCGCGCGCACACACACACACACACACACACACACACACACACACACACACACACACAATTTAGATTTGTTCAACATTGTATAGGTTGACATACATTAGTATATCATTGTCCTTCCGTGTAGCAGTACTATACATAGGAAATTATGCATACTCATTTTACAGAATCCCTATAACACTTAACTCTTCTCTATTAATGCACCTTATCTTCATTTTTCCACTAAAATATCAGTGACCATTTGTACTTGTAATCTTATTATTGTACGTATAGAATGGGTTCTTGGAAATAGGAACATGTTTTAGTTACATTTGAATTGCTGTTACAAGACACAGTAGCTAAGGCAGCAAATAGAAGAAAGCATTTATTGTGGATTATGGTTTCAGAAAGTGAGTACATGACCATCATGGCAGGGCGAATGGCACCAGGCAGGCAGGCTGGCATGGCACTGGAGCAGAAGAAGTGAGTTACATCTGATTCACAATTACAAGGCAGAAAGCACAGACTGGGAATAGATAGTATGAACAATGAAACCTCAAAGTCTTGCTCTAGTGACACACCTCCACCAGGGCCACACCTCGTAACCGTTCCAAACCATTTGAACCACCACAAAAGCTAGATCAAAGGCATTTCAATCTTGTGAGGCTTTAAATGATCTTTTTTCCACTAAATTGTAATCGTTTGACAGAGTTTTGAACACACTAAAAATACTTGCTTGATGATGATTACAATTCGGGTATATTTTAGCATTTGATAGCATTTGATATTTGCTGATGAACCTAACTGCTCCCAAACGGACAGAATGTGAATTATGTTTTGCATATCTGAGACAGAAATTGTTGACTGGCATTTTGAGATATATAGAGAAAAGGGGACACCATGAGCCAGTGTGTTCATAAAGATAAATGAAAGCAAAATTGCTTAGAGTCCGGCTGGTCATCTGAAGAAACTTTTCTCCGTTGCTGAAAACCCACACAAGTAGTTATGCCTATTTTTTTTTACCTTCCAATGTACTGTTACTTTTCTCTAGATATTGCTACGAATGTCTCTATCATTGAAGTTTCCAATGATTTCATTGCTACCAAAACAATGACCTCTTCTCCCTTTTATTGGTAACTATGCCTGACATGATCCATGGTTTGTAATTTATCACACAATTCTAATTGCCTTTTCCTCTTCTGCTGTAAGGAAGCTGCTTGTTTGTTTCCCGGCCACCTGGCAGCTCAAAATAATCATACAGAAACTGTATTATTTAAATCATTACTTGGCCCATTAGCTCTAGCTTCTTATTGGCTAACATTTACATATTAATTTAGCCTATTTCTATTAACCTGTGTATCGCCACGAGGCTGGGGCTTACAAGGTAAAGTTCTGGTGTCAGTCTCCAGCACATGGCTTACAACAAATTGGTTTCTACATGGCCATTTAAAATCCACTTAAAACCCAAGAGAGCTTGGAGAGTAATTCTAGACACAAAATAACAGCGTTAAGCATGGCTTCTTGGTAGCAGCAATTTCTCAGATTTGCTAACTTTGCTAGAGGCAAGTGCATCTCATTCAAGAGAGGCTTCCTGACTCAGCTTTTGCTGCCAACTTTGCAGCTCTTTTAAGAGGCCCTGCCACCAAATACTTAAATGGTGTTTATGCATAGCATAGCCTACAGCATGCTTCTTGGTGGCAGCATGGACCTTTAAACTCCAGAGTAGGGACAATAAGCATGGCTCTAGCCAGTACCTTAGCCATGAGGCTAGACTCTCAGAAAACTAAGGAATGGGCTGGATCCAACTATCAAAGTCGTGGCTTTAATCCTAGCCATATCGTTTAGCAAATGAAAGACTCATGTGGTCAGAAAAAAAGAGATACAGTAAACATAGTTTCAGACAAAAAAAAACCCCTCTAAACAGTTTGTGGTGTGTTTAAAATATTTGTAGTTTTGGGAGAAAAAAGAAAAAAGATAATGTCCTTAAAATAAAAAAAATGAGAATAATTTTGACAAAAATTAAAAGGAATAGAGTTTAAAATAAAGCCACGAAAAGAGGGAAAATACACAGAGAGTCTGGGTACTGTATATTATTGTGTTATCTTTAAATTGTATGACTGCTGAGGAAGGAGCAACAGCTGCTAAAAGACTTTTGATTATTAATGCTGCTGAATTAATCTAACATATATATTTTAAAAATGCCTTGACTTCAAAATTTAAGTCAAAAGATATGTTACTTTAGAGAAGAGGTTTTACTTTTGTTTCCACAGAAAATAAGAGGCTGTGGATTTATTCTAGGCTAATAAAAATCAGGTTTGATCAAAGAAGACCTCTCCCCCCGAAGAACCTCCAGTAAGAGCAGACGGTCCAGATGATCCAACATTTCAGAGGACTTCTGTTGGAGTTTCCTCTGAGTTCTGCATCCAGAACAGTTTCAAGACTGCTGCCTGAGATGATCAAGCCTCACAGTATACTCAAGTGATGACTTGATCATAATTCTAAATTTTCTTTAGGTCCCCATAAGATTATCAGTGCCCCAAATGAGCAGGAAGTAGCCTGGAAAACTACACCTGCTTTACCAAAAAAAAAAAAAAAAAATGAACTATGTATATTTTTCTTTGTTTAGAGTATTGGTTACAAGTCATTATGGATAATGGTCAGGAAGAAAGCTAAACAAGGGAGATTAAATTTATAATTCTTGTTTTAAAAGGGGGAGCAGGGAAGTACTGTGGGACAATGATTTGTAGCCTGGCAATTGCATTTTAATAAAATGCTAATTGGACAGTAGCCAGGCTGGAAGTATAGGTGGAGCAATGAGAACAGGAGAATTCTGGGAAGAGGAAAAGTCAGTCTGCAGTCGTCACCCAGACACAAAGAAAGCCAGACACAGAACAAGCATGATGTGACTGCCTCCCTGAAAAAGGTACCAAGCCACATGGCTAACACAGATAAGAATTGTGTGTTAATGTAAGTTATAAGAGTTAATAAGAAGCCTGAGCTAATAGGCCATTCAGTTTACAATTAATGTAGGCTTCTGTGTGTTTATCTGGAACTAAACAGATATGGGACCTGGTGGGACAAAAACCTCTGTCAACTGATTCTCCCAACAGTTTTTGTTGTATCTGCTGTCTCATTTTTGCTTCTGTTGTCAAAAAAAGCTGATTTCTGCAACCTTATGTTTCATTTTTTATCATCTTGAACAATGCTTTAAAAAGCTAAAAAAAAATGTTATTTGCCACTCTGAGTTCAAAAAAAATTTTTGTTAAGATTGGCTTTCCTCGTTTGTTTCTTTGAACATTCCTATTTCCTAATCTATGCATTAAAAATTTCTTTCAGTTTTTAATTTATATATAACTTTATAGCTAAACACTGTTTTTGAAAACTAGGTATAGTATTACATGTCTGTAATCCTAGCAATTGAGGGGGTAAAGTAAGATGTTTAAGATATGAACTATGCCACAAGTTTTAAACCAGCCTGAGTTTACAAGGAAACACTGTATTTAAAAAATGCAGATATAGATGTAGATGTGATTTTATCTCCAAAAACTGTTTGCATAATATTATATCTCAAGAAGAATATGTAATACAAGTGTGATATTGAAAAAAAACTTATCTTCTAGGTGGTTTAGAATCTTTGAAATCCCTTCAGCAACTAACTATGGACCATAATCAGTTAATCAGCACTAAAGGTCTTTGTGAAGTACCAACCATCATATACTTGGATTGTTCACATAATCATCTTACTGATGTTGATGGCATCGGATATTGTGGATTGCTCCAAATAGTAAAGCTGCAGGGAAATTACCTAAGAGAGGTAAATTATATAAACAATTAATATTCATAACCAGTGCAATGTCCTTCTTTTAATTGAAATATCTACAATGTATTTTGAAAGCAATTTGAATATTTTTTCTTTATTTTTAATTAATAACTGTATATTTTTTACAAGGTCCCTTTTTTCTTTTTAGTTTTTGTTAGAATATATTAATTACACATAATAATGATTTTCATTATTGTATTCCCATACATGAGCACAATATATTTTGACCATATTCGCAAAACACATTACTCTCTCATTCACTTCCAATACCAGTTATTTCCCCTTTGAACTTGTTGCCCTCTTATATCATTTATTTTGTATGTGCGGGAAGGGAGAGAGATGGAAAGAGGAAAAAAGAGAAAGAAACTCAATGAGTTTCATTCATGCTGTGTACAGGAGTTTGGCTAGGTAATTATTTTTTCAGGAACATTTAAATACTATTACTAACTGCATAGAAATCTTCAGAGAAAGGTAGGGCTTCGTGGGGCATTTAGCATTCCATGGCTAGGTGTTGTCTAGTCTAACTTAAAGGAGATCTTTTGTAGGTCGTCTGACTGCTAGTACTTCAAGAATGTAATGGCCATGTTGTGCCCTGAAGATAGTGTTCCAAGTGCTCTATCTCATTTCCTCCAGGTTTGGCTCCTTTTGAAATGTTCTCTGAGCTTTGGAAGAGCTTACAGATGGGCATTCAACACCAGTTTATTATTCTTTCTTTGATCAGTTGAGTCTATAAGTCACTATTTCAAACCTTATTGAAGCTGATTACAGTAATATATGATAATTAGATTAGTTATTGAGAAGATATTTTTGAAAGGCACACCGGGTTTATTTAACAAAATATCATCATTGTCTTCTGTAGATGGAAGTTTCTGCACCACCCAGTCTCACAGCTGTTCAGTCCCAAAGAAATACACAGAGGCTTATATTAATTATAAACTGTTTGGCTTATTGTTCAGGCTTAATACTATCTCTTACAACTTAAATTAACCATAATTCTTACCAATACTTAGCCACATGACTCAGTACCTTACTCAGTGAGGTATTCTCATCTTGCTTCCTCAGCATCCGGTTGGTGACTGCCTCTCTGCTTTTCCTCTTTCTAAAACTCTCATAGTCTGGTTGACCACCCTGCCTGGATACTGGCCAATCAGTGTTTTATTAAACCGATATGAGTGACAAATCTTTACAGGCTACAAGAGCATTATCTCTCCGCATTCTTCCCATTAGAGCTTATAAACTTCCCTTCAATGGAGTTTATACCATGTTTCCTGTACCAGGCTGCCGCGAACTGCACTTCTTACCCTCCCCCCCCCCCTGCACTCTATGCACTAGAATCCAGTTAGCAAGCTTTGGGCAAGGGTCTGGAGGTTGAGGAAACACACGCAGAGACAGACCGACACACGGACCTCCAATCACTGGTACAAAGCCCTTCTTTAATAGCACCATGGAGGCTTAAATACCCTGCAGTTAATGGCCAACAGGTGAAAATCCCATCCTCTGATCCTCTAGGCAAGGCACAGCTTTTAGTCACTTCAATTAGAAGGCTCTAGCAGGGAAGAGCAGCTGAAGGCCAGGACTCAATTAGTCCCAACACCAGACAGGAATTTTCTCCTATAGAGGAAGCAATAAATTCAATCAGAGAGCAGTTGTTTTCTCCAGGAACAGATTTGCCACTGCTGAACTACTGGGTTCTTGCCACTTGTCTTATGAGTAGTATTGCATCCAGGTATACAACTGAATATGAGCATTGATGTCAATTCTCCCCAAGAAGCCTGTATAGATTTTTACTACAGTCTGCGGGCTAGATAGCAAAGAAGGGTTCAGCCCAGTTCCAGTTTTATTTCTTTATGTCATGCAACCAAGGCAGGTGGAGTCTTCATCAATAAGATCTTAACCATCTAGTTCTGGTAATCAATCAAGACCAGTGGCAATTGCCCATATATTTTTATGGACCAACAACATGGAGATGGGAGCACTCTTGGAACCAGGATTTTCATTTAATAATACCTAACTTCTGGGAGCAACGTCAACTACCTAAACAGGATACCATCAATAAAAGCTCATTTTAATTATATATTCATATGATATTTTCCTACAACTTTACTTTCATCTGAACATCTGCCCCATATAGACTTTGGTCTGTTTCCTTGCCTTTGTCCCGCTTCCCAACATCTGGTCTTTCATACTTGTATTCTTATATTCTACTACCTCTCTTAAATATCTTTCCTGCTCATTGGCCTCTTTTCATTATTTTAAATTTTTATCCACTTCGGAAAAAAAACCAATTTCTTATGGTGTCTAATAAGTGTAGTTTAAGGTAAGATTCTCAATGAACTAAACTATAGCATATATAATATTTCAGTCTCACTTAGGTACATAAGTTGGAACACATTTATCTACTATCAAGATTAAATTGCATTTTGTCATAAAACTTCTTGTAAAGAACATTAGAAATAATAAAATTAGTTAGTAGGCATTTTATCCATACTGAAACACTCATAATAATATGCTTTGAGTTACTGTTTATTGCTTATCAGAATGTATATCTCACAAGCTTTGGTAGACTCTATACTTTTAAATTTGCTTAGAAAATGTTTGCCTGTTATCAAGTAATAAAATATATTTAATTGCAGCCTCCATCCTTAAAAAATCATGTTCTGCTTAGAGAATTGCATTTGGATGACAACAGCATCTTAAATGCAGAAGTATTTTCTTCATGTTGGCTGCCTCTACTACAAGATCTTAGTATCTCTCAAAACAGGTAAAAACATTTTATTTTAGGAATAGTTATTTTAAATTGCTGTATGATATACATAAACTAGAAAGCTTGGGATTCCTGAAATTAAGTCAGGATGATTCAAAATAAATCAGTACATAAGATACACATATAACTATCTAGAGGTTTAAAAACTGAAGTGACTGAGTTACCCGAGGCACTCAGTAAAATTTTTAAGTTTATTCTACTTAGTTTATTTCCTCTCAAAAATGTACTTGTAGAAACATCTCAAGACAGGCTTGTTTATGTTTATAGAGAATTGGTCTTCAAAAATATAAAATATAGGAAATTTAATACAGAGGGATGCCTCACTCTCTCAAATGCTATTTATTAAGTCATAAAACAATGTTTTTTTTATCTTCTCTCAATCTGCTTGTCTTTTGTAGTTGTTAAAATGGATTTAAATTTGAATTCCACAGGGGTCTAAAGGAGTAACACTTAAAATGTCTTAACATTAATATAAACTGAGTACCTGCATCTATAGGCACATTACAGACTATCAAATATCTAGATCTTTGGACTGAATTATTGTGTAAAGTCAAAATATCACAATAATGTGTGTCATTCTTTCTCTCTGTGCTTAATGTTTTATTGAAAGATATTCAATCTAATATGATTAATTTATTAACAACACACATGTGGAGAAAGATGGTTGAACTACCTATAACAAGAAATTAATTTTTTTGTGTTACAAGATGTTTACAAGACCAGTGAGAAAGGACAACTGTGTACTTGCTGATAAACCATAAAATACTTTCAGTCTTTGCCAAGGAATGTTCATATTTTAAGCACGTGTGTATCAAATGATTTAACCCAGAGATATTAATCTTTGAAAATAAAAAACCTAAATATATGTTTTAAAGTCACATTAGATTGTTGCGATCATATCTAAATTATGAAATCTGACTTGCAGTTAACAGAACATTGTTTCAATTTGAAGTAAGCTCCTTAAGTACATAACCACATATGTACATTGGGTCTATGTGAATAAATAGGATCTTTTTATTACAAATATAATCAAAAATGAAGTGATCAATTATGACTTGGACACATGTAGTAAACCATGCACAAATGGGTACAATACACATATTTGACAGAAGTAGTTCTCAAACCATATTTCTAACACTAGAAAATGTTTATATTAAGAATATTTTAAAAGAAAAATGCCCTTAGTTATTTGACTGCTTAAGCCTACAATGAAATATTCTTTCTGTCAAAGTTAAAATCTCACAGGTAATGATGAGCTTTGGCTTTATCATTCTCTAATGATATTCCCCTATCAAGGAGTTATTCAACTACACCAATCAGTTCTTGGATTTAATAATTATCATTGGAATAATTACTCCTAATTTTTAATATTTGTAATTTTATTTACTTAGAGAAAACATTTGTATACTAAGGTGGGGCTTTTTATTTTGAGAGCTATAACATTGAGATGCATATATTATAACCTTTATAAACTTCTTGGGAAATAAAAATTAAACTTGTATCATGTCTGTACAAAACGTCATTCAGACTAAAAAAGAAAAGCATCATTTGAAATTTTATTAAAAAATACATAATGCATGTATAACCAGCATAAGAGTAAAGAAAAAGGTTTTGAGAATGAAGGGGGCAGGTAAGTATGTGGAAATATGTGGGGAAGACAGTCAATGTACATTATATACTGATAAAAAAGGAATATACAGTTATTAAATATATGTATAATTATTATTGCATAAAACATATAGAATTTATAATACTATCACTTATTTAAGCACATTTTATACTATCAAATCCTTTGCATATATCAGCATATGCTGTTAGTAAAGCAGGAGACCTGAAGGTACATGAGGAGAGGAAACTATTTCCTAATGCCTTAATAATCTCAGGATTTAGTCTTTTCTCAGCAGATTTATTTCTTTAGCTATGATGCACGTCACAGTGTTCTGTCTGCAGTGTGTGCAGTGCCACATAGCGGGTGTTAAAACTCAGAAGGACTAGTTAGGTTTGTGGTTTGAATCTTTGATATCCCAGTCAGTTTGCATGAAGCAGATCTTTGCATTGTCTAAGACTTAACTTCACCAAGTGTCAAAGCGCTGCTGTTGCCTACCTTCTGCTACCAAGTTCAAGTATCATCCACATAGGGAATGAATGTGAGTCCAATGAATTTAAAATAGAGACATTTAAAATGCGGTTGTATAGACATCGTTGGGATGTCTAATTAGGATACTCTTACATGGTTTATATTTTCTTTGACTTTTGGTAACTATTTCCATCACAAGGAAGAGATTATACATCCACATACCTTCTTTCCGCACAAATGGAATACATAGAAAGAGCAGTATTTAGTGAATATTGTTTGGGATACTTGTTTCATCCAGTCTTCTGTTTTAAATTTTCATTAGGCCATGTGACTGGTTTAAGTTTGACTCGGAGGAGTTCTAACTAGAAGACTCTCTGGCTAGATAAACTCTCCTACTTCCAGTCAGACCCTAAATGGGGGCAGAATGGAAACTTACCCATTGGGTGCTCATCGAACAAATCTTTGCTTTTTTGTCGTCTTTGAAAGTTATATCTTTTAATGCCCAGGGCTAATGTGACAGGGTCAAGTCGTATTAGGTTTTCACTAATGTCCCTTTGTCTTTCTGGTTTGAATTTTCTTCAAAAAAAAAATTCATGAAATGTCAGTAAAGGGAAAAACTATAAATGTGTGAGTAAAAGGAATCTATGATCAGATTTCTACCATCACAATGGAGAGTCATAAAGACGCATGAATAGCTACTTTCCTTGATTAAGATAAAAAAAAACCAATTCACAAATTAGGGTTTTATAAGAATGAGAACGTGAATAGATAAAAATACATATTACAGAGATATTTAGCCACAGCAGAAATTTAATTGTTTAAATTGCTATTTTAAAAAGTCATACTGCTTTTAAATTCTAGAATGACATTGCTTATTTTCTCTTGGTGTTTTTAAGTATATATCACCATATAGCCTTGAGAAGTACACAAAATATTATGAAGAAAAAAAAGTAACTGCATTATGAAGCGTTAACTAATTTACTCGCTATTGAATTTTAGTGGAAAGACAAAGATTTAATACTTAAATGTAGCAAAGCCACAAACATAATTTTGGTTAAGTATTTTATGCTATCACTTGAAGAATCAAAATTTTGCATCTGTAAAATTATCAGGAACATGTTCAGGACAGAGGCACTATAAGATGAAGGCTTACATAAAATAATTATCCACAGTGCTCTAATTTTGCCCGTCTTCCTCCTCCTCTCCTTCACCAAACCCCTGCTTCCCTGCCTTTTACTTCTTTATCCTCTCTTCTTCCTTTGCTTCCTGTTACACTCATGTGACATTTAAGTCAATTTTATTCTTAGGTTGTACAAAGAAGGGTTTGTAGTTCCATCTTTTTTTCCTGTTTTCTTTAAGTATTTTTAAGTATTTTTGTTCTACACCCTGTCACCCATGAGACTCTTTTAAAGAAGTGGCAGTGTACAGGATTAGAATGAATGGTTATATTGTGCTTAGGAGTGACGACAGTGAACGGCATTTTCCTCCAGCCTCGTTTTCGTATAGGTTTCATCAGTAGTATCTTCTTTCCTTCTCCTAATGCAGAACAGGGTAGTACAAGGGAGGAGTCAAGGTGCACACAAGGGTTAGTCTGTGCCAGACACCATGAGGCTTTTAGCCACAGTGCTGCTGTGTGACCTCAGACCTTAGAATAATAGTTATAATAGGTTTAGACACATACACACATGCAAGAGAGAGGGAGACAGAGACAGAAAGATAAAATTAATTTGAATTTCTCAGAATTTACTTGAATATATATATATATATATATATATATATATGCCATATGTTAAGTATCATTATTTCTTGCATGAAAGTAAATTCATACTTCTAATTGTGAACGAAGCACAATACATTAGGTATTTATATTGATCGTAACTCACTTCAGTCTAAAATATTTTTAAAGCAATAATCAGTTATTTTATTAAAAGTGATTTTTTTAAAAAAAAAACTTGTCTGTGTATGCACACACACACACACACACACATATATAACTATAACCTGTTAAGTTTGTTTTTGTTGTTTATATGTAGTATATTGTATACTAAAACCCTGCATTGAACAATGAATAAGGGGACTAAAGCCTGGCAGAGGCTTAATCTTCTTCCAGCAGTCCTTAGTTCCTCTAGATTTTTGTCTGGGAATGGAGCCCTGTAAACTTTTCTCTTCCATGTTAAAACGTTCATTGATACTGCCAGTAGTCCAAACTTGTTAGTGGGACTATAATAGGGAAAACTTCCATAGTTGATTCTGCCTCTTATATTCTTTCGGAGCCCTTTTAGAATGTTCTCTGAGCCATAGATTCTGTAGGGGTGGTATAGATGTAGTCTTTTGAGCTGGGCTCCTCATGACTCATTTATTGTTGCACTGTGACCCGTGTGTTCACACACACACACATGCACACACACACGCACCCCTGAATGTTTGTGTGTAACAATAATAAGGAAAGAGAAATAGGCTGTCAACTTGGAGGGGACCATGTAGAGGTTTGAGCTAGTGTAGCAGGAAAGGCCTGAAATAATGACATGTGAGAGGGGAGGTGGAATGATGACGTTTATTTACATATAAAGTAATCATAGTAAACCCCCCCCCCAACCAAGTTTGTACCTAAAAGATTTAGGCCATGTGCTTAAACTAAACGAGGAAAAACAAATAATGTAATTTCTGTATAACTAGCTTTATAAATATATTAAGCAAAATAATAACCAGATAACTACCCGTTTTAAACCGGATAGCAAATATACATCTAAGCCCATGGTATCTGTGGTGGAAATTAGCAATTCCACGGTAGTTTCTTTTTTAAATGAATCAAAATCTGCCATTATTGTAATGTTCCACGGTAAATTCTCTTTAAAAATGAACTTCGATTTTCCACAATAGGATTACTTGCATTCTTAATAAATACTGTTACTCAATGTTTTAATTTTACTGCATTGTATTATACAATTATAGAGAATTGTATATAATTTCTTATAATTATATAATTGCATTAGATAAATGAGTTGTACTTCAAGCAAAATAACAAGAATGCGCTTGTTAATTTTTTTAATCATGGTAATATTTTGTTTTCAGTTTAACAACAATTGTACCACTTTTTCATTTTGTGTCCTTGGACAAGCTGGATGTCAGCAACAATTGCCTTTCTGGTAAGGCTGCGATTCTATTTCTTTGTTTCTGTTAAATAATAGGCTTCTCATTTCTGCTTCAAATAAAGTGAAGAGTTCTTCTGAATACATATGCATTTATAGACATGAATATGAGCAAAAAGATTCCTGCTAGCTGTTTTATTCCTGCCTGTTCACCCATTAAAAGTTCGTTAAAGCATTACGAATTGAACGGATCCCCTTAAAAGTTTTCCCTATTTACTCTTCCAGTCAGCCCCTTCCAGGCAGCAGCCACATCTTATTTTCCCACCAAAAACTATAATGACAATAGATATTCTTCTGGACTTTAGTTGTATCTCTGAGACGATTGACTAGGTTCCATGATGTTGGGTATGAAAATATAATGTCATTTATAAAACTGTTGCATAAGTCTTAGCATCAGGTTTATTAGACCTCCTCCTAACACTGGACACCTGTGCTATTTTGAACTTTTTCAGCCTGCATATTACCCAACACTTTGTCAAGGCCATGCAATGAATTCTCAAAAGACATCTCCAACAGTCCTGAATTTTCTTCTCCATATGTTTCCCCACATATTCTAGCCTCGTTTCTAACAGTTTACACTTTAATTCAGCAAAGTAGAATATTGCATTGTCCTTCCAGAGGAAGCAAAATGTTGTTCTAACAGAAAATTATTGATATCATAGAAAAACTAAAAGGACATATTGTGTGTTTCCTTTCCATCAGATCCTGACTTAACATACATATGTCATGTTTGTGAGTCTTTGTATGTGCCCACAAGTGTGCATGTATAGTCAGTGTTAGTCTTCTGGGTGAAATCAAGTCTTTACACATTGCTCTGTAGAGCAGTCTAGATTCACCTATAAGCTTTATTTTTAAAAGTGTAGAAGGTCTATGTGATTGTGTCTGTTGATGAACTCATAAGCTTTAGCATGTTGTATTACTTTATATCTGGCGCTATAATTTTTGTTCTAGGTATAGTAGAGCATTACGTGCATTATCTCGTCTAGTTCTCACACGGCAACAGAGTCGAAAACGATTTTCCAAATGAGTTGTCTGAGTTCGTATAGTTGCAAAGTGGTGGAAATATAATTTTATGCTAGTCTGTGTTCTACTCAGTACCCCCTCTTTTCTCAAAGCTTGGGGTATTCAATGGGAAACATTAAGTATCATTTTAATTGGGAAGTTGGTGATATATTTATGCTCAATTATGTTAAAATTATCTATGTAACTTTGCTAAAATACTTTCATCCTTCCTTCCTTCCTTTCTCCCTTTCTTTCTTCCCTTCTCTTTCTCTCTCTCTTTCTCTCTTTCTTTCTTTCTTTCTTTCTTTCTTTCTTTCTTTTTTTTCTTTCTTTCCTTCTTTCTTTCTTTCTTTCTTTCTTTCTTTCTTTCTTTCTTTTCTTTTCTTCCTTCCTTCTTTCCTCCCTCCTTCCTTCCTTCCTTCCTTCCTTCCTTCCTTCCTTCCTTCCTTCCTTCCTTCCTTTCTTTCTTTCTTCCTTTCTTTAGACCTTACAAGTGTCATTTCTTGGTTCAATGCATGCTACTCTCTCCGGGAGCTTTGTCTTACTGGAAACCCAGTCCTTCAGGAAACAAACTGGAGGTAAGGAAACAATTTTACCCGATGAATATCCTATTTATCATTTCTTAGGGCAAAATATGATACCAACTTTTCTTGAAAAAATTATTAAAGTTACCTGAATTGCTTAATTTATCTTTGTTCATTATAAAACATCATTATCCTAAAATATTTTCTCACATATAGATGACTTAATGCAAATTTGAAAGTATGATTTTGACGCAAGTAGTTGATGAAAAGTCCAGTTATCATTGAATTAACTTGGATTTTGCTTTGCTAGAGAACAAACATTTTTCACCAACATCTTGTGAGTCCATGTCTAACTTACTATTTCAATTATTTCTTTCTGAAAGTTGGACTGATAAAGTAAAACTTATGTATTTCTTACTTAAGAACTGAGCTTGTCAAATTTCAGTTAGATCAATTGTTCTAATATACATTCCATTATCTAAAAGAAGAGATTCATTTATCTAGAGGGTTTAAAATCAAGAAGTCTATAAAATATGGATTTGTTAATGAAAGGACTCAGGCAACTTGGATACAGTTTGTTTCAGTGAACTTTACATAACCTCATGGTACCAACAAAGGGATTAGTTATAGATTTTCCCAATTGGTTTCTTACTTTCATGTCAAGCCAGTGATAACATGCAAAAAAACCTGATGTACTGAAAAAAAACTCTTTTAAAACATAATCCAGAGGCAACATTTGAAATCTCCTTTGAGAATTTGTTTCATTGACTGATGATTAATGGAGCTTGGTAAGTGGCAGAATATGCACCAGGAAGTTTTCACTAAATGAAATATTGATTTGGCCCTCGAGTAGGAGGAGCCCAGCTGGAAAAACTAATCTTGAAATCTCACAGTGTTCTTATACTTCATTCCCTACATTAATCAGCTTTCTCATATATTCCCCATAAGCTCACATGGCTGACTGGTGAACTTAGGGACAATCCACACACTGTTGTCTTTTGCAGGTCTGAAGACTGCTCCCTTCAAAAATTAAAGAAAAAACCCTCTTTTTCAAATAAGTAAATCCATTATGAATCTTGATTATATGTTCCAGAGACATATTCTTTCTATCTTGAACATCCACGCAAAGTTTTACATTGTAAAGAATCTCAAAATATTCTGATTAAAGTGAACTGCTTGGGAACTGTTGAGTGTAGAAGTAAGAAAGACAGCATCAAAATATGCCTAACATAGAAAATCCAAGCCCAGTCTTAACAGAAAATATACTCCCTAACAAGAATACATTACATAAGGCTATTCATGTCATTATCCAGATGTAAAGTATTGATGATAGAAATACTGTTTTGTCCTTTCCTTATCTGGTACTTTCCACATGAACAGCTGCCAAATAATGACAACTACAATATTTTGAAATACATCTGACATTTAGTGTTGTCCTTAAAACTACTTGATTTTTCTTGGTAAAAAACATATTCTTTGATAATTTTATACAATTTATCTGTATTATAATTGCCCCCCTTGCCTTCCAGAATGCAACCACATCTTCCTACCCACCAATCTTAGTACTCTACCTCCTGTTCCTCCTCTCCTCTCTGTCCTCCCCCTCCTTCCCCTTCTTCTTCTCTTCCTCCTCCTCCTCCTCAGTGTATGTATGTGCTTGTGTGATGCATACCTCCTCTTGAGTACAGGACCTGCTCCATTGTATGACTGACTTACCATGGGCCACCCCATTAGAAAAGACTGTCTCTCAATAACTATCAGGTGCTTATAGCTCCTTGGCTGGGGTGGGATTTTCTGCTCTACCCTCCACCCACCATTCAGGAGTACTATCTGGTTTCGGCTTATGCATGCTTTGTGCACACTCTTACGATCCTTATGAGTTCTTATGTGCAGTTCACCTGTTGTGTCCAGCAAACACCATCCTGGTAGGAATCCACCAATTCTGGCTCTTCCAATCTTTCCACGTCCTCTTCCTAAAAGAGTCCTGTACCTTTTCCAGAGGGGATCAACCCTATCTTAATGTCTCGATAAGAGTTCTAAGCTTCAAGTAATTTGAGAATGTAGAGTTGGTAACACAACTCTACATTTAAATTTTCTCACATTTATTTGATCATCTTTTTTCACTAGTAAAACTAAATTTTTACCATGATGCGTTAATGTCATTAAATTATAAAGCCATACATCTAATTAGTTTATATGTTTATAGTCTTCTTACAATCCCTTATATGTACTAGCGATGATGAATCTTTTATTGCATATATATTGTTTATCCTATTAATTGAAAATAGATTTTTTCTTATATAAAATATATCTTGATTACAGTTTTCCCCCACTGCTCCTTTCACTTCATCCCCAAATCCTCTCCCATCCTGATCTAGTCCCTTTATGCCAGTCATTGGAAAACAATAGTTATTTATTTAAAAAATGTTCATTTTGAGAATTTCCTATATAAGTGCTATATTTCAGAACTACTGACTCATACTCTCCAACCTCCAAATACTCCCATCCCCCATCCCTCCTCAACTTCATGAATTCTTTCTTTCATGTATATATGTATATTTAAATATGTCCTTGTAAGTATCTATATGTAACTATTTAAATATATACCCATACACATATTTATTTTTAAGACGACTGAGTCCAATTAGTATTCCTCATATGTACATCAATATATGTTTAGAATGATCACTTTTGAGTTAGATAATTAAAGATTGACTCCCCCTTTTTCAGCAACCATTAGTTGTCTATATCTCTACACTAATGGCGTCTTATGAAATTTTTCCATTCACAGTGTGATCTGATTATACAGGTCTTATTTATGTGGCATACTTTTTTATTTTATTTTATGTTTTGGCTTCTATTTTTAAGTTAAAATATCAGTAACGTTTGCACTCTGTAGTAGTGATGTTTTTTCAGTACATAATTTTGTTTTAAAGAAATACAATATTTGGGTATTTTTTAGAGGAACCGTATTTGTTACCTCAATTCCTGCTTTGGAAAGAATGTCTAAATCAAAGAATCAATGTGTTAGATTTTATAGCTACTATAATACCAGTGCAAGTATTATTTCCTATAGATTTTCTTCTCATTTGGCCAGAGTGAGACCTGAGAGATAGATGCTCAAAAAGGCCTTTTAAGGTTTTTCAGTCGGTCCAATCAAATTGAATCCAGCATCATTTCTTTCTGGTGAAAACTCTGTTCAATAACTTGTATTATTTTGTTCAATGAAAAATTACTATATTTTGAACTGTTTAAACATTTTAAACCAGTTCCTAAGTAATAAGGTATAATAGAAAAATTGAATTACTTTTTCTTATTTTATATATATATAATACACATTGAGACTCATTCACAATATTTATACTGCCTTCAGAATCCCATGCTCCTCCAATATTCTTACTTTTTCCAAGAAGGTCATATACTGAGAGTTAAACAGTAGGAAGCACCCTTTATTTTAATTTCTTTTTATTAATATGACTATTGTTGTCATCATGCCCTATTTTAATGGGTCACTTCTTTTTGGCACTCAGTAGTCTCGTCTTGGAACTCTGTACCAGTTAGTTCCCAACCCCCAAATGACAACTTGCTTACTTCTAAGTTTAGACATTTATGAAAACAAGTGCCTAAACTATCAGCACCTTTGTAGAGGTAGAGTGTGAACTTTCCTTCTTAATTCATTTGAGTAAATCCTAGGAACTATTTCTCAATTATCTAGCCTAGTATATTTAGGCTTTAAAAAGATTTGTGAAATTGTACTCCAAATGTCTGTGAAATATTGGGCGTCACACCAGAAATGTGAGCGAATTCTCTTGCTCTGGATCTCTTCTGTCTTTGACTGGTATCAGTGACTTGGATTTTGGCCATTCAGTTGTGTCATGATAGCTCATTAGTATTTTAATTTGTGCGTGCCTAGTGAATCTGAAACTGGGGGAGAGTGTGTGGAGGGAATGGGAGGATGGGAGAGAGTGGGAATTTGGAGTGGTGTTTTTTGTTTATAAAAAAATCTAATAAATTTTTAAAAAACCAAATTTTCCATATACTTGTCTCCTGTAAACCTTTTTTAGTAAGTGTCTTAGTGTTCTATTGCTATGCAAATACACCATGATCACTGCAAATCTTAATTTTTTTAAAAAAAAATTGTGGCTTGCTTATAGTTCGAGAGGTTTAGTCCTTTATGATCACAGTGGCAAGCTGGCAGATTAGCTAAGTGTTCTCTGTCTGGATCCACAGCCAACAGGAATAGAGAGATACTTGGAACTGGTTTAGACTTTTTGAATCCTCAAAGCCTTCTCCCAGTGACACACTTTCTCCAATAAGACTTTACCTACTCCCACAAGGCATTGCTTCCTAATCCTTTTAGCTAGTACCACTCCCTGTTGGCTAAGCATTCAAATGTATGTCCATGTGGGGGTAATTCAATTTCTTTTTGTATATTTTGAGTAAGACTTTTATTAGATTTCTATTTTTCAAATACTTTCTCCTTCCTCATAGGTTGTATTATTTTACTGTGTCTTTTCCTATTGAGTAGAAAGAAGTCTTAATTTTGTTTTCAGCTTTTCAACTGTTTTTGCCTTGATCATGAATTTTTTTGTTTGATCTAAACGGTTATCAATGTACTAGGGTTTTTTCCTCTTCTGTTATTATCTATATATTTTCATTTTACAATTATGTCCATGATACAATTTGACTTAATATTTGTGAATGGTGTAAATTGTCTACATGCAAGATTTATTTATTTAAATATCCCCAGCTTTGGTCCATTTGACTGTATTTACTCTTTTGTCAAATATTCATGTGACTCTACTTTTGGTCTTCATTGCTATTCTGCTGATCAATGTGGTTTTTTTCTACCTACTCCATGCTATCTTACTTACAGTAAGTAAGTAAGCTCCAAATTTAGTCTAGAAATATGATGTTGTCTTGTCTGAAATTGTTTCTTCTTCAGTTTTTTGGTATCCTGGATATTTCATTTATTAATATTAATTAAATACCTTCATGGATTCTGGCAGAGACTGAATTGAATTTGAAATTAGTTTGGGAAGAACTATTGTCTTCATAACTTGGAACCCTTCTATCCACATGCATATCATGTCTCTCTATATTCCTCTTTGGTATTTATTGGTCATCAGTGTCTTTTAACTTTTCACTAAGAAGTTTATTTCTTTCACTTGTTCAAGAATTCTAGTTTTTAACTGTGTACTGTGAAACAGACTGGCACTTTCCTTGTGAAAGACTTGGGCAGGTCCTTTCCAATGGCTAAGTTTGATCTACCCCTCTTGCTTTCTGTCTTGTTCTTATGCCTTTGTATTATAAATTAGTTTAGTCTTTTGATCATAACTCAAAAAGTCTACTATTATATTCTTTAGAAAAATTTAGGAGAAAATACAATTCTTGATATCTTTTATCATATAAGACCAGAACCTTTTCCCAGCCCCTGTTTTAGCACCATTCACACAATATTTTAATGAGACTCAATAAAAGTTTGATGTCTTTTAAAAAGTTTTATTTATTGTGTAGTCTGTCTGCATGTTTGCCTACATGCCAAAAGAGGGCACTACATCTCAATATAGATGGTTGTGAGCCACCATATGGTTGCTGGGAATTGAACTAAGGGTTTCTGAAAGGACAGGCAGTGCTTTCAACCTCAGAGCCATCTCCCTAGTCCTCAAAAGTTTGACTAATTTTAAAGTAAACAGCAACTTTCAAAGGCATTGTCACTATATACTTCCTTACTTTATTCATTTTATAAGAGGGGCATTTTGTATGGTAAATTTCCAACACTGATTCTCTCATTAGCAATTTGAGGTTATTATTCATTGTAAGATAAAGTTATAGGAGCTGTAAAACTCATGATGTATATGACAAAATATTAATATTGTAAATTAATATAAACTAAATTTAACTATTTCCTGAGATAAGCATTCATTGCTTGTTATGTGATGTTTTTAAGTCTTTATTAAGATTATTAATGTCTTCCTTGTTTCTAATAGACACTCTATACTTAAAATATTACCAGCTCTGAGAATCCTTAATGGTGACATGTTAAGCTCTCACTCTGATGTCCATATTGAGGAACACTGTCATCAAGACCTAGGAGGTTTCTCGGCACTTTGTCAGAACCAACTTGAAGAGTTCAACTTACTAACTGAAAAGTATGCCACACAGAAAGGGTAAGATTCTGATTTTCTTCCTGCTTTATTTTAAATAAATAATTTAATATAAACACAAGATTAAATGTGTTATGCTAATCACAGTGACATTAGTTTGATTAGAAGCAGTGTTTCTGGAGCATTTTATTCCTTTACTATTATCTAATAGGCATAAATTTGTTCAACGATTATTTTTCACAAGACTATGTATCTTTCAAGATTTTCCAGTTGAAAAGAATAAAAAAAATTGAAAATATACAAAGTATATGGCACTAGAATGCCATATTATACATATAAAATATTTATGTTATCCTACTTCTATATATAAGTGGAGAAAGGCTGCCAGTGTTTTTACACATTCAGAGGACAAAACCTGGGAGTTTTCCTAATTCATTATTAAAAATTTAGAACTTCATTTTCCGGATCCTGAATTCTAAATACATTACAATGAATGAATTGTACTTACTTTTCTATAACAGATGTTAAATATTTCATTGCTCCAGAAAACATAGGAACATTAATATCATTGATTGTTTCATGTATATTTGTTCCATTATAAAGGAAAAAAGTAATGTTTTCTTTCCTAATGTTTAATGCAATTACTAATCCATGTGGTTTTTGTTTATTAATGCATATTTACCTTTGAGATTCTAATATAAATGATATTATTTCCTATTCCCTTTCCTCCCTCCATGCCTTCCTATGTACTCCCTTGAATGGAGACAGTCTGGAGCCAGAGTCCATCAGTTTCTCAGAAATTCAGTTGCATTTGCTTTATAATTAGCCAAGAGAGGAGAACTGAAAAACCTCTTTAAATGCTAAACTCTTTTTTATTTAATTGTTGTTACAAATATGTATGCCTTTATGTGTGTTTCTCTGAACACACACACACACACACACACACACTTTTAGTTCATGAATAACTTATCTCTGAATTAAAATGAACCTAAAAGTTTCAAATCTTTGGTCTTGTTTTACACAGATCTTAATAAAATATTTCCATTTTTGTTCATGAAATATAAAATTATCTATAAATGATTAGAAATGAATTATGATAAAGTGTATTGCCAATTATAAATCCATCTTTGGCCATTGATGTAGGTGTGTCTTCTATGTATCTGATGATTTCATTGGTTAATTAATAAAAAAAACTGCTTGGCCTCATAGGTTAGAATATAGGTGGGTGGAGTAGACAGAACAGGAAGAAGGAAGTGAGGTAGATGGCTCAGTCAGATGCCACGCCTCTCCTAAGTTAGTCAGACTGCCGTGCCTCTCCTCAGGGAGAGAGATGCAATGGAGCTAGCCACCAGGACAGACATGCTGAATCTTTCCTGGTAAGACACCACTTTGTGGTGTTGCACAGATTATTCGATATGGGTTAGTCAAGATGTGAGTAAGAGGCTGAAAATAATGGGCCAGGCAGTATTTAAATGAATACAGTTTGTGTGTTGTTATTTCGGGTAAAGCTAGCCGGGTGGCCAGGAGCCGGGCCGTGGGAAGTGGCCCGCAGCTCCACACTACAGGCCATAATGTAAATTTTATTTTTAAAACCTACATGTTTTTGTGTCGATTGGTGTAGTTCTACTTATTTAATGTTCTCCTCTATGTGTTCAGGGACGTTCTCACTTTGCATGCGGCAGACAAACTCTGCCACTACTATAAGAACTTAATGAAACTCAGTAATGAATGCAGACGTGCACATGAACATGGGGATGTAAATATCATCAAGAGTCCTGAACCAGAAACCAAGAAAAACCACCCATCCCTTTCAAACACCAACAGCACGCTGCAAATCAAGGTCTTTCATTCTCAGACTGACAAATATAAGGCAGATTCCCCAGATACTGCTGAAAACCCAATGGACGCTGGCTCCAGACCTTCACCAGCAAACTGTGAGGAACCAGAAGAAAGAGGTGAGGAACAAAATATGACAGAAAAGAATGAACACAGCAGGATGCATAGTCCATCCCCTGCAAGAGCCTCGTTCATAGAAATGAAGATGGCAAACTCGCCAATGAGTAATCATCAAAGTAGTGAACACAGTGTAACAAGGTAAGCACTTTTTATTTTGTTGATGTTATTCTTACTGTTTGCATGTATGTCTTAGGAGAGACTTTGGATTTTTAATAGTATTGAGACTGAAAAATTATGAGGACTTTGGTATCAGACTAAATACATTTTCATTATGATATGAGCTGTAGGATTACGGAAATGGAATGTGGTGGTTTCAATGAGATATTCCTGTCTCAGGCACTTGAATACTGGGTTTCCAGTTGGTGGTGCCTTTGGGTAGTTTAGGAGATATGGCTGACAGGTTGGGATAGATTCTTGACCCCTGGAATGACTTTTTCAAGCTTTTGTTTGTTGTTCCTTTCATGTACTGGGAAATTGCTTAGCAAGTTTGATTTTAGACTTTGGAAACTTGGCTGGGTAGTCTTACTGCCAGGGTTCCCTTCCATGATCAAAGCAGATAAAGCCTTCCCAGAATCTCCTGATTTCTCTCAGTATAAATCTTGGCTGCAACATCTTTTTCTTTCTCTTCTAACTCTACATTTCTTTCTGACCACTTGCTCTTCTTCTTTGTAGACCTGCACAATAGTGTTTACTAGTCACCATAAGAGAGTATCAATATTAAATCTTTATGCAGTCTCATCTGACAAAGAATTTACTGTAATAAATTTTAGAATTAGCCTCAGGAACGTGCTTAGGTCATGGGGAGAACTTAGCAACATTTTTTTTTTGCCAAAATATAACAACAGTATTCTCCATTACTATATATAGTGTTGTTCCCCTCAGAAACCCATTGAGTTGAGTCTCTCTGGTCCAAACTGCTGTCAGTATTACTCTCCTCTAAGCTCCTCTAGGATGGCTCATTGATGTATGTACAACAGTCAATCACTTTTCTTGTCCAAAATCCCAAGTCAACTACATTTCCACGAAAAGAGCATGGGTGGGTTCTTCACAAAATAACCCACTCCATGGTACCAACTTCTCTGTGATACTTTTCTATTGATGTGATAGTATACCTAGTAAAGGCAATTTATAAAAGAAGAGACTTATCTAAAGGTAAGATTCCAAAGAGATAAGAGTCCATCACTGTAGAAGAAAGTTTCTGTCCCACCTGGTCCTGCAGTCATTCAGTCCTAAGGAAACAGACAGAGGTACATTAATTATAAATTATTTGGCCTATTAGTTCAGACTTATTGTTAAATAGCTCTTACAACTTAAATTATCCCATAATTCATTTTTATGTTTAGCCACATGGCTTTGTACTTTTTCTCAGTGAGGCATTCTCATCTTGCTTCCTCTGTGCCTGGGTGGTGACTGCTTCGCTGCCTCTCCTCTTCCCAGAATTCTCTTAGTCTGGTGACCAACCTATACTTCCTTCCTGATCAGCATTTTATTAAACTAATTCAAGTTACACATCTTTACAGTGTACAAGAGCATTATCCCACAGCACATCACAGAGCAAAGCTGCTTGGGAGGAGGGAGGCATAGTGTCTGTAGCTTCAAATAGGAGTGCACATCTGAAACAGAGACCAAGCATTTAAACATGCAAGATTATAGGGAACATGTCATTCAGTCCACCAAAACAAACAAATTTATCGAAAGCTTGCTCAAGGAAATTTTGAGGAATGGAATTTGTTCTCCAAATACCCTTTAAGTCAAACTCAGGAATTCCACAAGATATTAAGGTAGAATAGCTAGCACTAATACTACCATCCCCTCCCATACCTTGATAAGATTCCTTCAATAACCTGCATGAGAAAGGAAACAAATTGCAACTCAGAGAGACACTCTTTATTGGCACATTGCTGTTGACTAAATGTAATTTTAGAATTTCCTCATGGGTGTATAAGTGAATAGAGTATTTTCAGGTGGTTAAGAAGTTAAGAAAAACTACTAAAAACTGCCCAGCATCCTTTCCTTTACCATGAGTCATGTTAAGAATGACTTTCCATCTTCCTCTCTGGAGCAACCCAGAGTGATAAGCACCTAACCCTTCTTGCCAAGTCCTTATTGTTCCATACTTTTGGAACCCCTCTTCTGTACCCTTCTCCTCTCTTTAAAAATGCTCTCATTATCTAGAAGAATCTCTAATGTCTTTCATCTTTAAGGGATTAAAACAAAGCAAAATTCAAAAAACATTCTGAAACTAAATAAATCCCTATCTGAACTCTTAGTTCATGTTCTTTTCCAGAATCGGTATCTATACGATCTTACATTTGCGACAATAATTTACAACGCAGAAGTTTTGTTTTAAGTGACATTTTATATTATTTATATTCATGTACAGATAACAAAGACATTTTTTATTTTTTGAGAATTTCTTATGAGTGCTATATTTACATAATTTGTACCCCTCCCTCTCCAACTTCTCCTGTGTCTCCTTTACTCATTGTCAAATCTATAACTCCTTCATTTTTTGTTACACACACACCACACACACACATAAATATGTGCATATATGCATTTATAAATACAACTTGCTTTATCCATTTAATGTTGTTCACCTATATTTAAGGATAACCATATGGGAGTGGATAATCTATCAGGGACTCAGTTCTGAATAACACTGATTTTCCCTCTATCATCTGTTATCTATTGTCTTTAACTCTTCATCTAGAGGTGGGGCTTTTAAGATTATCCTCATTTACAATAGCATACCAAGTGCTGTTGTCACTGTGCAGGTCCACACTGTTGAGAGTCCATGCAGAGTTTTACTGTCATATATAGAAGACATAGTATACAGCAGCTTATGAGGACCTTTTATTACCGTTTATGTTTTCATACATACTAAAGTGGTTTTCCTTTTTCTTTTTGTAGTAAGGCAGCTGTGTTAATTCAAACGCAATGGCGCAGTTACATTGCACGCAGACAGATTAATTTTTCTTCAAAAATGCATTCTACCACAACAGAGGATTTGCAAAATCCCCCCATCAATAATCAGACTACTTCAAATAAAGAAAGAAGAAAAAATATTATGAATATTCAAGAACAAAGGGAGAAGGCTGCTCTCCATATTCAGGTTAATTTCAATCTTTTGGTAGTGGAGTCATCATAAAAATATTTTACTCCTCTTTCACTCAGTTATTCCTTCTTGGAAAACGATTCAGTGATTTAAAGTTCCTTGAACTTATTTGACACTTGCATAGATTTGCAGGCCACAGGCTAATGGGCAGGTGGCTCTGGTTCTGCTGACTGTCAAGGCTGTAGATAATAGTCCTAAAATCTGAAATATTATGACCATGATTGTGGTTCAAGCTAAAGCACACAATGATATTTAAAGCTTCTCTTTTTTGTAGAAATACTTTACTTTCTTGATTTGATTTTATTTCAAGATATCTTATGAGGCTATTATAAATTGTTTTGTTTTCTTATTTCTTTTGCTGTATGTTTATAGTTGATATACAGGAAAGCTACTGATGATTATACCTTCCCATTTATTATGATCTGCTTTATTTTCATCTTAAGGAGAATTAATAAATAATAAATATATAATAAATATGATAAATTTTGAACAAATCTACTTCCCATTTCAACATCCCATGTTCCCCTCACCACATTTGTCTCTTAAGTTCATGTGCTCTTTTAATATTGTTACTATATCTAATAATAATATCCTATAAAGTAGCAATATACAAAATTATCCTGAAAGTCAGTAGCCTAAAATGACCATGTGATTTCTGAACTTGAGTATACATGACGTAGAGACATGAAAAAATTCATGCATGTCTGAAATGACAATACCTTGACTGTGACTCATGTATGTGTTCTTTATGTGTTTGCAAGGATTTTATTGACAATTTTTAAATTTATGCTAGTAAGGGAATATTGGCCCATCAATCTCTTTTGTGTTGTTATTGTATATTTATTTGGTTTTGATACTGAAGTGATAAAAATGTTATTCATACGAAGAATTTGAAACGTTTCCTCTCTTTTCTATTATGGAGCAGTTTGAGGAGTATTGATGTTTGTTTTTTGAAGAATACTCATAGAATACTGCACTGAATCCATCTGGCCTTGAGCCTTTTTAAGTTCAGAGATTTTTTTACTTACTGTTTCCAAGAACTACTGTCTCAATGTAGTATTTGTCAAATCATCTAAAATATGAGTAGTGAAAGCTAATAATTTTACCTAATTGATAGCTATTATATAAATATATTTAAAAATTATAACAAAATTTTAAATTTCTAAACATACCTGCTTCAGTTACAACCGAAGTCAAGAAGTGAAATTGAAAGAGAGGAATCTGGTAATAGAAGGCTTCAATGGTCCCATGGCCTATGGAAATGGAGGGGAAGAGAAGGAAAAGAAGAATCAATCAAAAGAAAATATTTATGAAAAAAACATGTTATTATGCTACTTTGTATGATAATTAGGAAATTAATAAAAGAAAGGAAGGAAGGAAAAGAATGAAATATGTAAAATGTTTACTTTAGTAACACCAAGTCCAGATTTCAAAATGCATTTTAACTTGAGTAGCATATTATCATTTATTCAGTGAAGTTTTTTATTAATTCTGTACTTTATTAAAGCAAAATAAATCAATTTTTCAAAATCACCTTAAATAACTTATAGAATATATACAGAGCTTGAATAACATTATTATATTCTAGTAGTTTCTTATTAATTCATTTTGTTTTTTACAATTATTGTGAGCATACACACAGTTTCAAATTCATATTCAAACAAAGGCTGATTGATCAGAGAACTGAAGCTTTGTATTATTAATTTTTGAGACAAGACCTGGATCTGACTGTTAAACTTAACCGACCTCAAGTCTCATCTATATGCACTGTCTCTACCTCATAAGTGGTGGGAAATTCAAGTTTCTGTTGATATCATTTAGCATTCATAGACAACCATTTAAAAAATTAATTTCATAATTTAGTATTTTATTCTTATATGTAAGCAATCATGCATACATATGTACTTCATGTACCTCTCGATTGATTTTATACCTCATGCATCCTAAAGGTCATTGTTGGAAAATATGAGCATCATTTATTATCAGAAGCATTACTGTGCTTGAGGACATAGGCTGGGGAACTTCTCGACTCCAGAATTGTTAAGGGACCTGACTGTTTTCAGCTGCATTATTGTGTGTTGACTTAATTGTTTTCCTGAAATTAATTTATTTGGGGCCATGATACTACCTCCTTAATATGGTCATTTAAATACACTGTTTTTTTAATGAGCTTTGTCTTATTTTAAACCTAATGATTTGGAAATTAGCAAAATTGACCTTTAAAAAATGTCTTTCTTCTTCATTCAGAATGGTTCCTGGAGGAATTGTCAGATAATTGATTGGCTGACCTACATGTGCAGTAGAGGGGAGTGTTAAAGATATTTCTCCACTTACCACAAAGCAAGTCTCTAGAGATGCAGACACATGTGGTCATTTAATTTATCTTGCAGTTTTACATGTCACATAAAGTTCAAGAAACAGATTATTGAGCCATTAGACTAAGTTCTAAGATGTTTTATCTTCCTAATGGGATAACACAGAGAATCTGGTTTAGGGTTTGATCTGTAACCCTGCATAACATACTTCACATTTTTGTTCAGGCAGTTTGGAAAGGCTTTATTTTACGAAAGAAACTGGTGACAGCCCTGGAGGCTATCAGGAATGAAGAATCTGGAGAAGAATATGAAGAAGTAGATTTGGAGGATTTTGAATATGATGAGGTAAGTGCCAACTACAAGCAAATACTGTTCCTAAGATTTCGTTCTAGAGGGTTTCAAAGCTATCTCTGCAGCTGGTTGCTACAGATGTTGTAGGTCACCACCATCCTTGAATACATTCTAGCCATTTTGTGTATTTTGAGACACTTCCTAGGGTGGTTAGTGACATTATAAGATAGGTATTACTGCTACTTTCTACCTTTTTCTTAAACTGTCCTCCTAGTTTGTAAGTGTCAAGAAAATGGCACCAAGTCATTTTGTCCTCTATATATAATCATTTAGCTCATTTAGCTCATTTAATGAATTATTTATTTAATTGATGCTACTATTCAGTTTAAAATTTACAGTTTGATTGTGTTTTTATAAATTTTGGTTCTTGAGTATACTATATAGGTATGTAGCTGATTCTGAATACTTTCTCCCCCATCCCCTCCTGTCTCTAGCATTACAGATATATGTCTAGCATTTATGAATGCTGGGAATCAAAAATCAACCTTCATGCTTGCACAGCATAATTATATATATGTATATATATATAATAATGATATATTACATATCATAGTAATATTATATATTACTATATATAATATTATATATATTATATATTATATAATTATATATTGTATATAATATATTATATATATTATATGTATAATATATATATAATATATTATTATTATTATTCAAACTTGCTCTCTTGTAAGCAGCAGTTCCTGATAACATGATAAACAACCTGCTTGGTGCCAGGTTTTTCTCTAGTTTGTTACCTTATGAACACCTCTACGATGCGATGATAGCTTGTAAGAAGAGCTACCATACATACATAAAATCATGTGCAGAATTTCAAAGCATTTTACTAATGCACTTGAATATCCTTATTGCAATTATCCATAGGAAATAAATATGAAACTAGCTTGACGTTTTGCCTGGGAGCAGGAACCTACATCAGTATACTATGATTTTGTCCCTTAAATGTCATGCTGTATAGGCAGTGGTTAACTAAAGACAATAATAACCAGCAGATATTTTTTGTTTGATTAGATGTAGTCTACCAAATTTATTAAGAACCATGAACTTTGCAGTGTATGACGTTTTACCCTATGTACAATATAACAAGTTATGCAAGCACATTTTTGGATGCTTTTAGAAGAATTGAGATTTCCAAACAAAAGCAAACTTCACTGCAAGCAGTGAGAACTTTGTGTGTTTAACAGTTTCTGCACAGAGAACTTCAACATGGCATATCTGGAGAACACTCTCTACTAATCCTGACCTAGAGAAACCCGTATGTTTTATGCTTCAGATGATATTATTTCTTTATTATATTGTATAACAAACAGATTGCTTTCTGCCTCAGAGAAACAGCAACACTTTTTCTCTAGTTTGTTACTTTATGAACATCTCTACAATGATAGCTTGTAAGAAAAGCTACCATAAATACCAGAAAAGAACAATTGCCCACCAAGAGTGTCTATTCCTTAGCCCTAAAAGGCAGATTTTTCTCACAATACACTTTAATGGCCATTATGAGTATTGTGACTGACGGGGTTGGAAAAGAATTCAAGTAATTCATCTTGTAGTATATTTAATTGAGGTTATTGTCATTAGCCTAGGTTTTTGTCCTTCCGTTTCTATATTGGCCTTCCAATAGGCTTAAGGATTTAATCCAGGTGGAGCTATGGTAGACTCCTTACCCCACACTAAGGATGTATAAGTTAATTTGTTGTTGTTGTTGTTGTTCAGAATAGTCTAATCCAGTGAGTAGTTGGGGGACTAGTGCTTCCTCAGGACACAGTGTGCTGGGACAGTAACACCTTCACTAAAACAAAGCATTTGCCCACTCTGTAAAATAGATGTGAATGGTAGTGAAAAAATAACACACAGAGGAGCATAATGTGACATGACTCAAAGGATGATTTCTGCATTTTAGTTTCTGTCTTGATATTGATATATATATATATATATATATATATATATATACATATATATATTATATATATGTATATATATATAACACCAATCAAAATTCCCACTTCCTCCACTCCTCCCACTTCCCTCCCACTCCCCCTCTCACCCTGCCCCCTACCCCCCTCCAGTCCTAAGAGAGGGCAAGGTACCCTGCCCTGTGGCAAGTCCCAGGCCCTTTCCCCTACATCCAGGCTTAGGAAGGTATGCATCCAAAGATAATAGGATTCCAAAAAGCCAGTACATGCAGTAGAGACAAATCCCAGTGCCATTATCATTAGCCCCTCAGTCTGTCCCAATTGTCAACCACATTCAGAGGGTCCAGTTTGATCCCATGCTCGTTCATTCCCAGTCCAGCTGGACCTTGGGAGCTCAATCCCGTGCTCCGATGTGGGTCTCTGTCTCTGTCTCCATCCGTCGCTGGACGAAGGTTCTATGGTGATATTCAAGATAGTCATCAGTCTGACTATGGGAAAAGGCCAGTTCAGGCACCCTCCCCTCCACTGCTCAGGGTCCTAGCTGGGGTAATCATCATGGACTCCTGGGAACCCCTCCATAGCCAAGCCTCTTGCCAACCCCAAAGTGGCACCCTTAATTAAAATATCTCTTTTCCTGCTCCCATATCCATTCTTCCTCCATCTCAACCATCCCACTACCCCAAGCTCTCCCCAACCTTCCCCTTGTCCCCTCTCTCTCCCCATCTCCACTTCCCTCTAACACCCCTCCTGCCCCCATGCTCCCAACTTTTGCCTGGCAATCTTGTCTGCTTCCAGTTTCCAGGAGGATCTATATATGCTTTTTTGGAGGGAGGTTCATCTTATTACTTAGCTTCTCTAGGATCATGAACTATAGGCTCAATGTCCTTTGTTTATGGATAAAAATCCACTAATGAGTGAGTACGTTTCTTAATGAGTTTAAGGGAAATCACTATTAAGTTGGAATTGGAGAATCCTGGTTGAGCTGGAAGATCCAATAGAAAGTTAAATGTCATTTGCTTTTCACCAGTTTAGTAGATTCCCCTGGGAACATTTTGTTTAGGGAGAAAAGTTCAGGGTAGTTTGAGAAACCAAATCATTCCTTCTCCCTTTATACCTCCCAGGATTTAAGGTGTTGCTTTCAAAGAAAGTTAATTGTTATACTCAATTAAACTACTCAAATTCATATATCCCACTTTAGTAGCTACCATTTTACTATTTTTTCAAATTGATTCCTTATTTATACTTAGTTTTTTATTTGCAAATTACATGTACAAAGTCTAAGAGAATATTCATAAACCTTCATTGGAATTAATTTGAACATCTGGGTGCTCACTGGGGTTTGTTGTACCTTGAGGATGTCATTTATGCTGGCCTGTGCTTATTTTGTTTTGTTTTCTTTTTTATTTATTTTCTTTCATACAAAACATCCCAAATGCAGCCTCCCATCCCTCTAAACCCCCCATCTACCCCTGTCCCAGGATCCACGGTGCCTGTGTTTCCCTTCAGAAAAAAAAGCAGGCCTCACTGGGATAGCATCTGAATAAGGCATAGCAAGTTACAATAAGACTAGGCACAAACCTTCATATCAAGGCTGAGTGAGGGAAACAGGGAGGAAAAAAAGAGTCCCAAGTACAGGCAAAAAGAGTCAGAGATACCACCGCTCCCACTATTAGAGGAGTCCCACAAAATCACCAAGCTAAACAACAACAAAACAAAGGGTTATTTTTTCTAATTCTATCCGTTTCCCAGATCCAGAAAGACAAACATGATATGTATTCACTTATAAATGTATACTAGCTTGGATGTTAGCTGTTAAGTAAAAGACAATTATGCTACAGTCCAGACCAAGAGAGGCTAAGTCACAAGGGAGGCTCGTGGAGGGACTCATAGATTTCCTTAGGAAGGGGTAATGAATTTTGTTACTGTATTGGAAGTGAGTGAGAAAGATGAATAGGACCAAACTGGTGGGAGAGGGAGGGAGAGGGAGAGAGTTTGCCAAGAGATAATTGGAGTTGGGGCACATTTGGGGGAGGGGTTGGAAACCTGGTGCACTGGGAACTTTCTGGAACCTCTGAGGGTAATCTTAGCAATGACTCCTAGTAATAAAGGAAACAGAGCCTGAACTAACCACCTTCTGTAACTAGGCAAGACTACCGGTGCTAGGACACCATCTCAGTCATGTTAATTTTTTTATTTGTAAAAACACTATTTTTTCTCATTTTACATACCAATCCCAGTTCCCACTCTCTCCCCTCCTCCCCCTTTCCCTCCACCTGCCCCTCCACTCTGCACCCCGTCTCCTCTTCAGGGAGGGTAAGGCTTCCCATGGGAGTCAACAAAGTCTAGCAGATTGCTTTGAGGAAGGACCAAGGCCCTCCCTACTATATCTAGGTTGAGCAAGGCGTCCCTCCAAAGAGAATGGGTTCCAAAAAGCCAGTACAAGCAGTAGGGATGAATCCTGGTCCCACTGCCACTGCCAGTGGTCCAAAACTCTGCCCCAGCAAAAATTGTCACCCACATTCAGAGGGCCTAGTTTGGTTTTAAGTTGGTTCCTTCCTGTTAGGACAGTGTTGGTGATCGCCCATTAGCTCAGGTTAGCTCTTTCAGTGGGTATCTCCATCGTGGTCTTGACCTCTTTACTCATATTCTCACTCCTCCAACTCTTCCACTGGACTTTGGGAGCTCAGCCCAGTGCTCCACTGTAGACCTCTGCCTGTTTCCATCAGTGCAGGATGAAGGTTGTATGATGATATTTAGCGTATTCTTCAATCTGACTACAAGGCAAGTTCAGTTCAGCCACCATCTCCACTATTGCTTAGGGTCTTAGCTGGGGTCATCCTTGTGGATTCCTGGGAATTACTCTAGTGCCAGGTTTCTTGTTAGCACTATAATGGCTCCCTCACAGAGATATCTCTTTCCTTGCTCTCTGTCTCAGTTTATAAGGAAAGGAAATACTCGTCCTTCTCAGGAACAATCGTGACTGAACACTAAGTATTTAGGATTGAAATGTGCCATGTATGATTCAAAGTGTGCACCCGTCAGACTTAAGTGTTCTAGAACCGGAAGAATTTTGCAGATGCATTCCGTGACCAAATTGGCATAGCCAATATCAGCTGATTGGGGTGCTGAAAAATAGCAGTGCTGAGATGGAACTGAAATTGTGATGCAGCCACTAATTAGAAGCAAGCAGACCAATGGCCCATTAGATGGGAGCTCATCTAAAACGAATGGGTAACTTTCCAAATGTCACAAGTCCACGAGTCCAGCATACACTGATAACTTCAGCATCTGGAAAACAGGCTCAGTCAGTGACTCGGATTCCTCAGGGAATAGCTCTCACTGTGAGCATCCTTAAGGATGTTCTGTTTGCCAGATGTGTCAGAGACAGAGAAAATGTAACTGTGTTAGGATGATCCCTTCTCTGTGCAATGAAAACACGAGTCAGATGGCTCATTGTCTTTTACTCGTTAGCCTCTTCTCGTTTCCCTTACAATAAGATCACTGATTTCATAACAGCTGGTGTGCAGCAAATGTGATCATTCCTTGAATTAATCTCCATCGCCACTCAGAAATTAATTTTAAAATTTGAGCCTAAACCTTGTCAGGAGTTTATGTTGCGCTGCAATTCATTATTCAAAGGCTAGTCATCAATCTTGTTTTATCATCTGACACGAATTGGACAAACTGTTCTGAATGGAGAAGTCAGCGGGAGTTTACTGAATTTCTGACGTGACTTAACAAGTAATTAGTATTAGCAGCTTCAACATGCAGCAAACATTTGCAAGATCTTATTTTCTTAATTTTCCCAGAAATAGCAAAACAAACGTCCTCATGTCAACCCTTTTATTTCAAAGTCTGACTAACAACCCTTTGTTTCCTTTTATTGTTGAGTCCCCAAAGTACGTAACTGTTTCTGGACTGCCATTTCCTTATCAACCTAAGATACAGGAAAGGAGAACACCAGAGGTGTTCTCCCTCTCATGTCCTCTCTCTCTCTCTCTCTCCAATAAGGTTTAATTTGAGAAGATTCACATTTGAATAATTCATTTGAAAAGTATGATTTGTATGTTTTTTTTTACAACATAATACTTTAAAACCTGTCTTTCTGGTAGAATCAAAATCTTAATTTTATGATCAAATACAGTAACCAGTATGTTTATTGCTTTGTCATGATAATAGTTAAAATTCTCTCAGAGATGTTGCTATAATTACCAAAAAATTCAACAGATTTCTTAAACTTATTCCTCACTTCCCAATTATAACTCTTAAAACCAATCTAACTGTGAGACAGAATTTTGTGTTCTGGTTATCCTTGTTCATAAAGAATCACAGAAGTTTATTCTGAGATATATCAGATAAGATAACCAAATTAAATATAATTTAGATAATTATATCTTAAATGTACAGCACTTATATAATCAATATAACTTCATTGAATATAGAATAACTTGGGAATTGTACGAATGAAAAAATATGATTAAGGATGAAGAGAAGCCGTTAAAAGGGAGAAATTTCACATTTGATGTATAAGCTAACTGTTTTCCCATTTGAAGAGCTGTGTTGAGATTATCTTAACAATGATATACCATACATTTTTATTCATTCTTACAAATTTGTCTTTTATGTCCACCCAAAATACTTCTGAAATTTGAAAAATAAAAAATTAAGGCAAATCTTAGCTTATATGCAGTATTTAAAGAACACTGATTCTGACGTGTTAAAATATTGTAGTTTAAGTATCAATGTTTAATAGAAAACATAATTTGCACGACAGTGAGCTAAAATACTGATGCTTCTTAGCTACTTCTAGACTTAGCTGGAAGACAGTAATGAATAAACATGCAGAAAAAAAATGTCTACCTAATTACTGCAGCAATCAAATATCAGCTCTTTCCTTAAGCAAAGTGTGTGGATGAAAACCCCATCATGGTTTTCTACTGTGGGCCTTAACCAGAGGCACAGCCTCTTGCAAGAGCAAGTCAAGCTTTCCTATAAGCGCGGGCCCTCGTAGACTCTGGGACTCTTTCTGGTTACCGTGCAGTTTCTAGGAAACTTGGTAGAGCTTTGCAAGTGACGCCCTGTCCACTCTGATGCCGTTACTTGTGCAGGACGCCTTGGAGAAAGACTGGTCAGTTTCGGATTCCACCAGCGGCTTCCTTTCACAAACACGGCCTCTCCCCAGTCAGCTGCCCTGGCCAAAGGTAAGCTGCTACCGACACGCCGGACTGCTCCATCTTTGCTGGCTCTGAAGGTTCTGCTCTGCTGGGGTGATTAATAATGCAATTTATTGACCTGAAAAACATAATTACTTTTAGAAGCCTTTGACTTCCTCCTCATCCCCAGATGTAATTTTTCATGTAGCTTTTCTTTCATTTGCTCTTTTTTTTTTCCTTTACTTTGGATTTCTTTCAACGCTTTATTTAACAGTAGCCAGCAGGGGAAAAAAAATGATGTACCTCAGCTGCATATTTGGCAGTAGACTAAAATCACTAGTTAACAGCACTTTGAAAATGCAGAAAGACACGCTGAGAGGCAGCAGCTGAGGATCCTCAGCCAGAGGTCACGGGACCGCAATATCTGTTATTTATTTGATCATCTTTGAAGTTTTTGTTTTCTGAGATGTTTTAAGCTTTCCAATTAATCATTTTGTATACATGAGCTATACAAAAAAGCATATTCTTCACCTTGCAACAAAAGACTAAATATTCAAACATGCTCCAAAACTTTCATCTTATTATCATTTTAATTTTGTAATGAATGTCTCTTTTGCGATTGCTCAGGTTTATGCATGTTAGGTAGCAATAGCAAAGCTGGAAGTGTTCAATTCATTTTACATTTGTTTACATTTTTAAACTAAGAATGCTGGGACTTTGAAACATGCTGAAACCTCCCTTGCTGTACCCACGCGTCCAGCTCAGGCTTGGCTGTGCAATGAGAAGGAAAATTTGTTTTCATCAGAACACACACGTTTAAGTAGCAGGTAAGCTAAGTTGCTCTTTTAAGTGGGGATGAACTGATAAAGGGCAAGGACAAAAGTCCATATCCCTTACAAAAGAAGAATCATTATACAAATAAATGTGAATTTCCTGGCTTAGAAGATGAAACACGTGTGATGGTTAATATGAAAGTTCTAGGGTTCAGATTATGTGGAGGAGATCCATGAAAGCAGCGACAAGGCTTACATTCGGTGAAACAATGCGATAGGTGTACAAACGGGATCTTCACGTCGTGGCAGGTAGAAAGGAGAACCAGAATGAAAATCCCAGTGCTGCAGTCTTCTCAGCAAAAGAACTGAAATATGCTCCATGTAATTGAAATGAAAACATTTTAAATTAATAGACGACTTTTAGTGCTTTTGAACATAAAGCTCCTCTGTGTCTTACATAGATTTCATTTTCAAGTTTGAGACAACATAAACAGCTTGTAGCTTTTTAAAAAAGCTGATGTACTTGTGTTGATTCCGTTTTTTTTTTTTTTAATTGCAATTCTGTTAACAGATCTGAAAATAGAACTTTATCTAGGACACCTGAATCAAACACAAGTAAAAAGAGTTTACTGCAATCTGAAAAAGAGGAAAAAATTTCAGAAGAATGGTAAGTCCTCCATTTTATACTAAAGAAAATAAGAAATTGAAGGACTGCTGGATATCCATGGCAGATATTGGAAGTGGGGGGTGGGGGCCTTCAAGAAGTCATTCTTCTTTAAACTAACTCACCTGTGTTAGGCTTTCTTGGGTGAGATTACAAATTTATTAAATGCAATATAATTGAAACATATACATTTACACATATGTCTATGTATAACTAGGTTTTAGATATTTTACATTTATCTTTTCAATAGGGGCTTTAAGGATATCTCCACAGCTCAGCAGATGCTAAAGCGAGCACAGAAAATGAAGTCAAAAAAAATAAGGAAAAAGTTAGGTAAGTAATGACCTTTGAACAGTAGCTGTATGTGATATTGACTATAAAATTTTAAATTAAGCTTTCCATGTCATATTTAATATAAACAGAAATTAATGCACAGGTAACTATATCTAAGATAATAACTAAAATCCTCAACTTCCTAAAAAAATTATGCTATCACATTTAATGATAGATTTTGCCCTTTTTATTTTAAAAGTATTCCCTATTTCATACTCATTAGTACTGGCTTTTCTGTATGTTGTGCACTCTAGCAATTATGCTATAATTTCTCTCTGAACTGGTAAATTCATGGAATGTTGATTCAAAAACCATTCACTTAATGGACTCGTTCCATTGAGAGCTCTCAAGTTGCTTGATCAGTCAGTAAACTAAATACATAAGTTTGGTGGATTTTATCTATAGAGATTTCACATATGATCCCTGGAAAAGAAATGTAATATTTTATTATGATTTATGAAGAATTTGGCAAAAATTGGAAGGCAAATTCTTATTTTTTCCCTATTCACTTCTGAAATTATTGTACAAATCATTTATCTTTCTTTAGACACTTTGATTCAGTTTTGTATCCAGGATAAATATAAAGAAATAGGAAAGAGCTATGATTTTATATATTTTCTTAAAACTATTTAAAATTATCTACATATTTGACTTAATGTTTATCTTTATCATCTCATAAATTCATGGGCTTATGATAAGGCTCACGGCTCTTCTAATGTGCACTTTTGTTATAATTAACCAAGAAGAAAAATCTATCTTGTAGTTCAGATTTTTTTCTGTGTTCATTGAATTCTGAATTGTGTGCGTATGTGAAAATGCTTAAAATATATGTTAAAATAGCAAAAATAACCTTTTATTTTAATAAATCAAATACTTGTATAATAAGTCAGTTGGCTGATAAGTCACTAGCCATTGATAATATCATGGTAACTCATTTTTGAGTTTTTAAATATTTTAAATATTGAGTTTTTCTACATTGGTGTGTTATTAGTTATTTTAATTTCTATGATCTATCCTTTAGAGATAATTTATTTTGTAGGCCATTTGTCAGATACAAAGCATTGACCATTTCAACATGCTAACATGAGTATGAGTGGGTGTCGTGCCTTTCCTTTGCCTATACCTGTGGTTCACTCATTTTGAAAGCCCCTATGAAGTCCATCTGCTGTGAACCAAACCATGTTATGTCTATGTCAATGAAACAGTAACTCCAAACCCAGAGAGGTTTGGAACTTCCATGCCAAGTTCAAAGGCAAAATGGTTTGAGAACTGACCCAGTCAATATTCAATAAATAATTGCTTTTCTGTTCAAGTTTTGCTAGACCTTCTGTTAATAAAAGTAACACCATGCTTGCAGTCCCCTCTCATGGAGAGAGCTGAGCTGTTTCTGCCAGTGTAAATGTCTTTCTTCCTGCTGTTATCATCAAAACCTTATTCGTATTGGTTGAGGAAGATGTGATAAGTCAGCATATTAAATGTTTCAGCAAATGATTCAGCAAGTAATATCTGCATAGATGTGACTTTTCCTTTCTCTCTATTTTACAGATTTATTTTAAATTTTATGATCACAGCTATATAGTCTTAAACAAAAAAGGATTTTCTTTTTGTCAGTCACAAGGGGGCATGGTAGGGTCAAAAATGAGAAAGGAAAGCCCACAGGTAGACTTTGTAACTCCATTTTAAACTCAGTATTTGGTTTGGTAGTGGTGAATCAGCAGGATGGGCAGGTAAAGGTTGTCACCTACAATTGTGACTTTTAAATGAAAATCATCAACAAATTACAGGATCCTAATAGACTCTTTACCACTGATTGAGAAATTTGAATCTTGTGTTTCATGTTTGTTGCGTTTTTTACATCAACATTTATTAATCACACAAAATCAATTTCACTTTACACTCAGAATGTTAAATAAAGAATTTAATAACGAGTCTCTCATGTTTCTCATGATTTCCCTACTCCCTCCTTAGAGTAGACATACCTGTTGGAATAAGAAGTTAAAAATGAGAAAGAAAGAAAACCAGAGGGACCTTCTTGAATGATCACGTTTTGTTTAACTTCTGTTAAGCCCGAGATTTAGCACTTAAGCCATTTTAATCTACGAGTAAATTATTTAAGACTCTGTATGATTGTTTTTTGTTTAGAGATTAAAATTTAAATCAAATTCCTGTTGCCTTTCCAATTTCATAATTCAACTGGTGATGTGTCATTAATTTACATGAATATGACAACAATTTAAAATGTAGTCACTAACGTTCGAAAGCAATAGTTAAATCTAAATTCTGCTAAAACTGTAAAGTTGCCTAGAAAATCTTAAATATTAACAGACATATTCAACACATCTTATGTGGAAAAGTTGCCAACGTGAAAATCTGAAGCCACGAGAGGGCAGCATTGTCCACAAAAGTTCTGTGAGACTCGCTAGTTGTGTTGGCTGCAGAGAGCAGGGTGTGTATTGTGTGTCACTGTCTATGAACTACATGGAGTCGACCGGATTCTCTGTTCTAACATGCAGTGATCCTCAAAGAAGCCAAATAAACACAGAGAGTGCAGAAGCTTTACATATCAGTCCTGAAAAATATAAAATAATCTGGTCCGGAGAAAGCACTTAATATTTCCCACTTCCATCTTTTACATACTTTCATTAGCCAAGAAAGATGAATCCACAATATTTAGTTAATGTTCAAATGGAAACATGGCAAGTGCTGAAAGTCCAGTGAGTGGAGAAAGTAGGAATTAGTGAAATAAATTGCCGACAGAGGAAGAAAACTGCTGCAGAAACTGGCTAATCATGAAACATAGTTGAGGACCAGTGGGGGCAGCTGCGAGGGCAGCCCCAGTGCTGCTGAAATCTGCAGGCATAAATAAAGCCATCTGCGGTAAGGAGCAGCGGGACCCAGTGCCCTGCGCAGCAGCGTTTACAGGCCTCTGGCCCGGGCCTGGTTTGTTTCATCTTACTACTTTGATATAAAGTATCATTTGCATAGGAAAAAAATTAAGAGAAGCAGAAGAGGGAGGAATGCGGAGATGATGACGGGATTGCTTGCAGTCTTGAGAGGAGTTTCACGTTTTGTGACGTTAGCGTTGTCATGGTTTTACTCAGTTTGTTTGGGTTGCGGTTGTTGTTCTTCTTAGTGGTTTTTTTTTCTTCGTGATTGACATCAGTTAGAAACAATACTGACTAGTAGCATTTTGCTCATTGCCCGTCTGTTTGCTCTGATGACCTACTATTGAAGGAGACACAAAAGTAACTTCACAATTTGGTGACCAGAAATGGCGTTAGCAGACACTGAGGGGAGTTTAAGATACAGGTCGGCAATGAAGAACATCGTGTGTAAACTGAGAGTTCCTGGTCGATTGGAAACATGCAGGGTCAATAGCCCCAGGGTAGTGAGCATATCTGGGAGTAAGACTAGACGAGTAGGCTGAGGAAAGGGAGTGGGTGGCTGGTTTGGATGCCTAGCACGCCTTGGAAGCGCTAATTAGAGCGATGAGGGTGCATTGGAGCTGGTCAAGTATGAGGGCAGAAAATGTAGAATGCTGAAATCATGTTTTTCTCTGTATTTATCAGATCGATGCATGTTGAATTTAAGCTTCCGTAATTAAAGAAAAGAAAAAAAACAAGATGAAATAAAGCATGTTAATATATTTTTGAAGAAAGGGTGACAGACAGGGTAGAAATGATTCGCCAATTCTTTTAACACCTACTAGCATTAAGTATGTGATTCTCTCTTGTTCAGTAGGTGTTTGCTGGTGGGTTTATTTCCAAGAAAAAGTGGCTTAAGCCAGTTCCTACCATGACATCATATCCAAGAATTAAGTAATGTAGAAAATTAGGATTCATTTTGTGCATTTTAAGCTGCTCATAGGTTGTGGGAAAAGAGTTTCCAAAGTGGTAATCTAACTAATAAATTTGTAAGTGAGAGGGATCAAGAATAATTAATATTGTCCAAATTTCTTAAGATTTATTTTTGTGACCTCCAAAAGTTCTAGAAAGAATCAGTAAGAATTTTAGTCAAACACTAATTTGGTGTGCTTCCAAAACTGATAATAAAATTCACTTTGAATTGTAAGCAGTTGAGTATCTATTTTGCATAAAGCTCCCTGAATCTACTAATATGTCTGGCACCTGACTCAACAAATTACATTAAAGATATTGATAAACATTTAAAAGTGTACATTTGTGACTTTGTTAGTCTTTACTCAATTATAGATTCATATATGGGAAGTTATATATAAATTAGTGCATAATATGCAGGTAGATGCAAATAAAATTGGTTCTAATGGGATTCAAGAGGGCCAGTGTGGATCCCAAGCCACTGAGCCATGTTTTCCATATGGGGCTGGTTTAGAGACATGACGGATGTCAGAGTAAGAGAAGTAGAGATTCTCACTTCGTGTTTTCAGAGAGCTGATAAGAGCAGGCAGGATGTGACTAGGAGTTTCTCTGTGAAGTACCAGAAAGGGCAAAGGACCAATGCCTGAGACTATGAAAGTGAAACCCCAAGATGTTAGCTGGAGAATATTTTCCAAGGAAAACTGTATATAGGAAGTGGAGCCAGCCAGAGAGAGATGTCTGCTGTAGGAAGCAAAACGAAGGGCAAGAGCCCCTAGCCCTTTGAAATCGAAGATCTGGAGATGAAACACAGCTGCTGGGTTTGGTCTTTGCCTAGCTGGGTTCTAGTCTTGCTTTAGTCCAGTATTTCCGTGCTGTGGCCCTATTCTTCCTCTTGGGAATGGTAATAGATAGAGAATCTATACTGTGCCACTATATGATGGAAGTATACGATTTGCGTTTTTATTTTACAAGAGTTTACACTAAAAGATCGCCTTGATTTTAATGGAAGAGACTTTAGGTTTTGGACAGTGCTAAGACTGCAGATGCCTGTGAAAACATTTGATGTAAAAATGATGAAATTCACATTATTTTATAGCCATCAACTAGAGACAGGGAGCTGAGTGCAGCAGCTCAAATTAGAACTGTCCGCCATAATCTCAAGCATGTGAATACTTGGTCCCCAGTTGGTAACACGGCTTGGGGAAACCTTCAGAGGTAGAGGAAGCTCATGAGACAGGGTATAATTTAAAAACCTTGCCTGCTGTCAGTTTCTCTGTCTGCTTTGTGGTTTTGGTTCAAGATGTAAGCTCTCAGCATCCTTCTCTTATGGCCATAACTGTTATTTGTTGCCATGACTCTGCTCAACCATCATGGACTTTTATCCCTCTGGAATCATATGCTAAAATAAACGCTCACTTTTCATGTTGGTTTTTGGTCTAGGTGCTTTATTAGAGCAATATAAAAGTCACTAATACAGTCGTTCAATTTGAAGAATGTTGTCTCCCAAGCAGCAGGCCCTGGATTGAGCCCCCAGCAGCTCACAAAAATTGGGCTTCGTGGTGGATGATTGAAATCCCCTCAGAAGTTAAAGGCAAGGAGGTTGAAGTTAAAACTCTCTTAAAAGTCTGAGATCAGTCTACATAGACTGTTCGAGACCCTGTCTTTTAAAAAGTCACAATAACTATATTATATATACATATTTAATTATATATATTTAAAGTTTTTATTCAATGTACATACCAATCACAGTTCCCCCCTCCAACCCCTCTTTCCACTCACCAACCCCGCTTTCCACCAACTCATCCCTCATCTACTCCTTAGAAAGGGTAAGGCCTCCTATGGAAGTCAACAAAACCTTGCACATTAAGTTCAGGGAGGACCAAGCCCCTTCTGCCTGCATCCTTTTTTGTAAAAAGAATGGCATTAAGGGCGTTAATTGTGGACTGAATCGAGCACATAGGAGGCTGGAGTAGCTAAGTTAGCACCAATAACACTGACATTTAATAAAAGGCACAGTTGGCACCAAAAGCATGACAGCTATACCAAAAGCATGAGAGCCAGAAAGAGGCACAAAATTCAGTAAACAGTCACGTTACAAAGCCCATAAAAATATTCCCAGCCAAGATGGTGCTGAAGGGGAGCAATGGGGGAGGAGACCTAACTTATTTACAAAAAGGATGATTGGAGTTAAAGCTGGGGTAAGATGATTTAAAATACCTGATGTCCTGGTGATCTCCATTAGGGGCTATAGGAGCTGAAGCTCAAGCAGATGTGACTGCTAATGTGATTGGTTAATTCTCCTACTTCCTCTGGGATTTGTGGGGTTTTCCTTATAAGTTGCATGTTCTAAGGAAATAAACGAGTTCCTGCTTGACTGGCCTCCCCGCTGCATCTGATTGTCTCTAGAACCTGGGGGCTGGATGGCAAGCAGGGCACTTCCTCTCCTTAGCCAGGGCAGTTGCAGGCAGGTGGCTCAATTCTTTATGGGGTGCAAGGGGGTGTTCTGCAGAGGAACCCCACAGTTAATCACAACTGAGACTATAGAAACTGAAAAAAGATTATGCAAATGATAGATATTGTCTAGAAACTTAATGAATAAAATAAAATAATATTGCCTTAATGAGATAATGGTTATAAAATATTACACATGGAGCCAAATGCATAAATGAATTTGGTTCTCATACTTGAAAGTCTCCTTAGATGTGTTTAAAGATTTTTGTACACTGGCAAGGGATTTTAGGAGAGAGAAAGAACTTTTAAAGTAACAATAATGACAGACAAGTATATTTAATGAGAAAAACTTACTTTAAAAAGTGAACAATGTTGGATCGAACCGTCTATCTGTATCTGTCTACCTGTTCTCTGCACAGCCTACCTTATTCTAGGAATGATTAAAGGTATTTTCCAGTAACTTAATCATTTTAAAATGTTGTCATGATTTGTGTTCAGCTACATTTGCTGGTGGCATTTATTGAGTGCCTACACTTATGTGAGCATGTAATTTACACACGCTGTGTCAACTCTCCTAGTCAAAGTCAATGTTGGAAAGACTTGACAAAGTGCAAGATCAGTTTGCTTATATCCGTGTAACTAGTAAAAGGTGGACATAGGATCTGGCCCACTGAACAATGTACACAAAATGATCCACAAGCTCTTCTCTTTACAGTATCCCTGTTTTCCTGGCTTCCCTGCTTGACTGTGTGTTTTCTAAACTTCAGAATGTTATTATCCATGGTGTTATTTCTAGGGACTTTTGGCATCCATTTTTTTTCTCTTTTTTAATCATTTATTTAGATTCACTGTATGCACCTTGGTTAAAGGTGTCAGAGCCCCTGAAACTGTAGTTTTTTTTTCCTCATTTTAAATCACCATATATCCGTCTTCTTATCATTATCGCTTTGCAATTAAAAGGAACTTTTGAAATCAGTTTAAGGTGATGCAATCAACATGTTCTGAAACTCAAAGGATATTTATGGTGCAGTAGTGCTCCTCATATGCTCTTGGAAAACAAAATTAGTTTTATGAGCATTTTTCAGACATGCATTCTAAATAGTCTCTGTGTACTAAAGGATTGGCTCTGAGTTGACAGTATGAGGGAAGTATGTACTAGTGACACCCCTGCTTCACATATGAATTTGTACAGAGCAAGAGTGCTTGCTATTTTTTCCAAGAAAGTTCCAGTCTTTTATCCATAATGTTTTATCCTTTAGAGTAAAAGCTAAGCAATGATGGATCCATCTATCTATATCCTATATTCAGAGTATTTGCCAAAGATATAAATTATTAGAAAATGTTGTTATGATTTGCATTGCCTTATGTTTGTTTGTGACATTTATTGAGCACCTAGATGAAAGCAGCATAGATCTAATAAGAGTGCGAGAAGAAAGAAGACTAAGAGAGTGGGAAGATGATTATGATGAACCACAGCAATGAGCAATTGAAATTATACTTTTCATTATTGACTTCTGTTTCTTTTGAGATAGCACTAGATATGTGGATGGCTTATATAACATCCTACCTGTTGATGGGGGGAGTGTCTGTACATTTGTTATTGTTGCTAATTCCTAGAGCATTTTTGTAGAAACTTCCTGTAATTATAATACCATAAGGTGCAGATACCTCAGAAGGGAGCCAAACACTGACTTATAGTTTCTGTAGACATGGACAAAATACTGTTTGTGAAACACGAAAGTGAGCTTTAATGGGGCTCAGTTACGCTGGAAGACTACTGGGAACTGCCAGGTTACTCGTCATGGAGCACCCTTCCACAGATGCTTTTCTGTCTCTTCTCAGTGTACAGTTTGAAACCTACTACTTTAGCGCTAAACTATTAATGTGCTTTAGTGTCTTCAGTTTTTAAAATGTTGACTCTTTGTTTGATTTAATTCTATTACACTAGACATTCTCACTCTCCTAGACTTTTTTTCCAAACAATTTAAGATACTAGAAAGAAAATGTACCACCCTGAAAAGGTGGTTTTGCTGTACTAAAAGTGTTTACTTTTCCACAAAGCTTTCATACCTGGTGCTTACATCCCTGCGTTTTCAGTCTTAGGGAAAACCTCTAAATTCTGCAGGACCAAAACCCATTTTTCACATTCCATACAATTATTTGTCGTTAATAAAAAATTGCAAGGCCCTACATTCACTGTGACTCACCCTGTAATATGATAGAATAATAGTATTTATAACTTTAAAGTACAGAGAAAAATATTTAACTTTTCAGTTCTGTAAATATGTTATTATAGAAGAGAAACCACCACTTTCTCACAATATCAAGATTTTTCTGGCAAGCTGGTTTCTTGCTGTCTTGCTTCCATCTCACAGCTGTGTTGTCTGGATAGTTTAGGGAGGATGTAGTGAGTGTACTCTCCTGCCTGGTAATCAACTGCTTTTTCTAGCTTGAGGAGAAATACTAGGAAAGGAACTAAAATAACTGTAGCCTGACTCCCAAATATAAAGATGATGTCAAAGAATATATGTTCAAATTTTCACAATATTATTAACATTTCTGACTTTCTACTGAAGGAGGGCCATAGGATTGATGATACGATTAAGAATATACAATTTCTGGGCATTTCTTTTTTTATATTATCAAGTTAAAGGCATTGGCAATTTCACAGAGACCCAATAAAAAGCATATTATTTTTAATAACAGCAAAAGAAAAAATATGTTCATATTAGAGAAGGAGTAACCAAGAGCTGGTCTTACTTCTTCTTTTTTTTCCCCTAGAACCCTCTGTGCGACTAGCATTATTCAAAAAACACAAAAATGAAGTTCGTGTTACAAAGTCATCAAAGAGGTCACAGCTGAGGAGGGTCAGTTACTTTGAAGGTAAGGTTTAATGTAAGACATGGAAAGATTAAAATGTTCTGTAAGGATAGAAAAAAGGTGTTAAAACGTTTACAGCCCTCCTATGACCTAAAGTACACACATATATGTATGTATGTGTGTGTTTGTGTAAAATAGCCTCGAAAACCCTATTTTCATTTGTGTTAGTGTTTATCTAGATTTTATGTGCCTTTGATTGTTGTATAAATAACCATGTAATAATGTATCATCAGTTTTAATATTGATATAAAATCTTAATGAGTACAAATTATAATAGCTTGAATTAGTGAGACTGATCACATGATATTCTGATACACTTACAGTATGTTGACATATACACATACAGTATGTTGTTAAACAGTACTAATTATACTTTGTTATATTGAAAGCTTTCTCAGTGACTTTTAGAATGAAGGTTTTCACGTCTAGTTCACAGGTTTCCTTTCTGACTTCACCATACCAAAGAATTAAATTTTCATATCCTTAAACAGAACCATAATGTGACTTACCAGTTTCATACCTATTTGTAGTACTAAAATTTTATTATTTATGCTACCCATACTTCCTGATAATTATTTATAACAGAAGGAAAAAGGCATGTACTTTTGAATGGAAAATAACTATGATCTTCTTATTTTTATGTAATAAATCTTAAAAAGCATACATTATTGATAACACGATCAAGAATGGGTTCATTGTGATTTGCATTTCATTATGATTTGAAAGTCACTAAATTATTGTGATATAGAGTAACATATTCAAGTATGTATGGCCAGAAGTCATGAAATCTAGAGTTTTCTTGGAAGAATATAACAAGAAGCAAATATTTTTAAAAATACTTAAAACATATGCAGAAGGTGATAAAGTTTATTGCTTGAATAGTTTATGGCATGTATATATGTATATGTTATTATCCATTATTTTTTTTAATGTTTGCAATTTTTCATGGTAAGACAATTTCAAAATTTAGTGTCCATTGAGGGTGTCAACTCAGTATTGGTACTGGAGAGATGATTTATTGGTTAACAGCAGAGGATACCCTTTAATAGGACCTGGATTAAAATCCAGCATCTACTTGGAGACTTGCAGTTATCGGTGACTCCAGTTCTAGAGTATACAAAACACCTTCTAGCCTCCTCAGGCACAAGGTACTCACGAGGTACACAGACCACACGCAAGCAAAAATATCCATACACATAAAATTAAAAATAAAATCTCAGTATTTTAGGAAATATTGTAATAGAATTAAATTAGATTTCCAAAATTAAAACAAGCCTAGGCTTTCAAATAGCCTTCTATTTCCTGCTATTATGTTAGCTAGCAGTTCACTCTTTTCATAAGTAATACTAACAATTGCAGTAAGATGAGCATCAGTTCCATCGATAACTTTCCCCTGTTAAATAAAGACATCCTTACTACAGAAAGTAAGTACCTAGAAGAAAGAGGTATTTAATTTAGATGACTTGAAGCAGGGCGGTGGTGGCGCACGCCTTTAATCCCAGCACTCGGGAGGCAGAGGCAGGCGGATCTCTGTGAGTTCGCGGTCAGCCTGGTCTACAAGAGCTAGTTCCAGGACAGGCTCTAAAGCTGCAGAGAAACCCTGTCTCGAAAAACCAAATAAAATAAAATAAAATAAAAATTTAGATGACTTGAACATTCAGAAAGAGCTCTATCATAAAGTGTTCCAGTGTATTCCCAGTTCCTAACCATGGGAGTGCATGTGAAGAGCATGTTTTGTTTTGTTTTGTTTTGTTTTGTTTTGTTTTTTAACTATGAACCAATACAAAATAAGCTAAAAGTTCACAGTAGGGACAGAAGACATTCTATAGAGCATGGGGTTTGTACATAAGTTTTATCTGCATAATTGTATTTGGTTTTTTTTCATGCAATATGTGTTTGTTTTGGTGTTTTAAGATTTGTTTTGCAGTCCTCCTAAATATTTGGAACTTTATTATACTGAATGAGTATTATGTACAGACAGACAGACAGACAGACAGCCAGCCAGACAGACAGACAGACAGATAGATAGATAGATAGATAGATAAATTTCCCAACTTGTGGGTATTAGTTATTGTGGTTATTCTAAGGTGTTTGATTTTAAAGAATGGGCTTTGACAATAATGGTTCTACATTGATGGAGGAGGGTCATCTGTCTATATGTTACTTTTATTGGTTAATAAAAAAAACTGTCTTGGCCCTTTAATAGGACAGAAAATTAGGTAGGCATAGTAGACAGAACAAAATTGTGGGAGGAAGAAAGCAGAGTCAGGCAGACATCATAGCTCTCCTCTCCGAGATGGACGTAGGCTAAAATCCTTCCTGGTAAGACACCACCTCGTGGTGCTACACAGATTACTAAATATGGGTTAAAGCAAGATATGAGAATTAGCCAATAAGAGGCAAAAACTAATGGGCCAGACAATGTTTTGAAAAATATAGTTTCCATGTAATTATTTCGGATATAAAGCTAGCCAGATGGCGGGAAGAAGCCCGCCGCTCCTTCTACACTACATGAAAAAAAATTCCAATTAATCTGCTAGCATTTGTCCCTTTCAAAAGACGTTAAAGATAAAATGCTAGTGTCAAGCCCAGTCTTAAATCAAATGCCTTAGGCGCACATTCTCTTTGGAGGGATACTTTGCTCAGCCTAGATATAGGGAGGAAGGCCTTGGTCTTACCTTGGAGTGGAGTGTCAGACTTTGTTGACTTACCCTTTCTTAGGAGTGGATGGAGGCATGGAGTGAGGGGAAAGGTAGGGTGGGAGGAGGGGAGGGAGTGGGTATAGGGATAGTTATATAAAATGAGAAAAGATTGTATTAAAAAATTCTTAATTAAAAAAGGTGAAAAAAGACAAAATTCCATGCTGTCTCATATGCTTGTTTGAACTCAACCTGTAAGTAGACATATGTTTACTGATGCAAAGGGAAACTTAATTGAGCAGGCTGACCTGCTGAGCTGCCCAGTGGTTGGTGCATTTGGAAACCAAGTTTTTTTTGAGATACAACTTGTATATTATATGAATTATTTTAAGATTGCAATTCAATTAACCTTACTGTTACATAACCATTACCTTTTAGTTTTAGAACATTAAAACTTACTTTCCCTTAAGAAAAAAACTAAAATAAAATTAATAGTCAGATTCTGAACCCCCCATGAGGGAAATCAAAATTAAATTTGCTATAGGTTTTAGATTAAATAACTCCATGTGGAATAATATCTCATGACTATGGTATGCCAGCATTGTTTTTTAATTTTCTTATTATCCTAAAATTAGATCATAGTATTATTTGAATATTGATTCTATAATTCCAATTTATTTTATAGTAACATTGTAGGAGTTATAAAAAACCTTTCTTTTTCAATTTTTCAGTCATGACCATGTGAAATGTCATGAGTCTTGCAAATTATATTAAATGCTTTGTTTCAGATATCAATAGACAGATGATGATATCCACATGAGAAATATGGTTCCACCTGAGGAATATTTGATATGGAATTAATTATATTAAATAGCATGATATAAAAATCTTATCATTCATCTGTCCATTTTTATAAAATACCTGTTTATATCATTTGCCACATTCGTAAAATGAAGAAAATGACTTTTCATTAAACCTAGTCAAGGCTAGGCTTTGATCACTCCTGTTTGCAGGTTAACCAGAAGTATGCCATGTGTCAGATATTATTTGGTTCTTCCTCCGGGACAGAGGACCTAAAAATTATATAGATCTATTACAGGTTTGCTTGCTTGTTTGATGGTTAGGTACCTCTCCTTGTTTACTTCTGTTATCACATATAATTCTCACTTGGGTTTAAATATCTAATCTTGCCTTGAAAGTCAAATCTCTATATTCTCTTGAAAGGCTCTGAACAGTTAAGAATCCTGAAGTCACCCTTGAGTGTTTGCTACTAACCTAGGAGGAAGCAGAGTTGCAGTGTTATAAGTGTGAATGCCACAAGTTGTGTAACACAGCTTAATTCTTTAAAGAAAAATATCTGTTTCAACTATCTGGTTTAATTATGTTCTATAAATAAATAGTAAATCAAAGCAAGTAAATTTAAATGTTTATAGTATGGCATTTATTAAACTGCTTTACAATGAGATTTACAGGTTCCATCAGTAGAAAACAATATATGATTGCTCATGTCACCTTCCTGGATAGTCCCTGCTATAAGTTATTTTATTCTTTTTAATGTTCATTGATAAATCATGATTATATGAAATTATAAGGAACAATATGAACTTTTTAATATGTATACCACGTGGCATGATTAAATTTAGCTAATCCGTCTGTATATTACTTCAACTACTTATAATTTCTATGGTGAAATATTTAAATTATTCCATTAACTGTTCTGAAGTAAACAATGTGCCATTATCGTCTCTATTATCTTTGATTTATGTTGGGACTCAACACCTGCTTTTGCTGCCTAGGTCTTAATCAGCATTTTCTCATTCCTTCACTCTCCCTACCTTGACTTTTGGTACCCGTTTTTCTACTTTTTATGTTCATCAGTTCAACATGACTAGATTCCACTTAGAGATACATGATATGCCTTTTGTGTTTTCTATGTCGCTTACAGTAATGTCCTTCAGTTCCATTCATGTTGTCACAATAATCTAATTTCCTTCACCTTTTTTTTTTTTTTAATTTTGCTTTTGTTTTTCGAAGCAGGGTTTCTCTGTGTAGCTTTGGGGCCTGTCCTGGAACTAGCTCTTGTAGACCAGGCTGACCTCAAACTCACAGAGATCCACCTGCCTCTGCCTTCCTAGTGCTGGGATTATAGGTGTGCATGCGTCCCCACTGCCCAACATCCTTCACCCTTCTTAAGACTGAATAATATTTCTTTGTATATGTATATGATATTTTCTTTACCCACTCATGTTTTACTAGACTCTGCAGTCATTGATATATTTTGCTGACTATGTTTAATGCAATAAACAGAGAGTTCCAGAGATGTCTCTAGCATTCTGTCTTCATTACCATTGGATAATTATCCAGTGGTGAGATTGATAGATCAAATTATACTTCAACATGCAGTTTTCTGAGAAATTTCCATCATATTTTAATTAATAGCTTGTGCTATTTTATATTCCTCTAGCCATGTATATTTGTTCCTTTTTCTCCACATGATGGCTTTTTACCTTTTATGTGTATAATAAAATCCATCTTGCAAAAGTAAACAATATTTCATTATAGTTTTAATTGTCCTTATGTTAGTGATTCTGAACATTTTCTCATATACAGTTTGGTCATTTATATGTCCTTTTTTATAGATGGATGGATGATAAGTAGATAGATGATAAAAAGATAGACAGACTGATAGAAAGAAAAATGATTGGTAGATAGATAAATAGAAGATAGATAGATAGATAGATAGATAGATAGATAGATAGATAGATAGATAGATAGATGAATGGATGGATAGAAAAAATTATGAATGTATTTTAAATTTTATCCTGTGTCATTGTTTTTCAGTTCCCTCCATACTTTTTAAAGTGGTCTCGTTTCAATTTTTTTGAAAAAATTATCCATTCCATATTGCATATTCTTGGGGCTTATGTGTGAAAATGAAACTAACCATGAATGTGTGGGTTTGCTTCTAAGTTTTCTTATCCTCTTCTTTGCTCATGTGTCTGTCTCCATGCCAGCATTATGCTGTTTTGATGACAATTGTTTTCTAATAAATATTGAAATCAGGGAATTTGATACCTTAAGCTTTGCTCTCTAAACTCATGATAGTCTTAGCTCTTTTGTGGTTCCATGCAAATTTAATAATTTTATTCCATTTATGTGAAAAATAACCTTGAATTTTGTTACAATTGCATTGAAGTTTTACAAAAGTCTTGCAAGAAAATGTTGGCAAAAAATATTTTTCAGCCCTTGTGTGTTTGTAAATTTGTATATAAGGATTTTATTGTTGTTGCTTTTGTAATTAACTTGTTGATTTAATTTCATTTTTAAGCTTTTATAAATACCTTTTGTACATATGTGGAAAACTACTCAGGTTTTGTATTTTAGTGCACTACTGAATTTATTGGTCAAGTATATTAGGATTTTTGTGGTAAAAGAGTAGGTAAGACTATGATGTCAACAAATAGAGACAGTTACATTTTACATATTAGAATGCCTTTTCTATTTTTGTCTTGGCTAATTCCTTTAGACAGAACTACTAATACCCTGTAGTCTGACTAGACATCAGTATCATTCGATCATAACCACTTGTATTTGAACTTTATTAGCTATTGCCTGTGTTTGCTTCAGAGGGCTAACTTCTGCTAATTTACTATTTTCTGTTTCATTTTAATTATTTTTTTCATTTTTAAGTTTTCATTTTTATGTTTTTACTAGTTTTTAAATTATGTGTGTGTGCATGTGTGTATTCGTGCGCGTGTGTGTGCATTTGTGCAAGTGTGTGTACATGTTCGTGTGTGTATGTGTGTGTATATGTGTGTGTACAGGTGCTCACAGAGCTAAGGGTAAAGTGTTGCATCCTGAAGATGGAATAAGAGGCACTTATGAGCCACTTAGTAACGGTACTTGAAACTGAACTTTAATCCTTTGAGAGCTATGCTTAATTATAGAGTCATTAATTAGTATTCATAAAATTGACTGGAATTATACGTAGTTTGGTGACCACTAACAGTATGACCTGAGATCCTATTTGCAAAGGACATAAATACACATCATACTTACATATTAAGTGGTCCAAAACTGAAATTATTGGCAACATTGATTCTAAATTAATGGCTTTTAATGCTTAAAATCTGCATTTCTTATTAAAACTCTGAGCTTCCTCTCTTTTAGAGACTCTGATACATGTCTAATAACTGTGAGAAATCAATGATTTTGAGAATTTGAGAAGTGACTTGTCCAAAGTCATATAAAGAGTAAGAACCTGTAAGTAAGCTGATTTCTTCGTAAAGGCAAATCTAGGAGAATCAAAACATAACGTACACTTTCAAGAACAAGATTTCAGGGTATACACTTGAGAATTAAATCACTGATAAAAATAAAAACTAATATATTAGGTAATGCAAAACTCTAGGAGATTAATGGTGTATTTCATTTTAATTCTTGTATCCTTTTTGGCACCAAAATAAAGGAAGAAGTAATTTTTCCCATCATTGCAATTAATATTTGATGTTTATCCTATAATTAGCTACTAATATTGACATTATGATAATGCTAAATTTTGAGAACCAAATCTATTTGCCTTTGGATTCATGTTAATCAATGGCAATATTTTGATTAACATCTGTTCATTTTTTGAAACCTCAGGAAGCTTCACACACAGTCCTAAAGAGAACAATATATTTTTACTTCATTTCTGCTCATTTATATATAAATGACATTCCTCCCCTACCCTCATCCACTGAGCTTCTAAATTTGCTACTTCTAAAGCAAAAGAAAATTTACAATTTTAGTATTAGCCAGGGGGAAGAAATGAAGCTGGAAACAATCGGGTCTAGTCTGACCACTTTCTCAGGGAGATGGTTTAAGTCGCAGTTCGTCATTCCCTGGAATGGTTTTACTTGATTTTAAAGTCAAGTTTTCTTACATCGCAGCATGGTGCTGTCATCACAAACATGAATCCTATTTGTCCTCTTATAAAATGGAAGATTTACAGATACCATATGTTCCTATATGCCATAAATGCTTAAATATTTTGTGTTAAATTTTCAAGTAATGAAGACATTTGAAAAACTTTAATTTCTATCATTTTAACTTCAGAGCATCCTAATCAAACCATCGTCTTTTGTGGTATTTTTTGCTTTATGATTACAAGCATTTTCTTCTTCTTTCTCTGTTTTAATGACAGTTGGAGCACAAAATCATATAATGCAGATTGTTTTAGAGTAGGTTTTGTGTTTCCATAGCTGTATATAAAATACTTGCTAATAGTGTGCAGTGTTTATATATTAAGAGTTAACAGAGATTTGCTAACATTTATATTGACTAGCATTTAGCCACAGGAAATGTGGAAACAAGAATCTGAAAGCATCCTGCTAAGAAATGTCTGTAGTCTTGTTTTGTGGAGTAAAATACATTATTAATCAGACTAGACATGGCTACAAAGCTTTAGAAAATGTAGTTTGTCAGTAGCTTGGTTTCCTATAATAGTTATAATTTGAATTACTGTATTCTTACCACATTGTGAATATCTTATATCTTCTGGTATTCAATGATGTTAGTTGTTGGGCTCAAGGCCATAGAGCCATGAAGACACATGTACCATTTACTGGGTTTAACCTGACTCCCTATGTGTATAAAAGACAAGAATTGTGTTCACATACAACATGACATGACAATACTAAATGCATGCCTTTAAAGAACATAATTTTTAAATTTTTGATGAGAAAATAGAATGTCTTCCATCATAAAAAGTCTGATGTTTTGGAGCCCATTCCATATGAAAGGATACCTTGCTCAGCCTACATACAAGAAGGAGGGCCTTGGTCCTGCCGCTAGTGATTTGACATACTTTGTTGACTCCCCATGGGAGGCCTTATTCTCTCTGAGGAGTGGATGGAAAGTGGGCAAAGGAAGAAGTGGGGAGTAGAAGGAGGGGCAAGAGAGGAAACTGATATTGCTATGTAAAATTTAAAAAACAAATTGTTAAAAAAATAAAATAAAGCTGGGCAGTGGTGGTACACACCTTTAATCCTAGCACTAAGGAGGCAGAGGCAGGCGGATCTCTGTGAGTTCAAGGCCAGCCTGGTCTACAAGAGCTAGTTCCAGGACAGCCAAGGCTGTTAAACAGAGAAATTCTGCCTCAAATACCAAAATAAATAATAAAAAAATGAATATTAAAGAAAAGTAAACTTTCAGTAAATGGTTTTTTGAGTAAGTAAAAACACAAAGAACGCTGACCTTACATACAGACTTGATTAAGAGATATTCGCCCATGTCTACTTGTGGCAACTTGGATAGTTGTCCATGTGCAGCCCAGAAAGTCCTTTCACTTAGCATTCTCTTGTTCTCACAGACATCAGTCATTTAGGAAGACATTTATCTATCTTGAGACACCATTCACTATGTTTCTATCCTATTTTGAATAACGTTTTGTCTATAACACATTATAATATAAATATATAATGTTTTGTTCTTTTTTTTTGGTTTTTTTTTTTCGAGACAGGGTTTCTCTGTGGCTTTGGAGCCTGTCCTGGAACTAGCTCTTGTAGACCAGGCTGGCCTCGAACTCACAGAGATGCGTCTGTCTCTGCCTCCCGAGTGCTGGGATTAAAGGCGTGCGCCACCACCGCCCGGCATATGTTTTGTTCTTTACTGTCAATTTGCTGTTTGTATAATGTGTTGTTCCAAGTGTTTTATCTTTAGAACTACTAGAATTCTCATGATATACTTTTATGTTACAAGAAAAGAAACATCTTCACTATTCTTAGAAAAGATTACATAAGTGAAAATCTGCTTGGATTTATATGGAATTAAAAATGAAGTACCATAAGAATTTTGATTTGCAAACCATTTTATATGTAACTGTTAGGGAAGAAAAGACCTGAAGAAGGGATTATCATCTAAAATGAATTTTTAGTTTCAGTCTATTGGATATGAGCTATATTTTAATTTGTTTTACTTATTTTAACTCTAAATAAGCGAAGTTTTTGAACTCAAGAACACCAAGCTCTGTTGAGACCCTTGTCACTTTGGTAACACTAAGTGGAACATAGACATACACACAGAGTTTCAAGCTACAGTTTGCTGGTGAACATATAGGCATAAAGCAACTATCTTCTCAGGACTTGATTTTTTATAATTCTATATACTGAATGTTCAATATCAAGGTCTATTCCATCCAGTTCTGGCAAGTATTACCTTCTTGAAAAGGGAAGAAAGGAGAGGGGCAGTGCAGGAAGGAGAAATGAAAAGGGGGTAGGGAGAAGGAGGGAAGGAAATGAGAGAAGAGAGGAAAGGAGCGAATGAGAATTTTGACCCATTGGCTCGGGGATCTGCATGCTTGTTTTCAACTGGTGGTGTTGTTTGGGGAGGTTGTGGACTCTTCGGGAGGTGGATTCTTGCTGGAGCATGTCACAAAGAGTGGACTTTGAGTATTCCTAGTCTCATGCCAATTCATGTTGCTATCTCTATTTTATGTCCTGAACCTGCCAACATGTCCAGAGCTTGTTTCTATACAACCTACCATGATGGACTCTCATCCTTTAGAACCATAGGCAAATAAACTCTTAGGTATCAATTGTCCTTGCTCTTCACGGTTCAAATAAATAAAATTTCCTCTCGCAGTCATTCTTAACTCAGCCAACCTCACACTTGATTCTACACTTACCTGTGCAATTAACGGTCTTCTCCAGATTGCTAGTCTTTCAAAGTTCAGGGAATCAAATCTTGGTCTTATGCCTGAAACCTCCTGCCCTTAGGACTCACTAACCATATTGGCTTCATTTATACCAAACACTCAAGAACTGTTTGATGGATTACTATACATTTCTGACTTCAAAAGAAAAAAAAAAAAAAACAACTTTGGTTTTGTAGCGAACTCTTCCTGTCAGTTGCTAGTCCTCAAATTCAGATACTGACCCGTTCCCAACGTAAACTTTTAACATGTTTAATGTTCACATTTAGGTTGTAAGTTCTACTCTCAGTCACCCTGAAATCAACTTAGCAAACTTCATAATGTATTCAAAGTTATGCTCATGGACCCTAGACAACTGTGTTGATCTTAAAAACCTTAGTATGCATATCATTCCTTCATTTTTAGTGGTTCATCAATTTACAAACATTATCTGAAAGAATGAAATTAAACCTATTGTCAATATACGTCCTATGTGTCAGAAAAGCCCAAATGATTGGCATGTTTTTAGAGATTCCACAGTGCTTTGGGGAAACTTTGAGCTCGTATGTTTTATCCTAAGGCTTCACTTCCATCTATAAGGTATTTCTGCATTCTTGTTTTATTTTAAGAAATAAAAATAAAGAGCCAAAAATAGTCCAAAAATTGGATTGTGGACTCAGGACTCTTAAATTTAAATCTAAAGTTTGCTCCTTAGCATTTCTGTGTCTGCTTTCTAGTTTTAAAATAAGTAAACTTTAGAGAAATAATGTATAATTTGGAGCTCAGCAAATGAATTAGTACACATAAAACACTAGAACTACTTTTAGCTCTTGCCAGTATCAAAACCAGTAGCCACTTGCAATAAGATTATATTTAGAATTTAATTCTATTATAGTAACTGGATACATTTTGATGTATTTTATATTGAATGTAGTTTGCATAAGTAGGCAGTGTTTGGTGAGACGTGTACTATTCTGCTTAGTGAATTATTCTTGAGCGCAAATGAATTTTCCAGGTTCTGGCAAATGGGTAAGATGCCGAATCCAGTCAGTGATCCATTCTACTTAAAAATCTACCTAAATAAATTTAATAAACTCCCTTAATCCAGATTTTTCAAGGTGATGTCAATCAATCAATCGGTCACACTCTGGCATTAACCTACCACCCCGGTTTATATGCTGTCCCTGGCCACTTCTTCCCTTTTGCCCTGTACAGGGTCCTGAACTTAGGTAGCCCACTGAAGCATGAACAAAAGAAGAATCTGATATCTCCAAACATTCCAGTAATAAATCTAATTACAAAAATTAACTTAGTTTTTATCCTTCACTTAGCGATAAAATATTTTGACTCAGATATTGATATGTGTTTCATAAAGATAAAATTTGCATTGCCGTTTTATGCAGACACAGAGAAAACTGCACACACCTAGAATTCCTCAGCACATAGACTTAATTGATTTCCAGTACTTCTTACGATTCTAGCACTTAAAAAAAAACATTTTAAAGCATTTTTAAGTTGGGTATCAATATGAGAAATAATAATCACTTGAAGCTTCCTAAAATATATGCTATGGATTTTGTATCTAGTACCATAAACTATGTATGAGATTTTTTTTCTCTTTTATGGGAAAAATTATGTAAAACACCGTCTGGAAATTTATTAAATGGACTTCTATCACAAGGAATTCTTAAAAATTTTAAGAAACTAAACTATATTTACTATCTGGTTAGCATTTTATCATAACCAAATGCTAAAGCAAAGTTGCAAGTTTATTTAAACAATATGAATAAATAAATGTCATGCTTATGTCCAAATGGACTTGTGTTTGTGGTGGTGTGTAATTTAAACTGCTCTCCAACTATTGTGCCCATCCCCACTCTGTCTTCACAGATACACATCTGCACATCTTTCTGTCTAATGAAGAACATTTTATAATTGGTATATAATGCCCAATGGAATTTCCACCTCTTAACATATTTTCCGCTATCAGATTCTGTAATGAAACTAAGCTTTTACATTAAAAAGCCTTTATTTTTTTAATTATGATACAGTTCTGTTAGTATAAAAATATGTATTATGTTATTAAATATGATTATGTTGCTATATGTTGGCAGCTAATGCATTTGAAATTAATGTATAAAATATTTTAAATAACTCATACTTACGATTATAATTCTATTTTTATCAGAATACGGTATCTGAATATGTCCTCAAAATGCTATAATGGCATCACCTTTTATAATGTTTCTTTAAAAAAAAAGAGAAGTCATATATTAAAACCTATACCCATGTTCAGTAATTCATGTAGCCATCTTGAAGTTTAAAAGCTACACATCAACTGTTCCATCAAACACCTGACTTATTTGTCTCACTGATAAGAAGAAAACTTGAATAATAAAAACAATGATTGGGGTGGTTGCTACAGCACTAGAAGAATAGACCTTTTATAGGATTTTATTTGACTATCAGCTGAAAATGTGTGTGCCAAGACATAGGTTAGTTGAAACCCCCTACAAATGGAGCTTACGGAAACAGAAACTGACCCTTCTAACATTGTGTTTCTCAGTACATCACAAGAATGCATTGCTCCAAAAAGTGTAAGATCTGTATCTTGTGATGTGATGAAATTTTTTTTAATTCTATAGTAGAGGAGAAATATCTTTTTTAAAATTCAAAATCATGTAGCTAGTGTGAGCACACACAATAAAGCCCTGCACACTGAAATATTTTCTCATTTTTTAAGGGAATTAATGTCTCCCCCACCAACCCTTTAACATGTAAAATGAGTAAGTTACTTGTGTCCAGTACATCCAAAAAAGAGCCAGGATAAAATAAACATAAGGGGTTGGATATCTTGGAAAAAATCTGTCATGGGTTTGGGTTAATCATCTCCAGAAGAAATTCAACTTGATGCCTGAAATGTAAGACTTCTTGGAGAAAGCAAAAAGGCCCGAGGCAGTGTTGATCTGAAAGAGTGCTCTCCGTGGGTCAGGTCTGCTCTGCTGGCAGAGTGCAAAACCAGTTCATAACCAAGGCCTCTGAAGAGCTGTAAAGGACTGCAGGGGCCTTCCAGTGCACGCACTCCAGCTTTGGTTACGGAGTTTTAATAGCCTGGTTTCTTACTTTAAGATAAAACTTAAAAATAAAATCCGTGCTTAGTTTTCCAACCTTCTGTCTATCAGTGATAGAACTGCTGGCCTCCAATATCGTGGAGCAAAGCATAGGGATAATTCTTAATTCCAGCAAAGATAGCTAGATGCATTTGTGACTAGGTCCCATTATTTCATGCAGTGTCAGGTCATAAGTCCTACTTAGGCTTTTGGGCATTTTGGACATGCCATCACTTTGGCTTAGTTGTCTTCCTTCCCCGACCATATAGCTATAAAACATACCTTTTTGATCCATGAGATTTTAATGTATCAAATTTGATTACTGATTTAAAAAGTAATCATTTTTATTATCAAGAATTATTTGATCTTCAGGAAAAATTGTCAAGTATGGTGTAATTCTTTTTGAATATTTACTCTCTGTTCCCCCAGCTTCCTCTTGTTTTCCCTTTTTCCTCATCAGAGATATATATTTAATTGAAACAGTATCAGGCAGATATAAAAACAGAAGATAACTTACCACATGCATGAACTTAACAAAAAGAATACAGGGACAATATGTGATCTTATCCTTTATGATAATAAAATGGGTTGCTTAAATTACCCCAGTGTTTCAAGGCTATTTAGAAGAAAGAGAACATAAAGAAATAATGTTAGTCCCTCTCATTTTACACTTCAATTTTTATTGCTAGAATCTACCAAAAGAGTTTAATTTAAATATTTTTAATTAAAATAACCATACCTGCTCCAAAGTTGACTGCTTTTGTAGACTTATGTGGCTTTTGCTGACACTCTCATGAAATCTGCTAATCCTAGATTTTTCCTAATATTGCAATAATCATATAGGTGTAGGTTGTCTAGATTTTGGTAAAGAAACAACAATCTTTTCAATGTCGAAGTCAATCATTTGAATGAATAGAGTCCACTTAGCACTATTTGAAATGCTGAAGCATTTCAAATCCTTTACCATTTGACCACGGAATGACCTGATAACTATTTCCTGTCCCTCAGTAAGGTTGTGACCCAGGTCTAAGAGTGCGAAACCCAGATAATTTTAGAAACCAATCAGATGCCATAGTATGAGAGAAGAGAGTTTCTCTAAATTCTTTCTTTCAAAAGGAAATCATGTATCTTAAATACAAAGATATCAAAATAAAGTGTGTTACCTCTATGTTCTGACCATTTTAAAACTGTCTAGATAGTGATGCTCTTGTCGTTGAGGCTTAAAAATCAGCAGCTTTTTCGAAAACACAAACTTGCATCCAATTTTTCTTCTCCCTTCTACTCACATAATTTAGACTTTTTAGAAATGCCCTCTATGGACCAATATTGCTATTATAATAATTCACCAGTAAACTCTCAAACAAGTTAGATTAACGTAAGATGAATTGTGTATACCTATCGATATGTGTGTGTGTGAAGACTTACTTCTCTGTTAGCATTTATACCTGTGGAAAGACAGAACAAGAACAAAGGGAAAAGCTTGCCTCTGCCCCAGCCCAGACAAGCATGTGCCTAGCGGCCTTCTGATCTGTTAAAACAGCTCAGACAATTGAATTAAGGGGAGGAAGACTTTTACATGTGCGTTTTGCTGATCTGAAAATGTAATTGACCATAGTTTGCTTTGATAATTTTTTTTCCTTTTCCAAAACTTGGATGTGAAATATAGTGTTATGAAATGTTAATTGTTTTAATGAGGTCAAGAAGTGTTTCCTTAAAATAACAATTTTATGTTTAACATACGGTTGATGTTTCCCCTCCCTTGGAAAGATAATGAAGTCATAGATTACAAATATATTAGAACTAAATTTTTAAAGTAAGGTATGAAAATGTGTATGTTGAGAAGTTGTTGAAATTGACATTTACCCTAAGCAGTGTAAGCTGAAATTTACACTTTTATCAAGGATGACATAATTTATCAGACAACAAATTCTCAGTTATTCTCTAACATATTCTAAAGAATGCTTTAAAAATAGACAAATTGTCAGTATAAAGATGACCAGTGTATTTTAGACTGTACCATATCACTCCCGAGGTCCACACATTTTCCCCCGGTAATACACTAACTAAAAAGTCATGAAAAATAAATAATTTCAATGTACTGAATTGAAGGATGATATATTACCAGTGTATTTAGGATATCATAATTTGGTTTATTGTCAGCTTCATTTGGAACTGTACATGGAATTGTCCTTATTTATGTTGAATTTAAATGTTAAATTTAAGGACATTCAAAAGCAAGATAGAAATCATTATCAAGCTTATTAAATCATCGTATGACTTTGACTTTCTTAATTTTTGAACAAATGAAATTCCACAGAAAATAATTTTCTGGACATTATTTGTGAAAACTATGTAGAAATAAGAATGTATATTCAAATTCATAAATTTAAACTTTAGATGTTGAAAATACCTCCATAATCAAAATTGTAGCATAATGTGGGTACTTTAAATATTTGCTACTAAATTTAAAAAATGTTACCTAGGGGTTCAAGAAAATAAAATTAATAATTCATAAAATTCAAATTGCTTATAGTATATTATAAACAAATATAATGCAATATAAGTCTCCTGTAAATTTGAAGGGAAGTCCATTCAATATTATATTATTACTGTTTAATTTGAGTAATGTTTATGGTACAAAAATAGAAATATTTTTCTATATACTAAATACTATTTATATATTTTATAGTTTTTCCCAAAAAATACTTTTTGAGATTCAGTTCCTTATTAGTAAAATGCATTCAATGACACATGGATTTTGAGCAATTTAATTTGGACATGCAATTATTTTCCTATTATTTTAAATATAATGCAATTAAGTAAAATGTACTAAATTATTAGGTTTAAATTATTTATATTGTCAATGTGACAGAATTTTAAAACATTTCAGAACAAATAACATTGATACAATTAAGTGACAAATGCAGACATTGAAATGAAATGTTTTGCTTGGTTATGAGAATTTAGGTTGGACAACAGAAATTCTTGAAGCATCTACGTGGTCAAAACAAAGTTTCAATTGCAAGATTAAAAAAAACTGTGAGGAATTAAGTCTAGAAAGTAAATCTTAAGTACCAGGAAAAGAACTCAGATGTAACCTGTAGATGACCTGGACCTGTTTGTTCAGATGACAGTTCTGGAAGTATACAGGGAATATTCCCATTTAACACAATTACTCGCTGCAAGCCTTGACCTCAGTGACTGTCATGAGCCTGATCTGAATTGGCCCATTCTGTGATATGGTGACATTGCTTCTGTTGCCTCGATTGTGACCTCTGATTGCACAGTACCCTTGAGAGTTCCCCATAACAAGCGTAACTCCTAGTTCTTAGCCAGGAAGGCTGCCCAGCCTGCCTAGATTTGTGTGAATTGCACACGCTTGCTGCCTCTCCCACTGTCCCATACTGTTGTTATTTTTGTGTACGTCTGTTTGAGAACTTTAATAGCAACACTTCACTCTTAATGAATTATGCACTGATCACTTTTTCTAATACATCTCTGCTCATTATTTCTCAGAGAAAATACTCAGTTTCCAAGACATTTATTGGGTTTTGCATATTTAAAAATTTATATTTTTAAAGTTTCTTACCTGTTTTTTTTTTTTCTCCCGAATCAAAGAAAAAGGCCCTACATCCTAGGTTGTATCTAGGTAATAGAGCTGGTCTCAAGAGGGAGGATGTCATCATTTCGTGAGAATGACTAGATAAAACAAACCCAGAGCCATCTCCAGCATCGCCACTGTCACCAGAGGCGGATCACTCCACCTTTGGCCTCCCTTTGATAACTAAAAATGAGAAGTGGATGCAATGTATGTAATATGTTACAGCTTTCTGCAATTCATTTTCTTTGTCTGTGGCATTGTGTTTTTGTTTTTCTTTTTGAGATGCTACATATAGTACTATGTTTACATCATTTCTCTTCCTCCATTTCCCCTCCACCTCTTCCTGTGTTCTCCAGCTCCCTGTCAAATTCATGATCTCCTGTTGTTTAAATATTATTGTCAAATGCACACACACACACATACACACACTCACATACACACTTATATAAATACAGTATATTAAGCCCATTTATTATTACTCAGATATATATGCATTTAGGGATGTGCACTTGGTGTCAGACAACAAACCAATTATGAATCTTGACTTTGTGGAAGACATATTCTCTCTCTTTCCATATTCTATGTCTTTTCCATTAATTACCTGTAGCTCTTCATCTAGTAGGGCTCTAAGAAGATTTTCTTCCATCCATATTGGAATGTCAATGGCTGGTATCACTCTGTGGATCTTGTTTAGGTGACCATATTGATAGAATTCCATGGGTGTGGCTTTTCTGTAATAGAGAGAAAACACTATCTTACAGCCAATTTCCTGGTCCTCTGGAGTTTACAATTTTTCTGTCCTATTTTCTAAAATGTTTCCTAAGCATTAGTATAGCCGCTATGCAATAGATGTAATAATTGGTGCAGGATGCCCACCAAAATCCACATTTTTCATTCTCTTTCTCATCTGTGTTCCACACTGATTAAACCCCAGGTGAGGCTAGCAGCTCCTAGTTGATTGTGGAACCCCAAACTAAAAAGACGGGGACATATCAACTGTGTCCTCCACCAATTAAGCTCCAGTGGAGGATGAAGCTGGAGGGGTGGGGGAGGAGAACCACAATTAACCAACAGCCCACCAGGCACCAAAGGCTCCAGAGAATCGGGTACCATCATACCAAGAGCTGCCTGGGGTCTCTAGACCTGGGCACAGGGGAGGGAAAAGACAACAACTTTACCATTCCTTGTAGCTGGGGCAGGTAATTGTCAACCAAGCACCACCTGCGAGTCTCTCTCCCTCTATAGTGTGCAGCTGTGCATCTCTATATGTGCTACTATCTGCTGTAGGAGGAAGTTTCCCTGATGATGGCTAACAAGGCACTGATCTCTACGTCCAGAAGATCAAGGTACAATGTCATGTTATTACCACCAGAATGATGGAGGGTATACCAGCACATCATCGAGATTGGAAATTCAGAGTTTGTATTAGTTTTGTCTTGCTAGTACACCTTGTTTTTCTTTCTTCAAAATCCTACCTCTAAGCCACAAGTGTTTTGTTTTTATTTTTGATATTGTTTTTAACTTTCTCTGTAATTGTGCCTTTTTAAGAGCATAATATAGCTGGATTTATACATCATGAAGACTTTCAAGATTGTCTTCTTTCACTTACTGCTATATATGTAATACTCATTTATATTTGTGACTTCATAGCTCCTTTTTTCCAATACAATATTTTTATTGATTATTTTAGTATTTCATACAGTGCACCCTGATCACACTCACTTTCCTTCCTTCCCAGGTCCCATCATCTCACCCCGTGCCTTCCCCTGAAAAAGAATATATATATATATATATATATATATATATATATATATATATATGTAGTCCAATTTGTTTTGCCCATATACTCATAGAAGCATGGTTAAACTCCCAGTGGCCAGCAACTTAAAGACACAGTCCTTCCCCCACCTCACCCGCACCCTTTCTAGAAGCCATCAACAGTGAAAAGCTACACCTCAGCTTCTTTATCACAGTTTTTAAGGGCTTTCTTCAATGGCTTCCTATGTGTACTGTTTCTTTTGAGGACCTAGTGGGTGAGGTTGTCACGGATCCCTCGATGTCTCTCATTCTCAATTATGATTTCGCAGTCCTCAATACCACTGCCCAAGAAGCTCCCTTGCACGTAACCACCACCAGCAGCAGCACAGGTAGCTGCATCTTTATAACAGCCCACCACCTGGTAGCTTCCGCTAACCTGGAATGTGGTATGAGTACTTGGCTTCTGTCACATGCTTGCTGCCACAACCTCCTGATTTCTAGTATTATCAGTGAGTACCACTGTATCCAGCCCAAGTTTTGATAGTGGTGGGGATAATTCTGTTAGTTTATTTCCTTTCAGTATTCACAAATAGTCCACTATTGGTTGTACCTCAGTTTATCCCCCAACCTACTAAAGTTTAGCAATTATGAATAGGGCTGCAATGTATATTATGTGTCCACATGCTTTTAAATCATGTGGGGGTAAAATCCACAGTGTGATTATTGGATTATATGCTTAGAGCATGTTTAATTTCTAATCAGTTGCCAGGAAGATTTCCAAAGTGGCTGTCCAGTTTTCTGTTGTCAGCAACCATGCTTGAATTCCCTGTTGGTTCACATCTTCTTCATTGCTTGATGTTGGTTTTCACTCTGCGCTCTCTGGTAAGAATGTAGCAGTGCCACATTACTGTTGGAATTCCTTATTGGCATGAGAAGTTGAACATCTTTATCCATACTGTTTTGCTTTCTGTGATTTTAGTGTTGTATATCTTTTTTATTTGTTGTTGTATGTGGTTTTTGGCCCATCTTTTATTAAGTGAATCACTTCCTTGAGTTTTAACAATTCTTTATGATCTTTGAAGAACACTTATTTGTTACCCATGGTTCTTATAAAGCTGATTCTTCCTGTCTTTTTGCCCTATATCTCAAAAATATATTCACAATCATTATTGAACTCCATTGAGCATGAAGAGCAATCACCTCTGATCTTAACAATTCTATGAACATGAGTCCATAGAGCCAAAAGAAGATCCTTTACTTGCCACATAAAATAAAATCCTTTATAAAATATCTCTGGTAAATATATGTATCTAGCTAATATATACATAAGCTGTTTCCTTAATATTTTGAGGTAGGGGCCACAGGAGAAACAAAGTATAGGATGGTATTTTTTGAGAAAACAAATGATATTTGCATATAATTTTATCTTGATAATAGCCTTAAAAGAATAGCATCTTTTTAAATTAAACTTTTATTATGTAATCACTTAACAAATGACACACTGGAATTTCAACCCCTATCACTGTAACCCTAAAAGCCCAGGTATGATAGTTCTACATCACTAAAATTCTGTATTTTCCCACAAAACTCCCCTTTGAGTGTTTGAGAATATGGAAACAAATGATATTTCACTATGTTATTAATATACCAGCTGCAAAAATAACACAGAATTTTGTTTTCTCTTGTGAATAACTTTTGGAAAATAAGGAAAAAATTTAAAATACAATTTTCCCTTATTTGGTCTCAGAGGAATTTGTAAGTTTCCTTTAAATTCGTTCTGATATTAAATTATGAGCATGGCAGAGTGCAGTAAACATTCGAGCCATAGGGAATTATGTATGAGCTGGTCAAAACCCACATATCCCATAATGCATTCTTTCTATGGTAATTGCTTTCTGAAAAAAAATGGCTTTTTCCTCACAGTTTGGAAAATAAGTGCAGCTGTGACTACTACAGCTTTGTATGCAGAAAACTATTAAAAGCCAGAATATTTTAGCTGAGCACAGTACTGATTTCCTCTTAAGGGAGGACAAGAGGTTGTTTTTCCCTTTGAAATATATGGTCTCCATGTAGTTTGTTTTATATATTAGGAAAATAACTTGTTTAGTTACAACACAAACCTGCCTTGTAGGGTATTCACATACCTTTCCTCTCAACTTTACTGGAATAGAATGATGAAATGAACCAATAAACCAATAAAAATTTAATGATGTTCATGCTTAGTATTTTATAGGTAAAGCCCTTTGGCTCCCACTTAGCAAACTTCTGTCTTCTTGTGTATTCACATGTATATGGGTCTCCGTGTGTATGTAGTACAACAGATATACCCCTCTGTCGGGTTTCACCTCCTCCTTGAAGGCATGGACTCTTTGAATCTGGAGTCCTAGTTTTAGAGCTAGGCTAAAAGATAGCAAGTTCCCCCAATCCTCATGACTCTACCTTCATCAAACCTGGGATTAAAAGTGGGCATGGATTCCTGTTCTATAAGGCTCTGGTCTGAACTATAGTCCTCATGACTGCACAGAAAGACTCTTAACTACTTAACCATTTGTCTCTACAGTCTCAAATTTGATTCCATTTATTTTGATGAATTCATTTTACGGATTTCTTTGGCAACAGTAGAAGTATAATTACTACTTTTGGGGATATGCTTGTTTTTATAAACATGAATTTATAGAATTTTATTACTATAACAATTTTAATTTACATGCCTATGTCTATTATTTAAATATATGCATATTATGGATTAGTACAATGTTGTTCCCAGAAAACTGCCATTTTCTATAGCAGAGAGAAACTCCTGAAATTAAAACATGGCTAAGCAAATTAACTGCCTTTTTCTTGAAAAAGAAAAGATAAAGTACACTAGAAAATGGAAAGATATCCCATACTTATGGGTTGGTAGAATTGATATTCTAAAAATGAACATTTTACCAAAAGCTATACAGAAGGTAAATAAATCCCAATCAAAATCCTCATTGCATTCTTCACAGAAGGAGAAAATACTGTTCTAAAACTACAGTGGAACCAGAAAAACCCCTAGGTAGTCAAAACTATTCGAAAAGAAAAGAAAGGATCCTAGAGAAATCACCATTCCAGGTCTCAAAATATATTACAGAACCATAGTAATAAAAATAATATGGCTTTCCAAACAAAATGTAACAAAATCAAAGACCCAAATATGAGCACAGTAACTTCAGAACTTTTATATTTAAAGAAGATTCCAGAAATGATAAAGAAAAGAAAACATCTTCAACAAATGGTCCCAGGGAAACAGAAAAATCACATACAGAAAAAGTCATTATACCCTCATATCTGCCACTTTATACAAAACCAACCCCAATTGGTTAAAAGAGCTAACCATAAAAGCTGAAACACTAAAACTTTTAGAGAAGAGCATAGGCACCACGCTACATGATAGAGGTATAGGAAAAGGCTTTCTGAATATGACTCCACATTCACCCAAGAGAATCTTCATGAATCTATAAGTTTCTGTAAAGCTAGAGGAGCAGTTAGTTGAATGACAGGAAAGTCCAGAGAGTGGGAGAGAATCTTAGGCAGCTGTTGATCTAACAGACACTCATTATCCAGAATATATAAGGAACTCAGTCTGTAAGGGAGAATCGGGGAGGGGAGGGCAGGATAGATAAGGGAAGAGGAGTGAGTGGGAGGGAAGGAAAAATATACCTATTCAAAACAATGTTCCTAGAACCAAAGCAAGAACATTCTCAAAAGAAGAAAAAAAGAAATAAAATACAACAGTCTATTTTTAATGAAACTCAAATGGCTTTATATTTTTGCCTCCACAGTAAGCAAAATATGTTTCCTGTTTATGAAATTATAAAGTGCAAAATTATGTCCAGCCACACAGTTCAGTTCTATATCTGCCATACCAATCAATATTAAATTTAGGCCATTCAAAAATGTCTAATACTATAATGATATACTTTTTTAATGATATACTTTTAAATTGTGGAAAATATTAGAAGGCACCCTCAGGTGCTATATCTACCACATAGATTGATAATTTCCTGGCATGTAATCTCTTGATTTTAGGGAATATAATAATATGTATAACCAAGGGCCTCAAAATGCTGAGAAATGGAAACATTAATGTGCTGAAATACTCCTGACAAAAGATATGAATTTTGTGTTTTAGAAAAGTTAATTTGAACACAAAAACATAGAAAGTTTTGAAGGAAAAGTCTTCTTTGAAAGGGCTGATGCATTTCATTTTGAACAGTTAAAACTCTTAAAATATATTTTGGAAAGAAACGTAAATTAAGAATGTAACTTTTTAAACAAGTTTAATATATATACAATGTGAGTCTAATCATGTCACACATATGCGGTTGATATGTATAGATATTTCTGTAAAAATAAATTATAACATATGAAAAAGACACCATAAATAATAGTCAATAGGAACAAATGACATCAAAAATATACAAATATAATTATAACTACAAATTATATATAGACACAGATAATAATAGCATAACGTTACATTAAGGAGTAAACAGTTTCTTAGAAATATCTATCCATGAAATAATATGTGCCCACAGGTTGAGAACCACTGCTCTAGTTATAACTTCACAAAAGACAGCGGAAGAAAGGAATTTGTAAATTTGTGAGAAGCCATATCCAAAATCCACTACAAAGGGATGAATGTCAACGAGGTAAAAATATAGAGAGGGATGTAAAGATGGTCTAAATCACTAGTTCTGAACCTGTGGGTCAACACCCCTGTAGGAGATCTAGTGACCTTTCACAGGGGTTGCCTAAGACCATCCACAAAACACCCATATTTACATTACAATTCATAACAGTAGCAAAATTACAACTATGAAGTAGTAATGAAAATAATTTTATGGTTGGGGCTCATCACAGCATGAGGGATTCTATTAAAAGGTCATGGCCTTAAGAAGATTGAGAACCACTAGTTTAAATTTTGGCTCATTAGAATTCTAGGAAAAGAAGACACAAAGAAAAATTATCAACTGAAAATTATCCTACATACATGAAAAAATCCATAGTACTGAATCTTAACCATGATGTGTTTGAAAAGAAATCTATAACTTTCATCAATTGTACTTTAATAGAGTAGAATATTTAAGAAATAAATTTTATAGCCTGAATTATCAGGGTAAGTCTTCAAGATGTGTTTGTTTCCTGTTTAATAACTGGTGAAGTTGTAATTAAAGTGCTAACAGATTTTCACCTTTAAATAAGATGCAGTGGAAATAAAAGTTGATGTATTAAAATCAATAGGAGAAAGAAACTGATAAAATTGACAGTAACCAGAAAGTTGATGAAGGAAACCGGAAGTATAACTACCTAGATGGAATGCTGGATTGTTGAAATACCTTTCCAGCATTAGAATTTTTCATGTAAAATATTCTAAATTCCCTAGCTGACCTTTGTTAAATAAAAATAATTTAAAATTGGTAAGTTAAGGATGTTGTTGATGTTGTTGTTGTTGGTGGTGATTTTGTTTTGTTTTGGGTGTTTGCTTATTTGCAAAAAAAAAAAAAAAATAGCCCCAGATGAAAGATCACAAATACAAGAAAATTATGTCAGTTAATATTTTAAAGTATATGAAATGTGTGTAGATATCACATTAAGACATAAAACCAAGATAACTTTCTATGGATTAATATGAACAAGAGGGAGTGTGCATGTGAATTCTAACCCTCCACTGGTATTCTCCATCTGTACTCATTCTGAGGTTTCTGCCCTCAGTAATCTGTTGGGTGTGTCTCTGATGGGCTTGTCTCTGTTGCCTGTGTGTGCTGTCTGTTGTGCCTCTCCCTAACAAAGGGCTTTCCTCTGTATTTATTAAAGAACACAGAAAACATTGTTTAGGAAAGAAATGTGAGGTTCTTTACAGAAATGTTGAACAGAATTTTACAAGCAAGAAGTAACTTTACTGGCACCAGCTGACTTTGGATAGCACTCATCCTGTAAACATACTATCGAGCAATACCCACATGTTAGAAGCATTTATGGTGAGTGTTTTATAGTACAATTAAGCAAAAATTAATAATTTGGATAATGGCATCATGAAATAACATTAATGTAAAGTATAGAGATAAATTAATTTTCAGTCAGCTGGAGAAAAATTGAGCCTTACATTATTACATTAATTATATTTTATATTCCAACTAATGCTATCTTTTTGTTCAACTAAAGTCTACTTTACCAAATTTACTTAGTGTTTTTTGTGGTATTTAAAAAATTGTGCTAACAAAAATAAGTTTTTGTTATTCTCTAAGAAAAGGGAAAATTAGAACTGAGCTTGGTAGCAAAGAACTTTAACCCAGAACACGATGAATAGAAATCACAAACTGTTGATAAAGTCACATCTATCAGTCATGTTAAGTCATGTTAACCAGGTTTTTTTTCTGCTTTGACAAAATACTTGAGAATATCACCTTAAAGGAAGAAAATTTGAGTCACAATTTCTGTGTTTTGGGTCAGTGACTCCTGCGGTCTGTTTGTGCAGCCCAAGGAAGGTTCGTGCTCATGATGGGTATAAATGTGAGATGATGATTTTTGTTTTTTAAGGCGAAAAGTTAGGTGTAGTTCTGGGTTTACTACTTTCTTCAAAAGCACATTCCTACTGATTTAATTCCCTTTAACTTCTACCTTCTAAGGATGCCACTGGCATCCACAGTATTAGGAGCTTGGCCAGAATCTGAAAATTTAAGGACATTTCAAACAATAGCACCATTTTGCGGGGAGATACAACATAGTTGCAAGTGATTCACTTGGGTTAGGTTATGTAATCTAAATACTAGGAAATTATTTCTGTTAGTAGAATTTTTAAAAAATAACACAAAAACCTACTAAGTAAATTTAATAAAATAGACTTTAGTTGAGAAAAAGATAGCATTAGTTGGAATATAAATTTTCGCCATAGTTCCAGCATTGAAAGCTGCTCATATTATTTGGGGAGGTTTTGCATATCAAAGTAAAAACAGGGATGTGAAGATTATGCTTGGACTGTTCCCATTTCTCCTCTCTTTCTCTCCTTATTGGCAGAGCCACACCTGCAAAGGCTTCTAGAGTCATGAATTTTGCCCAAGCAGGTGGGCATGTGATTAGACTCAACCCTTGATGTCAAGAATAAATTTTTCTGTCCTTAATTATTTATGCCAGGAGCTTTGTCAGGGAAACAAGAAAAGTAACCAATATGGAAAATACATTATTAGAATGGAGTCATTGCCATGATTAAGTATGACTGTGTGCTTCTTAAATGCTTAGAACTGATTTGTGATGGGGATTTGGAGGATCTTGGAAACACAGGGAAAAAAAATACAAAAATTCTGTAAGCTCAGCTGAATTTTTAATTCTGCTAGTAGTTCCAGACACCAGAATGCAAAGAAGAATTCAGACAACAAACCCTGTGGTCCTGAGGCTACATATGGGAATAAATACATTATGTAAAATTTGCTAGACCCATTCACTACATATGATATCACAAAAAAGTGTCTACATCTTGTTGATTTTATCAGAAATTGGAGGACTTAGTATTAGGTGATGAGCTACCTTGACAGAGAAAAGTTCACTCTTCAGGCTGTAGCATACTTAGTACCATTTTTAGGACTGTTTACTGGAGGTTAAAACCTCAGAAAGACTGAAAACTTGGTGTGCTAATTAAAGTACATTAGGCTAAAGAACACATGACTGACTAAGAGATCAGTGTCGTGAGGAAGTCAATTTTTTAGAAAGAGGAAACATCAGAGAAAGGAACTTGTAAGGGTGGAGGAGGATCATTGAAAAGGAATAAGAATTATGACAAAATTTATGTGTGAAAATTATATAATAAAATCTATCACTTTGCATGATAAACTTAAAAATTAATTAAAAACCCTTATATGTAATACATGAGAGTTGATGACATAGTATTTTAATGGAAAGTTAAGACAATAATGGAAAAATACAACCTATTTCTTGAGGACATCTCATGAATGAATAAAACACTCATCTGAAGCTCCAGAGTATGAAAAATAATTTATTTAATAGCCTTACCTTTGAGAAGCAATAATTTCTGAGGCACAATTCTGGCACGTAGCATCAAAATTATTTATTTGTTTCCACTAAATACTTTACATTGTGTTCAACCCTACAGTCATTCAGAGGCTACTGCATTCCTGGTCCAAATAACCTGATTAATGCTTGATCATATAGTACATCTTGATATTACTTCCACAACTTAAATACAAATAAATATGGTAAAGGCAAAAAATGTAAGAAGTACAAGTTTTTGGATACTTGGGCCAAATATTCAGAAGGAAACCTAACAGCCAAAGCAACCTATGACAAGGTAGTGTAGCTGCCTAGTCTTTCCTCCCTTTGGTTCCTAGTGCAACATGAAGTGACTCAGGTCCTCTGTAATGTACCCCAGCCCAATGAGATTCTATCAAAAGTATGGATACAAGTGACTATGAACTAAACTCAGTGATACTATGGGTTAAAATAAATCATCCCACCTTCGTGATGTAAAATCATGTATTTGTCAAGACGAGGAAGAAAATAGATAATACATTCCTAATACACTTAATTTTATATGAACTAGTATAACACACAGTACTAATATAAGGCAAAAATTAAAGTTGGAACAAGAAGAATTTCCAACAATTATATTAAGAAATTTTGATGGTGTTTCTTTCACTAACTTATAGAATATTCAAAAGAATCACTAAGGATATGATCTGATGAACATATTTAATAAATTATGATTGGAGATCTTACATAGGACCCTGACTGACTGGAAACATGTTATATGAAGAACAAAAGGATGTTTACCAAACCTGAACTCTTACCGGCTTTATAATGAGGACTGAAAATTGGTAAAAATGAAACACTTGCACCGTGCAGTTCCGGAAAGTAATGCTATTAAATTGTAAATAAATAACACTAAGCTAACTAAAATGATGAAACCTTGCTCATAAATTTAAAAGATGCTAGAAACTGCAAATAAATGACAATGATCGTTTTAAAAGCAATGATGCAGTGTAAAACCACTGCATATTTTAGGATCGGTGCTCAATAAGAAAAAAAAACTACACTGTTTTGAACCAATAAAGCCAAATTAAGTTTAAAAACACTAATATATTGAATAGATATTGGCAAGTTTTCTTCATGGGAAAATTACACAGTCTTGTGGGTGGATCATGCATGGAATAACAGATGTTACAGTTGCTTTATGTCAATGAGTGTGAAAAATATTGGAAGAAAAAACCCTCAGAAAATCTTACCCAAGTTTGAGAGTTAACTATATGTCTATATAAATATACAGTTTGGAAAAAAAATCTTACAATTTTTTTTGAGTTAATGTCTCCCTGCATAGCCCTGACTGACCTGGAACTCACTAATTTGAACATAGTCTCTCCTTCCCTTAGCTCCTCACATGACCACCCTCTCCACCCATCCTTCCATTCCTACCCAACTCTGAGTTTTCCTCTTCTCTGCAGCCCTCATCAGGCCCAGTTTGTGTTGCACAACTAGTCTTTCGACTTGGCCTTCACATACGGTATCTGGTAGACCTATGCAGGGGTGACATCACTGAAGAAAAATGTATTCTTCCTCTCCCACAAGCCATCAAATGCCAATAGATCCTCAGTTGGAGATGGGGTGGGCTTTCATCCCCACCTTCCTTCCTGTGTGCTGGGATTTTTTTTTTTCTGGCTTGTGCTTCACAACTCTTTTTTATGTAGTCAAAGTCTCTGTGTATTCGTATGTACAACTGTACATTGTTTCCAAAAACTACAATTTTCTGCATATTATCTAACCCCAAGCTCTTACAGACTTTCTACTCTTATTCTTAAAACTTCTCTGGGCCTTAATAGGGTATGTATTAATTTTCTGAAATTGACTTAAAGGTGTAGATTTTTATTCAATCTAAACTATAAACTTGGCAAATAGTTTATATTTTGAGTGGAAACTTGAGTACATAAGTAAAGAAAATACACTCTGAAGAGATTAAGTTCCTCTCATACATGTAACCTGCAATCTATCCCAACTTGCAGAATTGCAGAATTGTCCATGCGTCCAACAGCAGTGGTATGCATAAACTATACCAAAGTAATTGGAGCTGGAGAGATGGCTCAGTGGTTAAGAGCACTGACTGCTCTTCCAAAGGACCTGGGCTCAATTTCCCAGCACCCTCATGGCAGTTTACTAACTGTCTTTTAGCTTTGGTTCCTGGGTACTGGACACCCTCATACAGACATACTTGTAGAAAAAATAGCAATACATGTAAAATGAAAATAATTAAAACAATTAGCGTGAGCTCCAGAACAGCCATGCCTACACAGAGAAACCCTGTCTCCAAAAAATGTGAGTAATTATATTTGTTTTTTTCAGTGACTAGTATTCACTGAGTCTCTGGTAAATAACATGTGAACTTCTTGACAAACACATGGCGTTGCATCTACTGCTAATATCCAATTGATAACTGAGGAAACAATTCCCAGGAATATAAAAACCTTGATCAAAGTGATAGTTGATTCAGCTTGTTGGTGTCTCACGTACCGCTGTCCATTCCTAACCACACAGAGGACTGCTCTTTGGAAGCTGGATCTGTTAAACACTTTTTTTAAAATCAATAAATGAATACTGGAAATAATTTGGTTTTCTTATGTAATTATAATATGTGATTAAAATGCTTTTTGCAAAAAATATTTACAGAATCTTGCTATTTATGTCTAGATCAAGAGCAAATAAAAGGGGAGGGACTAGAGAGATTGCTGAGAATTTAGAACGGCTTGGTACTCTTGCAGAGAAACAGTTCAGTTCCCAGCACCCACCTTATATGGTTCATAAGCACCTAGCTCCAGAAGATCTGATACCCTCTTCTGGCTTCTCTGGACACCTGCACTGGTGCAGACAAATACACATAATTTTTTATAAAAAAATTAATCTTTTAAGAATAGCAAACACTATGCTGCCTAAATACTTAGGAGTTAAGCATTAAAAAGTAAATCAAGAAAATTAGTATTATATACTTTAGTATAGTCATTATAGTTAAAAGGTTTTACTTTCTTCAGATTTTTAAAAAATACCAATCCAACTTTCCACTTCCTCCCCTTCTCCCATTCCCTCCACATACCCCCCATCCAATCCTCAGAGAGGATAAGGCACATTGTTTTGTGGAAGATTCAAGGCCCTTCCTACTATATCTAGGCTTATCAACTTATACATCCAGAGAGAACTGTATCCCCAAAAGCCAGTACATGCAGTAGGGATAAATCGTAGTGCCACTGCCAGTGAGCCCTCAGTCTGCTCCAGCAATTCAACTGCCAACTGCATTCAAAGGGACTAGTTTGATCCTATGCTTTTTCCTTTCCAGTTTGGTTGGCATTGGTGAACTCCTATTAGCTCAAGTAAACTGTTTCAGTGGGTGAACCCATCATGGTCTTGACCTCTTTGCTCATATTCTCATTCTTTTCACTCTTCAACTGGACTTTGGCAGCTCAGTCCAGTGCTCCGATGCAGATCTCTGCCTCTGTTTCCATCAGTTGCTGGATGAAAGTTCTATGGTGATGTTTAAGATATTCATCAGTCTGACTACAGGGCAAGTCACTATCAGGCTCCCTCACTCTATTGTTTGGGGTCTTAGCCAGGGTCATCCTTGTGGATTCCTGGGAATTTCTTTAGCCCCAGGTTTCTGTTAACCCTATAATGATTCCCTCAATCAAGATGTCTCTTTCCTTACTCTCCTCTCTGTCCTTCCTCCATTATGACTATCCCATTCCCACAAGTTTTCCTAAGCCCTCACCTTCTCCCATCATCTTCCTCTTCTACCCTCTCTTTTCCTCCCACCCCATGCTTCCAATTTTATCAGGTGATCTTGTCTGTTTCCAATTTCCAGGTGGATCTATATATATTCTTTGGGTTCACCTTATTACTTAGCATCTCTAGGATCATGAACTATAGGCTCAATTTCCTCTCAATATAGCTAGTATCCACTTATGAGTGAGTACATACCATATTCATCTTTTTGAGTCTGGGTTATCTCACTCACGATAGTGTTTTCTAATTCCATCCATTTGCATGCAAAATTCAAAATGCCATTGTTTTTACCACTGAGTAGTATTCTAATGTATAAATGTGCCACAGTTTCTTTATCCATGCTTCAGTTGAGGGGGACCTAGGTTGTTTTCAGGTTCTGGGTATTACAAATAATGCTGCTATGAACATAGTTGAACAAATGCTTTTGTAGTATGATTGAGCATCTTTTGGGTAGATTCCCAAGAGTGGTGTTGCTGGATCCTGAGGTAGGTTGATTCCCAGTTTTCTGAGAAACTGCCCCACTGATTACCAAAGTGGTTGCACAAGTTTGCATTCCCACCAGCGAGGGATGAGTGTTCCCCTTGCTCCACATCCTCTCCAGCATAAGCTATCATTAGTGTTTTTTATCTTTGCCATTCTGATAGTAAGATGGTATTTCAGAGTTGTTTTGATTTGCATTTCCCTGATAGCTAAGGATATTTAACATTTCCTTAAATATCTTTTGGCCATTTGAGATTCTTCTGTAGCAAGAAGTCCACCAATTCGTCCCAGCCACCTAGAACCGAAATAACCACACAAAAACTATATTATTTAAAACACTGCTTGGCTGATTAGCTCTAACTTCTTATTGACTAACTCTTACATATTAATTTAACCCATTTCTATTAATCTGTGTATTGCCACATGGCTGTGGCTTACTTGCTAAAGTTCCTTCTGGCTCCAGCGGGGCTACATGGCTTCTACCTGACTCTGCCTCCTTTCTCCCAGCATGCTATATAGTTCTCCCCAACACTGCCTACCTAAGGGCTGTCCTATCAACAGGGCAAGGCAGCTTTTTTTATTCATTAATGGTAATCACAGCATACAGAGGAAAATACCACATCATTATTCCATTGAGAATTCCCTGTTTAGCTTAGTGCCACCATTTTTATTTGGGTTATTTAGAATTTTACTGTCTAATTTCTTGAGTTCTTTATACATTTTGGAGATCAGTCCTTTGATTTGGGGTTGGTGAAGATCTTTTCCCATTCAATAGGCTGCCTTTTTGTCTTATTGATTGTGTCCTTTGCTTTACAGAAGCTTCTCAGTTTCAGGAGGTCCCATTTATTTAATGTGGCTCTCAGTGTCTGTGCTACTGGGGTTATATTTAGGAAGTGATCTCCTGTGCCCATGCATTGTAGACTACTTCCCACTTTCTCTTCTTCAGTGTTGTCAGATTTATATCGAGGTCTTTACTCCATTTAGACTTGAGTTCTGTGTATGGAGATAGATATGGATCTATTTTAATTCTTCTACATGTTGACATCAAGTTATGCCAGCACCATTTTGGAAGATACTTTCTTTTTTTCATATATAATTTTAGCTTCTTTGTCAAAAATCAGGTGGTCAAAGGTGTATGGATTAATATCCAGGTCTTGGATTCCATTGGTCACCCTCTGTTTTTATGCCAACACCAAGCTGTTTCAATTACTGTAGCTCCATATGATCATTTCATTAGATGCTGAAGAAGCATTTGACAAGATCCAACACCCCTTCATGATAAAGGTCTTGGAGAAATTAGGGATACAAGGATCATATCTAAATATAATAAAAGCAATACACAACAAGCCGATAGCCAACATCAAATTAATTGGAGAGATATGCATAGTGATGCCACTAAAATCAGAAACAAGAAAAGGCTGACCCCTCTCTCCATATCTGTTCAACATAGTTCTTGAAGTTCTAGCAATAGCAATAAAACAACAAAAGGCGATCAAGGGGATTAAAATTGAAAAGGAAGAAGTCAAACTTTTGTTATTTGCAGATGATATCATAGTGTATGTGTATAATAAAGTCTTGCTACCTGAAGTAATTTGCCTTTTTACTAATAATATAATAAGAATAAAACTATCTTCCTGAAGTACATGCAGAAAAATAATCTCTTCATATTCTTCAGGCTACATCTATTTAATGTGTGAAATAATGAAATTTTCATTTTTTTTGTTTATAATGCAAGCAATATTTTAAGATATGTGTAGTATTTCATATGACTGTTTTCAATAACAAGAATATCTGTGTTAATTTGTAAATCATACAAATCATTGTTATATAAAATTATAAAGAAAAACTAAAATATAATAGGCATAATGAGAAGATAATTATGATTGTGTATATATGTGCACTAGATTAATATTTCTATTCCATTGTTATATAATATTTTATGATTACAAAGACATCAAGAAAATTTCAATAGCTTATTTAGAGCTCCTAGCTTTAATGAATTATAATACCACTTATTATTTTCCATTGAAATAAAACAGATAAAGAATTGTCATAAGTTTGGATATCAATTAATAAATACATATATGAATGAGCATAATTATAGGTGTCTTTTACCAAAGGAAAGAATCTGTATACATATTTATATGAAAATCAGGAGAATAAACTATAAGATGGAAATTTTAATAAAAAAATAAGAAATAAAAAATAAGAAAAAAGAAATATCCAATATTAAGCAGTCAGCTTTAAAAAATAGCTATAAGTGACATTTTATAGGATGAGATTACATTTATGTATTTAAGAATATTTCTATGCATATGGCAGTCCACTGAAAGGCAGTATGTTTCTTAGTAACATTGTACATATTGAGAAAGTTATATTTGGACACATATATGTGTGTACATATACAAATATTCATATAACAATAATTAATAAAAATACAGGAATTTGAAAGAAAAAAGAATAAACTATAAACATAAGTTTTCAAAAGTACTTATTTGGTCAATACGACTCTATTATTCTGAAAACCAAACTAATTACGTCATTATTCCTGATTATTCTTTTGGGTGGGCCCTAGTTTGGATGACCCACCATATTAACACTCCCTGAGGGAATCGAGGTTAGACAGAGGAATATTTTTCATGGATAATTAAATCAAAAGAGTGAAACAGGAGAGAATCATGTCGATGGAATCTCCTTCATGGTTATTACTCAGCAATTGCTAAAAATTATTTGAAATAACTTAAAATCAATTAGGACCATACACCCTTCTTATCTCTTGGAAATTGATTTTTCTCTATAAAAGACACCTGAGAACCTTTACATATTATGAAAGAAAATATATTTTTTTAAAAAATATCTGTTGAAGATTTATATTTTTTTCCTATGGAGCACTTCCTGGAGTAACGTCCAGGAAGCTGTTCTCCTTTCCTCTGTGGTTACCTCTGAAGTCTTCCTTCCTTCCAGTAAGGCCACGGAACTTTAACCCCTATGTGTACTCTCCCCTGCAAGATGGGTTAGGTCTGCCCTGTGCTACGCAAGGCAATGTTAAACCACACAAAATGGAATTTATTTTCTTTGAAAATTGTAACAATGTGGATAGAAATACATACATTACAAAATACCTCATCTTAGGGATACTATAGTTATTCATTTTATATTAGTATATTCGCTGTAAGAAGAAGAAAAGAAGCAGAGGGATGGTAAATCAATTGTGAATCACTCCATGGACTGTAAGTGACAAGCCAGCTTACTCTATGCAGGTGACTTTCTTACAGGTACAAAGAGAGATGAAGTAGAACTCAAAAAACACCACCTAAAATAGTTTCAAAATAAATTCATTATATGTCACAACTCTGTTCATAGCTAATGAAGTATTGTGGCAGATTCATAGGAAAATATGGAAGCCCTGTGGCTAAAGGGTAGGTCTAAAACTGTGTCTTGTTGACTCTTTTGATAGTATTGCTTAGAAATAAACACACCCCACAGAGGAGGCAGGGCCAGTGTGACTTTTGCCTCCAGGCTTCAGATGCCTCAGCAGACCACTGCCATCTATATCTGAGCAGTTTGTCCTAAATTTTTGTTATTATTTTTATTAAGAAATACAACAGTGAAATATTTATTTTAATCACTGAAGATCTTGGTGCGCCTTTTAAATTTTCATGTTAGGAAAATGTCTTTTTGTCTGTCTTCCTTACCTTAATCTAGTCCCAGGCAGGATTTTAGATGTTCATGTAGACGTGATCTAAACCATCTAAGATTTTTTTTTCTCAATTTTTTTATGACTGTCAGAGAAGAATATATAGAAGTAGCTTCAAAAATTCACTATACACACATAAGTAAAGAGGCACAGGTCAGAAGAACACAATGTCAACAATATGATATGTTTTGGGCGAACTAGATAGTCTGGGTTTTTATAATTGAATAATAAACACTTTGTTGAAGGATTTGTTCTGTAACTCACCACCTCAAGCAATTATATTTTTTAAAAAATCTTTAAAATATCAAATACTTTAGATACATAGCTCCATAATTATCTTTATCTGTTTACTTATTATTTATTTATTTTTGCTCTCATAAAAGTCTTTTATGCTCCTTGTGTGCCTCCAAGCAGCTCAGTTTTGAGGGTTAGTTCAAATGTCAGAAACTCACAAGTATTTTTCATTCTATTTTTTAAAAATCTGTTTGGCCATAAAAATTGAATGAATTGAGTAAAGGAATGATTAATGCTGTACTTAGCCTTTGACCTTACATATACAGTTTTGGCTGCCCTCCCAAAGTTTCTGTCTTTAATCTTTTTACCAACAATCCTGGTCTTGATTCATGAAGTCATTTTTTTCCCCTTAGTGATCCAGCGCATGTATACGTCTGTGCGTCTTTAGAGAACAGTGATGTTGCTGTCACATTCAAATGGCTCTGGGAAAGTTACTGGTTTCCTGCCAGTGCCCTCCGCTTTCCAGGGGCAGATTGGCCTGGTTAAGGAAGAAGCCGTAAACAGCCTATCAACAAGTATTTATACAGATGTTAATGAAACTCAAATTCTCTTGGCCAAATTCCACTTTTGGGGTATCCTTTATTTGTGAGGTATGAGGTAATAATTTCTTTACTAAACACAGCCAAACCACTGATACTTTATAGAGCAATTTTTAGTATTTCCAGACTGAGCTACATAGAGTCAACCATTTATCAAAGTGACTTAAAATATTTCACAGCACAGGGAGAAGCATTTTGTGTAGCCACAACAATGTCCTCCAAAAGCGTCCGGTAAACAAATGAACTCATCTCTGCTCATGAAACCAAGACTATTTCAAAATTATATTACGGAGAAAAGCCATTAGCGAAAAAGGAAACAGTCATGGGAAAGTTACCATGTGAATTAAAATATAACTACTTAGTTTATTTCTCTGTGCCCTAAATGATAATTGAATCTTAATTTCCCTCCATATAGGATATTATGCAGAAAATCTAGAAATTTGATTTATTTGAAGCATATGGATTTAATGAGCACCTTTTATTGCCTTTTATAAAGAAAAGAATAATATTTCCATGAATTTTTAAATTGCTTCATTTCTTTCGGTGAACCTCTCAGAAATAAAACTTCTCTCCCCTTGGCTTATGTATGCTGTGGACCTATGAAGAGGTTATCATTTTTGTTCTGTGTTTTGATTTGCTGATTTTAGTTGTCTTTTTATTATTATTATTTGGATATGATTCTGATTTTCAGAGTTAATGTACCTCCCTATTCTAGTAATTAAATTAATAGTGTTTAGACATATGCTATCTTCAATAACAGTGTTGTCTACTCTTTAAAAGCCTTTGCAGTATAGCTCTGCACTTTTTAAAGCTGTTTATTGATTCTCTGTGGATTTCACATCAAGCATCCCAATCCCACTCATCTCCATGTCCCCTTGCTTTCTCCCTCTGCCCTTGCAAACTCCCCCGCAAAACAAAACGAAGTTTAAAAGTAAAATCAAATAAACAAACAAAAAAAAATTGATGTGGAAGGTGTAGTGTGGGCCAGTGACTCACACAGTGTAGCCTTTAGTCCATATATCTTTAATTGTAACTGTTCGTTGCAAAGAGGCATTGATCTGATTGGAGGACTCTAGCTTCTGCTACACTATCGATAACGGGCTCTCACTGGGACTCCTCTTGCATATCTTGGTGTTGCCCAGTGTCATAGAGATTCTGTAGCTTTGTATCTGCAGGTCCAGTCACTTCACATTCTCCAGTAGATCATAGATTCGGTGGATGCCGGCGTGCGCTAACTCAGAGCCCTAGTTCTGGGTCTGGGTAGTAGCTGGGTTGGTCAGCCACCATCTTTCCACCGCCACTGGGGCAAGCTCTCCAACACTGCCCCAGCTAGCTCACCCAATGTAGCAGGCAGTAAGGAGTTGGCTCAGTTCTTCTGCTCTCACGCCCTGGGGTCCAGCTCACCCACACTCACACTCATACCCCCGGGGCCAGCTCTGCTGTTTTGCCCTGCTAGGTGGAAGGCCCACTATCCAGATTCCCGCAGTCAATGAGGGGAGGAAGCCCCTCTTCCATTCTCACGTCTCTGAGGCTAGAGGTGGGGTAGGAGGGAATAAATCCCTCACCCATGCCAGCACATGACATATGAGCTGAGGCCGTGCAGATGAGTCCACTTCACCCACCCACCCCCAACGAGGTGAGCATGCCTGGGAGATCCAGCCCCACTCTTACCTGCCATTGGTAGAGTGGACTAGAAAGAGAAGACCTTACCCCTTTCCCTGCCCCTTGCTGCCTGTGGTGGGTGGGAGAGCTGGTTCCCGAGGTCACGAGAGTGGAAGAATTGTCACTGCCCCTCAGCAGCAGAGGCACTTGGGAGAGCAGGCCCTGCACCTTGCCAGGGCAGCACAGGAGAGCTGGCCCTCTCAGTGGGGCTGCAGGTGAGCCAACTATAGGACATAAGAGCAGGAGAACTTACCCCACCCCACCTCATCTGCCATATAGTGGCATAGGCGAGGGGAAAAAAAGCCTCTGCCCCCAATCCCTTGCCACCTGTGGCAGCAGAGACAGAGCTGGCCCCTAGGTTACAAGAAGGGGAGAGCTGGTCCTGCCCCTCACTGGCTGCAGCACACCGGAAAGTGGGCCCTGCAACTCGACTGGTGCGCATTCTAGAGCTGACTATGTTGGCAGGGGCACAGGTGAGCTGGTGCTGCGGACCTGAGAGCAGGAGAGCCCCGCAATTTTTAAGCACAGAAAGAACAAGGGTGGCAACTGTTCCTTTTTCTCTGATACAAACTGCGTGGTGTCATATTATGCATTAGTATTATCAAGAGCTTGTTATAAGAGGCAAAACAGACAAAAGTGGGAAATTAAAATATGGCATAAGGAAAAGTGTCCTGAAGTTCTTATAGGGTCCTCTGACATGAGCCCCCTCACACTAGTTGCTTTTCTAGTTGTTGTATTGTTATACCTGACAGAGCAACACAACATGGAAAGATTTGTTTCGGTCCATGGCTTCAGTTCTTCATGGCATGGAAAATGTAGCAACATGTCAGGGATGTGCTTGTCAGATTTCTGTCAACTTGACCCAAGCTACAATCATCTGGGAAGAGGAAACCTCAATTGGAAAAAAAAAAAGCTGTCATATTATGGGCCAGTATACATTCCCTTACAAAACAGTTAATGTGGGAAGACCCTGCCCACTCTGAGTGGTGCCGCTCCTGAGCTGGAGGCCCCATGTTCTATAACGAAGTAGTCAGAACAAGTCATGTGAAGCAAGTCAGTAAGTCATCTATGGTCTCTCTCTGATTCAGTTTCTCTTTCCAGGTCCCTGCCCAGCTTGAGTTCCTGCCTTGACTTCCCACTATGATAAGCATGTGTATACCAAATAGATACTTTTCCTCCCCATATTGGTTTTGGTAAATGTTTCAGCACAGCAACGGAAGCCAAACTAGAACAAATTGGTACCACAGAACGAGATATTACTGAGATTGGCCTGATCAAGGATTTTCAAAGGTGGATTATAGAAGGGGTTTGAAGTTTGCAACTGGAAAGGCCATTGAGTGTTCAGAGTTTAATAAACTGTTGTAGGAATTTGGAAGATAATGCTGACAGAGATCCAGATGATGGAGGTTTGGCTTATGAATTCCCAGAAGGAAGCAAAGACTATCAGGGCTGTTCATGTGATATATTGGAATTAACAGCCTGTGGTTTCTGGTCAGTTGGGGCTGAAGAATCAGCTGTGATTAAGAGACAAGAACCACTGAAGTGAAACTTGGATTTACTGGGAAAATTGATGCTGGTTAGATAGGGCTGAGCTATTAGCCTTGATTAAGAAAGAATAGCATGATTTGACATGAACCCTTTGGGGGAAATTTTTCTCGGGGTCACCACAACAGAAGCTGTGGTCCAGAAGCCTGGAAGTAGAGAGGTTGCATCACATGGCCGGCAGCCAAGCTTGGTAATCTGTGAGAGCCTCCCACGTGTTACCGATTTGGGCAGCATGGAGGAACCATAGAGAGACAGCTACAGTCTGGCACTGTGTGTCTGGGTTGGAGTCCCTGAAGAGAGGTCAATGGTGAAAGTGGAACCTTAGTTGTAGTTGAGAGTCGCAGAATATTGGTGATACCAAGAAAGGAGGATGATCACTTGTGAATGCAGCAGCTGCAGAGCCAGCATGAGCCTAAGAGACAAGTTGCATGTAATGATAGTAGAACAGAGGATGAGATGCCCAAGGTCTTTAGAACCCAGAATATCACGTGTGAATTCCAGACATTGGACACTGACATTGAGCAATGAGCACTGTTTGAATTTGGTTTGCCTTTGATATAATTGTAACTGTGCCCTGGCTGTGTCCTCTTGAAAAAAGAATTATGTAACTTACTTTTTAACTTTTTTATGATTTCACAGGAGCCACAGTTGAGAGATATTGGACATTTGTTTTTCTAGACAGTGCTTCTCGGTGTAATAGCTTTGGCTGACCTGGAACTCACTTTGTAGACTAGACTAGTTTCAAACTCACTGAGATCCTCCTGTCTCTGTCTCCTGAGTGCTATGATTAAAAGTATATATCATCACATCCAGCTGAGATATTGGAATTTTAAAAGAGATGTTGGCTATTTTTTAGGTACTTTAACATGTTGAAAAAGTTTTAAAGGCTATGGGACTTTTAAAGTTATATTATGTTTTATCTTATGACTTTAAAATAATATTAATAGTGACATGTGTAAAGCTGACAAGATGTAAATTGTACTAATACCTCAATCAAATTGGCTGCAGGAAAACCCTAGGACATTTTAATATGAATGATTGATGAGTGAAGGCCCTGGCCACTATAGACCATCACACACACACACACACACACACACACACACACACACGCAAACAGATAGTCCAGCCTCCATGGTCTCAGATTCAGTTTCTGCCTCCAGAGCTCTGTTTTGGTTGAGTGCCTATCTTGGCTTCCCTCAATAATGGACAATGATATTTAAGCCAAATAAATGCTTTCCTGCCCAAGCTGGCTTGATTCAAGTTATAATCACACATGTTATATATCTTATCTTAGTGATATAACTAGGATGGGTCTCCTTTTGTCTCAGTGGATCAATAAGCAGAAAGTTAAGCCTGAACCAGTCTGGTCCAATCCTTCAAAGGCCCATCCCTCATGGCCTAAATCTACCTGATCATATCCCAATGCCTTCAGAGACTCCAAAAATAGAACTGCCAGCTAGGAATCAAATATTCAGACCATATTCAAATGCAAAAAACCTTTAAAAATACCAATATATAATCTAACTTAAGTATAAAATACATTGTTGAAAGTCAGGTAGTTTACTCTGAAGAATAGTTTTTATAAGCTGATACTTGAAAATTTGAAGTAGAAATACCATTATTGAAGAAAAAGCTTGCAGGTACAAAAAGCTGACTAAGTACAGTGTGTCTGGTGGATTAAGGTGGGAATATAAAATATGCCTCTCAATATCTAAAGCAAGACTTGTCTACTATCTAAATAAGAAACATTTGGGCCCTGGAGAAGTGGCTCACAGGTTAAGAGCACTGGTTGCTCTTTGAGAGGTCCTGAATTCAAATCCCAGCAATCACATGGTGATTCACAACCATCTATAATGAGATCTGGTGTCCTCTTGTGTTCTATGGGCATACATGCAGGCAGAACGCTGTATCCATAACAAATAAATTTAAAAAAAAACTTTGAATATTATCCGAAGGCAGTTGAGAAACAAGTTTCAATCGTGCATTGGAAGATGTATGGTGAGTTATCTAAGAGGCATGTTAGCTTTCATCACTGTGACGAACAATTCAGTCCAAAGGAGGAGAGACTTATTTCAGCTGCCAGAATCAGAGCTTGCAGTATATGGAGGTTGTTGTTTTACACCAAAGGGAAGGCAAAGCATCATAGTAGGGACAATGTCAAGAACAAAGCTGTTCACCTCCTGGTAGCTGAAATGTAGAGAGAGAACGAGAGACCAGGGACAAGCTATACCTTTCAGAGTCTCATCTTTTACTAACCTTGCCAGATAGGCCCACATCCCACAGTTTCTGCTACCTCCATTATCCATTTAACATTACACTATCTGTGGATTTATGATCAGTGAAGTTTGTGCCCTAGTGCCCAGTCCATTTTCATGGATGCTGCATGAGAGAACACATTTAACCTTTGGGGGCATTGCAGATTCAGACCATAACAAACACATTTTATCTCACAAGGGAAGAAAAATAGTGACTGAAGGATTTAAGTGGAAGTCAACATACAAGGCCGTATAGATAGAACAGAGATGGACTGCCAGGGAGGAGTATGATATGAGATCCAAAGGGCTAGCAAGAATTAAGCCCTCAAAGCAGATAGTGGTACATGGCTAAAGAGTTGAAGAAAACAGCCAAGTGTGAAGAAACCGAACCTGGAGGAAGCAAGACTTTTGAGGAGTAATATCCGAGACGTCTTGAAGTCTTCATTATTTTTCTATTGCAATAAAGAGACAACATGACCAAGAAAAGTTATAAAAGAAGGTATTTATTGGGATTTTTGTTTGCAGAAGTTTAGAGTCCATGGTCATCATGGTGAGAAACATGGCCCTGACAATCATGGCATCTGAGCAGTAGCTGAGATATTTTCATGACTAAGATGGAAGTTATTTATCCCTAGACCTCCAATTTGATAGCCCTATGAGGTAACAAACTCTCTGTGTATCTTCAATCATTATTAGATGCCAGCACATGCAATAAGGGCTATTTATGTGGAGCCCAACAAATCAACACCTAAAACATATATGAATATCCTGAAGGGAAGCAATAAAAATGCGTTTTCTATACTTTCTGAGAAAAGAGAACTGGACTTAGTAATTTGATGTAGTGGAGAAGTGATTAACAATAACAAATCAATATAAGAAAAGAAATTTTAAGTCTTATAATTGCTTGGGAACTGGTTGAATTATGTCTTACTCTATTTAGCCCAGGCTATCTTTAAATTCACACCGATCCTTTTATTGTAATCTCTAACATGATAGGAATATATGCGTAAGCCACCACACTCATCTTGCGTTCCGTATATAACATTTACAAATGATGTCTTTCCTTTCCTATACTAGGAACTGAAGCCCGGGCCGTGTGCATGCTAGGTAAGCTTTCTCCTACCGAAATAAATACCCAGTCCTTGAAACTTTTGGAACTACAATTTCAATTTACCAAAGCAAGATTTCATAAATTACAAAAAAAAATAGAAATTGACAAAATAAGACAAAGAATAAATAAAAGACTTTTGTTGGTGAAGAAAAAAAATCTCTGAACATGTATAGAATTTCTTTCTAGAGTCCTGCACTGCAGGCAGTTTGTTGAGTTCAGAGATGCAAGCCAGTAAGTCACAGTGGAAAACTGCATGTAGTTTGGATGATGGTTAAGATGTACACATATATGAAGCCTCGAAAGATGACCTTTTTTAAAAGATAACAGAAACTGAAAACAACAATGAGGAAAAAATATTTTTACCATTAATAACAGAGAAAAGATTTATACTTTGTTAAAATCATAAAGGAAGATGCTACATGATTTAGGTAGTTTCCAATTTAAAAGTATCAGAAACATTTTTTCACAATATATAATATTAAATTAGTAAATAACTATACAGGCTAATCTTGTTCACCTAGAAGTAAAGAGGTAAATAACAACCATAATTAGACAGTATTACCCAATTATCAATAGCTTTTTAGGTATTGAACGTGCCAATAGGAAGTGTGGGTGGGACACTAAACACTATATGCAAATATATACCAAGTATCCAAATATATATATAATTTTAGACATACTATCTCTAAATTCACTTGAAAATGAATTAAATGTGATAATAAAGACATAATCATCAAGGGACTAGAGATATATCTCTGAAGTTAAAGACATTTGGTGCTTTGGTAGAGGACCAAAATTTCATTCCCAACTTTCCCATGACAGCTCCAACTACTTGAAACTCCATTTCCATGGTTGCTGTTGCTCTGTAATGGTTTCCTAGGGCTTTGCATGCATATAATGCATACTTTTACATGCAAACAAAACACATATGATAAAAATAAATTTTAAAGTCTTCAAAGAATAAAAATCTAATCACCAGACAACTTGATATTTTATAATATAAATCAATAAAAACCATATTTATCATGAGATTTCTATTGCACATATTTTTGTTGCAACCAACTGGAATCAGAACATAAAGAATTCATATCATTCTAACAAAAGATGAAGGCAAAGCAAATTATTTTGTGGGTTAAAGAAACTTATCTTAAAATGTTACAGAGTAGCTGGCTATAGAACATGACATTTATTTTTCAGGTTTTCTCTTCATTAATATTTTTCTTCATAAATTGTCTTTATAAATGGCATAGCATTTTGTTATTGAGTCTGACAATTGCTTTAATTAAAATTGCTTAAAGACATGCTTTAAAGTAACCAGAGATTAACAAGAATCAAAGGAAGTCGCCTTTCTGAGGTTCAAAGCACAGAAAATAGGTGAAGCAGGATGCAAAGTAAAGGATTTACCCTCCTATAGGCAAAACGGTGCTTTCTTCGACACTGAAACGAGAGGCTTATGAAACACCATGACCTTAGTGCTGTAAAGTAATATAAGCCTCTGTTACTTTTCCAAACAAAGATGCTGAAGCTGGCCTTCTGTATGACTCAGAGTGAATTTTACTTTGGGTATTGTGCTCAGTGACAGGGTCATCTTGTGATGGTTTAGCTGGGATGGAATCACATCCCTCAGCTCTCAACTACTTTTGGGTTACAGTCAGCCGAGTTCGTGTTTTGCTTGTTCTGTTTCTTAATTGAGCTTCAGCCAATATATCAATCTGGGTTTTATTGATGGTCTCAATGAGTTGGTCCCTTACAATGAAAGATCTGATCTCTACACAGAAATTCATTAAAACTTTGAGTTCTCCTGTGAAACCAGTTAGTGTTATGAAGAACTGGAGAAATTTTCCAAGAGTATGTTAATAAGTGACTATGGGAGTAAATATCAGTATTAAAGAAACAGAAGGCCACAGATAATTCTAATCTAGACATGCTTATTATACCTGCATATTAACAACAGCTAAGGCTGAGCCTTAGCTCAGCTGATAATCATACTTACTGAAGTCTTATAGTTAATGTCACTAAACTGTACCTGGTGTGGCCAACCAAAACTGGTAGATCAGATCTCAGGATCGAGTTTATAGAGTAACTGTGACAACACATCTTCCTTTTGGGGAAGTCTGCTTTATACTTTCTCTATGTATCAAGTGCTTCTGCATATGAATTCAGCAGCCAGCCCGGGGTCTGTGAAGGAATCCCTTCTCCAGTTATAACTAATGAAGGGTTGACTTGAAATTGTTTGACAGAAGCTATGGATAGTTTAGAACCATGTGGTAGCATTAGAAGCGACAATAATTTAGACATTAGAGAAACAAGCATCTTCTTTTAGACTTTCCTAAATATTGGCTCTCGCTTCTTCTTGATTTGAAAACCAGAGTCATTTCACTGACCTTTACAGGAAAAAGAGATGTTAAGATGCCCATTCTCATCACATTCAGCATTATGCATGCTATAGTTTCTGTGTCCACAGAAACATATTCACTATGAGTTGAAAGACCTGCATCATTTTCCTAAGAGCATACACATATTATGATTACTAGTGAGAGAGTGCCTCAATTTAAGAAGTTGACATTCAAGCCGGGCGGTGGTGGCGCACGCCTTTAATCCCAGCACTCGGGAGGCAGAGGCAGGCGGATCTCTGTGAGTTTGAGGCCAGCCTGGTCTACAAGAGCTAGTTCCAGGACAGGCTCTAAAAAAGCTGCAGAGAAACCCTGTCTCAAAAAACCAAAAAAAAAAAAAAAAAAAGTTGAGAAGTTGACATTCAATTTCCTTTCATTTACTTACTTTTTAATATTTAAATGAATGATCTCAGTATCTTTCCCTGGCTGGCCTGACAATTTTCACATAACCCAGGTGAGCCTTGAACTTGCAAACTGGAGTCAGCACTTTCAAAGGCTGTGTTCACTGCTGCACCTGGAAAAGTTGGCATTTTTAACCATCAAATTTTTTAGTTTTATGTACTTGTGTGCTTAGTTGCCAAAAACTAACTTTAAAAACATGAAGTCCACAAACTTACAAAGCCAGCAAGCCCTTATCATTTATGAGGGTTCCACCAAAGAAGCAGTGTGGAGGAGCAAGCCCACGATGCTAAACAATGGTGCAAAGCAATGCTGTCATACGAATAATGTGTGACACTCACATGGCAGCAATGTTTGCACGGTTTTCTAAACACACCACACACACACACACACACACACACACACACACACACACACACACACCGAGAGAGAAAAACAGAGATTCGTATGATTTAACATCAAGATTGCTTTCAGCATGTTGTATACTCTTACACTTCCTTTGTGGTATGTGTTGAATGTGAGCTCACCTATGCCACAGCGTGTGGTATGTGAAGGTCAGCGAATAATTTGAGAATCAGCTCCCTCCTCTACCATATAAGCAAGTATCACAATGAAATTCATTGTTTTGAATAATTAGCATGAACTATTGATAATTGAAAATAAGAGCTTACACAAAGCTCAATTCTGTAAAATCAAAAGTCTGTTTTAAATACCTTTGTTATAATCTATAAATTATATTGTATATGAGGATGGTATAAGGACATTTGGATCTTAAAATAAGTCTAAAAACAAGGCTATTCCTATAAGAAAGGTCTATTGTCTCTCCGAAACAACCGAGTTTTCTAAAGGATGCTATTTTTAAACAATGGTAACTGCATTAATTTTTTTTCTTTTATTCTTCAAAGTAGATGCAATTGAAACTGTAACAGGAGATGCTTACCTCCTAATAACTGACGTTTCTTAGTCACCACGCTTTGTCAATACCCTTTCATTGTAGTGAAATTCCTAGCATCGTCTCAGCTGCCTTCCCTGGTTTTAATTCTTTGAATGTTATACATTTCTTCCCAAGGCGAAGAGGAAGACGCCCTAACCAAGCCAACCACTGTGGATGAAAAGTTAGAAAAGAGTAAGGAGTACACCTACCAGTGGCTTCATACACAAGTGGGCTTTCCAGAAACAACTAGTTCCAGAACCCTGAAATGGTGAGGTCATTCCCTTCAAATTAGATTTTTGTATCGTAAACCAATCTTGCAAAGTGAAACCTGGGTTAATTGTGCTAAAACAAATACCACTTCCAAGCCAAAAGCAAATACATCACATCGCCAGAGGCTTTCATACAGCGTGGATTTAATTGTTCTTTACAGTTCTCACCAAAAGTGTTTAGGGAGAGCTCTATTCTGTTATGCTTAAAACCAACACACGAACCAAGCAGTCTCCTCTCCTTCATCAAGAAGACTGTGGTATCTTGTAACTCTCGTCATGTCAATATACAGATTTGTTTTAAAAATTAGTCACTTGTGAAACTGACAGCTACATTTCTGGATTAAAGTTTTACGATGATATATGTGGCGTGAACTTTTATACAGGAGGACCTCAGCCCCTTCAACTTCTTACAAAACTTGGACATCATATGAAAACAAAACTAAAATGGAAATATTTTGCTTTTTTAAGTATATATTGTGATCAGAGAACGAAATAAAAACATCAGTAATCCATGTTTTCACATGAAGTATTACAATTAATGCTAACAAATTTATTTCATGTTTACATTATTCAGGTTAACTGAATTCATAGGAATATCATTCTTAGAATGATAACAGATGCAAATCTATGAGTTATCTCTGTTAACTAGATATGAGAGAGCTTGTTCCAAAGTTAAAGTGTTAATATAGATGTTATACAGTGGAAAATATAAACAATATTTTAAATGCTTAAACTTTTAATATTATCACTTACTAGTAAGTAAAATCTGTATCTCGTAGATGAAACAGACACTCCCTCAGATTGTCTATTAACTATGTATAAAAGATTTCTTTGAAATATATTCCAAAAATCACTTTATTTTTATTAATTTTTTCACTGTAGAATTTTTTAATTTTTTATTGATTTTTTTTTACTGATTTTTATTGAGCTCTGCCTTTTTCTTTGCTCTCCTCCCTCCCTCTCCCCTCCCCTTCAACTTTCTCCCAAGGTCCCCTTGCTCCCAATATAGAAAATCTGTGTGTGCACATGTGTGTACACACATAACACCTGGATTTTTGGAGAAGTGCATGTATATGTGTGCAAATGCAAATGTATGTATGTTTTGTTGAAGTCAGTAGCCATATTTTAAAATATCATTTTTGAGTGACCCTTTGTTTTATTTTTTCTATTAGTTCTTTTACAGTTTCATACAATGTGTTTTGATCAGATTCATTTCTTTCCAACAACTCTTTCCAAATTCACAACCCCTTCTCCACCGACACAATTTATGTCTTTTTTTAAACATAATTTTGTTTGAGACATGGTCACTTGTTAGTCTGGGAATCACTGATTTAGGCTAGGTTGGCTGCCCAGCAAACTCTACGGATCTGTTTTTCTCCCCCCTCACCCATACCCACAGTTCTTTGATTCTAAACACAGAGCACCATGCCTTAAATGCTCGGTATTGAACCATCTCTATAGCTCCCAAAGACAATTTTTTTTAAGAGCCGATATCAGAATATTTTACCAGAGCAAAATTAAACTGCACTGTAAATATTTGTAGGGTGCTCCAAACGTAGTAGAACACTAAAGTAGAAAACTTTGCTTGCTTCCAGTGAAAATTTAAGACTGGAAAAAGTACCAGTGATGATTCAGGCTTGTAAGCCCAGTCCTTGGAGGCGGAGACAAAGTTTAGGCTTGCCTTTGAATACATGCTGAGTTTGAGTCAAGCCTGCACTGCGTGAGACACTGTCTCAAAAAGCCAAAGAAAAATGGGAACAAAATAAGCAAATGTGATTAAAATATACTTAGATTTTATATAATTTATTAAATATCACTGTTAGCTCTTTCAGATGTTTGCTCATTAACATTTATATTTTTAAAAGAGACATGCCATTGAAGTATTATTTAGATATTATTTTTTGTGAAACTTAATTTATATATAATAGCGGAATTATATATATTTGATATGTGCATTTATTATATATAACAAATTAAAGCTGTTGTCTCTATTTTATGAATAAAGATGTTTGGGCACTTTTTAATATTCTTACTCTATATTTATACTGTTACTTTTTTTCCTTTCTTGCCACCATGAAGCAATCACTTCTTGCCTGAGTTAGATCCAGATGTACTCAATGGTGGAAGAGTTCAACTTGTGGTAAGAAATATGTTTAAAGTTACAGAAAAATGTTATAGACACACATACTCAATAAATAACACTTTAAAATATACTCATAATATGTTTAAACTATGGAATATCACAACTGTATCTATTTTGGGGAAACCTCAAATGCCGTGTGCTAAAATAATAACACATTTTCTTGACTTAATTTATAATGTTACAATATGACATTGTTTAAAGTAATAATTTTATTTGACAGATGTAAAAATATTAACCTGTTACCATTTTAAAACAAAATTACTCTGGATGGGAAATTGCTTAATGAGATTATTTTCTTGAAAATTTTAAGAGCCAAATACAAAGATTACAATTGGAAGAAACAGCAATATGAGTTTCCAGCTTGGAAAATCAAACTGTATTAAAAGTAACAAGTGATTAGCAGCTTAACTCCTCCAAGTTTTATGGAGTGCAGTGGTACTCTGGTAAGTATTATTTGAGCTTTAAGGCCACATTCTAATCATCTCAATAAGAGTGTCGTCTAGAAAATGGAAGGCATATGCTTGTTAAATTCACTTTTCTGTAAGCTACTTGAAGAAAGACTTTGTAAATAGAGGACTATGGCTAACATTGGGATCTAGAAAATTAGATCTCATAAAAAAGGCAACTTTTCAGCGTGGTCTCAGAAGTTTGGAGGAGGGCATCATGACTGATTACAGTGGAGAACACCTCCCTTTATAAAAGACTACCAAATCTCCCTAGCTCGGATTCTACATTGACCAAGGAAATGGATTATTATTTTGTTTTCCAGTGAGAATTTCACAGCCAAAGTTACTTTTCTTTATGATAAAAATAATATTATGGCTGTAAGAGCACTTCCATGCCATTTTCTTGAACATTTTTCCAACGACTTTCCTGAATTTGAGCAATAATTTATGTCTATGTGGTGTGTAATATATATTTGTATACATAAATATGTACATTTAGACAGAGAATAAAAGGACAAGAAAATTTTATGTCCCTATTCAAAATTATTATTCATTAAATATTATCCTACATTCTAGTAAAATTCCTCTGTGAGGGTGTCATGCATATTATACTAGGAATTTTAGAACATCAATCTGATATATATATATATATATATATATATATATATATATATATGACTGTATTTTTGCACAAATTTATTAATGGACACTCTTTTTCCTTCCTTCCTCCCTTCATTTTTGGGTGTGGGGGGGGGGGCGCAGAGATTCTCTGTGTAACATTGCTGGCTGCCTTGAAACTTGCTTTGTAGACCAGGCTGTCCTAAAACTCACTGAGATCCACCTGCCTCTGCCTCCTGAGTGCTGGGATTAAAGGCGTGTGCCAATAGGAAGGAAGAAAAAAAACATTAAATGGCAACAAATTATTAATAATGGAGATAAAACCATTTTTATACCTCTTATTAAACTTTAATATTATAGCACAAGGCTATAATCAAACTTAATTTCTTCATGTAAAGGAGCAAGGGCAAAGCAACTGAGAAAAACAGAAAATATCATTTTATAATATTGTAAAATATTTATAGTGTAAAATATATAAGAAAATATGTTAACAATATATAAAAGTATGTTGATAATTGGATTAAATAGATAAATGAAGCAAATTCTGGGGTTTTCCAGAGAATAACCATGTTTCAGGTTATAAATTATTCAGATTTTAAACTCTGAGAATATGTTGTCAATGAAATTACCCCTTCCATGTTAGTATACTTGTTGGTATTGTAGTCATTCAAGAATTGTTAGGTAACCATATTATTGTGGTATTATGTGTAAGTCCTCTGTTGTTTCTAGGGTACATAATTGTACAGAAGATATCCTGTTCCTCTGCTGTTGTAGTCCTTCTATACCCTCTTCCACGATGTTTACAGAGGCTTAGGTATAGGAGTTTTATTGTAGATGTATCCATCCCTGCTGAGCTCACCATGGCGACTTAACCGCTAAATTATGATCAGCTGTGATTTTTGTAATGGACCATTTGCTGCAAAGTGAGGTTTTGTTTTCTCTGTCTTGAATAGGGTGAGAACTACATTTATCTGTGGGTATAAGGATAAGTTTTGCAATCTAGTTTAGAATTAAGCTGATCTAGTAACATAGTGGTAGTAGTTTCTGCTCTATGATCTTATGTGTGCCAGGACGTTCATTAGGTTTCTAGTTCCAGATGTGATTCCCTTCCTACTGAATGTACCTTCTGTCTAATTAGACAGTTCTTGCTTACCACCACGCTATGAAAGCCACTCTCGAACCTGTAGTGATATTTTGGCCTGTTGGTCATGCTGTGGCTCACGCTGATGTAGGAGGGGGAAATTTCACAGTACACACCCCTATGCAAATACAGACAACTAATGACCGCTGATAGAAGGAGGTTCTGTCTCTCCCAGGGATGATCCCCCGAATTGATTATCCAATAACAACTAGTCAGCCCTGAAATCAAATGCACACAAACAAGATTGAAAAACTCAGCAGACTGTAGTTATATATTTACATGCAAATGTGTCTAACAACATATATGTATCTAACAATATACATATGTCATATTTGTAACAATAACAACAAAAGAGAGACCATCAATTTGAAGAGCGATTATTGGGGGTGGTATGGAGTGGTTCTAAAGAGAAAAGTGTAGAGGGGGAAGTGTACGTATATTTTGATTTTTTTAATTAAAGAACTTTAATGAAGAAAATTAAGAAACATATATGCAACAGATGAGCTACTAAATATTTTTCCTAAAGTAATAAACATTCATTAAGAAAATAGTCCAAAGGAGGTTGAAAGTTCATAGCACTAAGTGCCCACTTAAAGAAAACGGAGAAAGCACTCATTGGTGACTTAACAGCACACCTGAAAGCTCTGGAAAAAAAAGAAGCAGACTCACCTAGGAGAAGTAGAAGACTGGAAATAATCAAACTGAGGGCAGAAATCAACAAAATAGAAACACAGAAAACAATCCAAAGAATCAATGAAACAAGAAGCTGGTTCTTGGAGAAAATCAACAAGATTGACAAACCCTTAGCCAAACTAATCAAACGGCAGAGGGAGAACACACAAATTAATAAGATCAGAAATGAAAAGGGGGACATAACCACAGACACAGAGGAAATTCAGAGAATCATTAGATCTTACTACAAAAGCCTGTATGCCACAAAATTGGAAAATGTAAAAGAAATGGACAGTTTTTTAGATAAATACCATATACCAAAGTTAAACCAGGACCAGGTAAATGCTCTAAATCGTCCTGTTAGTCGCGAAGAATTAGAAACTGTTATCAGAAACCTCCCTACCAAAAAGAGCCCAGGACCAGATGGTTTCAATGCGGAATTCTACCAGAACTTCCAAGAAGACCTAATACCTATACTCCTTAAGGTATTTCATAATATAGAAACACAAGAGTCACTGCCAAATTCCTTCTATGAAGCTACAGTTACCCTGATACCTAAACCACACAAAGACTCAACCAAGAAAGAGAATTACAGGCCAATCTCACTCATGAACATTGACACAAAAATTCTCAATAAAATACTGGCAAACCGAATCCAAGAACACATTAGAAAAATTATCCATTACAATCAAGTAGGCTTCATCCCAGAGATGCAGGGCTGGTTCAACATACAAAAATCTATCAATGTAATCCATCATATAAATAAACTGAAGGAAAAAAAAAACCATCTGGTCATCTCATTAGATGCTGAAAAAGCATTTGACAAAATTCAGCACCCTTTTATGATAAAGGTCTTGGAGAGATTAGGGATACAAGGGTCATTCCTAAATATAATAAAAGCTATTTACAGCAAGCCGACAGCTAACATCAAATTAAACGGAGAGAAACTCAAGGCTATCCCACTAAATTCAGGAACACGACAAGGCTGTCCACTCCTTATCTCTTCAATATAGTGCTTGAAGTTCTAGCAATAGCAATAAGACAACATAAGGGAATCAAGGGGATTCAATTTGGAAAGGAAGAAGTTAAACTTTCATTATTTGCAGATGATATGATAGTATACATAAGCGACCCCAAAAACTCCACCAAAGAACTCCTACAGCTGATAAACTCCTTCAGTAACGTGGCAGGTTACAAGATCAACTCCAAAAAATCAGTCGCCCTCCTATACACAAAGGATAAGGAAGGAGAGAGGGAAATCAAAGAAGTATCACCTTTCACAATAGCCACAAATAGCATAAGATATCTGGGAGTATCTCTAACCAAGGAAGTGAAGGACTTATTTGACAAGAACTTTAAGTCTTTGAAGAAAGAAATTGAAGAGGATACCAGAAAATGGAAGGATCTCCCCTGCTCGTGGATTGGGAGGATCAACATAGTAAAAATGGCAATTCTACCAAAAGCAATCTATAGATTCAATGCAATCCCCATCAAGGTCCCAACAAAATTCTTCACAGAACTTGAGAGGACAATAATCAACTTTATATGGAAAAACAAGAAACCCAGGATAGTCAAAAAAAACTTATACAATAAAGGTACTTCTGGAGGCATTACCATCCCTGACTTTAAACTCTATTACAGAGCTACAGTATTGAAAACAGCTTGGTATTGGCATAAAAACAGAGAAGTTGACCAATGGAATCGTATAGAAGACCCGGATCTTAAACCACAAACCTACGAACACCTGATTTTTGATAAAGGAGCCAAAAGTACACAATGGAAGAAAGAGGGCATCTTCAACAAATGGTGCTGGCATAACTGGATGTCAACCTGTAGAAGAATGAAAGTAGATCCATATTTATCACCATGCACAAAACTCAAGTCCAAATGGATTAAAGACCTCAATATTAATCTGAACACATTGAGCTTGATAGAGGAGAAAGTGGGAAGTACTCTACAACAAATGGGCACAGGGAACCGTTTCCTACGCATAACCCCAGCTGCACAGACATTAAGGGCAACATTGAATAAATGGGACCTCCTGAAGTTGAGCAGCGTCACTAAGACACAAAGGCAGCCTACTGACTGGGAAAAGATCTTCACCAACCCTGCAACTGACAAAGGTCTGATCTCTAAAATATATAAGGAACTCAAGAGACTAGACGGTAAAATGCCAATTAACCCAATTAAAAAATGGGGCGCTGAACTGAACAGAGAATTCTCAACAGAAGAAGTTCGAATGGCCAAAAGACACTTAAGGTCATGCTCAACCTCCCTAGCTATCAGGGAAATGCAAATCAAAACAACTTTGAGATATCATCTTACACCTGTCAGATTGGCTAAAATCCAAAACACCAATAATAACCTTTGCTGGAGAGGTTGTGGGGTAAGGGGTACACTCATCCATTGCTGGTGGGAATGCACACTTGTGCAACCACTTTGGAAAGCAGTGTGGCGGTTTCTCAGGAAATTCGGGATCAACCTACCCCAGGACCCAGCAATTCCACTATTGGGAATCTACCCAAGAGATGCCCAATCATACTACAAAAGCATATGCTCATCTATGTTCATAGCAGCATTATTTGTAATAGCCAGATCCTGGAAACAACCTAGATGCCCTTCAGTGGAAGAATGGATGAAGAAACTGTGGAATATATACATGCTAGAATACTACTCAGCGGTAAAAAACAATGACATCTTGAATTTTGCAGGCAAATGGATGGAAATAGATTCTCAATATTTAAAATTCTCAAAGAATTTTGACACATATTCATTTTAAATATTACGCAATATTTTTAGAATAGTTTTGTTCATAATAGCTGCAAAACTTAACGCAACCAAAGTCCACTTAGTGCGTGAAAATATAACAGTGGAAGACAGACGAAGTGGATGTAAAATGAAATCGTTGCATGGCAATAATCAAGAAAATATTAACATGCACACAGAACATAATAATAAATAGTTTACCTCAGATTATTGTAAAATATTATAAGTTTCAATCATTTCACATTCTGAAAATCACCGTGCTGACTCCATAGAGAGTGTACAAGTAGTTGCTGCTTAGCTGAAGGGTGCAGGAGCATAAACGGCTTTCTTTGGAATAATGAAACAGTTTTTTTGACTTGATTGCAATGGAAGTTATAACAATATGGATATATAATGAAGAATAATAAAACAACAATTGAAACAGAAATTACATTTAAACTCTGCTCAAGATATAACAGGGTCTGTTTTTTTTTAAGTATGATAATAGGTGACTAGAGACAGGGTTTGGTGTGTAGATCATTGGTTGCTCTTTCGGAAGACCTGGGTTCATTTCGCAAAACCCACACTGAGTCTCAGCCCATCTGTAACTGAGTTCAAGGAGAGTCAACTCCCATTCTGGCCCCTCCAATGTCAACACATAAGTAATACTCAGACATACATGTAGGCAAACCATGCACATTGAGAAATAATTAAAAATTTGAAAGTATATTATTATTATGCCTTCACTTAAAAAGTGAAAATCATGTAAATGTTTCTTAACATCATATTGATTAAATATTTGCCCATGTTCTCTACTAATTTATATGTAAAACTTTATCGTTGATTATGTTGTGGCTGTTGTAGATAGATCAAACTCTAAATATTTATAGTTTTCTGTTCCAAATTCTCATTCTTTTAGTGAGATGCAGTTGGGCTTTACAAGTGCACAGGTGAACTGCAAAAGGAAATATCCAGAAAACAGAACTTAAAAAAATGTTTTTCAAAGTTACCATTTGGTAAATAATTGATATTGTTCTCCATTTAGAATACTCTTATCTGAATTGAGTCTACTGATCCCACTATTTAACATTATAGTGTTTAACATATATTTCTGTAACGTAAATATTAAATTTGTGCTTAGTTATGTCTTTTGAAGAACAGTTATCCTTCTGTCTTCATTGGACCCATATTAATGGACTTAATATAAGAATGAGGTATTTGGGGAAATACCCTGTGTAGTGAACCTGTAAATATGTCTTTCTTATTGTTTTCTATGCAATGCACTAGGACATCCACCCACATGGAATTTATTTTGCATTAGTTGTTACTTGTATGGGATAGCTGATTAAGCTATAGGGATGGATTGTCTAAGTTACATGTAAACACTGCATCTTTTGACATATATGACTTGCCACCCTCAGTAGTCAACATGGTCCTGGATTCAAAGGAATTACTGAATAAGTATATTTGCACATTCAGTCTGATTTTATGTCACTGTGGCAAATCAAAAAAAAAAAAAAAACCCATGAAGGAAAGATTTCTTTTGATCCACTGTTACAGAGGTATAAATCCAAAGTCACTGGAATCTGTGTTTCTGGGACAATGGTGATAGCAGCAAAGCATTGTTGGAGAGGAACATTTTATGTTTTATGGTTTAAATTTGAGATATGGCCCACAGATTTGTTTATGGAAGTCTAGAAAAGTTTGCTCATTAATTTGTATGTCTTTAGCTTTGGGGACTATTCCATTGTGTATACAAATTTAAAATGTGTTATACAACGTAAATGTGCACAAATTTTGTAGATTAAAAATTATATTTATTTCAGAAAAGCAAACATTTTTATTCATTTGTGAGTAAGAATGAGAAGGTGGGAAGAGAAAGGGAAAAAAACGACAAACCAGATGTGGTGTATGTTTATATTCTTATCACTAGAGAGCTCCAGGGCAGCCAGGAAGAGAGCAGAGATCCAGTGGTGAGAGGGCAGGAATAGGGAGGGATGAGGAGAAAGAGGAATAGAAGAGGAGGCGGGGGATGGAGACAGAGGAAGATGGTGACGTGAAGGAAGGTTGAGGAGGGGGAGGAAAGGAGAGGACAGGGAAGAGGGGAGAGAGAAGGATGTGATATCTAAACGTGAAAGAGCGTATTTAGATTCTGATTCCTTGAGTCTATATAACTCGTTACGCAGAGATAGTTCTCTAAACAGTGGTGGTTTCTTCCCTTTGTTTCACTGTGCTTAAGTTTTCCTCCCATCAACCATTTAGGGCAATACTCTCACGGGAATCCAATTATAGAGTGGTTTAGGGTATTTCCCATCCACTTAGAGACTGCTTTGATTTTATAACAGCATATTCTCCACTTCACAGCTCAGTCTCCGTAAATTCCTAATGATTCAAGACATTCTGTAAGAGAATATTCTGTAGGTAACAAGCAAGTTTTTTGATGTTAAGTGTCAATACACCATAGTAATAAAAGTACGATAGTAATTTCAGATGACTGAATAATCCATTGGGTGCATAAAAATGCCTTGAAATTACTATATATTTAACATTACCTCAAAATGAGATCATTTGATGTGTAATATTTCACACTGATAATGGTTATAATGAAAGGGTATGTATAGTCTGTGATGCAGTGGTTCACAAATATGCAAAATCCATTTCAAGGATTGTTGATAGAAAATAATGCTGTAGCCGGTTTAATAAAAGTAGTATAAAATAATATAATATGGCATCTTTAACATTTAATTAACTATTAAATAATATACTTGATCAGTAAGTGAGGTTAAGCTGTTTATAGTTTCACCCATTGGCTTTAAGATTGATTTTCATCAAAATTACTGTACTAAAATGTTTTCTTTTGTTGTACAGACTCAAATAGCAAACCTCAATTTTAAAATCGGCTCTTATTTGCAAAACATCCTTTGACATAGTGCATTTGTTCTGGCTGGGCAGCAATAAAGGATTGTGGTATCATTTTGAAGAAGGTTGTTTGACAGAGCCTGTTTGTTTATTTGGGGTAATGTGAGCTGCATTCAGAAAATGCCATATTTTGTTTCATGATTGTATACATTCTCTCTCGTTGCTCCCAGGCAAGACTTGTAAGCAGAGAAGACACGGATTTAGACCTTTTTTCCATGACCAGTGGGAGTTCTTTGTCTGTGAACAGAGACAAAAAAAGCCAGGCACACAGATACTCATCGGGATCTTCAAGTAAGCTATGGTTTCCTTCAGAATTAATCTAGAAATCACAGATGAATTGACGGAAGCTAATGCCAGCGAGCATTCTTTGACAGATAAGGGTTAGGGTACCAACCATCAGTGCTACCCACAGACGTGCCTTTGGCCTCTTTTCTTCCATTACATGGCTTCTTTGATATGGACCAAATTAAATTATTTCTAAAATTAACAGCATCAGTATTTCTTTAATTACATTATGTCAGTCCAGGCTCTTCCCTCTTCCACACCCTTGATCATGTTGAATTCTTTGATCTTTTTTTTCCTAAAGATTTTTAGGATAACTTTTTTTTTAACAGTAACAATATCAATTATTATTAATTTTAAATCCAAGAACAGGCTAATAAGTCAATCTTCCTCAGTCACAGAAAGTAGAATTTGTGTATTAAACCAGAGCATTTAGATCTTTATCATTAATAAATGTTTTAAAGAAATTTACCTTTTAAAGAAAAATTCCAAATGTAGCAGAATTTTACATGATAAAGTAATGAATGGACATGCTTTTAACAAGTACTCTAATTTGAAAGATATCATTCTGATTTGTTTGTGACAGGTGACTTTATAGTCATGCTTATCTCATGTGTCTATTATCTGTCATTTTTAATTTAAGGGTGTAACAGCCTGATATACAGGTATAAAATCATATCTTAAAAATATATAGCAGTCATGAACTCTGAAAAAAAGTAAAGATGGAAAAATATCTGTATCTTGTGGCATTTCATAGTAATAAACCCTGTTTTTCTAAATTTTCATTTAATTTTTATCCTTTACACTTTGAAATACCCTGGAATATGTCATGATACACTAATCTAAAAGGTGTTTCATTTCATATTATATATGGTAATTTTCCAAAACCCAGTGAAATTCAAGTCTACACATAAGTTTATGCAGCCTTCTCACTATTCATTCTGAAAGCTTGATCTTATATCCATACAAAATTAATATTCTATTGCATGTGAAAAATTCAGTAATCCTGTTGATGCATTCCAGGTAAAATCAAACCTGAAAATGATTCTGGGGCCTTTACTTTTCATCCAGGTACTTGAACTTCAGTAGATTATAAGAATTTAAATCCCTTTACATACGCGACTTAACTGTGATAAATGTTAGTTTACTTTTACAATAGTTATTTCAATAGCTCTAACTTGTGCATATTCTAAGATTACAAGATATTCCATTTCTTACATTTTATTACTTGATTACAGAATCTGGTTAGCCTCTCTGTATAATTTTAGAATATTTTATGTTTACTGACATAAGTAAAATTACTTATCTAATATAAATTTCTGGGTTCTTGCTAGAATGTGATAGCTACATTGGTTTCAGCTTGTAGCACAGACACACACACACACACACACACACACACACACACACACATATGAATAATGACATCCATATTATGCATTTAATATCAATTTCAATCACTGTAAAAAACTGAAAAATCCAGAATGAAACACAAAAGCACAATAATGTTTTCTTGCTGTACGCAGTATCAAAACTTTTCTTCAGGCCTTGTGTTTAGTAAATTGGTAGAGAACTTGCTTAGAAAGCACAGCCTGAATTTGATCCCCGTACTGCAAAAAAAGTAAAGGGAAGAAAGAAACAACACTAACAAGAAACTTTGATCATTATGTGCCATCAGGAAGTTAAATCTTAAACGGTTCAAAAAATCAGTAATTATACTGTCACACACAGCTTTGTGTTTCATTTGTATGACATTGAACTAGAGTTTATAGAATATATAAAGATCATTAAATAGAATTCATGTGTTTATTTGGATTATTTTTATGCTTACATTGTATTTTTTAATTTTAACAATGCAGTATAAATGTGTTGAAAACATACCTGAGTACCCCTTACCTTCTTTTATCCTCCCCAATGCCTGAAGACTTCCTTCTCAACTTAATATGATCTTTAGGGCACAAAAATCATACTCTTCCCACTGAACGGAATTTTAGTTAGTTGATGATAGATGACTGTATTGAAAACACTAACAATCTTTAAATATGTTTAGCAAGTGACATTTTAAGGTAGGTCATTTTAGAAAAGGATTATATCAAATATCAAAATGATTGGGTAAGATACATAGTTGTAATTATTTATCTGCTCTGACAGCTGCACAAAATAATTGTAAAGACCACGAGCTCTGAAACCAGACATAACCTAGTCCCTCCAAAAGAGATGATGGGAGTACTTCTTATGAAATTGCTGCAAGAGTCAAATAGAAAGCATTTAGAATAATTCAGGTCAAAGTCAGGGATGAGTAAGTGTTATTATAATCACAACCTAGGCATGGCAGCTGAATTATTAAACTGAGATCTCAAGTGCAGAGATAAATGGGCTAATTGGTTCTTTATGTATACGAACTTTACTCTTAGCAACTTGACAAAAAAAATAGTTGGTTTAGCCTTTTAGTCCAAAGAGATCCTTTAACCTTCAAAGATTTTACACACTGTGCTTTCGTGGCCCTGGGCCAAGCACTTATAGCTTTGAAAGCTTTTTCCTTGAGCTTTCTCTCTCTCTCTCAAAACTTGTCACCCTGTTAAAGCTAAAACATTTCTTTTTACTTTGTAAGCCAAATCTAGAGAGTAGCTCATGAGACACAGCTGTGAGACGCTTTGTGAGCCTTTGGGTTCTTCTAGATTCTATCCTGCCCTGTTTCTCTAATAGCGTTACATGTGTTCTTTGTGATTAGATAGATTCTGGCTTAACATGCCAGGTCTACTATCAAAGAAAAGTCATAAGACTGTGGATAAATTAACTTCCAAGCATAAGTTTACTATCTGTAAAATGGGAGCAAGAATGTTTCTCTCACAAGGTACTATGAATAAATTAGTAAAATGTGTAAATCAGATGACATATCCCTTAGAATATTGTAAACGCTTAAACAACAGGATCTACTGTTTTCTTCTTTTGTTGTATCTTTTGGGTCCTCTTGCATAATTTTAGAATGAATCCACAGCAATGGATTTCTTTTCTAAAAAGAAAATGCCTTTTTTTGCTAAAAGCAGATGCCTTTCTTTTACTATGACAGATGTTGCAAGCATTTGTATCTTGGTATAGAGAATTTCTTAATTTATTTTCCATTTCTTTTCATCTTTAATTCTCATTAAAAGAAGTCCAGATTACAGTCACTCTCTAAATTTCTGAACCATCATAAAGTTTGCAAAGAAAGAATGGAGGTTTCTTTGTTATCTGAAACTTGTATGTCAAGTGAGTTTCTCATTCATAATGTTTATACAAAATATCTTATTAATTATTTTTGCTTTGTTTATTTTTCTCATTTAAGATATATTATCTAATATGCATTACAATAATAATTTTACTATAAATGCAATTTAAAGCTTTGAAACTTACTTTTATTGTGGCCTGTATTGTAACACGCCTTTAATCCCAGCACTCAGGAGGCAGAGGCAGGTGAATCTCTGTTAGTTTGAGGCCAGCCTGGTCTACAGAATGAGTACCAGGACAGCCAAGGTTATACAGAGGAAGTCTTTCAAAAATAAACAAAGAAGAAAATTACTTTATTATGTTTATACTTCATGACTATTTTTCTTTGACAGCTAATATATGTAAGATTGAAGAATTTAACAGATTCATCCCACCAGAAAGAGCAAGCAGCTACCTGAATCCTCCAAATCATAACTTAGATGATAAAGAGTAGAACGTAAAAGTTTCAAGCCATTTTATTGAATGCTTACTGTGTCGGCATACTTACCTTGGTGACTTCTGATCATAACTGAGCTTTCTGGATAGCCTTTTGTTTTTATAATTAGCTAAGAATTGAATAGCCTCAATGGTTCTGTAACAGGAAATATAAACCTCAAGTCATGTCCTCGTTTGGATACACAGAAATTTCTCATGACTTGATAACCATTTTGTTGATGTATTCATCTTCCCGAATGTGGAAGTGTGTATTGTTCAGAAGGGACTCAGTAAATGTGTTGAGAACAGAACGCCTCTGGTATGCAGTGTGCTTTGCTTGTACTGAGAATGCCACTGGGAAAGAAATGTGCAATGGAAAGAAAGCCTTTAAACAGAAGCCAATAGTAAAATCCAGTGTATGCTTGGAGGCCATTATACAGTCTCTCTGGGTCAGAGGCTCCAGAAACTGAAGAACAGAACAGAAAACAAATGCCTTCAAATACCAAAGCAACATAAAATAAGAAAAAGTAGAAAGGAAACCTAGTTTTGGTGTAAGTCTTCAGGTGGAAAGCTTAACTTTTCTCCTGCTAATGAATAGCTCATGAAGACTTTAGAAAATAACTTAGGGGCTATCAAGGCTTAAGGTTAACAGGAAAAGTATTCTGTTTACGTTCTGACTTAAATATATTGACCAGAATTTTAGAGTTCTTATCTTAAGAGGATGAAATGCAGTTGTTAATATCATGCCTGATATCACAGGATGAGCACATTTTCATAATGTAATTTCAACTTTTTTAAATCAAGAATTCTTGGTATCTTGCATATTGATGCATGTTTATTTAATCAAGTACACACATTTGAGTATTTTAGGCTAAACTATTTTTATAATCGTATGGTGAGTGAATTTAAGGCTTAAGTATTAAGCCATTAATAAATAAGAAGTTGACTTTTGAATGCCTTATACAAATAAGTCACATTTAGAATATAGATTTTCTGCTATAATAATATCACATATTCCTATTGCTTAATCTTATAGTCACTATTTTCTGTTGCTAAATGAAAATATCTATATGCAATTCTCTAACCTAATGTGCCATTTAGAGCAATAATAAAAAGGTTTTATATATTAGAACAGAATTCAGTGATACATTTCAATAAACATTAATATGAGCTTTGTAAGGGTTTAGCCTCTATAGCTGTGAATATTTTCTCTCGGATTCGCTAAAAGATTCTACTGACAATAGTCATGCCATACTAATTTCAAAGGTTTATAGTTATCCTCCATAACCATAATGTTCCACATCAGGAAATTTAATGAAATTTTCTTAGTTTCCAGAAAAGCGCCCTGGTATATGGTAGGCTTTTCACATATATTGGCTGTGTGAATGTATGTATGTATGTATGTATGTATGTATGTATGTACAGATGGATGAATGAACAGATAGATGAGAATTCCCTAGAATGCATTATAAGTAGGACGGAGAGTATATGACATTTTCTTCTTCCTTCACTGGAGGCAGGGTGTGCTGACTAAAAAAGGTAAAAGCTTTGGTAGAAATTCAGCAGTGGAGTCTCTAGTTTCTAAGAGTTTCTGCCATGCTCAAACCCTCACATCTATAAAGATTCATGAGGAAAATCTCTCAGCATATGGAGTATTACATTCCAGGTGAACCCTATCACGAGACACAAATTTCTGTAGTTCCAACTTATACAAAGTCAATCCTTCATTTGTTTATTGGGAATGTGAAGTGGATTGTACTGTGGTACCTTAGTATATCACAGAAGGAAGAGTACAGGCAAGACCACCCTGTCATTCATTGTGGAATATTTGATCTATATAAATATTTGCTGTGAATTGGGGCTCCTAATTTGGTCCTTAACTCAGGATCAAAGTTTATCAGAGGGCACACTCTACTATCACTTTGGCAAAAATTCCCAAACCTCAATATCTGGCAATGCCTCTCTTAAAACCTTTAATGAATAAATTGAGTATGAATTTCATTTTAAAAGAGAAATGCCTAAAGAAATATTCTTATCACAAATCATATTGTTAGGGTGCATTCATCGATAACTTATAATAACTTGATAATGAACATAAGTTCATGTGTTAAATTATGGCTTTATGGATAGAATAACATATATATTGATTATAACAGCATATAGAAAGAACATTTGAATAAAAGTAAATTGGTCACAGTTTTCTCTTTACAAAAGACCATACCTTGGACTATATTAAGTGTTAATAATTTACCATAGTACTTTAGGCATAATATTGAAGAAAAGTTTTATCACTAAACAAACATTTATTGAAAATCAAGTATAAATCACTGACTATTGTGAATTATAAATATAATTTCACGTTAAACTATATATATCTAAATTCTGATATTTTAGAAACATTAGACAGTCTAGTCTCTGTCACTGTACCTCATGATTATAAGAAGCATGATTTTAGAATAGAAAATAGACCTTCAATTTGCTTTCAAAACTAAGAAAATCTCAAAGGAATTTCAAAAATATTATTGTTTTTTGTGTCAAATACCTTTTGTTTTCTCTCTGAAAGCATCAGATACAAAGATGTTCTAATGTCCCCAAGTGTTATTTTTTATGGTTCAAGAACTGATACGTGTTATCTTGCAGCTCTTTCAACAGTGAGAATGCTTAAAAATTTGAAGTTGAGTGTTTTTCAAAAGACTCCACCAATAACAGCAAACTATCCCTCTTGGCAATGCTCATCAATGTCTTATTTTCATGAGTTATCATCTGAGTAGATGTGGTAATTATCACTAGAAGTATTCTGTATCACTGCTAGTATAAGAGTCACCTGGTGCCTTCAGACTTAGAGGGGCCTTGACACCTGAATATAGCTGTCTTTATGGAACAGCTTCTGCTTAAAATCACCTAATGAACCATTTTGAACACAGAGAATTTGTAGCAGGTCATACTAGATTGTATCCCACCAGTTCAAATAACACTAATAACACCCTCTTCCAAGCATCTTGCTATTAAAGACAAGAAAAGCACAATCATGAGATATTTAATGTTATTGATTAATTAATTAGCTAATTGTACAATTTTACATTTTAAAATGTCAATAGAGCAATGATAGATGATAGATAGATAGATAGATAGATAGATGATAGATAGATAGATGATAGATAGATAGATAGATAGATGATAGATAGATAGATGATAGATAGATAGATAGATAGATAGATAGATAGATAGATAGATAGATGATAGATAGATAGATAGATAGATAGATAGATAGATGATAGATAGATAGATATATAGATAGATATAGATAGATAGATAGATAGATAGATAGATAGATAGATAGATAGATAGATAGATAGATAGATGATAGATAGATAGATGATAGATAGATGATAGATAGATAGATAGATGATAGATAGATAGATAGATAGATAGATGATAGATAGATAGATAGATAGATAGATAGATAGATAGATAGATAGATAGATAGATAGATGATAGATAGATAGATAGATGATAGATAGATAGATAGATGATAGATAGATAGATGATAGATAGATAGATGATAGATAGATAGATATATAGATAGATAGATAGATGATAGATAGATGATAGATAGATAGATAGATGATAGATAGATAGATAGATAGATAGATAGATAGATAGATAGATGATTGATAGATAGATAGATGATAGATAGATAGATAGATAGATAGATAGATAGATAGATAGATAGATAGATTATAGATAGATAGATGATAGATAGATAGATAGATAGATGATAGATAGATAGATAGATAGATGATAGATAGATAGATAGATAGATAGATAGATAGATGATAGATAGATAGATGATAGATAGATAGATAGATGATAGATAGATAGATGATAGATAGATGATAGATAGATAGATAGATAGATAGATAGATAGATAGATAGATAGATAGATAGATGATAGATAGATAGATGATAGATAGATAGATAGATAGATAGATGATAGATAGATAGATAGATGATAGATAGATGATAGATAGATAGATGATAGATAGATAGATGATAGATAGATAGATAGATAGATAGATAGATAGATAGATAGATAGATGATAGATAGATGATAGATAGATAGATAGATAGATAGATAGATAGATAGATAGATAGATGATAGATAGATAGATAGATGATAGATAGATGATAGATAGATAGATTGATAGATAGATAGATAGATAGATAGATAGATAGATAGATAGATAGATAGATAGATAGATAGATGGATAATAGATGATACATACATGCATCATGCATACATACATATATACATAGGATAAGATAGATGATAGCACTCACAAATATATATGCAAGAGAATTTCACCTCATAATTCTTATGACATGATTAATCTATACCTTAGTTATTTATAAACTTCTCATATTCACTTTTGAAAATTATTCAGAGGTATTGTTTCTTTGGTGGCCTTACAATATCCATTTTGTTGTCTTATTTTAAAAGCTTCCTTTGCCTGTTCCTAGCATCTGTGTTATATGTGTGTTTTATAGACTTATATATATATATATATGTGTGTGTGTGTGTGTGTGTGTGTGTGTGTTTACATATATATGTGTGTGTATATATGGGCATGTGTGTTTGTGTGTGTATGCGCGCACACATACACATATGCATTAACGCATGCAGTATGGGGTATTCTAGCAGAAGTCAAGAGATAACTTGTGAGAGTTGATGCTTTCATTCCAACATGTGCGTCTGGAGGAACTCAGGTAGTTAGACTTGAAAAAAAGTGTCTTTACCTACTTAAACCAACTGACCCATGTTACTAGTCTAAGACTCCTTATTCTTGTTTCAAAGGCGAGGAGGTCTGTTTGTCTTCTTGTTGCTATTTGTTTTATCTTTATTTTTGTCTAAAATTATTGGGAAGGGACATTAAAATATATAAACTTATTACATATTGATATTTGATCTCTGAAGTACTTGACAATTAATTGATCAAACATAGTGACATTTACATTTCAGCTCCTAGAATAGTCCAGAAACAAAAGCTGTATAATTAAGTTAATTGTTAATGCACCACCAAGACCATGCTTATATGATTAGTAGACTGCTCTAATATAAATAATATTTAAAGTTCTCTTATTAAGAAAGGAGACACAGGATAATTTTCTGTTGCCTTAATATCTTTGAATCAGTTGATACTATCCAAGGTCTGAGACAGCTTAAGGAAGTCATGTGCAGTGACTGTAAGTAGAGTTAAATATGACAGTTATTAGGAACCACAGAATAACATTTTCATATCGGAAACTGTAGCTACTTCATGCATAGATAGAGGCAATCCAAAGAAATATAAATTTCATCTGCCCTTACATGAGAGGAATAGCTGACCACGTCAGCTAATTTATTCCTTATAGATTAAAAAATTACATTTTTGAGGACAAGATCCTTGCATGCTATACTGGTAATTGTTAAAGTATAATATTTCTGAATATAATATTTTAGTTCTTATGCTTTTCTTTCATGAGAATTTTATTTCTTAAATAAATTATCTTACTCTATTTTTTCTTTTGAATTATTGCTATTGTTGCTTTCAAACCAATTTCTTACACCAGTTAATGTGGTACAAAAAATAAATGGGTATGGTCAAATGTGAAATGCATTTGTCAAATGAATGAAACTGAAGTGCAATAATATAATAAATCCTCAGGCTAGTCATGTTTATTGTTGCCAAATGTCTCTCTGCTAAGAACTAATAAGCATGAAAAGGGATAATGAAAGTTTCCATGAAACGTTTTTGGGAAACCTCTCCGCAAGTCCCTCACTATCTGAAAGGGTTGAAATAAGTATTTGTTTTATACAAGTTCCATATGAGGACAGTAAAGATGACATTTGGAGACTAGAGTCACATGGGAAAACACTACAATATAACAGTTCCCGATAGTCTTTGGCTCACAGGAGGAAAGTGACGAGAATGTTTCCTCGAACAGCACTAATAGGACAGTGTCTACTCCACGAGGCATAAACCCACACCCATGATGAGTGAATGTGTGACCCGGAGCAATGTTTTCAATTGAATCCTGCAAAGACAGCAAGTGAACTTGAAAATCGAACTGGGGTTTGAAAAGGTCACATTTTAAAGGATGCACCAAGCATTTGAGAGATTACATAAAATGCATAATTTTGCTGCAAATTTACTTTGGCAAAAGTACACGAGGCAAAGAAGATAGGAGATAATTAAATTTTCAAATGCATTGATATATCTGAACTAGATAGCACCAAATGAATGCACATGTCAAGCTAAGATAAAAATAAACTTGTAGATATTTACCCTACCTAGGACAGTTTCTTGGTTACAGACACTTGTGGACACTTAGATGGTATTATAGGAGACAGAATACAATTCTGAGGAGAATGTTTTCTAAAAGTGATTGGGAAGTTTTATAGAGAGGCTTCTCCCAAATCAGCATAAGGCATGGTCTGACTTTTAAAATTCCATTTAAGACAAACAATATCTAGGAGATTGTGAGCGATGGAAGTTGCTGGATGATTACTAAATCTCATTCTTTGAATACTGAGACATACTTTTGATCACCTGGTTAATATATAAGTTTTAAAATCCAATAATTTTCTAATATTAAATCTAGAAATTATAAAAACACAATAATCAAGATTATGCGAAATAATTGCTAATGGAAAGAAGGATTTGGGGTAACTTAGAGCCACATGAGAGTGATCGTCTATTTCTGAAACAAATCACACAGCATTCATATTTTATTGCTCAAATCACCGAAGACTGCCAGGAGGAAAAAGATCAGTGTTGCTCAGTAATAACCACTGGATACATAGAACAAGACAAGACTTTAGCACTCCCTGTTTGCTGCATGTTCTACCCATCCTTGTGTGTCCAGAAGACAACTGCAAAGAATAGCAGAGGATAATTCAACAGTAGCCTGCTGAAAGTAGGAAAGCCTGGAAGAGGGTGCATACTGTAAGGTAGTCTAGAAGATACCAAGTCAAGTATACATGGAATTGTTCTAGAAGTTCTAAAGCGGTAAAACACAAGATATACGATACAATGAGTTCCTCTCTGTGATGAATTTTAACTTTTATGTGTATTATTTTCAAAATAAATATGCTTTGTTAATGCTAAATATTTGTATTATACAAGTTGACATTTTAAAAACTCACCTCCAAAAATAAAAAGTTAGACGCAAATATCAATATATTTATCCTAATGCTGATAGCAAACACTATGGATAGTTTAG